>NC_134463.1:2067500-3277500 GCF_047948215.1 Lycorma delicatula
ATGATGTCTTATTAGTAAACCTTGTTTCAAATATACGCATTATGTTTATTTTATTAATATTTAAAAAAGTTTCTAATTCTAGTTTTTTATCAGACAATCCGTTATCATTCCAAATTGCTAGTCTGATTTAAACATTCGTTCAAATCTTTGAAATGTTATGGTTCACGATATTCATGAGCCCATGTTTTACTATAATATGCATAATTAAAATTTCTTTTACTGCTTTCCTAGTATTATAGCTCTAGAGCTTGGCCGCAAAAAAGATAAAATTGTAATCAAGAAATGTTGTATGAGTATTTGTTTTTGCATTTTACGACGTTTTTTATGACTCAGGGACTCCAAAAATTAAAAAAAAAATGTGAGGGTAATATTGGAAGTTACGTATCCTTCTACAATTAACTTTTTCTGAAATTGGTTTCTTAATTACTGTTTGAATTATGTCAGGTTAAAAATGTATGTACGGGACAATTTGTTAGTATAATTTTGAGGTAAATATCTCCCACGGGAGGGAGGGCAATTTTTTAGGTGTCAATCTTTTTCAAAATTTTGCAATTATCAGATCCTATTACTTTGAAAATCAGCCGTTAAAGAACTAATTTAACAGCGACGAAGAGTTACCCACTAAACTAACTAGGTTAGCATTTTTATATATAATCACAAGATTTTCTACCTTCTCATAATTCAATCAGAATTTAAGAAACCAGTTTTAGTAGAAGTTAGATTGTAAAAGTATACGTTATAAATTTTAACCATATTCTACTGAAGAAAGTTTAAAAATATTTGAATTAAATTGATGCATATTTTAAAAATATTTAGATGTAGAAATTTTTTTTAAGTTGTGTTCTAATGGAACTAATGCAAAACTGTCGTATTTTTCCGCGGGAATGTAATCCGGGACCTCCGGATGAAAAGCCGAGATGCTACCACTCGCGCCACGGAGGTTGGCTTTAAACAGGTTTATTTTCTTCTTTTAACCTCCGGGACCACCGTTAGGTATTGCTGCAGAGAATGAGATGAATAATTTTTATCGTGTGTGAAAATGCCATGCCTGACCGGGATTCGAACCCAGGACCTCCGGATGAAAGGCCAAGATGCCACCACTTCGCGCCCCGGAGGCCGGCTTTTAAACAAAACTTTGTATGAATAAAGTTCACGGAAACTAAATACAAACGTAAGAATTTCTTAGTATATTAAAATAAAAACATCTAAAAACGGGGCAGATTTTATTTAGGTATTAAACGAAACAAAATTTTCAAAATGGTTAAACAAAAGAATTAATATAGTTCCTCGGGCAGTGCTCTATCCACTTTAGTGAAGAACATTTTCAGTTATTTGTTTGAAAGTTGGTTTTATTATTTGTGTTTGTATTTGTTATTTTTCTAAATATTTAATTTTAGTGTTTTGCTCAGAAAATTTTTAAAAATTTATTACGGTTCAATTCTATAGATTTCGGCTTTTTTTATGAGTCTGTTGCAAATAAAAATGAAATACTTATCTACCAACAAAAAATTGCCACCAAAACCAAAATTTTATATTTAAAGAATTACTTGTTCTGAGAGGATCTGATGGTCTGGATTGGGTAGTGATTACGAAAGAGAGAAATAAAATTATACACCACATCAACATTACTTAAAGTTTGTTAAATTTATACCAGAAATTTGTATAATTATACCAGAAACGCAAGAAGAGTTTATGCATCAACCATAATAAAGGAAAACAATAATAACATTTATGCTACAAGAACAGAAGACTTTACTGAGAATAATTGAATAAACATTACATTCACAAAATAAAAAAATAAAAAACAGGAATTCAAACACATAATTAACTTACAGCACGAAAAACATAGCACGACCTGTCTTACCGAGTACAACATTTTATTTAAAAAATAACCTAATTTTAATTTTTGTATATTTTATCCGACAATACAGAATCAGCCGCGAGCAGTAAGTAAAAATGAAATAGAGTCTTTAGATGACTTAAATCTTGTAAAGCCCTGACCCGACGATTTATTGATAACAAAAAAAGAATGTACACAGCACCGAAAGCTAACACACTGAACGCACTAAGAGAACTGACCGACAAACAGCTGACATCGTCATTCGCACACAGGTCAGAATTGTAATAATAAACAACTTTGGGTTATGTTGTTTATAACACCATTCGCTGATTTGTCGGCAAAAACTACGGTTTCTCGAACAATGTTATGTCTGCGACCTTGACCAAAAACTGAACAATTACTACATAGTAATATTTGTTTATTCACTGTTATTATTATTTTTTTTTTATTACTTTTTTACTTTTAAAGTGTTTACAATACTTTTAATTTTGTAATTAATTTCTAAAGTTATTCTGCTTTAAGTGTTTAAGTTTTATCTCTAGTTAAAAATTGTTTAAATCTATTAAATATACATTGCCTGTATAAAAAAACAATTTGCGAGATAGATAATATAGCGAAACGACCTATAAACTACTACTAAGCATGAGTTACGGCTGTGAATAATGGAATATCAATACTTTAAAATATAAAAATAACGTCAGGGGTATTTCAAATAAACATAAAACTTTTTATTTTAAAAATCTTACACTCAACTAGTGTGGAATTAAATTACTACGAGGCCAACAGAAAACTTCATAAAAAAGCTTCACAAAATAAAAGGAACGATTTGTTCTTATTAACGCTTGAACATAACCTATGTAATGAATGGATCGAATTGAACTTCATTCTCCTGTTTTTGTAAAAATGTAAAAAAAATTTTCGTCTCATTTTGTTTTATATTTTTATTTCATATTTTCTAACTAAATTCCTAAATTTACGTAAACATTAATGAAAATTCTTTTTTATCGATTTCTGTCCGTAAAAGAATCAGATGGAGTTTACATATGTAGCAATGGTATAGTATATAAGTACGGTACTACCTCGTAAATGAATTGTAATGAATTCTATGTAAATTATACTTTATTTTAAAACTCATAAAGATGAGTTCCAGTAAAACAATCATTTAAAAATCTTACTTCAGTTAGGTAGTTTTTTTTATAATTTTACTTACTTTATCAACTTATACGCAAATACAGAAAGGAAAAAATCAGTTTTATATTAATAAAAGTATGATTAAACGTTAAAAAACTACACAGACAGTTAAAGATATTTTATTACTAACTGTTTTATAGTTTACCATTCATACACAAACACAAAACAATAATCCTTTTATTTAAATGTTTTCTCGATGTAAATGGATAACTGGGAGAAAATAAAAACAATATCACGTTTCATGATCTGACGACTCGGAAACTCAGTAACCAAACTGTACTCGTATAATACTAGAGATATCATTTTTATTTGCTGTCAGTTCCTATTCATTGCTATTACTATACTATCGATCCATTTAACTATCAGTACAGCTCATACATTTCCTGATCCTTAAATATTGTTATATATATTTTCTATTTAATCTTTTATTCGTGAAAAATAAAACACTAGCAAAAATTATATTTGATCAAACAAAAAATTTTAAAATAAAATTATGAAACATATATAAAAAATTAAAATATTAAAAGTTGTCACAATAATTTAATTAAAACTTTACGTCGTCGCTGGTTTAACTAAATTTTGTACGTTGTTGGTTTAACTAAATTAAATTAGTTATGCTACATTATTTAAACTCTCCCAATAACAAAGATCTATGGCGTTTTGCGGTTTATTCACAGTACGATGCAAGTTTGTTTTAAATAGTAAAGATAAAACACCGGTGAGCCAGTTTATGTTTTAAGGTTTTGTATATAAATAATTTATTTTTGTGTTTTTATGTTTTTGTAAATAGATATATTTATATAAATATCTGAATAAAAATATTCGACAAAAATCGATTATATTTTTTAATTTCATTCATTTTTTATTGGAAAGTAGTGAAATATAAAAAAAAATATTGTAATTTTTGTTAGAAAATCAGTTACAATTCAAATTTACTAGTTGTATGTCACTGTCTGAAAAATACGACAGTTTTTTGCATTAGTTCCAAAAAACTGTTACAAAAAAAAAATTAGAGCACAACTTAAAAAAAATTTCTACTCTCAATACTTTAAAAACATGCATCAAATTATTTCAATTTTTGTAAACTTTCTTCAGCAGAATATGGTTAAAATATATAACGTATACTTTTACAATTTAACTTTTACTGAAATTGGTTTCTTAATTTAAAACTGAATTATGAGAAGGTCGAAAATCTTGTGATTATGAATAAAAATGCTAATCGAGCTACTCCACTGGTTAACTCTTCGTCGCTGTTAAATTAGTTGTTTAACAGCTGATTTTTCAGTCCAATGGTTTGAGGTTCAAATTCAACAATCTACACATTGTAAGTTTTGTGGTTATATAATATATTGCACCAATCACCCATCGGGGCTTGCACACCGGTACTATTGTTATTAAATAAGTCCATTTTCTCACTTTATATAGGTTAAACACAAAAAGATGTATACCTGCATTAGATTGTACACCTGAATTTTTAAAAAATGCAGGTGCACAATCTAAACATTGTAGATTAAAATCAAAAGTGATAAAACAATCAAGAAGTACTCTAAACAAGAAAGACTTATGATTCGTATTTAAAAATAAAAAATAAATAAATACGAATCATAAGACGTCTATTATTCTTCGTAAAGCCTTCTTTAGTTTCCAAATTATTAAGCAATTATTTAGAATGATTCGAATTTCCAAATTATTTTATTATAATCTTTCTTTTTTTCATCGTTTTAAATAAATTTTTCATTAATGGTATGAACATGTTAAGTCTCTGAGAATTGAAATTATAATGACAATTGAGAATTAAATACATTGTTAGAATATTCATATAAAATATCAGCTGTGGCAGAGCCAACTGAATATAGACAAATTCAATTAATTTATAATGAGTTAAAAAGAATTAGACAGGTATAGTTCTATTTTATTTTTACAAATAAAAAGGAGGAAAGGAAGTATGAATCTTACTATAACTGGCCGACAAAAAAATATGATTTTTTATTGGTTTAACATTGTAAAAGTAACTACTACAAAAAATAATATGAATAATCATTGAATTGCAATTACAATAAATTACATAAATGAATTCAGATAAAAGAATCATACAATTTTGAATAAATACATGATACAATCTATAATGTTGCGTTTAGCAGAAGAGCAAAGAAGTTTAATCGTGTAAATCGAATGAAACATAATTATATTGTTAATATCTATAATTAATTTAAATGGTATTTATATTCATTTGCGATATAGTATCAATAAGTAATCATACAAATGCATAATGAAGTAATTAATAAACTCATAATATAAGCTGAAATTAGTACCTTTTTAATTTTAAGATTTTAATATGATACCGGCTCATTCATCTGAAAACTGTTTTTTAATATCTTACTAAAGTTTCCTATTAATTTCATTAAAGCTTGAACTACCCTCATCACTGGCAGGTCTCCTATATGGTCCTTCAGTTTCCTTACCTTAATTCCTTCAACTTGTGGTAGGTACTATGGGAATTTTGTCATCCAATCAACTTGTATTTTCTGTAATCAAGTGTAGGATGTTATAGATATCCTTCTTGTAGCCCGCAGAGTAGCTACTTTATTTAGGTTGTTTGAGGTGCTAATTTTGTGTGTTGGATTTGCAATTTAATTCAAATTTTTTAAACTTTCTTCAGTAGAATATGCTTAAAATATATAACGTATACTTTTACAATTTAACTTTTACTGAAATGGTTTCTTAATTTAAAACTGAATTATGAGAAGGTAGAAAATCTTGTGATTATGTATAAAAATGCTAACCGAGCTAGTCCACTGGTTAACTCTTCGTCGCTGTTAAATGAGTCGTTTAATAGCTGATTTTTCAAAGTCGAAGGTTCTGAGGTTCAAATTCTAGCAAACGGTAGTTGCTTTTACATGATTCTCAATACTAAGCAATGCGGATACCGGTTTACTTTGGTGAAGTGGATTCAATTAACCTCATGTCTCAGGAATGATCGGCTTCAGGCTGTGCAAGACTATACTTCATTTACATTCATACATATCATACTGATCTCATTGAACCGTGAAGGGTTGCTTATTGTTCACTAGTTGAACAGATTGTAACGTATACACAGGAAAAAATGTGCAAAAAAACTATTTCCAAATCCGATTAAAGTTACAGAAACAGTAATAATAGTTTAAAATTAAGAAATAGTTCATTTAATACACGTATTCTATAATATTAAAATTAACAAATAAAAATTTTTGGAGGAATTAATTATTACCAGTTATTTATATTACGAATTCAAAATGTATTTACCTAAAACTTTAAATGCCAACGAGCGTTACATAACTTTATAATGCAACTTTTCATCTTGTAAAAGACGATATTTATCTGAAACCGAAATTAAAGTAATAACTTTTAAATCTAATACTTTCTTGTTGTTGTTCATTTATTTATTTAGCTTATTTCGTTGGTCATTTCATTTATTTACCTCAAAATTTTACTAAAAATTTGTCTCGTACATACATGTATGCAACAATTTCTAACGTATCATAACCCAAACAGAAATTAAGAAAATAATTTCAGGAAAAGTTAATTGTAGAAGGTTAGGTACGTTCCAATATTACCCTCACATTTTATTTTTTAATTTTTGGAGTCCCTAAGTAACAAAACGTCGTAAAATGCAAAAACAAATACTCATACCACATTTCTTGATTACAATTTTATCTTTTTTGCGGCCAAGCTCTAAAGCTATAATACTAGGAAAGCCGTAAAACAAATTTTAATTATGCATATAATAGTAAAACATGGCTCATCAATATCGTGAACAATAATATTTCAAAGATTTGAACAAATATTTAAATCAGACTAGCAATTTGAAATGATAACGGATTGTCTGATAAAAAACTAGAATTAGAAACTTTTTTAAATATTAATAAAATAAGGTATAATGCGTATATTTGCAATTAGGTTTACTGATCTTGTTAAGTTTTGTGGTTATATAATATATTGCACCAATCACCCATCGGGACTTGCACACCGGTACTATTGTTATTAAATAAATACATTTTGTCACTTTATATGGGTTAAACACATTGCACACTGCACATTGTACAGCTACATTTAAAAAAAATGCAGGTGTACAATCTAAACATTGTAGATTAAAATCAAAAGTGAGAAAAAAAATACTGTAAACAAGAAAGACTTATGATTCGTATTTAAAGATAAAAAATAAATAAATACGAATCATAAGACGTCTATTATTCTTCGTAAAGCCTTCTTTAGTTTCCAAATTATTAAGCAATTATTTAGAAGGTTCGAATTTCCAAATTATCTTATTATAATCTTTCTTTTTTTCATCGTTTTAAATAAATTTTTCATTAATGGTATGAACATGTTGAGTCTCTGAGAATTGAAATTATAATGACAATTGAGAATTAAATACATTGTTAGAATATTCATATAAAATATCAGCTGTGGCAGAGCCAACTGAATATAGACAAATTCAATTAATTTATAATGAGTTAAAAAGAATTAGACAGGTATAGTTCTATTTTATTTTTACAAATAAAAAGGAGGAAAGGAAGTATGAATCTTACTATAACTGGCCGACAAAAAAATCTGATTTTTTTTGGTTTACCATTGTAAAAGTAACTATTACAAACAATAATAATAATCATTGAATTGCAATTACAATAAATTACATAAATGAATTCAGATAAAAGAATCATACAATTTTGAATAAATACATGATACAATCTATAATGTTGCGTTTAGCAGAACAGCATAAAAGTTTAATCGTGTAAATCGAATAAAACATAATATAATTAAATTGTTAATATCTATAATTAGTTGAAATAGTATTTATATTCATTTGTGATACAGTATTAACAAACGTGTAATATAACCTGTAATTAGTACCTCAAATATTAATAATTTTGTATATTGTAATCTATAATAGTTTGCAGTTACATAAATACTGATCTTAAAAAATATGTTAAATAATAAATAAAATTGGGGAATCTATTCAAAGATCAATAAATTGTCAATGGTGTCTTATAGTAACAATATATAAATACATACATAATCATAATCAAATTAGTATATAAATTAGTTATAAATAATAATACAATAATTAGGAGTATGTTAACGGTTATATTATTAGAATATAAATCAAATGAAATTACAAAAACAATTATAATCAAATAATTAAACCAATGAAAAATATTATATTTATACATCATCAGAGATAGGTAATAGGCATAATTTATGCACAAGTTTTCAAAATTAAGAATCGTTTGTCCAATTACACGGCTCATAGATATTTGACACTTTTGATTGGGCTTTCCCATAAACCTCCAAAATGGGGCGAACAAGAAGGAATAAATGACCCAATTTATACCTTGAGTAGATGAAAATTTTTTTCTAAAGCTGTTGCTAAACTAACCGAATTACATGTTTTATGCACTTGTATACAGAAAAAACTGAGAAGAAAGAGACAATACAGCATGGTAAATTGTAAATATGAAATACAAAAAAATTGTATAGTGTACGGTAAGAGTCTTGCTATTTATCATTTCTTCATAATAAAATAGATACATAATAATAAAATAATTTGTAACAAAAATCATACCCGCCCGATTTACTTTATATGTAATACATATCACATTTACAGAAATAATATAATTCTCATGATTCGTTGTTTAATAAACGAAATCGGGCCGGTAAGAGTTTTGAATCAAATTTTTTTTGCTTATTATATGGAACGCTTAAACACTGTTTGTTATCTATTACGGTATATCTGTTGTCTATTAAATATATTTAACATATTTTTTTTTTTTAAATTCTAAATTAATAAGATTTAATAAGATACAAATGTGTTTGTTTTTTGAAGAAATTTATGTTTTTAATTTAGAACGTGGTTGAAGCACGAAGAAATGATATTTTTTTTACAGTGTTGCGGAGAAATACCATTTACGTACCCCGCACAAGATGGGGTAGTGTCGGACTCGTAAAGGTTCGGCTAAATGTTATCAGAACTTTTGTATGCCCGTACGTTACTTACCAAAACTCCTATTTCGCCGTATCACCCCACCCGAGGCCAGCAGTCAAGCATAGCACAACCTCGGGCTGGGGGGGGGGACTTTTGAGTTCAGAGAATCAAGAGATCCCGTGCCTCATTACCAGCACCTACCTGCTCAGGAGCAGACGAGTGATGGTTCCGCAGAGGGCTGTCCTTCACCCCTTCGCTCACTGGTTAGTCTTCGTCTTGTGTCGCAGGTGGTGCTGGCCTTCCCATCCACCAGTAGTGTAGATTACAGTTCTTTTTTTTTTTTTTTAACTGAATTTTTACGGGCATCGACTGCTAAGGTCATTAGCCCTCGTCACATTCTTTAAAAGAAATTATTATCTCTATCAGGATCGTCATATGTAAGGGTGTAAAGGGCCCTTACATTTTATTTAAAAACACAAACTTCACAATAAACATTAAAACATGAAAGACAAGGACAATCACAAACACTTACGGGGTGTAAAGGGCCCCAATATTAAAATTTGAGATAGGTTCTCAAAAGACCATGAACTTAAAATTAAAGTAATCAATACCATATCTTTCTTTCTTCTACGAAGTCTCATTTATAGTTTGCTTAAGCACCCTCGGGGAGACCAGAACAGAACAGTTCTTTGTTCGGCTGGAAGAAATGATATCTGCGAGACTCTTACCCGTACGGTTTACAATTACACTGTAATTTTTTTGGACATCACTGCGTTTTGTTAGATTATTCTTTTATTTTTTTATGGATTACTGATTGTTATCAGTAACATAGTAATAAGATTGAATTTATTATTTAAATGTATTGCCTTAGAACATACAAACTGAATTTCACGACCAATATTTGTTGATAGTCATATCATTTCATACCATTTTTTTTTCTCTATTTTCATTTCACTGTTTTATTAGGTCATGTTTAGAACTGTAAACGTAGTTCGTTGACTTCCTCGCCTCTTACCAACGAAGTTCTAAAGAACTCCGTTAAAATACATGAATTGACCATACTGCCCGCCAAAAATCAGAATCATTTTTTTTTTGTAATATTAAATGAAATATGATCTACAATAATGAAAGCTATATAAATATTATACAAAGTTACTTCTCTTAAAATGAAATATGTAATATATGAATAAATTCAATTATAATAACAATAAATATGCAATTAATAATTCAATCATTGCATAATTGCAAGCAATTGTGACTAAACTTGGATTTAGAACAAAATACGGTTCGTATACGAATGCAACAACTAAAACCATTTATGGAACAACAGAATATCTATAAATCAGAATTGATTTGATTTCACCATTAATATTAGGTTTTATAGATAGATCTATCGTAATCGATTCGATTAAGTGTATCTGAACATATAATTTGAGCCAATGCATGAATATTTTACTGGGTAGTGTGTCATCCTTACCTATTTTAAGTTGGCATAATACCTGTATGAAACATTTATAAGAAAATAGAATAGGACCGATGAGACCTAAATGATGTGATATGCTTGCTATAATCTTTCTCTTATTGTACTGTACTATTAGAGCTATTAGACTGAGTGGTTTGAAAATGAAATTTATCTGTAGAATTATTTCATTGAATTCCCAAAGTACATATACTACGCTGTTCATTTGTAGGAATGAAAAAATCATGATCAAGGGAGGAAATAAAATGATTTGAATTAAATGATAAAATGGGAAACAATAACGTTGCAGTAGTAATGTGGAGATATTTTTTAATTGAATAATTTCGTTTAGATTATCTGAAACTGTAATAAGGTCATCGACGTAAATATCATATCGAGTAGCGTTAAATACTAATGTAAATTGTGTTCATTTTCATTACCTATTTGAATTAATAGAGTGGCTAAATATGACGCATAAATGGTTCCTTATATAACCGTTCATAATGCGTAGTTTTATTTTGTGATCTGGCGAATCACGCCATAATGTGCGTTATACATTATCACTAGGGTTAACTAAAACCTGACGATATATTTTTATTATATCTGAAACGATGACATAATTTTGAATCCTAAATTTAAGTAATATAGAAAAAATGTTTTCTGAACCACATATCCGACTAACAATTAATAATTCAGAACAAACAAACTTTGACAATATTCCTCCTGTTGACAATATTCTACAAGAATGTGTATTATCATACATATCAGTGGTATTTTACATAGAGCTGTTGATAAAGTTATATTCATTTGAATGATTCTTAAATGAAAAATATGTTTTAATTTCAGAGTTATTATACTAATTTATTATTAAGTGTATTATGTTTCTTTGCGCAAAGTTTACATAGAATAGCATTGATTAATAGATTGACCTTTTCACAAACAGTTATTTTTAAGACAACAATAGTTATTTTTCAAAAAGGTTTTACAATCATTAATAGACAAGTTTAAAAATTCTTTACGTTGATATAAGTAATGGTTTGAATTACAGTATGAATATTGATTATATTTTAACTAAGAATAATAACTATCATTATGTTCTTTATACTGCTCAATTTTATTGAAGGTGTGAACGTCTAATGAAAGTCTTTGCTCAACTATTGTGCCCTTTGTTTTGACATAGTTTCCTTTATCTATTTTCTTATTCGATGTATCTACTTTAATATTTTCTAGAAGTTGTCTTCTTCTATTAAGAAATTCTATGAAATCTTTGAATGTATGGAACAACCTTTGATTTGATAATTTCTCCTTCCATCATCTTGAAGTATTATGATAAACTTTCGATGAAAAAGATTGGACTACGATAAATTCGTTATGTATTAACGGCAAGCTGTATTGTTTCAAGTGAATGTACACGTGAGGAAATTCCATTATTAGATGGAATATCTAGGGATTCTTCTTTAATGTAATCTAATCTTAAAATGCAATCAATATTGTGAAATGCGATTAAATATTTATTATCATATCTTGTTAATTAGATAATTCCCATTGGTAATATAAACATTTTTAATGATCGAAAATGGTTTATGTTTTAGAGAAGAATGCAAATAATGAAGTTTTTTAGATCTGTTAAAACAGCTTTTTTTTGTATTAAACTAATTGGGTTAACTGTATTTGACTAACTGGTTTATTTAAAATATTTTCATTAGATTTTTTGTTTATTATCATTGTGATTAATAAAATATTATAATTTACACTATATGTTTCATAAGTTTTCTTCGATCTGTTCTCGATCCAATGCTAGGGCATCATGAAAATTTATTTCGAGCTTAAATTGAATAGAATCATTCTAGCCTTGTAAGTCTAAAACGTTACGTAATTTTATATGCAAAGAATGACTATCGTGAAATAGTGGATCAAACTTTTAACGAATGTTCAATCCTTACTATGGAAGCCTTTATATACTCTTTACATTATTGATTTTTCCTTATTCATAGTAATAATGTAAATTATTGATCATAAAATTAAATACAGAATAAAATGTAAAATTTTTACTTTAATGATATGAAGAAGGAATAAATTAGAAACACGAAACTAAAAATTGAGGATGAATGAGGATGATATGTATGAGTATAAATGAAATCTAGTCTTGTACAGTCTAAGTAAGCCCATTCCTGAGATGTGTGGTTAATTGAAACCCAACCACCAAAGATCACTGGTATCGCGATCTAGAATTCAAACCCGTATAAAAGTTACGGTCTTTAGTAGGACCTGAACGCTGGAACTCTCGACTTCAAAATCAGCTGATTTGGGAAGACGGGTTCACCACTACACCAACCCGGTGGAGTAACCTAAACTAACCTAACCTACAAAAGTCTAACAGCTTCCCTCTTCACAACGTGGAAGATCTCAAATTGTAAGTGCACACATCTTACTAATAAGCTCACAGTTAACTTTAACATTTTTATTTCATCGTGTTACTGATAAGTTGAACGTTATTTCACTCGTTGCTAGTCGCACTGGTTATAACCTCCCAACGATAGCGGCACCGTTATAATACACAGTACAAAATAGTTTATTAACTCTTGTGTCACTGATTCATATATAATTGTTAAATAAAAGACTCAAAAATAATATATATTATATTTTTAATCTCATTTGAATAAAACTGAAATTATGAATGAAACTATGTATAAATATTTCCGTATTGTACGTGTACCTGTACTGAACAATAGAAATATTGAATATATATATTATAAATAAAGCTATCAGCTGTTGATAGACTAACTGAATTACATGTTTTATGCATTTATGTAAAGAAGAAAAAACTGAGAAGAAGAAAGAGACGGGACAGCATTGTAAATAGTAAATATGAAAAAACGCAAGCGATTGACCAAGCATGTCATGTTTTCGACTGATAGAAGAAATAATTTTCTTCAATCATGATGCCATCGGGAGATTACGTATATATTATCTAGGGTAGGCTAAACCTCTAGATCAATTGTATCTAGCATTATATAGATCTAGGATTTCTTTTATAATGTTGTTCGTGAAATTAGAATTAGATGTATCCAATGGCCAGGGCAGTCATGATGCCATTGGAAGATTACGTCTATCTTATCTAGGGTAGGCTTTTAACTGACTTTACAAACTGTCCTTTACTGTCAATTATAAATTCTATTTTTCATCATAATACTTCAGATTAGATTTTTAGCAAATTAATCCTTTTTTTAATTTCTAAATCAATTTATCAAAGAGATTTGGCACAAGAAAGTGAAAAATTAGCAATGCATGCTAATTTTTCGCTTTCTTGTGAGGTAATTCATCTCTTTTATATCTTTTGTCTTCCCTTCACATGCAGAAGGCCTCTTTGTACTATATGCAACATGAGGTAGAATTTAAAATACTATCAAAATGACTCCGAGACATTATTATACGTAATATATTGAATAATATTTTCTATGAAATCACTTAACCATCTTCACACTGGAATAAGTAAATGTGACAGGACTCCAAAGTTTAAGATCATTTCACATTTCTATTAACACATAACATTTCGAAAGCTTTCATAAAAGTAAAAGCCAGAGAAGATCTCTAACTAGCTTTCCTGTTTACTTCTCGTAAGACATTTAACTCTTCATAAATATATATATATATATATATTTTTTTTAATTTTTAGATTCAAATATGATACTGGCTCATTCATCTGAAAACTGTTTTTTAATATCTTACTAAAGTTTCCTATTAATTTCATTTAAGCTTGTACTACCCTCATCACTGGCAGGTCTCCTATATGGTCCTTCAGTTTCCTTACCTTAATTCCTTCAACTTGTGGTAGGTACTATGGGAATTTTGTCATCCAATCCACTTGTATTATCTGTAATACCGTGTAGGATTTTATAGATATCCTTCTTGTAGCCTGCTACAAGAAGCAGTAGCTTCTAAACTTTAACTTTATTTAAGCTTTATCTAAGCTTTAACTTTATTTAAGTTGTTTGAGGTGCTAATTTTGTGTGTTGGATTTGCTAGAATTTTCTTTCCCCAAGGAAAGTTGCATATAAGCAAACTTAATGAGCTGTCAGGTAAAACATGATTTCTTACTCCAAAAATATCAAGATTCTAATTTACTTTATTTGTATTTCTGTAATTTTACTACCTTAATAAAAATTCATTATTTCAAATCTCACCTTATTTATCTCATTCATTATCAATGATTTTTTACCTCCTTGTACGAAGTACAAGGAAGTATTTCTGTTTTTAGATTTCAATGGAAATATCCATTTTGACCATCCATGAATCCAATTTGACTAGTTACGGCGTGAAGTATGTACGTATGTATGTATGTATTTTACATAACTCAAATACGATTAGCCGTAGAATGTTGAAATTTTGGATTTAGGACTGTTGTAACATGCAGTTGTGCGCCACCCGTCAAAATCAAAAAAATTTGAATTTTGGACTTTTTCTTACTGCAGTAATACGCTCTCATTGAGAGTTTTCCAACAATCATTTGGTACTTATTTTCATTGGTTCCAGAGTAATACCCAATTAAAGTTTAATTTGGATCTTACAAGAGAAATTCATTCAAAACAAGCGGATTCATTTTCTTTTTTTTAACTTTTTTTTAATTTAAATATATTGATTTATTAATAATTATTAACTTTTGATTGTAAAAAAAAATTACAATAAATAATTCAATAACAAAAAAATATATAAAAGAAATAATAAGATATGCAATAAAAAATATATATAATTTAATAGGCGTACAAGGAAGTCACATGGCGTCCACATCAAAGTTTTTTATTTTAACAAATTGTAATTGTTTAACCATATATTTTATAGTTATTTATAATGTAGGTATCCTCAAAGTTTGCTAAGGATTCTTCCAAATAAATTTCGGTGTTCTTTTTTACGAGATTAGAAAACTTGAACTTGAAAACTAGTCAAATTTGATTAATTACGAGTATACATTTTATAAAGATTATTTTTGTGTCCGACATCGGAAAAAAGTTATTAAAAATCGAAATTGACAAAATTTATGATTAAGTATAAAAAAAAAAAAAACATAAATAAATTAAAAGAAAATTTCAGTAGACATATTGAAGTAACATGAAGAAGACCCTTAAAACTATACTTTAAAGAAAAAAATCTACAGCAATTATAATTATTTCATTTTTAAAATATTAATCCCAAACTCCTACAACACAAAATCTAAAATAGAATAAATTTGAACTATACTGAATCAAATTAGGTCGTATAAATTTAGATAAAGCAAACAGTGGACCATATCATTTAATAATGTAACTGGCAATAACAACATTACTGCTGATCAAAATCCGAATAAAGGTAATTAGACTATGTTATCTATACAACATAACAGACAAACAACGTTGTACATTACCTATTAATGGATAAACCAGTACACCCAATATTTGTAAGTAAAACAAAATAGAATTAACTATGGTTAATCAGTAATATACACCATATATTTTGTTTTGTGTATTCTGGTTTATAAATCCTTGTCATATGCAAAATCACTTTACACGAAAAAAAAGAGATTTCAAAAAAAATTGTGCATCCATTAGGTGGATGTAATTTTAAATATTCGTTTCTTAACCTAAATCTTAAACGATTACAAACAAATTTAAAAATGACTTCCATTTAAAAACTCACAAATTAATTTTTTTCCTTATCAAAATGGCTTTGTATTCATTCCCCAATTTTTTTTTTAACGCTTACACAATTGCCAGAATAAAAAAATACCTGTGAAATTTCCTACTTAAGGAGACTGATTTCTATATCATAGGTATAAATTTAATTCGGTTCTCATCTCCTCTTCAATAACTAATTTACTAACAATTTTTTTTTTTTGAGTTCATCAGTTGTTATCCCCTCCCCGCTGGATCCAGACCCAAAACCAAGCAGCTCCAGGGGATGCTATTGCTTCAAACGGCCTAGTCGAGAATTGACTTTCCACCCAGAGAGTCGAGACTCGGTCTTTAATTAATCGCCATGCCTCTAATGACGGGACCTCGTAGAGATCCCCCCCACCGGGACTCCGGTCTTGACACTGCGCTTCAAACGAGGAACCTCAAAGGGATCCCCCATCCAGACAACGGTCTTTCTTTGCCCCCTCATCGAAGTTAGTTCGGAACACTAAGGGCGTCCCTGTCCAATTACCGACAGCGGGACACCTAAGCGGCCCACTCTGCTGGACAGGCTGTCTCAACCCGGGTCTTCCTAAAAACAAAGGAAAACCACCTCGTTATCTTGGTCCTGCAGCCACGTCCCCCCAAAAATTACAAAGGTACATTTGGCCTCCGTTGGGCAATCCTAGCAATAGATTCCCGCAATCCCACAGTTGAAGCAATGTCCTCGCCTATCGGGATCGCTGCAGGACCCAACTAGGTGCCCAATCCTCCAACATCTATAGCAACGCTCCACAGCTGACCTCCTTGAAATCCAGCAAGACACCCACCCAATGCGGGTGTAGCCATCCGCATTGTTTTGTTTTTATTCTTGACCTAAACACCGATTATGTTATGTTTAGAATAAACTGTTAGAATAAACGCCAATACATTTTCAACAATACGATTCGAAAACCGGTAACCGGTATTTTGAGTGATTTTACTATTTACTAGTGATTTTCATATTCTTCTGATTAATTATTCACTAATTAAGAGTTATAACAGTAAGAAAGAGAGAAGAAATGAAAATAGCATTTAACAACACTACATATAGGAAACAAAACGCTTTAACTTAAAAAACTGGAAAATTAGAAACATAAATAAAAATTCTATGAAGGATTAAATAAGACTTATGATAATTTAGGTTATGATATACATGGTAATACACGAAGAATGTAAAAAATTTCAGGACATGTTTGACTGATAAAAATTTTTCGATCCCAATATTTTTGTCTTTTACTCCGGATATCTCTAAAACAGTTGTTTTAGGAGTTCTGAACCTGTTTTCTTTTTTAATTTTTCAATTCAAACTATTTATAAAACCACTAAATTTCCTTCTTAATTTGAGTCCCAACAATTGCAGTCTGACTTAATTTTACTGAAAGCGCAAAAATCATGGCGAAATCTTTCGCTTGCTGATACTCGCTTACGAAGCGCTTTCAAACCAATATTTATATGTGAACTTTCTTCTATATTTTCACCTTTAGAATATGACCTGAAAGTTTATTACATTTCCATGAATCATTCTGTATATATAATCTCTCTCTCTCTCTCTCTCTCTCTCTCTCTCCAATTATGTATGTGTCTGTGTGTTTTTTTTAAAAATAAAAATCCATACAGTTATGCTCTATTATGATTTCAATTGTAATCGTACTTAATAAATTAATATATAATGAACCTTGAAATGTTAAATAACGAGTTGACTAAAATTATACAAAAATCTGTTAAAAATATCGAAGAAATTTTAATTCAGAAAATGTCAAAATATCTTCTTGTTGTTACTCAATATTTGATGCTTTCTAAATGGTTGTATACCTTTCTACTACTCACAAGAATAACATTCATACAACCTAAAGATTCGTTTAAGTATAGTATTAGAGACGCTGATAACTATAAATGGTCTAATTAGATACGTATTTCGATTATTCTAAACTCGGTTTTTCTGATTAGTTTTTTTTGTCTTTAGTCATTTAACTGGTTTAATGCAGCTCTCCAAGATTCATATCTCGTGCTAGTCTGATTAGTATGATGGATGAGGTATTTTGTGATCCGTTGCATTTGTTGGGTAAATTCCAAATTTCCTAAAAGATTCTGTATACCGATTTTTTTACTGGAGATCCGAGTTAGGGCTGGTGAAACGTTTTTGAATTCTGCGATACATTAGCAGATTATGCGTTTTGATTTGATTATTTATATAGGTTTCGGTCAAGAAGTACTAAAATTATTTACTACATTTGGCTCACATTTTATTCTAATTACGAATATAACTTTATTTTTGTGTGTGTGTGCGTGCGCGCGCGTGCGTTTGTGTCTATAAATCAGACGTAAAGAATTTTTAAATAATGCAATTTCTAATTAATGATATCGGATTTGTCCGTATACTATTTTATATTTATCTAATAAATATTACATTGATATTAAACATTTCCGGTAGGATAACAGTATAACCGGCACGATTTAAAATTTAATTTTTTCGTTTTATGTAGTTAAATTATTATGTTTCTTCATACGTAAAGCTACTACTCACCGTTTCAAAGATTACCCATTCGCAAAAATTGAAATATAAAAATATCACACAATAGATATTCTCAACATAAAATTTTATAATTTTAAACCGGTTTAAAAATATTACTTTATTTGGAAATGGAATGTGACAATTTGAAAAAAAATTCAAAAGAATATCAGTAATCCAATTCGATTAATTTAACATGATAATAAACACATTATTGTATTTTAACAGGCCTCTTTATAGGTATCAGAAAAAGTCATAAAATTTGATATTTTGACATCATAAAAAATAATATTTCATTTTTATTTATATTTAAGAAGGCGAGCAATATTTTTACGTTATTTATTAATTCTAAACAAAATTTTGTTTTATACTCATATGATGTATAGTCTAATGTAACAAAGGCGTTTAATTAACACGCTTTTGTTATATTAGAGTATGCTAAATGGATTTTGAAATAAATTAGTAACAAGATTACTCTTAAAAATTAATTTACAACAAAACTTTACAACAAAACAAAATCTAAAGTTAGATAACCACTTTAATTTTTAAACAATCATTATCATTATATACTTTGACGGCTTAATGTAAGAGAAGTTGTGAGAAACTAAAAGAAGTTGAGTAGTCAAGTGTTTCCTAAGAGAAAAATTTCAGAAAATTAAACTAACTATTATGGTTAATTAGTTTTTTTTACACTGGGTTGTACTTTACGTATCTGCTACTTAACTGACGATTTTATAAGGTCAACAAATTCGGTAATTAAGGTATTGTTGTAATTTTTCCTTGCTGGTATCATTTAAATTTACTTTTAGCGTACTATATTATTAATAATATATGTAATTGTACTTATGTATGTAAGTTATTGTTATGATTGTTTTTATTTCTATTTATATTTAGTTCCAAAAGAAACTAATTTAAAAGTATTTTTGTATTTTGATGTTTATTTGTGTTACTTTAGGATCATAATTTGATTTGATTTCTTTAGGGGTTGTATTAAACACAATTAAAAAAAATGTTTTAAATTAACGTTTAAAAAGAACTCTTTTCAATTAGATGAAGCACTTTATACGATTGAAATTCTAACAATATCTTTCATTTTTTCACTTCAATTATTTACCATTGTAATACACAACCTGTGGCGAAAAATAAACATTAAATACGTATAAATATTACAACAATATATGAACAGGATATATATACGAGGGTTATTTTTTTTTCAAGGTCCGATCGGTCACGAAATTGAAACCACAGTGAAAATACAAATTTTTTATTTGTAACAAGTAATTACATAGTTAAGCTATTTCTGTACATAGTCGCCATTCTGATTTAGACATTTGTTGTAGCGTGGTACCAACTTTCCAATACCCTCGTATTGTTTCTATCCAGCCATGTTTCTACGCCGGTCTGCAGCTCGATGTCTGTGCCAAAATGTTGTCCTCCTAGCCAGCGTTTCATGAGATCAAAAAGGTGAAAATCGTATGTAGCCAATTCCGGGCTGTGAATAATCCCGGCCAATTCCGGGTGGGTGAATAAGAATAAACGGAGAGGAATGTTGTCATCAGGCATTGTCTTTCTCCATGATAATCCTCGGGCGCACAGTGCAGCTGTAACAAAGAAGCTCCTGCAGCGTTTTCGTTGGGAACTCTTCGATCACCTACCATACAGCCGCGACTTGGCTCCATCCGATTTTCACCTCTTTGAAATCATGAAACGCTGGCTAGGAGGACAACATTTTGGCACAGACATCGAGTTGCAGACCGGCGTAGAAATATGGTAGAAAACACAGGCGGCTCCGTTCTATGACGAGGGTATTGGAAAGTTGGTACCACGCCACGACAAATGTGTAAATCGGAGTGGCGACTATGTAGAGAAATAGCGTAACTATGTAAGTACTTGTTACAAATAATTTTTTTTTTTTTATTTTGACTATGGTTTTAATTTCGTGACCGATCGGACCTTGAAAAAAAATAACCCTCGTATGTATGTATATATATATATCATGAATAAACATTTTCCGGCCTTTATATTAAGCTATAACTAATTTATAGCGTCCCATAAGTTTCCATACATGTCCAACACTTTGCATATTACTATTGTTCAGTTTTCGGTTTGAAAATCAAGGTCTTTCTTTCTTTTCCTGTTTAGCCTCCGGTAACTACCGTTTAGATAATTCTTCAGAGGATGAACGAGGATGATATGTATGAGTGTAAATGAAGTGTAAGTCTTGTACATTCTCAGTACAAAAAATCAAGGTCTATTAAATCTTTGTGTTTAGTGCCGGTATCAGCTGATGTTTTTGTTTTAGAAAAATGTAAAAACTGAATTGGAAGTGTTTATTTATTGTATTGGCATGGTTACAGGGATTGTTTTTCAAAGAACATGTTTTACCTTCCAGTAGTGGCTCTTATTTTGTTAATCGCAAATAGTTATCAATTATAATGATGTTAAATTGTTTATGGTGTTGTTATCTCTTAAGCGTTTTTATATTTATGTTTTGTGGACTATCTCTTTTTGTCATTGACTGGTAACGGCCTTTCTTTAATATTATTTTTAACGATTAAACTGCATTTACATGAATCTAAATTGGATTGTAATTTTGAATTATTTATTAATTTTGTTTGTTTGAACGTAAAACTGTAAGGTGTTAATAAAATGTATACAACTTTGGATCTCTAGTTGAATGATGTGCTTTATTATTTTTCCTTCGCTACCCAATCCAAGACCCTCAGATCTTCTCAAAACAACTACATATTCGAACTTTTTCTCTATCTTTTTTTATGGTTATCAAACTGCAGATCACTTCTCAAGAATAGGTTGTCTTATACAGTTCTTATGCCTTACTAACTGAAAATCTCTACCACGCCAATTGTTATTTTTTATACTCAAATTTAAAACAGCGTCCTTGTTATTTTTCTGGGATTAACTGTAAATGGTAACATAATTTCTTTAAATTACGTTTTATTAAGTAAAATCTAAACGAAATTAATAAAATAAGTCACTGATCCCAAAATAGAAGTTCAAATAACCATGTTACCGCCGAATCTGACATAGAGTGTAGACACCCGAATTCTAAAAACCGCTTCATGTAATTTTAACCAATTTGTCATTATTCCCATTAAGAAAACGAAAAATAATTTTCCATTTTTAATTATTTTTTTTTTAACAATTATTGTGTTATAATAGACTACTGTCAGTGTTATAAAAATGTATTCTAGAAACAGCAAGAAATTCGTTATACAAATCTACGTTCAAATTGCATTCGGACATAGCAATCAGTTTTTATGAATGTTATTTAGAAATTTAATCTTTTAGAGGGATCTTCAGAGATATTCAGAATTCTTAATACCTGTATGCTAAGTTACACTGAAACATCGAAACTTGAAGCCCCAATTCGCAAAAGCTATTAGAAGCAGGAATACTTTTAAAAATGTATTGAATAATGAAAATTCAAAAAATAATCTTACGAAGAATAAATTTACGTAACCCTCTATTTTATAATCAATTTTGATGTAATGAGTTTTAATGAAATAGTTATAATAAAATAACAATATTTTGTTGTTTTACTTAGGCGAGTAATGAATACGAACCAAGCATCAAACAATTATATTTACTTTTATTATATTAAAGAAAAATTAAATTAATTTTTAAATTTACGGAAGATTTTTCAATATTTTCCATAAGCAAGAGAAGGTTGAAGTTATGAGAATGAAAATACATCGGTAGACATAACAGAAAAATCAAAATTTTACATGAAGTGTAAAATTTTATCTCTGACCTACTGAAAGGATGCATTAATCGTCAGTTTCATTTAATGAAACAAATTAAAAGCCTAATTGCTGACTGGATTTTCATTAAAACAGAAATTACAAAATTAATTGTCCGGGAGATGAGGGATTAAAATTGTACTCTGTTCTTCCTAAATACTAATTCTGAAACATCCCTAGAGTAAACTAGAAGAAATAAATTTAAATAACAATCAGCAGGCCTGCATGCTTAAAAGATAGATTGGTTTTAACAGTTACAACTAATAATTAATAAACAGTAATAACATTTCTAAAATTTTTACTTAAAACCTGCGACCATTATCATCCTGTGTTTGTTAATAAATTTTTACACGAATTATTTCTACTCACTCTCTCAAACACTCTCTCACTCCCTCTCTCTCTCGCCCACCTCTCTCTCGCTCTCTTTAAGTATCGTAAGAATAAAAAAAATGTTTTTTTATAGAACGTACTTTAATTTTAAAAATGTAATTTTATTTTATAAATATTTATAACTGTACAACATTTGTTCTGAATATTGCATTTACCCTTATTTTAAAGAGTATGAATTTTATTTTGATAATATTACTTAACCGGCTTAAAACTCATAAAAAATTATTAGTGTTTTTTTTTCAGAATTGTGGCAGGTATCTTTAAGAGACAGCTGAAAATTTTATAAAAAATTGAGTTTATAACAGCGCGGACAATGAAATTAATCATATTTATTTTTTTAAAAGTTTTTTCTACTATTCAAGTTATTAATTATATCATTTTTAGATAACTATTAAAACTCTTCAATTTGTTTCTCTTAATGATTTGAACTCATGAGCCTCCAGGTATAACAGGGCATTACAAAAGTGAAAATATATTATAGCAAAAATTACCGTATTTCTGTTCGTAAAAAAGAAAGATAGATGCCGAATTTTACTTAAAAATAATACACAAATAACGACTATCAGTCGTCATTTAATACAAGTCTTTAGTTAAACCGATGGTTAAAAGACACCCACATTCGGTAAAAACGGAAATTGTTCATGTTAGTATCAAAACTTTTACTGGTTATCTAACAATAACAAACACCTTAATACCACTAAATAAAAAAGCTAACAACACATTTGTAGGACTTTCCCGTCACGCGGGTTTTTTTTATGCACAGCTTAAAAACTCATGTTTAATTTAAAATATTTATAATTTTATTAAAATATAATATTTTTTGCTTATTTAATTCAATTATTCTAACTAAACCGCGCGCGCATACCGTATATCATACGCACGGGTGTGGTGGTACTAGGGACCACTTTAAGTACTTCTTACACTTTAAATACTTCTTAAACTTTAAATAGTATTCATTCATTTAATTCTACCACGCACCTGTGACGTCACAACATAGCAGACGACTAAAATAGCTGTACGTCAGTGCTGCACTAGCGCTTCTTCTGGTGAGAGGGGGGGTACTAATGACACAGTATACCCACTTAACCATTAGCTTCTTTTTTGGTGGGGTGCGATTTTGCAATTTTTTTTTGAAATATTGTTTTATTATTTTTTAATCGGAAACAAATGCGATTAAGGAGAAAAAAACATATCTGGGCGAAATCTGGAGATACTGAAGGTGACCTTGCTCTACAGCCTTTGCCCCTTAACCTTTTAGGTTGAAAATTTAACGGCATCAATGCCCCATATATAGAAGTAATCAAACCAAGTCTGGTCAAAATCGGTCGAGTAGTTTCGGAAATATAAGATGATTAATAGGGCGACACCGAACGTACACACGTACATACGAACATCCGGAAAATTTCCAACCGATTTTTGGGTTTTTTGGGTTCCTTAGATGTCGAAACCTAAACCCGGTGAAAACTACATATCCGAATACTTTACTTTCCAAAGCTATAGCGCTAAACGGGAAAGTAAAAAATGATTAATTTATAGGACAGTTAAAGGCGTGGGGATATAATGGATACGACTCTAGGTTAAGGAAAATTTAGTAGATATTTTACCTAATACCTCTGTTATTTACCTAACACTAATACACATATAAATACTTCATAAACCACGAAGAAATTTGAACACTTCATCGCCATATTGGAAAACGAAAAATAGAAAATCTAAAAACCTTATACCGATTTTCCTAAGAAAGATATTAAAAGCTAAAAAGACGTAACCTACGGAGTTATTTTAATGCAACGAAATGTATAAGTCAGATGAGTATCAATGTGTATCATTTGAAACATACGTGAAATACTATATGTTCGAATTTATTTTTTTTGTAAAATTTAAATAAAAACAAAATTTAAAATATTTAAATTATATACAGGTATATTTTCACCATTGCAGTCACCAATTAAAAATAGATTATTTTTCTACTGTTAGAATCTGTTGGTAGATAATAAAACTACTGTTTTCTACCATAATTTGAATATATGCATATTTTTTTACTATAAATTTGAATAGTTAAAGTAAAATGTATAATTTTCCTAATTCAATCATCAGGTTCAAATATTATTTGTTCTTTTATTACATTTACTTCGTTTTTTAATAGAGCAAAAAGGTATATTTTTGTAAGAGTAGGGAATTTATATTTGTTTCTATTGATTTATAAAGTTTACATGAAAATCTGTTTTTCTATATTTGAAAATTTATATTTATTTCCAGTAATGTGATCACGGTAACTTAAATTATATTGCATTTATATTCTTTTAAATATTTCTAAAAGCGTTTTAAAACTTTCGTTTTGTCATTTTATGTAGATTTGTTTTCTATTCTACTCTACGAATTCTAATTTATATACAGTGTTTTATTTTAAATATTAAAATTTAATATTATTTTATTAATTAATTTATCTAATTGTGTGTTTTTAGTTATCTGTTTATTAGTTTTTAGTTAATGTGTTTTTTTAATAGAAATTGTATAATCAGTTAAATATTTGTTTTAATGTTTGTTATGGCATTTTATTTAAAAGGACGTATTTTTTATCTCTTAATATTATTAAGTTTAAATTTATTAATGCCCCATACAGTATATTACAGCGGCTTTCGGATGATTTTTCCTTTTTTCAAATTAAATTCAAGTTAGTTTTTATCAAATTTAGAGCACATTAGTCATGCTACTTACTATAAGAAATTTTTGGCGATACGAGTTATTGATAAAAGTTGGTTATTACTGTTTTATACATATATATTCCAACATACTAACTTCTTATATTTTAGTAACTGAAAATAAAGAAAGAAATTCTTTTTTTATTTGTTCCGAATGATGGAAATTTAAAAAATTATCTTATACATCTGCGTGCGTAATCTTGAGTATAAAAAACAGTTTTTGAAGAACTTTAACAACTTTTTGAAATTTTATAAACACTAGTATGTTCTGTACGTATGTATGTCCAAACTCACGATTCACTGAAGAAAAAAAATCACATAATATTCCCGATTATTAGTGTATATTTTTATTATATGTATTATTAAATATTTTATAAGAAACTAAAAATAAAAATTAATTATATATAAAATAACTATACATTATTATATAACAATTAATTAGACAATAGTCATTTAATTATACATTTTTTTTCAAGTCAGTAGTTATGAAGAACGTGTATTTTGTTTCCTCAACAAAACAGTTTTATGTGCAGAATGTTAATGCTTATTGCTCGCCTATAGGCAAAATATGAAGAGAGAATATCAACTATCTGACTATCGTATAGTTCGGCGTTTCACCTACATATGATGATCAAATCTATCATGATCAGTTTAAACTGATTGTACCATCCATTTACAAGCCAAAGGGATTTACATAGATAAAACCGTCGACAGTATTTTAATTATATCGATTAATTACTATAATAATATGTTATTTCTATTATTATAAAATAATATTATATTACTATATTTTATTTAATGACTTACTGTTTTGCACTAAGAGTTGGGTAGATTAAATGGTTATAAAACTTCTGCTGGGTTTTGAACACCGAGCAATCTATTCAAAATTTTAATTTTTATATAAAATAATGAACTGCTTTGCTGTGTTGGAATTTACACTTTCCTGTACTGTTTTCTGACTCTCCTACGTAGTAAGTTACTTGTAAGAAATATGTGGAAATAACCTAAAATAAAAAAAAATTATTAATGTTATTAAATTTTAATAATAATATTACATAAACATCAAAGAGTGATGCTGCAAAATAAAACATATTTTATATGTCTTACTGCTAGGCCTTTGATATATTAGTTATTTAAACAACTGATAAATTATTTTAAAAATAAATTTTAAATTGCTTTATACAAAGTAAGAAGGAATTTTAAAAGTACTTTTTATATCCCATTTTTTTGTAAATAGACATTATAAACAATTTTTTCATTATGATTAAAACAGTATTTAGAGCTGTGTCTAAATATGTAAAAATTATTTTAATTATTAATTATTTTAATAGATTATTTTATGTTAAATGGAACTCATGAATTTCATCTAAAAAAATATTTTCTTTTAAAAACCCTTAAAAATAAAATTCAGGAAAAGAAAATTTTGGAATTCGAAAGAACTACGAAACACGATAAACTTAAATGATTTAAAAAAAAATCGTTTCGAAACATTTGAATACTTGAGTTTTTGTATGGCCTATTATTGTCTTCACCTTGTTGCATCCAAGAGTAATATCAGGTTTTAGTAATTTTCTTAAGTTAACGACATCTAAGAATGTATTAATAACCTCCGGACCAGTGATAAATTCTTATCAATTAAAACGTTTCTGAACCCACAAATATATGTAACACGATCTGCATAATCCGAAAACGAAATACAAAAGATCTTGAAAAAACAAAAATATTGTAAATATTTCGCGTAAAATTACGGTTTTAAATAATCCTCAACAATAAAGATGCGTTGAAGATATGTGAAACGTATTATTATTAGTTGTATATTTAATAACTACCGGCGAGAGAGATATCTTTTCTACTAACCGGCCCGTCTAGTTGGAACGTGGACCTTCAGGATCCAGCTCGGCCCAGGCGAACCCCAGAGCAGACTCAGGCCTCCCGAGGTCACAGGGCCACAGAGCTCGCTTCGCTCGCCATTACCGTGTTGCAGTAGGACGGCGTCTTAGACCTGCAGAGCTCTCTTCGTCATTCCCGCCTACCCATAGGGATTCGCTCCCTGGATCCCCGCACTGTTCGTTATCATCATGATTGTGAGAATAATACTGCTAACTATAAATTAAAGTATTCAGGATTTATAGAAACATGAAAAAGAAACTAAATTAGAAAAGACAGAATAATAATAGCTATGGCAAACCTTTGACGACGAAACTTATTTCTTTGCCATGGAGGCAGAGATGTAAAAATGAAGTAAAAGGATTAATCTTTTTTTTTCCTTAATGAATATTTTTAATTTACAACTTCACCCTACTTGGTGAAGAATATGATGAATATTTTTAATATTTTAACCTTAAAGAGAGCTAGGGCCTCGGTCTGCGGCTTACAACCTTACATGGTATAATACTAATTTACCCTGAAAATTTGAAATCAATAGATCTGTTGGTTCTTCGAGATTAAATATATCTAAAACCCTTCTCAGTTATACCAAGATCGCACTTATCGCACTTATGTGGTTGCGATTGATACGAGTACTTTTTTTATTTATCCTGAACAAACAAAAACCCTCTTCATCTTTATATAATAGTACAGATTATTGTTACCAACATCGTTATACTTGGAAAAAAGATTTCCCTCTCAAATGAAATTAGTTGTTTTTTTGTGCTAGATTTTTCTATATTATTACAGTATATTTACAGTTTTTTCTCTTGTTTTAGTGCAAGTTGAATTTTTTTTCTACAGTAGTATACTTAGTTAACTGAGTAAACAAAGATAATCTATTTCATGGTATACGGTAATAAAATTATTTATAAATTCATACGGTAAAACTTTAGTGATATTTCTGTATAGAAGAATATACCATGAAGGTATAATTTCCATTTACGTTCTCATTTATTATGTAACTGTCATTTATTTTAGTGTACTACGACACTATAAAGCGTAACATAAAGTGTAATAACGATTATTAAGTAGATTATTAAACCATGATAGTCGAAACTGTTATAAAGTTACGGCTTTCTGCATTCATAAGTACCCCAGAATTTATTATTTTATAGATAGAGAACATGTGCTGCAATTTTGAAATTATCATATATTTAATACGCTTCAAAGTATTTATAATAATGAAGGTTTTCCATTAGTACTTGTGCTATTATGCACTAATAGTTCATAATTTTTCATACTAATAGTACGAAGAGTATTATTAATTATTACATACGATTTGTGAATAAAGCTGATGAAATAATAAGTGGTTGTAAACGTTTTGGAAAGTTGAATAAATAAAAAAAAATTTACTTTTTTTAAGCTATTTCGTCTGTCAGAAAAAATATATGAAAAGCCACGCAAAATCATATTAGTTTGTGCTGATTTTTCCCATCATTAACTTCCATTACAAAATCTTATGTAACACGTTCAATTTATACTTAGAATCACAATAATTTCGAAATGTCTTAGAAAGAAGCAAACTCCTTATTGTAGATTAAGTAAGAATTAAATTCCACTGAAAAAATATATATCATAAACCGGGTTTCGTTGATCATCGAAGTGAAATAACAACGTTTGGAACAGTTTAACAATATATTACTGTAGGTTTTCAGATGACCATAGTGAAGGTAATGACATCTTTATCGTTTACACTATCGTTTACTTAATTTCGCTTTTTTCTTCTCCCAACACTTCGTCATATCTCTTTTTTTTCTTTACTCCACTTTATTTTTCTTTTAAGTTTTATTTTTTCTTGAAACTTAAATTCATTAATATCAATTTCATTAGTAAATGTAACACTTTCGTATATAATTTTTTGGTTTTTCTTTAAGTCCTCGAGGTATTTTTCGATCTGATTTTTTTTTTCTTCCTCATTGTTTTAATTTTTTTTTAATTTCTTGATATACTGTAGCTCAATCCAATTATAAAGACAATTCTAATTTTTTAATAAGAATGTTTAATTTATATGTTCCATTTCCAAATTGATTTACGTAAAATAGCCTATGAAGATGCATGTTTTTCTTCTTTAACTATACGAAAATATTTAAGTTAATATCAAATTAAACTTTTGTTTTACAAAAGTTTTAAATTGATAGTAAATGTAGCACTCTTTTTTATTGTTTACTTTTTTATGTTTGTTTTTATCTCCGGGACCTCTGTTAGGTATTGCTTCAGAGGATGAGATGAATGATTTGTAGCGTGTGTGAAAATGCCATGCCTGACCGGGATTCGAATCAGAGACCTCCGGATGAAAGATCGGTATGATACTCAAATTTACTATTGCATAATAAAGTATTGTTAAATCCATCAAATCACTGGTAAACATAGCCGAAAAATATATAAAAGTACTTAACTAGGCCGCAATTAGAACACCGAGCGCAGGCGGCTTTGTCAACCGCAGAGGGCTGGATGGACATTCAAAATTTAAGGATTTCTGTGCCTAAGACGAAGTTTATGCTTCTCAAGGATTCAGACAAATTATCATACAGCCGTAACCCCCGTATTAAGTATAAAGGCTGTGTATTCAGTAGAGTTCGACTTCTTAAGTATCTAGGTGTTTTGTTTGATGAGAAGTTGCTGTTTTGCAACCACATTAAGCAAGCACGCCTTCTCTGTGATGCATAAGCTTAGGAGGATTGCTCGAAAGGATTATGGACTGTCGGGCCGTCATTTGTACACGGTATACCCAGGTGTCTTCGAAATTATGACCTCTTACGCGGCGACCGTTTGGGCGCATAGGTTGGAAAGAAATCGAGCAGTTATTCAAAATTTAAGGAGAGCCCAGCGCAGAGCCTTAATTGTATGAACTGTTGTTTTTAAAACAACCTCCTACGAGGCTATTACTGTTTTAGGAAAGGCTCTCCCAATCGATTTAGCGGCGAAAGTTCAGGCAGCCATGTGAAAATTGCGAAGAGGCAGGGAGACCGAGGTATTTGGGATGCGGTTTCAAGCCGGGCCTGTACCGGAGCGGAACGGTGATCTCAATGCACCGGTTCTAAATTTCGAATAGTTGCCTATCTCCCGCTTTCAGAGGAGGCTTTACAGCCTCGCGATGGAATCCTGGCTGCATGAATGGCACGCCACGACTAAGCGAAGGTCCTTGTATAGATTTATACAGGATCTGGGGGGATGGTATGTCTGTGATGGTATATCTGGGGGTCGTTTGTAAGGGCAACGGGAGCCCGGCCCGAGTGCTCTCCAACTATATAAATTTAAACCAATATTTGTTTCGGTTGCACCTGGCAGCTGATCAGCTGTGGGTCTGCGGGGAGGTCAAACCGAACGAACACATGATGTTCGATTGCCCAGTTCTTGGGGAAGCCAGAACTCAGGCCATCCTGTAACTTAGAGGTCAAGGGGAAAATTGGCCGCTCATTAGCGGCGAGTCAATGTGGCGAGAGCCGTATTGTTGGACCGTGTGGGAGTTCCTTGATGCGGTTGCTTTGTTCAACCGACATCAGTAGTTTACCTAAGCGAAAAGACTCCTACCGCGCTGCTATAGGAAGCTAACAGAGAGATATGGCTGGCTACCAGCCAGAATAAGGCGGCAAGCGCTTTAATGGTGGACAAGTACTTGCTGACACTCAGCAGCCTAGGCGTGGCAGAGAATTGCTGTCTTTGACGAAATAAATTTATTTACTGATAGTCATATATATGTTTTAGTAGTTGACGGGGTGCGCCTACCCGTTATAGTGATATACGACAAGAGGCCGGTTGGACACGCAAGCGAGTGGTGTATGGTACCACGCTTATTCTGCTCACGCTTTTAGGTTAGCTCTAGGAGCTAGTTAGGACACTGGTCGTTAAACTGTTTCGTGGCTCAGTATCCGTTAGGACGACCGAATAGGGTGGTGGCGGGAGAAATGTCAAGCAAACCGATAAACTAGGCCTCAATATTCTTTTTCTTGTAATCTAACACCCGGTTTAAAAAAGGTTAGGTTACGTAAAGTGGAAACTGTTAAGAATATCTCTTTCTTACTTTTTTTCAAACTGCGGAAGCTGTTTTACGTAAAAGAAAAATTTGATTTCAAAGACATAAGACTTAAAATATTGGAGTCGGCAAGAAAGTAATTTCGGTTTTCATAAATAGATAGGTTTATGTTTATAATTATGCCGATGTTATGTTATTTGTTTTTCTTTTAATATTTAATATCTACAACCTTTAGCATACTTTAGAAGCAAATTGCGTGTAGTTTTGTTTGCACCTATTAGTTTCGATATATTTTACTTTATTTCCGTAAAAGGAAGAAAGCTGCTGAGGATCAAAAATAGGTATGTGAAGTGTACGGTGTTGAGTGCCTAACAGAACGCAAGCGTCAGAAACACTTTCAAAAATTCTGGAGATTTGTCACTCAAGGTGAACAACGTTCTGATAGACTTACAGAAGTTGACGAAGACGAAAGCAATAATTGAATCGGATCGTCATATAATGGTGCGAGGAATTAGAGAAAGACTAAACATATCACAAACTACTGAAAATCATATCAAATATCCTAGACTTCTTTAGCGCTCAATATTTGGGTTCCGCATGAATTGAAAGAAATTCACTTAACACAATGAATCAATATTTTCGTTATGATCGCAATCGCAATTAATTCTTCTGTTGAAACGATCATCGCTGTTGATGAAAAATGGATCGTCTATAATGACATCGATCGAAAACTATCTTGGTCCAAGCATAATGAACAAATACAAGCCACAAAGAAAGCTGAATTGCATCGAAAAAATATCATGGTCAATTTGGTTGAATTACAAAGGTTTTGGGCATTTTGAGCTTTTATTTTTCCTGGTTAGCCTCCGGGAATGTCTGTCCAGGTATTACTTCAGAGGATGAATGAGGATGATAAGTACGAGTGTAAAAAATGTCTAGTCTTGTACAGTCTCAGTTTGACCGTTCCTGAGATGTGTGGTTAATTGAAACCCAACTACCAAAGAACATTGCAATCCACGATCTAGTATTCAAATTCGTATAAAATTAACTGCCTTTATTAAGACTTGAACGCTGGAACTCTCAACTTCTAAATCAGGGCATTTTGAGTTGATTCCAAGGAAACAAATTATCAATTCTGATGTATACTGTCAACAACTAATGAAAATGGACGAAGCGATCAAAGAAAAACTGCAAAAATTGGCAAATCGCAAGGAATTATGTTCCATCCAAACTATGTATAGCCTCACAAATTTTTGGTAACTCATGGTAAACTATTGGAGTTTGACTGTAAAGTGATATCTTATCCATCACATTGCGCTGATCTTGCACCATTAGGTTACAATTTATTTCAAAGTTTGAAAAATTCTTTGAATGGTAAAACCTTCACTAATGATGATGAACTGAAATAGCATTTGGTTTAGTTTTCTGCGGATAAGGACCAGAAGTTCCATTGAGCGCGGAATCATGAAGTTATCTGGCAGAGGTAAATGGTTATCGGAGAAAATGGAAAATATAAAACTAATTAAAGTTCATTCTTTGTATAAGAAAAAAATTGAGTTTTATTTCACCCTACAAAACCAAAATTAGTTTCTTGCCGACTTTTATTTTAAAGCGTAGGTGATATTTAATATTCATGTGAAGGACTGGTAAAAGAGTAAAATTTAATATACACCTTTTTATAAAAATTATTTATTTAAAATATAAAATACTTGTTTAACTATTTGGCTTAATTGACAACAATGATTTTATAAATAAACATTGAAATAAATACATTTATAATAATTTTTAAATATTATTATCATCGTTTACTTTCATTCCTGTTTCATATTTGATATCTTGAATTGTAATTATTTACTAAAAATTTTAACTATCATAAAAAAAAAATATATAATGTTGTTGCGTCAATTTTTCAGTTTGAATAACAAACTGGTTTTCTGTGGAATTAATTTTTATGGGAATGTATAATAATTTATTAATAAATGTTTAATTTATTTATAGAAAAATACTAATCTATTATTACATAAAATGATTGTACAGTTTATTTTAAAATACCTTAAAGGATTCTTACATTTCATCCATTTTATTTATGTGTTTATTATTATAGTTTATTTATACATTTTTTGTGATGAACACGCTTTTATGACAGTCTATTTTCACGTGAATTTCACATCAAGAAATCCATTTATTTTTACTCTACCCTTCTTTTCTAACCCTCTAGCAATATCTCCGTCACGTGCAATAAGTACCATAGAGACAGCGCGGGAAAACTGAACATCCGCTTATTCAACGTGAGGCTAAATAATGAAACTCAAAGAAAATCACTCAGGATTTGTAGTTTCACAATGGTTTATTTCTGTCAGTTTACACACATCGACCGTGGACGTTCGTTTATGCGTGTTAGCACTGCTTAGAAAACTTATTTCAAAAACAGATATCAGTTTTGTAACATTAGCTACATTTGATAAGTTTATATTTTGTAAAAAAAAAAATGGAGTTTTAACCTGTTACGTTATTTATTATAAAAACATTTTTATTTTTCTGTGGATATTGCAGAAAATTATAACAGAAAATTCCTATCGTAATAAAATTCCAAATATAGTATATTATATAAATAATAAATAAAATGATTAAAATACAAAAGAAAATATTTCACGGAAAAAAATATTAAAAGCAGAAGGAAATTCAGTTACATAACTTATCAACCATGACAAACATTACTTTCCTGGCAAATATAGCTAGAATAACTAGATTAAATATAAGTGAAATATTAAAGGTTTGGCAATTATGTAGAAAATGCGATATTGATTTATTTTGCAAAGTTTTAAGCTTGAGAATCCAACTAGTTTTAGCCAAGAAAACATTTATGTGTGTGCGAAGGTATGTCGGACTGGTTTTGGCCTTATATCTCAGGATTGACCGATTTTCTTCAAATTTATCTCAAATATTAGTATATATGAGGCATTGATCATATATATATGTATATATATATTTCTTTTTTCAAAATTCGTTATAGGGGTAGGGGATATAGCGAAAAGACAATTTCGATTTTCTGCAGTCATTCGAGAGAACCACTTTATTACAGAAAATTTGTTACTTACATAGAATCCATATGAACATAATCCAAAAGATTTAAAAAATGAAAATAATTTAACTGCTTAAATTGAAATACATGTTTTTTGTTCTTTTGTACCTCCGTTCAATTTAAATAAGTCTCAAAAATTTTTTGAAAATTTATAATTCATAAATAGAATAGAAATGTATACAATTTTTTTAAAATTATATACCCTGGACCTAAAATGATGAAAGCTTTTTGAAAACTTTCCTTTTCATATATATATATATATATAAATATTTTTTTTTTTTGAAAAATGTGTAGGATATAGAGAAAATTTTTCTTTAGCAAATTTGTTTTAAGTAAATTAGTAACCGGGAAAATGATGCGATACTTTTCCAGTATTTTAATTTATTTTAAATTAATAAATAAATAATCTACAACCTGTTTCCTTGGAATAATGAATGAAGTGTTGAATGTCTGACTTAAAGGAGAGAAAGTTCACTGTAATAGCTGCCGATCGAGAATAATGAAAAATTTTTTTGTATCATGTGAAAAAATGTCATGCCTGACCGGGAACTCGTACCCAGAAATCTGTATGTATGTTTAATTGTAACTGCAAGACCGCCCCCTCAAAAAACATACGGTTGTAAATGGATAATCGATAGTATTTTCAGTATCGACTTATTTGTGTTGAAAATAGTTGTTCTAAGATTTGTTTCGTTACTGAATGAATGAATTACGGTAGCAAATTTTTTTTACTAAACTAACTAAGAATAAACCATTAGATAAGTTCATTTAATAAGAGTAATAAAATTGACCACTACGAGACATGTACTAACGAATCGGGATTTTCCGCTAGTGATCGGTACATTCCGGTGCTAAGCTAAGGGGGACGATTTGTTTTGTTTTTTTTTTAATTTTAGTTAAAGCAAGAAGAATTATATTTAAATAGGTTTTATTGAATTTTTTAAAATTGTCCGAAAACAGGTTTTTATGATTACCCTTTGGATGTATACTTGTACTTTAGTAAAATAAATTAAGGAACAATAATTAAATAATTTAAATATAAAAATATATTCGAAAGAATCATATTTTAGAATTTTTATAAAGGGTTTCCTACCGGGTAGTTCATAAAACCTGATACCCATTTAAAACCAGGATAATTCAACAAATATATAAACAGTCAATATATGTATATAAAACAGATGGTTTAAGCAGTATTGACCATTTGCGCATGAGATAGCATTAGCGTATTCTGACAAAAGTCGAGGAAGACTTTGGCATGTAAGCATTCATGACATCGCCAATGACCTAAAAATATGGACTTTTAGGTCATTGGCGACCAAACAGTGTTAAACCATTAGGAAGCTGGCTAAAAAAAGATGCTCAACGTTTGGTGCCAATTGATCTGTTTCAGAAAAATTTACTGATCGAATTTCTGTCTGCGAATCTCTACTGAAACGTTATGAAATCGATCCATTTCTGAAGCGCTTGATCACAAGTGATGAAAAGTGGATAACCTACGACAATAATATGCGAAAATATCGACAGGAAGGAAGATTTTACTGAGCGTTTGGTGGGAATGGAAGGGCATCGTGCATCACGAGCTGCTGCCGCCAGGCAGTACGATAGACTCAGACCTGTAGTGTCGACAATTAGCGCGTTTGCAACAAGCAATTCAAAAGAAACGGCCTGAACTCCTCAAAAAAAGGGTGTCTTATACCACCCTCACAACGCCAGACCACATACATCTTTAAAGACCCGTCAGAAATTGAGAGAATTTGACTGGGAGGTTTTAATGCCCCCACCGTTTAGCCCAAAACTGGCACCGTCAGACCATCATTTGTTTCGGTCTCTGCAGAATTCCATGAATGGTATTAAGTTAATTTCAAAAGAGATCTGTGAAAATTACGCGTCACAATTTTTGATCAGAAACCACAGAAGTTCTACAGCGATGGGATTATGATGTTGCCGGAAATAATGACAGAAGGTCATAGATAAAATGATGCATATGTGGTCTCATAATGTTATCTCCCAATAACAACAAATGTATTCTGTTTTTTGGCCTCCAAAGATTCAATAGATTACATTTATAGATTATATTTCTCTATACAGATAAAATTAATACCTAATTTTATAGTATTTAAACATTTTTGTATATTTAATATTTTTTTAATTAACTTTTGTCTTTTTTTTTCTTAATAACGGGTAATTTAATTTATCGAAAAAAATTCTGCCAATTCTATAAAGGTAACAGTTTTTTCTTCATCGAGAAGCTTTTCTGCCAACATACACTAAAAATGAATTCATTTAAAAATCGCTCATATTTTCATATGATCCCCGCCAAACAATTTATGCGCTCACAGCACATTAAATTAAAATACTAAATAGCCCAACACTTCCTTAAGGAAGAAAGTATATAGTTCTTTATCGGTTAATATTCTTTGCCACTCTTAATAAAAATTAATAATTATTATCTTAAAACAAAACTGCCATTCGGTATCCAAATTTATGGCTCTGCTAAAAAAAGTAGTATTGTATATTCACACTTTTAGGTTTCTCATTCACAATTTTTTCGTCAAAGGTTTTTTTAATACGCAATATTTATACAATAAAACTGCTTATACAGACATAATATGTTAAATACGAATCAAAGTTTAGAAAGCTAAATTGATATGATGGGTTGCTAGAGCAACTAGGAGATACGAGGAATATTAACACAAAAAACTCATGCAACAGATTACCTACAACTTCCTGCCATGGTACAATTCTCCCTTTATTGTACTATTAACAGTCCCAAATATTCGAGGTAGATCCACTCTGTAGCTATTTGTTTAAGCTTTCTAAACTTTATTCAATTATAGTATATTCGACTTTATTTGCAGTCGTTCACAAAATTCCATTGTCTTATACTTAAAGTAATACCCATGGTGATGGAGGGATAATAAAAACTTATAAAATAAGACTTATTAAATAAAGACTTATTAAATTTAGTCAATATTTTATATAACTTTTTTATAATAATAAATCGAAATTAAATTTTAAAAAACTATCGCTGGATAATATTCTTTCTCATACGAGTCGTTTTATTCTGTGGTAATCCATATCTTGTGGATCATAATCCATCTGAACTGATAATTTTGTATGTCTACGAATAAATAAATTACTTAGTTGTTGAGATTCAATGGTCATTTTACGTCTTGGAATTCGTCACCTTAAATCACATGGCTTTTTCTTTTCTTTGTCACAAAAAAAGTATTTTTTTAATTTACTGTCTCTACAGATGCGTTTGTGCACGCGCGCATGTGAGTGTGTGTGTTGATATAATTTATTGACGTAATTTGCTACAAAGATGTGGAAGTTTTTGCCGTTATGGTTTTTATAAATTCATTTTCTACTTGTTTTATTTAATTTACTTAAATTTAATTATGAAAACTTGCAGAACCTATTTTAGTGGTCACATCTGTTTTCAAAAAATAATTTTCATCTTAAGCAAATTGTGTAATTATTTTAATATTATCAGTTAAATTTATAATTTAATAACACAAAGTATTAAGTTATGTTAAAAGTAAATTAACCGACCAATTTAATAGAAATATTTACGGTTTATATATAGGTTAATTGTTCATTACATAAGTCACTAACGTTTCCTTATATTTACCCTTTGTTCTAAGTTAAATGTCCTTAGGGTTTAAGGAGATAAGTTTAGTAAGTTTATATAAAGCACTACTATCCAAGTTTATCTAATTAGAATGCCCAGTTTAGTGAGTTAAGAACTGCTAGATATTAGAGTAGTAGACCGAAGGAAAGCAAAGATACGTGTCTACGCGTGTTACTTAAAACACACACACACACACACACACACACACACACACACACACACACACATACATACACACAAAATTACAAAATTTTACCTGGTATATAACAAGAATGCTTACGAGAAACCAACATTATACTTTAGAATTTATGTATATATATATATATATATATATATATATATAATATTATACATATAATATGTTTCTTACAAAACTACAGAAAATTACATTTAAAGTGAGGCAGCTTTGTGGGTATGTAGTTAGAAAATTCAGTATATTTACATATACCCTCCATGTAGTGAGCGAGTTAACAAAATTCTTTTTTTACGTATTAATGGCGTGATACCAGCTTTAAAAATTAAATTTCAACTAATTGTAAAAAAAAAACAAAAAAAACTATGTATTCAATACTAATATTTAGTACTGTTAAATTTATATTTAAAATAATAATTAATTTTCTCCAGATTTTTAGTGTTTTTCGTAAAATCAGATATACTATAATTGTATGAATATTTGACACGATTAACGTGTTGATATACTTCCATTTTTGTCAACCGGTGATATAAATAAAATCTAGAAAGTAGTACTACAGAAACATATAAAACAAAAATGCAATTTTTCTTTTTCGCCTCAGAAGCTTACTGCTAGCTACAAGTCGATCAAATTCATGAACGGAAGGAAACTCAGTATAACAATTTTAAACGAGATTTTCAGTTTTACGATACACTTTAAGTAATCACTTAACCTGTAATCATTCTTTTCTTGATGATTTTTTTATAATCACGCTTATTCTTGATATATCATTTAATATGTGACTAGGATTTGAATGCCCATTTGATAATGCACACATAAGCGAATTTGAATTAATACGTAAGTAAGGTATGTCCAATCTCGTGTGTCATCGCCAATAAAAAATTGGTCTATCTCTGACCTTATTTATCAATCGACATCATAACTTAATTTTTTCCAGCTTATATATTAATCTCTTTAGCACTGTTAGCTTAATTGGGAAAATATGAATGGACTGACTTATCTTCTGGGCCATCAAATATTTTTGAATATAGTTCCCTATGATGTTTAGCATGTATGTATGCTAAATGTATGTATTTGTATGTATGTTAAATGTAATGAGCATCTATGTATGCATGTTCGTCTGAAATGAGGTTGTCGTATTTGCAGTAAACGTTAACGGAGAGTACTTTGGTCACTCTTTGGATCGTTCATTTAGGGATAGAAACGTCCTCTTAACCAATCTCCATAACCCTCTTCTAAGAAATGTAACAGTCAGCATTTAAAAAAAAGAAGAAGCATTTTATGAAAGCTTTTAAATACGTGTTTCTTAGCCCAACAAAACGGAATTAGAAAAAACAAAAATTAGAAAATATCCTTTCATAAACAATAAATCCCAAAAGATCGAGTTAAAACGCTCCCTTCAATCAGTCAAAAATTATAACAAATCTTTTATTAAGTAAAATATCGAATTTGTTTAAAGTTTTTACTATTCTTTGGGTAAGGGTCTAAAACTTATCTAACTAAAGTTTTTGGATATCACAAACCATTGGCCCAGGGGGTGGGAAAAACGGGGGTTTTGAAGACAACAAAATCATCTCCCTTAATAGGCACAGTATAGGCACAGTATCTCCCTTAATAGGCACAGAAGGAGCTCCCTTCAATCAGTATTTTTGACTGATTGAAGGGAGCTCCTTCTGTGCCTATTAAGGGAGATACTGTGCCTATACTGTGCCTATTAAGGGAGATGATTTTGTTGTCTTCAAAACCCCCGTTTTTCCCACCCCCTGGGCCAATGGTTTGTGATATCAAAAAACTTTAGTTAGATAAGTTTTAGACCCTTACCCAAAGAATAGTAAAAACTTTAAACAAATTCGATATTTTACTTAATAAACGATTTGTAGCGATATTTTATTTTTTCAAAAAAGCACCCCTATTTTCACCCCCATGACCAGATTATGGCCATTAACGAAGTCAACCGAGATTTTGGGTTGCTATATATTACGTGAAATGTAGTAGAAATAACAAAGATAGACCACTGAATGTGAAAATAGAAGGAGAAAAGATTATGGAGGTAGAAGAATTTTGTTATTTGGATAATAGAATTACTAAAGATGGACGAAGCAGGAGCGATATAAAATGCCGAACAGCACAAGCGAAACGAGCATTCAGTCAGAAATATAATTTGTTTACGTCAAAAATTAATTTAAATGTCAGGAAAAGATTTTTGAAAGTACATGTTTGGAGTGTGGCTTTACATGGAAGTGAAACTTGGACGATCGGAGTAGCTGAGAACAAAAGATTAGAAGCTTTTGAAATGAGGTGCTATAGGAGAATGTTAAAAATCAGACGGGTGGATAAAGTGACAAATGAAGAGGTATTGCGGCAAATAGATGAAGAAAGAAGCATTTGGAAAAATATAGTTAAAAGAAGAGACAGACTTATAGGCCACATACTAAGGCGTCCTGGAATAATCGCTTTAATATTGGAAGGACAGGTAGAAGGAAAAAATTGTGTAGGCAGGCCACGTTTGGAATATGTAAAACAAATTGTTAGGGATGTAGGATGTAGTGGTATACCGAAATGAAACGACTAGCACTAGATAGAAAATCTTGGAGAGCTGCATCAAACCAGTCAAATGACTGAAGGCAAAAAAAAAAAATATATTACGTATCAATTTGAAAGTGATTGGCGCAAAATTATGGCGTTATCGTGTCCACAATAGTGAAATGGTGGTTTTTTGGTCGGGGGATGATGTTGAATCATCGTATCGATTACAACGGGTAGCTTTCTTATGAAATCTTCCTAAAAATGGATATAATAATAAGTAATTTAAAAAATATATATTCCTAGCCATATATACGTATAATATGCCATTTGCCATAACTTTAATATTTCGAAACCTATAAAAATATTTCATTTTCGGTATTAAAATCGTAGAAATGATTACCAACATTGACAGATCACATAACAGTTATCAAAAATTTCCAAACACGTAGAAATTGTTTTGAAATTATAATTTTTAAGAGTTGAAAATTTTTATTAGAGTTTTTTTTAATTTTTATAGAGTTGTTTTTAAATAGAGTTAAAAGGAATTTAATATATTAAATTCTTTTTAACTCTACTTAATTTTTATTAGTTTGAATGTTTTGATAAAAAGCATGAGTTCTACGAATTATTGTATAAGATTATAAACTAGTTAGTAATTGGTCGATCAGTTGTTATTCCTATGACTCCGTATAATGTAGTACGGTTAATAAATTGCCTTTAATTAACTCTTGGTACGTGTATACCGATATCAGTGTCTTGTAACAATTTAGGAAAGCAAAAGGTCGAAAACGAATGAAACTGGTAGACACTATATAAAGGGAAGAAAGTTATAATATGAAACGGATGGCAGAGAATCGAGCAGAATGGAGGGCGGCCATGTGAAAACCTGCCTTTGGGCAGAATACTTACAAGAGTAAAAGTAAGACTTGTAGGAGTAAAAGAATTAAAAATTGTTACAATTTTTAATTCTTTTACTCCTTCACGAAACAGACTGAAATATTGTGTGTGATACTTACAACAATGCTTGTTAAATAAGGTTACAGGACGATAGGAGTCTTTCATGATAAAATAGCATAGCTATTTTTAAGAATAATAAAATCTCATTCAGGATTAATATAAGAACTGAGGAATGAAATTTTTCCGGATCCGTACTTCATTGAGCTGTATTCATTTTACTTGCCAAAATCCTTCTGAATGAAGGAAACATTAACCTCAAAAAAAAATCTTCAAATTATTTAAATGAAGCACTGACTGTAAAACGTACATCATTAGTCTGAGACAGGGGTCGGCAACCTTTTGACTCGGAAGAGTCAAAAATTACAATTTACAAAATTTCAAAGTTTTTAAAGAGCCGCAAATTTTTTTCGAAAATAGTTTTATTAAATAACAATTTATAGGTACTTACACTTATAATTATTATTTTAACGCTAATTTTAAATAATAAAAGCAATAAAATAGATAAATAATAAAATAGGTAATTTATTTAATATATATTTTAATAAAAACACTTTCGCGGTAATATGCAACAGTAGTATTTTGTTTCTTTTTTGACCGTTCTTATTGACTCCAAAAAAGTAGTTAGGTATATTATTTGGAAAAAAATATGTATAATATGTATTTTTAAAATATAATACTTATTATGTTACCTATCTTTACTTCGGTTTTTTTATTATTATATATATATGTGCATACATAATTTTGAGAAGATAATTCGCTTCTAACTCTTTTACTTGAAACAAACTATACCTCACAGCTAAAGCATTGGTGGAGACGCCAAATTGTCTTGCGTCGAAAGCGAATTAAAACCTACATAGAAACATCCGACGACGACGTCATTCGGCTTTTGATGGACTGACAACAGTGACGACGCGTGTCACGAGGGAGGGGTGCGGTGAAAAGCGAGTACAAGTGGCAAATATATAGAATCGGTGCCTAATCCTCGTTAATCGATTCAAATCGATTTTTAAATGTTTTTTTTTTTTTTTTTTTTTTTTTTTGATAAAATAAATAATATTTGCGTATGGAACAAAAGAACCGCAGCTTCACATCCAAAGAGCCGCATGTGGCTCGCGCGCCGCAGGTTGCCGACCCCGGGTCTGAGAGAAAACAACTCTTATTTGAGGGTCTTTTATATCTATGATGCTAAGCAATTACCTAAAAATAAGACAGTCTGCTGGAACTGATCGAGTAAGGCCTTAAACATATAGCGAGGAGTTAATCCACTATATACATTATTTTAACTCATTAGGAAACTATTAAAAGTATTCGAATTTATCATTTCATTACGACAACGTTGATCAGCGTAACCTCTGAACGGGTTAAGCAACTATTCTGAAATTATGCAGAGGACAAGAATTACGAAATTTCAATTTAATTATTACATTTAGTTCATCTCTTTCTTTTGCATTTTTTCTGCATTTAGTACAGAACAGTACTTCTCTTACCGACGAATCACACTGTTCATTTAGACGTAAACGTCGTACAACCTACCACCAAACCATTAATAATTATACCTCATGGAAAAAAATAATAAGATTTAGCAAATTAAATTATACCAAGTGAATATGACGACACTCCTATAAGCATAGAATCTTCTAATTATAAACAGATTACTAAAAAATTCTCTATTCGGTGTTATCTTTCAATATTATTCCAAGCAATTGCAGTAACCTGTTCATTAGCCAGCACTTATTATTATATTCAAAAATATTTTTTTATTAACCCACCTGGTTGGTCTACTGGTGAACGCGTCATTGCAAATCAGCTGATTTGGAAGTCGAGAGTTCTAGCGTTCAAGTCCTAGTCAAGGCAGTTACTTTTATACGGATTTGAATACTAGATCGTGGATACGTGAGTTCTTTGGTAGCTGGGTTTCAATTAACCACACATATCAGAAATGGTCGATCTGAGACTCTACAAGACTACACTTCACTTACACTCATACTGATAATAATGTTTCATCCTCTCAAGTAATACCTGACGGTAATTGCCAGAAGCTAAACAGGAAAAAGAGGTATTTTATTAGTGAAATAATTTTAAAAGAATCTGATGCAAATATCTGTTAAAAAGATAATCGTACAGTTTCAAAAAGCGATTCCACTCAGTAAGATAATTTTATTTTATTTCAACGTAAAGAGAACTAGTGCTAAATAAACTCTTCCATTTTTAAGGTTATATAATCATAAAAAATATTACAAAGGGAAGATTTACATCCCCGTTCAAAACTTCACCATCTTTACGCAAAATGTTGAAGGTATTTTGAAATTTCAATTTACTCTATATTGCTTTTTTTCAAAGTGTACATTTAACGAGTTGATGGAAAATATTTTTTTAAGAGCCCCAAACAAAAGTTTTCTTTTACAGAAAGATATGATTCGGTTATATGTAAGAAATATTGACATAGAAATTTGCAATACAATCAGTATATCAGTTCTCGCATATAAAAAAGAGAAAAACAGAAGAAAATCAAGATAATAATGGGTTCATCGTTACTTCCTTTTTGATGAAAAACAAATATATCAAAGAGAAGAATACGTTGTGAGTAATGTAAACTTAGATTGCAATTTTTTATGTATATTTGTATATAATAATTACTTAAAAACAGTTCAATTGCTTAAATATTACAAATTTACAAATCTTATATTTGCACACAAAACCGATTGTTAATAAAAGAAGAAAATTGAATAAATATAAGCAAATTATATGAAACTTTTTATCATCTTTCTTTTCAAGTATAAAAAAGGTAGACACCACATATTTCTTTAGAAAAATATAATAAAAAGAATTCAGGTAAGATAAAGAATAATAAAAAAGATGAAAAAAGAAAAAAAAATTAAAAAAAAGTCTTTTGAAGAAATGTTGTGATGTAATCACGAAGATGGTTAGACGTTGTGTAGAAATGAATTCTCAGGAATAGAAGAATAAAAGAGAAAAAATTCACTTGTAGAAATGTAATGAAAACATACTCCAAAAAAGTAATATATATATATATATATATATATATATATATATATATATAATCTTTTCTGTAGAGCTTACAAAGAGATGACTGGCGTCTCTCGTCATTCTTTAAGTCAAGAGACGTATATCTTTAAGCTCAAAGCTCCACAATATTATTCCAATCGTGGTAAAGTACATAAAAGAGATGGTCACTCAAAAATTAATATAATTTATTTGGTTATGTTTCTAGGGTATATTATTAATCATTGGAACGTTGGGCATTTTTTGTTTTTTCATTAATGACACTGCATAAAACAATAGATGGTACGTATGGCGTCTTCCTATTTTATTAACGTAATAATATAATTATTTCTGCCTTATAGAAATTGCCACTTTTTGGCAATTAAAAAGAAAATAATTACTTAATTTTCTGAATTACAAGTAGAGTGTAAAAATCCCATGCCTGACCAGGATATGAACCCGGGACCTCCGGATGAAAGGCCGAGACGCTACCACTCGCTCCAATGGGGTTTGCAGTTTTCTTTGGTTTTATTATAACCACACCAGGTATCCTTGGGAGACAGAAAAACTTAGAACTACGAGTGAAAGAGATCACAGACACTATGAAACGGTCAAGAAAAAAATTCATAAAAAATCTCCGCTGATCGGAATTTAATAAATTATGCTTATTTTAAATCTAAAATATCATCAAGTAATCCTATGGCACTAAATTCAAAAATTCGAAATTATAAACGAAAAATCGGGAAACCCCCTTTTAGTTTAGAAAATTGATTTGTTGAGGTTATGAATTAGAGTTCTAACGAATTAAAGTTAAAATAATAAGCGTTTGCTTCAATTTTATTAACAGACACAATTATAACACGAAACATTTCAATTTACGACAAAAACTACGTACATGAAGTTTCAATGAAAAATTATGTTACTGCCAACGAAGATTGTGAAACAACAAATTTTCTATTAAATTCTTTATATCTGGAGAAAATTTACCCGATTTAACAAATGAGATACCCAAATAAATTAAGTTTATGTTTTAAACATTACATGCGGTAACCACGCAGCTGACTCTGACAGAATGTGGTTAAATCACAGCCTCAAAATATTACTGTCTAAAAAATGATGCTGTAGAATAATATTTTATATTTTTCCGGATTTTAATAGTTTTCATATAAAAAAGATTTATTATTATATCATTTTTATCATGAAAAATTTCAGTTAAAATATAAAATACGCGGATAAATGTAGTATTTACAAATGAACAACTACTCCTTAATAATTCAAATGTCATTAAAATTACAAAAAAAAAAAAAAAAAAACTAAACTATAGAAGATTCATTCAAATTTATTTAAAGAATATAAATTACTGAATAATGATAAACACCCAATATATACTTTATTTATAAAGTAAGTGATTTCACTGTGTAAAGGTTATATTCTATAAGAAATACAACATTCAATGGCAAATGTACTACTGTACGAAAATTAAAATCATTATCACGTACTTGCGACGTGAATAGAAGTGAATATTATTGGCAATTTTCATTAGTAAAAAAATTATTGTGTACATTTTTCAGTCACTGAATTCACAAGTACACCGTGCTTCAATTCTAGTTTATTTATATGTTGAGAGATTTTAATAAAACAATTATTAGAAGGTTGTTGTTAATATTAAATATTACTAATGATTGGTTAGTATTTTTATGTTTAATACCATTCATCTAATTTTTCTCAATAATAAAGGAATGTACCATTTGTAAACACACGTGAACTATTTGACAAAGAAAAGTGTTAAACTGATTGTTTGAAGAAGTGGATTTTATTTCAATCCTAAATCGCTAATAATTAGATTATTTTAATAATTAGAATAATCAAAAGATTATTAATAATCAATCGTAACAAACTACTACGCTGATCTTGCGGGATGTCTTTCAATTAATTCAATTCTAATTTAAATATTCATTAATTAACATTTATTTTTGTTTTCATAAAAATAATGCATTAATATCATATATAATTTGTTTTATTGCATTACTGGAATCTTTTACTTTTTTTTATTGTCACAAATAGCAAAATACCATTTTTATTTTTGATATAAAATATATAGAATAATATGTAATTAATTTAACATGGATATAAAATGATAAAGATTAGTTGACATTCGTTTATTCATAGTGTTTTGCCATTAGGGCAGGTCCTGTCACGGCTACTGCTCTCCATTTAGTTCTACCCTTTCCTAACCTCTTTTTTTCCGCATATTTCCCTTCCTTTTCGATATTCCCATCTATGATTTGAAATATCTTCCCTTTCTTCCATTCACCAAGCCTTCTATCGTATCCAACACTTCTTCTCATATAATGTCTAGGCAGTTCCTTTTCCAATACTCAAACACATTTCGTATTTTCCTGTTTTCTCCTATTCTCCTTAATACTTCATTACTGACGTGGTCTTGCCATCTGACATTTATCATTCTGTACCACACCTACATCTCAAAAACCGAAATTCGTTTTCTAACTGCCTTTCTCATCGTCCATGTTTCAGCTTCATAGAGCATCACACTCCAAAGTAAAATATTTCATTAATCTTTTCATTAACGCTAAGTTTAACTTTTCATACAGAAGTTTTCCCTTTTTATTAAATGTCAGCTTACTTATTCTTGTTTTAATTTATACTGTGCAAGTCAGGTAATCGGTTATAAAGCTCCTTAAGTACTGAAATTTCATCACCTGTTCTAAAACTTTATTTCCGATCTTAATCCTCTCCTCTTTTCCACCTAATACCACATATTTCATATTATTTTTATGGGTCCTCATATCCTGACTTTCACAACTTTCATTTAAGTCATCGAGCGGTTCATTTAGTTTTCTTGGGCTCTTCGTCAGTACCGACATGTCATCAGCAAAACGTATATTCTATTCTTCTTCACCCCCTCCCAATCTTAATTACACTTTTACCATTCAGATGGCATTTAATTATTTCTTCCAGGTATATACTAAAGAGTTTCGGTGACATGTAGCAATCCTGCTTCAATGTTGAGGGACATGTTGAGGGACACGTTGAGGGACAGCCCCCTGCGAAGCTGCCGTTCGTCTGTGCTTGCACGGATGGGCGGCAGTGATGAGGCACTGGAACTCCCTCGTCCCTTCGCAAAAAAGGCCGAGACCCGGTGTGAGTGCCCTGTACAGAGTGCTCTCACTAGAAGCATTGGCGTCAAGACAGAGTCCCGGCTTATGGGGTGGGGTTCAGGAACGACATAGTCGGGCTTGGATACCCCGCCCTAGGGGTTAGAGGCGGGTAATGAAAAGATCTTACCGGCGGGCTGACATGTTGGACTGGACTTATGACCGGCGGACGGGGAGGCCCGTTTGAGTAGATAACCCCCAGGGCTCTGATTTACTTTGTTGTGGATCCGGCCCGGGAGTAGGGTAAAAAAAAAAAAATCCTGTGTCATCTCTATTCTTCCTGTCATTTCGTCTCCTACCCACACTTCTATTCTCAGGTTATAGTACAGCTCTTATATTTCCAGTCAACTCCCTTACTTTCTAAAATTAGCAGTAATTTATCCTGACTCTGTCAAACGCCTTTTTTAGGTCGAAAAATGTAACACACACTCTCCGCCTTCTTTCCATGTATCTCTCACCTAGTAATCTTAGAGTCCCTTGATCCAACACCTCTTCTACACCCATACTGTTCTCCCTCAATATTAGCATCGAATTAATTGTATATCCTTTAATTTGGAACCTTTAAAATAGTACTTTAACTGCGTGTAATATTAGGCTAATCGTTCTATGTTCTTCATACTTGTTTATATTTCTTCTCTTTTCTACTGGTACCATTATGATAACCCGGATGTTCTCTGGCTACTTTCCTTCAAGTATTCCGTTGACAAGTAGTATAATAAAATTTTAAAATCTAAAAATGTTCAAATTAAGCCGATTGTCTTTGTATATAAATAAAGCTTTTACATACCCTACTTATCCTCAGATCTTTCCTCAGGTGTTTCGTAGAGAAACGGTTCTATAATATCAATATTAAACCTAGTAATATACACCCAATCTTGAACTCCGTGCATTCGGAGAGGCTTTAATGATAATCTAAAAATAGCCATTATAGATTCACTTAAGTTTTGAAACCGTTTTCCATCAAACATTACATACGTTAAATTGAGTTTTTTCTCATATTTTTGTCTTCCATATATTTTATTACCTATAAATAATTCTATAATTTTATTTTATTACATAAAATAAAATGCATTGTTATTACTGTGATATGAATATTTTGTTTACGTATCATTTTTCCCTACTCAATCAATGTATAAATCAACAATAAAATTGATATAAAAATAACAATATGGATATACATCTATTTTTGTATGAAAAATAAAAGTCTTTGGTATTTAACCCGAAAATTTAGTAATCTAAAACATTTATATCTAATTATGAACATGTAATAAACGTGATTGTACTACTTAGAATAATCTAAGCTGTGATCCTTTACCCGATTAAGCCAGAATAATAATTGTTTAAAACAAGATAACTTTATAATAGCAAATATTTCATCAGTAGAAGTAATTAATTTTAGTTATTATAATTTTTTTTAAACTATGCATTATGTTTATACAGGGTTTGAATTGCAATTCAAAGTAAAACAAAAACAAAAAAACAAATAAATTTGATAAAAAATAAACTTTATATTATTTTATTTACTACTGAAAAAGAAAATTGGATGACAAATTTTTGTTGGAAAAAGTTTCCAAATACAACATTTTTTTTAAGTAACCAACAAACGTATAGAGTTGGAAAACAGAAAAGGTTTTAGTAATATATATATATATATATATATATAAAGAATGTTGAAAGTCTAATTTTCATTTGTTTGAAAGTTTTCCGTAAAATTTCTTTACTATACTAAACTTTTTTCCTGTAAACTTACACAGTTATCATAAAAGACAGCCTCTTGAGATGTTCACTGTGAAATCGTTAGCCTTAATATTTTTCCCCTAGTTTTAACATTGCGTCCTATACTGTTTTATAACAACCACCTAGACAGGTGGGGAGAAAAGAAATAAAGAAAAATGGTCCCTTACCACAATGTTGTGACCTCGTAGAAGACGTTATTTCATCATTAGAAAGAATCCTAAACAAGAAAGAAGAAGGAACGAGGAAGAAAAATTTTACCGGGTTGAAGAAAGAGAGGGAGTAGAGTTTAAGAAAGGAGGAAGAACGAAGTAAATAGAAAAGTAAAGAAACGGTTTTAATTTTAAAAGCGTTTCTGCACTTCTTTCCATAACATTCTTTTAACGTAATCCCATTTAGTAAAGGAACTGAAATAAAGACGGTTAATATTTAGGCCTTAATTAATATAAAGACGTTGTATTTAAACAAATTAATTTATAAATTGAATAAAAATTAAATAAATTACTCTTTTTTGTTTTTCAATTACATTCTTTCATAATTAATGTATCTAACTTACATAAGTTAAAGAATCTCATAAATCCACTCTTTCTTTGTTATAAAAAAATAATTCTAAAGAAAGAAATATTATTATTATTTTTTTTATAGTCCAACTTACTCTGTTTTTTTAACTTGCAATATAATCAATGATAATACAGTATAGTTATTTTGCTAGAACCTGGATCTGAGCAACATATCCAACCTAACCACGTACAGATTTTATCGCTAACTAAACGAATATCGTTATACTTAATTTATTTAACAAAGGTAGCAACTTTTATACGGAATTTGAATAGTAGATCGTGAATACCGGTGTTCTCTAGTAGTTGGGTTTCAATTAACCACACATTTCAGAAATGGTCGACCTGAGATTGTACAAGACTACATTTTATTTACACTCGTACAAATCAACCTCGTTCATCTTTCGAAGTAATCCGGACGGCGGTTCTCGAGGCTAAACAGAAAAAGAAAAAGAAAAAGCTCGCAATAAACTCACGTTATGATTTTAATGTTTAAAACCTCGCTTGTCAATAAAGGGAAAAATTTGAGGATAATCTCAAATTACTCCGAGATAACGTTTATGTTTGTCATCATCAAATGGAATTCTGACTGGCGGTAGGTCTGTTATGCCACCGCTGTTTCTATCCATTTCTATACCAAGCGTTTTCCTTCGTTCCCCATACATTTTTCAATCTTTACCACATGTATTAACTTCATCCTTCTACTTGTCCTAATCGGTTTCCTTTTCTTTTTTATATTTCCCGAATAAGTTCTCTTTATTCTTTAGTCCTGGTCGTTACCTCCTTATTCCTCACTTTTTCCGTTTATTTTACTTTCTACGCTCTTCTCCATGTTCACACCTCAAAACCCTCAATACAGTCCCTCTTCTTCATTGTCCACGTTCCATTTCTATAAAACAAGATATTCCTAAACGTTAAGGTATAAAATTTAATTCCGTTACTATAATTATTACTTTAAAAATGGACAACTAAGGAAAAACACCTTTTTTCTTCTGTAACTTGGGATTTTTTTTTACTTGTTAATCTTACTCGAATCAATGCTCGTGTTAAACGTTTAAAAGAATTCTAAAAATATGTTTTTATAACCTCGTTCATGTTTTGTTCGTCATACATTTGTAAACAATTGAAATTCATCTCTTTCTTATTTTATAAATCAATATTTAGAATAAAATAAATAAGATTAATATATTGTTCATTTATAAAATCAATATTATAATACGAATTATCAGTTTGGGGTGGAACCTTTGATTCTCACTTTAGCACTTTATTTATAATGGAAAAAATGATATTCAAACACAAATTAAATAAAGAGAATTTTTTCAAGCGATAAAATATTTATGTAATTTGATGTTATGACTATAAGGCAAGACAAATTCAACTTAAAATAGGACGATATAAATTAAACAGGGGATTACAATATTTCCTTACTAAGGAAATACTTCTTACAATTAAGAAATATCAGGATTGTCGTTCAAAATTGGCCATTATAAGAAGACAGTTTATTTATATTAGTACAAGCCTGATGAAGCTTGCACCAAATATTTTTTTTTGAAAATTAAGTTATCAAATATAAAACCAACAAAGAATTAATGAAATGGGTTAAAAATAGCTTTTTCTTTACGATAGTTTATTCTCATTAAATATTTTTTACTTATTTACCTCCTGTTTTTTTTTTTCAAAATAATCTTTAATTATTACTAAAATTGCAACTAACTACAATAAATTTGTTATTTTCATGAACTAAGGATAGAATTTTCAACGTTTTTTTCTCTCTTTTTAGCGTATCTATTTATAGGTCTGATCTACTAATAGCTAAATGAATGTTCTTACAATGTCTTGTAACTTTTTCTATGAATTAAACATAATCTATTATTTGTTAAATAGATCTGTAAAATAGTGTTCATTTATTTTTTTAGTTTAAGTGAATTCAAGAAAAGTTTATTTTTTTTAAAAAGTATAATGTTTATCAAATTTTATATTTTTTATTTTAATGTATTTTGCTGTTGTTAATAAATAAATATACCACCTGATCTTTGTTTCCAAATTAGGGTATTTAAAGAGTATTGACTTTCCTTTACGCCCGGCCCTTTTTTTTCAAGTAATATTTATTTTAACCACTAGTTTTTAAAATTAAGTTGTACATTCTTAATGATAAAATAAGTAGAAATATATATTTTTTTAAATAAAAATAATGATAGCAATGTAAAACAGCAGTCATTATATTTCGGGTGAATCGATATTAATAAATAAAACCGGATAAAATATTTCGGGCCAGCACTGGCAGTGGACACTCATTATTACATGAAAACACATGGTTTTCGCCATACTGTGTTGTTGCAGCCGACAATATCTTCTATGAAGTTTATGTAATTACGAAATTGTTACAGTTAACATAAAAATTATTTTAAAAGGCTTTTTTTTGTAAATAACTCTTCTTAGCTCACCGGGCTGTTCTAGTGGTAAAACCGTCTCGCAAAATTAGTTTATCAGATAATTTTTGAAGTCGAAGGTTCTGAGGTTCAAATTCTAGTAAAACTTAGTTTCTTTAATACGGATTCAAATACTAGACAATGGATACCGGTGTACTTTGGCGGCTGGCGTTCAATTAATTATACAACTCAGGATTGGTTGGTCTGAATCCCTGCAAGACTACACCTCGTTTACTCGTCTCATACATATCATCCTCTTTTCATTGGACCGTGGGAAAGGAATTACTTATACTTACTTCATTAGTTGAACAGACTGCAACGTACACAATAGGAATAAAAAAAATAGCACTTAATCACTGACGTAATAATGATTGCTTTTAATTAACTACTATAATTATAATGATTTCTGTCGGATTATTTGAAAAATAGACTGTAACTTGAGAAGATAGTCGAAAAACTCTTTTAATTCTATATGAATCAGTAGACTGAAATTTATAAAATTAAAAATTTTAACTTATAAACATGTTTTTATAAATGAAGTTCATTAATATTATTTATTAATTATTAATATTTCATTAAACTATTTTCTAAAAAGGATAGTCACGTATTCTTAAAAAAATCACAATATCACCCACCCTTTATTAAACCTTAAAACAGAATTGTTTTCGTGCAATATCAGGATACTTTGGTTTTCGAGAAATAGCCTTATTATACTTCATCTCTGCCATTTTTAATAAATAACCAAGCATTTTAAAAAAAATTCACTAAATTTATTTAAAATGCAAGTAAAGGATTTTCTTTTCCAAAAACATTATTACTATGTAAATGAATTAAAAAACTACTAATTAAAAAAAATCGCTTTTCTGTTTTTCCATTCAACGTGTTTATAAATATGTTAACAAACAGTTTCCATTAATGCCATCTGAATAGAGTAATTTATTTAGCCATTATTTTTCATATTTAACGCATTCAAGTATACAATTACTTTACTTTTATTCCACGTATTAATGTTTTAAATAATTAATGTGGTCTTTAATCACATATATTTCTCATTTTATAATTAATTTACTTTTTTGTGTTGCCGTTCTGGTCAAGGTTTTACCGTGGTTTTCCTTGATAAATTATTTTTGGAGTAGCATATCTAACTATTCCTTGCACGGTCTATATAATTTATTATTATTAACGATTAGAATAAAATAATTATTTAATATAAATCTGCCTTACAACATCCATGTTATTTCATATATCATTAAACATCAATTTCTTGAATCAAAGTAAATGGCGAATTACGACATCAGAATACTGAGAAAACGGTCTCTATTATAAAAATTTATTTTGCCGCAATTAGATTCGAACTAAAATTTTATGAACGTGTACTAATCACTAAAAATTTAGATCAAAATCTGACCTTAGTGTAGAAAAAACTCTAGTTCGACACATATTTCATATTTTTACCTCTGCTAAGAGTATTTGTCAAAGTAAACAACATAAGCGATGAAATTTCTTTAGGCGACGTCATCTTAATTAATATTTATATTTATTAAAATAAAAAGTTAAAAATATGGAATAATTTATTACCCAAATAATCTGAAAGAATCGGATTCGATTCCCGATCACGAATGATATTTTTAATTCGCCACAAAATGTTCATACATTAAATACCATATTCCCACGTACAAGCTTCAAGCTCACGCGATGAATTCATCATGTTAAAAAAGAATTACAAGTAAATAAACTCCATTATCTGATAAGCAACAGACAAAAAAATGAAATCAAACTTGGTAAGTTATTGTTAAAATTATAAGTTAGTTTCTTGAACATTGTTAACGCTTTTTTTTTAATAAACCTTTTCAATTCTTTTTCATTGTTTGCTTAATCCTCCAACTTGCTATGTCCTTGTATTTTTTAGTTTTTTTTTCTTACTCCAACTCACTTCAATTCTTCGCATTTTTCGTACGTGCTGGTTTTTTTCTTCATGTTGTGTTCGTACTTAACTTTATTTATTTTTGACCTTTTTGTTTTGTAAGCTATCCAATTTTCTTTTCCTTTTTTTCATATTGGATGAAAAAGTTTTTCCTTTCTTTATATTCTAAGCACAACCATTCAAACAAATAAAATTTTCATATTTAAACTGAAATCGCATGGATGTATATTATTATTTTCTGTAGTAAGTCCCTCTAGTTTTTTTTTCTCTTTTTTTAATATTAAATATTGATTAAGTTGGCATGAATTAAAGAGATTTTTCTCTAAAAACATATATATATGTATATATATATATATATATATATATATATATATATATATGTGTGTGTGTGTTTTTAGTAGTAAATTTTTTTGAATATCAAGAGAAATATTTCTCTTTTTAATTCTGTTGAAAAAATAAATAAAGAGAACATTTCAAAAGAAATCATCCAAAAAAAAGATCAATAGTAAAATTCATTTCAAAACCTTGAATACTTGTTGAGAATTATCATAGCTATTCAAATAATAAATTTATTACTTGAAAGATCATAAGAATCGTAATTTTTTATTGTAAGGGATTATTAGCTCCAAATAATAGTTTTCCACCGGCCAGGACCCACTTCGTCAATAGACAGTCCTGCAACCAACTGGTCTACAATTCTTCGGACACAAAGCATGGATCTAGCAGGGTTATACGAACAGAACCAAAAACGGCAAAAAATATCAGGATATAGAAAAGTGTGCCTGACGAGAAAAAACGATTTAACTTGAAGAACATATTGTGCGTGTTAAATAATCCTTTCACAAAGAAACGGCGATCACCTTGCTCACAATCCCTCAGGAGATCAGGACAATCTGACCTAAATTTTTATATCGCAGTACTGACCAGATGATTTTATGTCCGTCAAAATTACTATATGCAACAATCAAAAATTTATTTTTCTCCAAAATTAAAATGTCATTTGTGCAGAAGTACAAGTTTCCCATTGGAACAACCTCACTCATCCCCGGGATTGTATGGTTAATGGAAGTATAACCAAATTAGATACGTTCAGTTCCTTCGAGTCGAGTCAAATCTCAACTGGAAAAGAAGCTTGCATGAAAAGCAATGATTAAAATGTAAATAATTGAAAATATAAAATGAAGTAAGAAATTTATTGGTAACAAAATATTATCAGGAACTTAAAGGAACAGAACATCATATAAATCAGAAGCTGGAAAAATAGATAGTTGTACTCGATACAAAACGAGAAAAAGCCTTAATAATACTTCAAAAAAAAAGATGAATAAATAAAATCTGAAACTATACCTAGTCATCATGCTATACTTTTTTATGATGAGTAAGATCCCTTTCAGTTCGCTTCATAACAATTTTAAATAGTCAAAGATGAACTTATTTTAAACGTAAGTTAATTTTCTGTTAATAAAAAATTATTTAGTTACTAAAAAAATAACTTATTCAGTTACTAAATAAATTATTTAGTCTTCAAAAAAATAGAAAGCTTAACTAATATGCATTTTTTATTTTTAAAGGTACTTTGAATTAACTCCGCACGAAACAAGCAAAAGAAAAAAAATATCTGAATACATCTCGAGATTCTAAAATCAACACTTCTCTAATTAGTTAAAAGTAATAACTTCATTCCGGATTTTTTTTAAATTGGTGAATTGAATAAAAACAATTGTCTAATAATGAAAAACGAATATTTAAATTTAATTGAATTTAAATGATTAGTTGGCCCTAATAATTACGAGCAAAGAAGAAAAGTTAATAATAATTAAACTATTCCGTTTAGGAAACTCCTTATAACACATTAAGAGAAGGTGATAAATATAAACAGAAAGAAAATTTTAAAACCAAAGAAAGAATAAAAAGATTAAGAGAGGATGATGAATATAAAGAGAGAGAGAGAATTTGAAAACTAGAGATCGTGTACAAAGATTAAGATCAGAAGAAGTATATCAAACCTAAGAGCGATTAAACAATTGGCAATAAAAAGCAATTAAACGAAACTACGATCAACTCCGACTTAGAAAGAATATTGTCCGACAAGATGAGTAACGAAGTAAAAGATAAGAATTTTTTACAATTTATTAAAGATCGCGCATGTATGCCTCAGTGTATATGTTTTGAGGGTTCGTTTTTCAGTCGCTCTGTTGTTAACATGTAAATAAAATTAAACAGAAATTAAACTAGAAAATCCAAAAATAATATGAATTTAAGTTATAATTTTCAATTAATATTAAATAATCAGATGATTCATCAAATATATTACATGTACGCATATGTAATAATGCTATTAAATTATATATACGCATTTTTTAAAAGTCCATAAAATTTTATTTCACTAATAACTTCTGATTTTTTTTAAATTATTGAATTATTATTCATTGTAAAACTCTTTTTACAATTACTGGTTAATAATTATTAATAAATCAATATATTTAAATTTAAAAAAAGTTAAAATAAAATTAATTTTAAAAAAAGTCAGATGAAGTCTATGTAAAAATCACATGAAATGTAGTTGGCAATGTTCAACATTTTCACTTGGGTAGAGAAAACCCACAAACGCATTTCTAAGATATCTTTTCGATTAATGCGTGGTGTTGTCTTACGGGAGACAATTTCATCGGTAATTTTTTCTTACTGCAAAGCTTTCCGAAGTATAGTAATTTGATTTTTTAACTGACAATTCCAATTGATTTCTTGGAAGATAATTCAATTTAAGATAGACCGGGTTTACTTATTGGGATGTAGGATTTTTAAGAAATGTGATTTATTCATGGTATCTCTCGTAAAGTTAGAAAATATTTCAGTTTCATAAACTGTGTCCCCAGTGAATTAATCAAAATGAACGAGTAAATTGTCAACAACATCTCCATACTTCATGTCTACTTCCTTTTGGTTTTGATGAACTTTGTTTATTCTATACGTATTGCGAACAAGAAGAATTAAAAGGTTTCTTCATGCAAACTGATGCAAATTATAAAAATAGTCTTAACGGTAAAAAATTGTTCCATCAGCATGTATTCGATCTGCTGAATGATATATGCAAAAAAACATTTCTCCTGTATAAAACAAACTCTTCGAATATGTATGTAAGTACACTGTATCATAAGTATTTCCGGTAATAAATAATACTGAGATAATAATTATTAATTTATAAATTGTTTATAAATATTTAAAAATTACTAATTATTTTACAGATGTATAAGTAATTATAATAGGCTGAGCATCTATTTTTAGATAATTAATTAAAATAATAATTAGAAATTAATTACTATCCCGCACGTTGTTTGTACTGCATGGTTTTGAGAATAGTAGAAAAACATTAGTAAGTAAAGAATAATCTTCTAAGCTTGTGAATTGTTGGTGTGCATTATACATGCTCCAAATAGGATTAATTATAACAGTTTCATGGTCGACTTCGTTCACGTTTGTTACTAACTTTCCTTATTCTCGAACAGACTGGTTTCTAGCGTTCCACTTTGTAAACGGTTTTTGATTTTATTCACATTGTAAATATTTTAACTACATATACATAGCTGTTTTGTCTGATTTTTTAACAATATATTCTAAAATATAAAAAATATGAAATGTTTCATTTAAGGTAAAAACTGTAGGTATGCAAACGTGAACTCCCAATTGAGACCTGTGAAAAGTTTTATTGAGACTATAAAGCAAAAATGTTGATAAAATAAATCGTAAATATTTCTGTAAAATGCGGGTTGACATATCAAGTAGATTGATGGTAATGGGAATCAGAAAATATGTCGAAAAAATTGAGAAAAATGTAATTTAAAAGTTAATAATGACACTAATAATAAATATATTAAAAAGAATTGTTAATAAATATAATTCGTATTCTTTTCATTTCGCTTTAACCTGATGTATGAATTTACTTTATAATGTAATTTTAATAAAATAATCAAGAAAAATTTCTACATTTCGTTTTTTCTCCATCGTATAATTGGATTCATGACATTTCAATAAAATTAAAATAGAACAGGAGGTAAAATATCATGGACGATTATAATTTATCACTAAACACAGGATATTGGATAAAGTGAAGACTAAGTAAAAGGAAGTAAAGGAAAATAAGAGAAATATTTTTACAATAAACTAGACAGAATATTAACTGTTAATTTTTTAGACAAACCAGACAACGTGTAAGCCCTTACGTCTTACGGTCATTCAGTAATCTTTACTTACATCTGAGTACTTTTAGTTTCTGCGGCTACTTTCCTCAGAAACCATCATATTTTTTGTATTATAATACCAGCAAAATTTACTGCTAACGTTTTTTTGAAAAAGTTTGTTCGTTTGATTTTATAAACGTTTGGTAACTTAGTATATATTGATCTTGGTTTTATATATTTCATCATTTTTACTCTTTTGTTTTTACATGTAATTACTTTTTTAATATTTCAGTGATGGTGTGTTTTATGGTTCATTATTGTTATGTTTAAATAAATATTAAGTGTATATATGTGTTTGTATCCGTTTGACGATTTTTCTCAATGTATATGTTAGGTAAATTTGATTAATACGGTGATTACGGATAATTACAGGTTAATACGTATAATCGCCTCCAAAAAAAAAAATTGAAAAATTTAGTAAATATGTTGCAAAAAAAAAGATGTAATTTATTTATTTAAAAGACGAGGTTAGCGAGTGAATGTTATGTTTGATTACGTTATGGTGATACACATACCATTTGTATACGAAAAAAGCAAAATTTAACAAAAAAAACCTACACAAGCTTCGCTCGCTTACCACGATTAATGAACAGTAATATTTTGATTAATTATTTAAATTATAAATTCATTAATGACTGCTTATAGTCGAGTTATTTTATTCGATCAATCGTAACTAAATTTTTACCTATGTTTCTTGGCATAACAGAGGAGGATTTTAGATATAACTTAAGATTTTCATTTTCTCTTAACATAGGAATAACGTTGAATCATTGTAAACCTTTTTTAAAAGAAAAATTCATTTAAGAAATGAATTTTTTATAGTGTGATTATTATCAGTAGCCATAAGGTTTCTAAAATTACGTTCAGAAATATATTTTTTTTTAAATACTAATTTACTTTAAAATGTTATAATTGTTAAAAAACGCCTAGTAAAATTTAATAAAAAAAGCAAAAAAAAAGCTGTTTATAAATTTAATATTATTAATACAGTATCTAAGCAATGTATGTTTTGTTTAAATATGGAGCGTGTTTGTATGAGATTTCCTCAAGTTTAAGTTTTACTGTATTTAAATATTAATAAAAACACAGAAATTACTTTTGGAAGAAGAGGATTATGTTCAATTCTAAAAATTATTTGCATTAATTTTATTAAATTATAATTTTCTTCGATTCCTTTACAGTAACAAAAATTTCAGCACTAGAAAATTAAAACCAGATATATATACATTATATACTGTAGTTTATGCTATATGTAGTTGATAAAATTAATAATAAAATTGTTTGTATCTGTAAGCATCATCTTTTAAAGCATAGTAAATATTCAAATCTTTTTCTATACTTTTAAAGGAGAAAGGAATTGGATAATTCTTCACGCCTCTTGACGGCAAACATTTTATTTAATGTAGCTTGTTCTTTATAATTATTATATATAAAATAACTAAGTAATGAAACTGCTGTTAAACTTCCAACTAACAAAACAGAGGCTGAAATTTTATTTAAGCAGTATATTGAAAAATATACTATGGAAATTTTCAAAATATATTAAATATTTTGGTAATTAAGACATGCATATCAGTACACCCAGCCTTTTGAAAAAGGTTGAATTAATATGCGAGAACCAATGGATTGGTTTCCAAATTACAAGAAATAAACGTTGTCAAACGGAAAAATCGCGGTAGTATGCAAGGAAAAAACCTCTGTTGTAATTTATTAGAAAGTTATAAACAAATTTATAGTACTCAAGGTTTTCTACATAAACACTTTGAAATATTTCAAGGGAGAAATCACCCCCGTCATACATAGGTTACATTTCATATCTTACACTATGTTGTTTTTTTTTAATCTTCCTTCTACTATTAATATTAGCAGTAAAATTGCTTCCCTTGTCGCTATACGTTTTATGAAACCGAACTGGTCTTATCCTAACACTTCATCAACTCTCCTCTCAATTTTTCTGTACACAATTTTAGTTAACATTTATGATGCATGACTTTATCTGTTGGGGGTTTCTTTGGTATCATGATTATATGATACCATATGTGAATTATATGTGTCGACCCTCACCAGCACTGCGCAGTAATTCTGCTGGTATTACGTCTATTCCATCAGCCTCAGCCATTAAAATTATTTAATGCTCTCTTAAATTGAGATCTTAGTATTGTCTCATCCTCTATAACACTATTTTCTAATTAATTTTCTCCGTATAATTCTTCAATATATTCCATCCACCTATCGACCTTACCTTTCTTATAATAAATCGGTGTACATACAATCTTTGTTTTACACATTACTAGATTTTAATTTATATACCAAAAGATTTTCTTTAACTTTCCTGTATGCTCCATTTATTTTACCAACGGTCTTTCCCTTTCCACTTTTAAATACTTTTATTTAATTCAATCTTCTTTCGCTATTTTGCATTTCCTGTTTATAGTATTTCTTAATTGTCGATAGTTCCTTTTACTTTCTTCATCACTAGCATTCGTATATTTACTACGTTCATCCATCAGCTGCAATATATAAACTCTGACATCCAGGGTTTTCCATTCTTCCCCTTTGTTCCGCCTAAGTTCGCTTTTGCTGATCTATATGTATTATATTATTTCAATTTATATGTTCTTTCAATTTTTCTATTGCCATATTCTGCTCCGTCCTACGTAGGCAACATTTCATATCTTACCGTATGCTTTTATAAGATTGATCCTTTTAGGATAAGTAAATTACATTCTGCGACACTTGCGGACGGTCGAGCGTATTAACATGTTCCCGTAGTCATGGTGGAAGCTCGATGTGATTTACGCAGATTTGAGTGGATGTATTTGTAGGTCATATTGACGTTTCGTACGATTCTTTATTTGGTCTATAAATGGTTCACTTCTCTGACGTATGTGGCTATAATTCCCGCACACTAACATGCTCGTAGAGCTATATCATAGTCGGTCTGCTGCGGGCGTATTGGTGCACTATGTTTCGGTGTGGTGTGTCGATGGTCTGTGAGTGGATAGCGTGGTTTAGCTGCGCTGTAAATTTTATAATTTGCATGTTTGCGTGTAAAATCTGCACTAGTTTTATAAAAGTATATTGTGAGAAATTTTCGTTCCTATACATTTGTTTTTAATTCCGCGAGGTTTTTATCCCGCATAAGTAGGTATTTGTTAGTTTTTACTTAGTCGAAATTATTATTTGCATTAAATTGCATCTCCTTATATTCAATAAAATCCTACTCGAGAAATGGATTGAACACGGTTTAACTGTCAATGGTGGAATTACCCGGGGCCTAAAAGTGTTTTAATGTTTTCTATCTAGACCGGCTTTCAAAGAAGTCAACCCTGAAATAAGAAACAAATCCTCACTTCAATTTATCTTTTATTTTTTGTCTTCATTTATTCGATTGTTATCTAGCGTCAGTCATTTCATTTCGGTGTCCCCCCTATATCCTACATCGCTTACTATTTGTTTTTCATATCGAAACGTTGGCTGCCTGAACAATTATTCCATTCTGCCTGTCCCTCCAATATCAAGGCGATTATTCCAGGATTCGTTACTATAGTGCCTGTTGTTCTGTATCTTAACAATACATATCTTGGCTAATGAGCATTGCAAACGCTACAATTCCAAGGTAAATAACCTATTGATTTCAGAACGAACAGCAGATTGAAAACCGGAGCCTTCCCTCTTGATAGGTCAGGTTGGATGAATCTGTCACAGGTCGTTACACGTATGGTATGTTTACTTTAGTGTCTGTCTTAGTTGTGGTTTGATGGGTCTCCTCCGATAGGTATATCATACAGTTTCTCTCTGGGCGTGGTGCCTTTCCGACAAGGTTTGGGTAGGGTTCGTTTGGTGGATTCGAGTCAGCGCCCGGATTGTGGGACTGATGATACAGTGGATTACGTCCTCTACGTCCGTCCCCGATAAGAGGTCGAAAGTTCAAGAGCTGTTAGGGAACTTGAGAGAATACATTTTTTTCTGGATCTCCGTATTAACTGCATTATTATTTTATGTGTTAACATCCCTCTATATTCAGAAGAATCCTACTCCATACCGGAACTGGATGCGGATTTAATTTCATCGGTGGATTTACCTGGGGCCTAAGTTCACCTTGAAAGTTACATAACCTCACTTTCATTTATATATTCTTTGAATTTTATCGGTGCTCTATTGTTTTAAGCTGAAACATTTTGCACATTCGTTGTTGAATGGTATACTTTAAAAATTTATTGTGCCGTGTAATTTAGTACAGACATCATTTAACTAAGCTTAAACTTAAAAATTCAATAATTAAAATAAAGAATACCATCAGTACATCCAAGCTTTTGAAAAAGTTTATTTTAATATATCAGATCCAATGGCGGACAAAATTTCAAAAAAAAGAAAACTAGTAAGTACATTTCTAACAAAAATAGTAATTTTGTAATTATGTAGATCTGCACTTGCTTATATATCAATTATCCATCAGTTTTGAAATATGAAGCCCTTTACATACTTTAATATCACTCCGTATAAACCAACAGAGTATTATCGAATAAGGTAATATTTTACGGTACAGAAAGTACTGTAATTGTAAATATTATTTAATATTTTGTTCATCCCTTGAAATTATTGTTATTGGTAGATTACCTGTTATTGTATATTTTTAATACATCGATTTCATGCTAATTACATTTATGCTAATTTGTAATTACGTTATCGTAATATCTTAATTAATTATGTTATCTTATGATAATGAGATATCGCATATATTGGGTATCAGCACTCACACAACACATCCCGGGCAATGCTTATTAAACGAATTTGCCCGGCAACGAATATACTTTCAAAGCTATAAAATGGTGTTTTAATCAAACTGAAGAATAGTTAGTTGGTGATAAGACGAAAGTAAATTTTAATTCTAATCACTTTTTGCTTTGGTAAACTTGAATCCAACTGTGTCAGTACTCCATTTAATATTATATACGCTGTTTAATTAGTAATTAGTATTTTAAACGAATTAAATAGCTTAATTTATTTTTAGTGTTCTATTATAATTCATACAATATATATTATTTTATATATTTCAATACTGCAGAAAAAATTTATGTTTAGAAATAATTAATTTTTTTTTTTCAGTTAACATCTAATAGATGAAATATGAAAAATTTATTATATTTCCATTTATTATCTTCTAATACTGGTAAGATTTCATTTTAATAATTAAATACAAATATTTTAACACGATTTGAAATATGCTGTTGTTACATGAGAAAATAAATGAAACTCAAAATTAAAAAGAAAGAAAGAGATGAATCAGGGGTAATTAGAGGGGTTGCTATAGAGGGTGCAGATTAACAATGTCTGTAATCAGTCAAACAAAAAGAAGAGTAATGAAAGTAGGCGGGGTTAAAATAGTACACTACTTGTAGAAGAGGTGTGAATAAAGGAGATGAGGCGATGTTACTGACGCGCAGCTATTTCTTAAGTAATACACCAACTGTCAGTTCCAGTTTCGGTCAGGATCTATATTAACATTATTAAGGGAAGGAAATTCTAAACTGATGTTGTTTCCACTGTTGCTTTTCAGACGTTTCAGCCATTTCTCTACTCTTCTCCTTACTTCAACGTTCTATTCGACCGTATTTCAAACTTTAAGTTGGCTATACCGACTGTCTGACTGGCTGACTGACTGATAATGCCTTGTCCTACTGTCAGTTAAGATTCATTTCTTCTCACTCGATCTTTACCCCGACTACCACTTTCAAATACTATTATTTGTTGCGTCGGTTAAACTGTAACTTCCTTTATGTAATACACAATGCATCAACTGTTTGTCCGCTGATGTTACGGTGTCCGATATTAATACTGTTCATTATATTGTGTTTCCATGTCATCTACATTGAAAACCAGCCTGTGTTGAATCTAAACGCTGTTATTTGTTCGTAATAGCTATTACATTTTTTTTTTAATTTTCTGAAATAAATTACTAAAATCTTAGGTTTGTAAGATTTAGACAAATGCTTTAAATAACTATTATTTTAGAAATGTTGAACGAATATCTTTTTCGATTAATTTTTAAAACAATAATAACAATTACTCTTATTTAGAAAATTATGATATATGAAAATAAAAGTTAATTATTTATGTTATTTTGAAAATAAAATATTTTGAATTATCTTAGGTAATTATTTTTTTATTACTTTTATTTTGAAAAATTGTATACTTTTAGAGTATTAATAATGTTAATCCTACCCTACTAAAGGGCATTTGTATGTGTGTCTGTCTGTTGTGTGTCCATCCCGCCTCAGCTTATCACATAAAACACCAGTAGTCCAAGTGTCATTCCGTTCAACAATAAGTAATAATGTGCTCAGATAACAGGCACTGGAATGTACCGATCGCTAGCGGAAAATTCCGATTCGTTAGTATATGTCCAGTTGTGATCAGATGTTTACTTGTTATATTATTATATATACTTGTAATATATAATTATTTCTTTAATCGATATATATGCGAAATATATGTTCCTAATATATCTTTTAAATTGTTTTGCAGTGAAAGAAGAATTCGATTCACGTCTTAAGAAATTTGAGTATAAAGATGGTTTATACAATGGAACGAGACTTATTGTTAGAGGAATGGAAAATAATGTTTTCTGACTGGAAATAAACAAGGAGAAGCAGTGTGCATTCCAAGAATAACTTTGATTTATGAGAGTACAAAAGGGTTTTCATTGAAGAGACTTCAGTTTCCTGTAAGATTAGCTTTTTGTATGGCAATTAATATGTCTCAAGGGCAAACTTTTCAACTGGTTGGTATTGATTTGAAAAGAGAGGTTTTTGGATACGGACAGTTGTTTGTTGCGTTATAAAGAGTAAAAGCACGGAGTGGAATGAAAGTAACATTGTCTTCAGAGCATAGAGATAAACGAGTGAAAAATGTTTTTAGAGAAATTTTGGTTAGTTTAAGCCGATAAGTGAAACAGTGATTTTTTGTTTATTTAATAGAAGAGTTTTCTAAAAATAATAAAAGAATTTCCTCACGATTTTTGTTTGTACGCTTACTATTGAATTTCTTTTATTTGCATATATGTTTTTATATTTATAAATTTAAATTATACTATATATCATTTTGTAACTTATACTTTATCTTTTTAAAGTATAAGTTACGTTTTCTTCTCTGAACCCCTGCAAAAAATTCAAACTCCCAACGCCTATGCTTCTCTTTTTCTGTTTAGCCTCCGGAACCGACTTAAGGTATTACTTCAGAGGATGAATGAGGATGACATGTATGAATGTAAATGAAGTATATCTTGTACGGTCTCAAGTCGACCGTTCTTGAGATCTGTGGTTAATTGAAACCCAACCGACAAAGAACCCCGGTACTCACGATCTAGTATTCAAATCCGAATAAAAGTAACTGCCTTCACTAGGAACCGATCTAAACCAGATTTAATTGGGAAGATATTTAATTTGTTGATATTGTTTCGTTTTCCTTAATCAATTTGCTGCATTATAAAAAAAAAAAAAATTTTTTTACACAAGAGGTAATCAATTTTGGATACCTAATAATCACATTCCGAGACCCCACCAGCCAGGGCAACCCGCCCGGACAGCGGGCCAGCGAGCCATAGGCACGCCTGAAGAAGCTAGCAATAAATTAAAATAATTAAATCGATAAATAGCATACATAATAAAGAACCCGATTTAATAGAGAAGGTGATGAAATCTGACAGAAGATAGTCTGTGATAAGTTGTTTATTTGTCAACCAATTATCAAAACTAAGGTGTCATTTTTAACAAAATGACACCCAAAATTTTCTTAAAAAAACATGTTAAAAATTATAATTAGAGAATAAAGGATTGAAAAATTGATATGGTCGCCATTAACCATAATATAATGAAATACTAAAATAGATTAAATATATAAATAAAATAATCCACCATTAAATAAATAATTAATACAGTGAAATATTTTATTTATTAGACAATCTTGTTATAAATGTGTGTACAAAATATTACTGTTGACCTCTCAGTCCGATTTTCATATATAAATTGATCATTAATAAATACAAAGTGGCGGAGAGAAAGAAAAACGATGGGGAAATCGACATTTTCAATAAGACACTTTTTGTTCATTTTTACACGTAGAATCCGTAATATATACTAGCCTTCCATTTTAGATACATTCTTTATATGTTGTACGCCTGTTTACAATCGGCAATTTTCCAGAATGTTGTAACATCACTCCCAAGTGCAAAATAAAATTCATTTCGCAACAGAAATTCTACGAATATCTTTAAACGATGTCAGAAATAATTTAAATTAATTAAAATTTTTAATAATTTTTATAAATCGCTGCTATGACGCGGGGAGGACCCCGATGGGTTAAGAAGTTCTACAGGATAATTTATAGGGTGGCGGTAGTCAACTGCCACGGCATCCTGGGTCGACTGATGTGCTGGTTAATGTTGGTTCCCGTTGCCCCGGGGATTCTTAAATAAAATAAGGGAGAAAAAAGGAAATGTTGGTATTGTGAAGCCGGTTTTTTTTATTTATATTTTGCTTTATTTATGTTTTTATTTTAATATCGAGGCCCTCTAAATCCTAAGTGTTTTCACTGTTTGTGTCTAAATTTTCTGTTATTATTTTGGTGTTTGTAAATAAAATGTAAGGGCTCTTTACACCCTTAGATATGTTGAACGTGATGGTGATAATTCCTTATTTTAAATAGTGTGACGAGGGCTACTGACCGTAGAAATCGATGCCCGTATAACGAAAAAAAAAATTAGATATCCTTGAGGAAAAATTATATTAATATTATTTTAGAATTTAGTAATAAACATACAACTGGTATAATTCATAATTTAAATAATGATGTTCAAACTGCATAAAACATTTAAAAAAGAATAATGAATGTAACGGCAAATTTAAAAATAAAGATGTAAATTAGTGAGTAACAGAAACAATAATGAATAAAAATATTAAAAAAATGTCTTATGTAAAAACTACTAATTAAAATTGTTCTGTATAGCTTAAAATAACACCTGTTATATTTAACAGAAGTACGAAATTTGTTATATTTTACTTTATTATTCAGAAGAGATAAAATCATAATATTTAATTAAACAAAAGCTGTGAAAGTTTTAACGTATTTTTTACAGAAGAGAATTTTTTTCTCGGTACAGATATTACGTGTTAATCACTTTAAAACTGACATTATTATGAATTAAAATTACATAAATCTATAGAATTAATAGTAACTTATAACTGTGACTTCAATTTGTACAAATATTTCATTGTACACAAAAATAAATAAGCTATATTAATTTTTATTTATGACTTATAGTTCCAGATGGATGTCAACAACTGTAGAAGTATTTCATTGTTGCCAGTGACTTATAAAATACTGTCGAAAATATAATTGAATAGATTATAACCCCAAATAGATCACATATAGAAGAGGGTCAAGGAGGATTTAAAAAAGTACGATCATATTCAGAACAAATACAAAGTCTGAAATCGATTCTAAAATACTTCCTATCCAAAACAAACTTATCTTAATATTTTTCACAAAATTCCAGACGTATGATTTTGTGGGCAGACAGACTTTTTCAAATTTTGAAAGAATACGGGTTGACCAGAAAAAATTGAACCTCATTAAACTCACTGTCACAAACACATTCTCTAAATGTAAATTTACGGGAAAAATAAGCAAACCGTTCCTAGCCAAAAAAAGGGTTGAGACATGGTGATGAACTATCGCCGATCCTATTTAAATTGGTTTTGAACAAAATAAAGAAAATCTCTTGGGAAAACCGAAAAATCAAAATAAGATGCCTATTTTTTGCTGAAGACCTCTCTTTACGCTGAATTGAACGAAGACACAGTAGCACAAATAGAAACGTTTACAGGCTTCTCCAGAAAGCAGGCCTGCAGATATCCTTTATCAAAACGGAAATCATGAAGCATATCTAATCAGTCACACAAAAGACAATAGGGACTAATTATGGAAAGACAAATGTCAGCAACCAATTTAATACCTAGGAGAACAGGAACAGATAAAGCGTTAATTGAAAATAAAATAATTGTACTGGAGATGATTACATTAATCACCAGACATCTACAATAAGAAGAATCTCTCCAACGTCGCGAAATTGAGATTTTATACAACTCTAGTAAGACCAGTAATCTTACATGATACTAAAAAATTATATCTAACCGTCTTCACAAAATTACGTAAGATTAAAGAACCTTACTAAAGAAAATCCATGATCCAAAGATAATAGAATAAGGATACAGACTGAAATATAACAAGGAGATCCAGTAAAATCAAGAAAAATTATAAAACAACGAAAAGGAAAGAATTTCAATTACTTGGGGCATGTGATCGGGATGAGGCCAAGAGATTAAATAACCAAAACTTTGAAAAATTTTGGTGCTGTAAAAGCAAATCAGTTCCTGAAACAAATGGAAAGAGGCCCTTGATTTACAATTTATTTCAATTAATTTTTTCATATAATTTTCTTGATTTACAAAAAAACCATTTATACAAATTATGCGTAAAACAATCTCCACAAAAAAACTATACATACGTCTTAACCCCACTTTTTAGGCTAGGATAATCACTTTTATTTGATGGGTTTAAAAAAAATAAAAAAATAATTATTTTTTAAATTGAAAAGATGAATTAAAGATCAATTTTTTACTGGAAAAGAATCAATTAAAGATTAAAAATAAATAGATATCTTACTTTTGTATAAAAAAAAAAAAAAATGGGAATTTCTGTCTTTATCTTAAATTGAATTAAAGAAAAGCGGAAAAATATAATTTTCTTTGCTTATGTATGTAATTTTATAATATATTTATATTATTTTATTTTTATTTAATTAATTTTAAAGTTGGAAAGAACATCTTTTCGTGTTATATGAAGCTTTACTTTGCAATATTATTAGCAAAGATTTTATTTTACATGTAGTGATGCCCAAGGAAGGAGAATTAATGTTGAAAGAGAATTAATCACAGACGATTGCGCTCAAACTATACATTCCAATCATGTTAATGCAGACTACGTTAAATTATGATTTGTTATCAAAAGCAAAAACGAAACTTATTAAATTTTAATAAGAATAATCTTCTCAATTCAGGCTGACAAACATTTTTTAAAGAAACTGATATATAAATACGTCATTTACGACCAGTAAATTAAGAAAAGTTCAAATAAAATTGGACTAATCTTTTATTGAATTTTTGAACAGAAGTTCGGCAATTACCGTTAACAAAATATTTGATATTAACGACCGTTGGAGATGGAATTTCTTAAAAAATATTTTAAAATAAAAGTCTTTTAGATAGCACAGATGAAAGCTGGTACACACCTGCTAAACTGATCCTCGGTTTTATTCTTGACTAATAATATACCACTCCCCCGATTTCGAGTTCGAATCCCGGTCAGTCATGGCATTTTTCATGCGCTATAACATTTCATTTCCATATCCCACGCACAAGCTTGAAGCTTCTGTGGCAATATCAAAATTCATTTAGCTTATTTCATTAAACGTATTTGGAAGCTAGAAAATCAGTTTAAAATAGCAGATTTTGTATTGGATGAAACATCAAATCTACCAGAGAAAAAACTAATGTTGAACGATTTAATATCGAAACCGATATAGGGTTATGGAATAAACCGCTTTGCAGATCAGAGAGTAAGTCAAATATCCAAAAGTTCTTATCACAATCGTGAAACGATCAGGAACGTCGAATGGTACGCTACAAATGACAGAGGTCTACGTGTAAAAACAATAAAAGAAGATATTTAAATATGAAGAATGAAATTATAATCTAGTTGAAAACTACGTCATCATCCTGAAACTTTTTTTGTCCTCAAGCTACTCGCTGTTACAGTGAAAGTTGGTTCGAGTAAAAGATATTCAAGATACGTGAAATACCGTTCAGATACAAATAACACAAATCAACAGCCCGACCCCGTAGGGGAAGACACCCGCCTAGTTGACGTTCCGGTCGCCATACCACCCCTTCCGTTCTTAACCCTGTTGGGCTTAACGGGAGTCGTCTACCCTCTGACCTTATACATCTCATAGTAATAAGCCTGGCCTCGTCGGGGTACCACCGATGTAAATGCCTCGATAGACACTTACATCGGTGATTTATTAATTCGGCTTTTACCTTCGCTGTAGGTCTGTTCCGGACATCTTGAATGTTCTACATCGTATCCCTCTGAACTACCTAACCGAGTTTGTGACAGCACGAACCCGTTTCTAGTTCTACTTATATCGAGCCGATTCCGTGAATGTCTCGAAATTCGAGGCAAATTAACACAGCATACCACCAAAAATGTTGATCGTAACAACGAAATTTAGTCCTAAATTCCCTTATTGAACTCAACTTTAGTTCATACCCCAGACTTAGGTTAAATTACGGTCTACAAGGGAGAGGCGGACAAACCTCCTACTCCTATTAAGCTCCATCGCAGAGTCCCGCGTACCATTTACCTCACAAACCATCGTCGAGATGCCGTTACAGCTCATGGCTGCACGGTAACCCGTGCCCTCGGCAGTGCAGTCGCCGTTCTGCCAACAGCTTATACAATTTATAATCGTCTCAGATCTAACCGTGTTTCGCCGCCAAAGCGCCTACCTTCGGCCAATCAACTGTCCTGGCGGTCCCTAGCCAGCCAGGTTCCTACTCTACTAAATACCTTCGGCCGTCCTGCGCAGGGCGAGGAATCGAAGGAAGCCACCCGCAATTGTCCAATCTCAAATATTGGAGAATCAAAGAAGGAGTTTACTCTCTCAAGTTCCCTAAAAACTCTGGTACGCCCAACTTCGTACCGAGGACAGACATACAGGACATGGTCCACAGTGTCATCGACCCTACAGTCAAAACAAATCAACAGCTCAAGAACAATATACAACTCAACACAATTCAATTACAACTAAAATCTTTTACTGTAATCCAATTAAAATACACATCTTTTGCAGCCTTCATAATTTAATTGGTTTTTTAAAATCTCTCCTTAAAAAACTGTTTTTCTTTAGCAATAATTTTTACGACAAAAGAAATTTATTATACAAATATATTAAATTAAAATAATAATAAGTAATAAATAAAAGTAATAATAATTTCGTCTTAAAATAACCACGGGTAAAAAACCAATTATTATTACTTTTATTTATTACTTATTATCATTTTAATTTAATATATTTGTATTATGAATTTCTTTTGTCGTAAAAATTATTGCTTAAGTAAATTTAAAAGAAAAACCTTTTTTTTAAGGGAAAGATTTTATAAAATGAAGAAATAAGGTATAAGAAAATTATGAGTTTTGTTGGAATTATAAAATCATCGTTCTTTAAAAAAAAAAATAGTCTATTAATTCGCCACTTTTTATGAAATAATTGTAAAATAAAACGATAATTTTTTTCTTAGAAACAAATTAAAAACTGTACAAAATTTTATTATACCATAAATACAATATCATTGTTATTATTATTATAAATAAATTAAATAGAAAATTAGTTCATGAATTTTTTATGAATAAAAACTGATAACAAATTGCAATAAATTTTATTTCAAAGAATGGTTTAGTGAATAAATAAATAAATGAATCCATATACATTTCAGAATAATGCATCACACGAGTATATTGCATTAAGGGATTGAAGCAAAAAATATGTGTAAGAAATAACCATTATGAAAAACATGGCATTTTAAATAAAATGCCTTTGGTAAAACGTTTGGAATAATAGCATTTGATTTCCAATTCAATACGGTTTAAATATATATATATATATATATATATATATATATATATATATATCTAACCACTCCCTAGTGGTTAGACTACGAGTAATATGTAGGTTTATACTTTTACATACATTTCGAAAATGCAAAACAAAATGTACAGTTTTTAAAAGCATTAAAATAAAATAAATATTATGTACATATATTTTCTATGAACGCGTAAATCTACTGTATTTTACCAAATTAATTAATATTATTCCATTTCATTCGATCGGTTGATAAAGAAATGGTTTATCACTCTTTTTATATTCGATATAATTCTTATTAACGTTACTTATACTTTCCCAGCTACAACAGTATGGAAAAAACGGGAAAGTATATAAATGGATAAAAAAAATGTAAAAAAATTGGTATTTTAAGTTTTATCCCTTAATGAGACATTTAAAACAGTTTTTAACAAAAACAGAAATGTATTTCTGTTTTTAATGTGTTTAAATAAACTGTAAATAATCTACGAAAAAATGTTATTCCAATGCTCCCAGAAAGTTCGGACTGAGGAGGTGCGTAGTTCGTAGAGTAGGAGAAGAAAGGGCGATTATTGAAATTATAAAAAGATGAAAATGCAGTTGGTTGGGATATTGGGTGAGACGTGACTGCCTGTTGATGACGGCAATGGAAGGATTTGTAACGGGGAGGAAAGCAAGAGGTCAGAGACGAATGAAAATTATACACAATATAAAACGGGAAGAAGGAATTTACTATAAAATGAAACGGATGGCACAGAATCGAGCAAAATGGAGGGCGGCCATGTGAAAATCTGCCTTTGGGCAGAACACTTATTATTATTAATGCTCCCTAGTCCAAAAGGTTTATTTTCGTCAGAAGGGCGTTTGTGCGTATGTAAGTACGTTTGTAAGTTGGCCTGTATTTGGTCTTATAAATTTGGAACCCGTTGACCTATTTTGTATATTTACCAATTTACAAATTTACCGATTTACCAATTTTGTAGATATTATACCTTCCAGATGTAAGAATTTTAGTGTTTTGATCGAAATAAAATTTCAAATTTTTACTGGGGCCCTTTAGAAAAAACATTTCCTTATAAAAATTGAGTTTTTTATAAAGATCACAAATCACTAAAACTGTATCTTTAGTATTCCTTCAAACCCTCCACAAAAAAGGACTTTATATATTTTTATTTCTTTTAGCTATATCTTGCTTCAGAAAATGAGTTAATGGGAGTTTTTTTGCATCTATGTTTTCTGAATCAACCGCCTTCAAACCGTTGTAAAAAAACCTTTTGTCCATCCAATTCAAATTGTCTGCGGTAATAAAAAATATATATATTTTTAATTAAAAGTAGTTTTGTTAATTTTATTTTTAAATCCATCCCGCAAATTACCCATTTTATTTGCTATTACATTTACTTTTTATCTAATTTAAATGTAATCGCATTTTTACATTTTATTTAAAATGCAAAACATTTAATTTTTTGATAGCCCTTACTGTTTAGTATGTCTTGAAAAAAAAATTACTCCAAATTTTCTACCGCCTTCCTAAAAAATTACAACTTTGTTTATTTAGAATTATAATTATATCTTTGTATTTTTTAAACAATTTTACAAATTATCTATTTTAAATTTATTACCATCACTTAGGGATTATTTTCTTAAAATGTAATTTTACCGGAATGCTTCCCTTTGAGTGCGGAAATTCATAAAAAAATTGTTTTCACAATTTTTACTTTTTTATGCACAAAACCTTTTGAAGCGAAGCTTCTTAACGCAGGCTTTGGAATGAGGATTCAACTGAAAAAAAACGGGCGCCCCGAAAAAGTGTTACGCGCCAGCGTGACACTATGCCTATCGCCTGCTCTATATATATATATATATATATATAGTAACACGCGCGTTCGGTAAGCGAGCGCTCTCTCTTACGCTTATGCACGGCTTATGCGTTTACGGAGTTCTCCCTCTCTCTCTCTCTCTCTCTCTCTCTCTCTCTCTCTCTCTCTCTCTCTCTCTCTCTCTCTCGCTGTTACACGCGGCTTTCATTGTTCACATTTCTTATTAATAAAAAATTTTATCATTTTTGTATATTGCGTATACGCTATTTTGCATCACTAATAATTCATATAATATTGCGTAAGAAGCTTCGCTCCGTCGTGTTTCCACGCACCGACGCACTCGTTATATTTTTAAATAATAACGTCACTAAAATTATTATCTTAATATCCCTTCCCCGATAGGAGAGACCCAAATTTTAAAATTAGGAAAAAAATCATAAAATTAGAAATAAATATTTTTACGTAAAAATGGAAAAAAAAACAGAATTCATAGTTGTGGTTATTGTTTTTTAATAAAAATAATTATTTTATCATAAATATACAAATAGAGATTCAAATGATAGAACTGGGGGTAAAAATGGATTTAATTGTTATTTAAAAAAATGGTAATATGTAGTTTTCCAATATCTATGACTAACGGACAGTTCCTTTCTCACTTTGAAATATAAGAACCGGATAGTTTGTAAATGAATCAAATAAAATTCCACGACATAAATTTATGTACATACAATCATTAATAATATGAATAAAATATAAAATATTGTATTTAATCAGTTTTATTTGGTAATTTTGCCTGGTATTCTCAAATATCTTCTTAGTCTTACTAGCGGATGATGATAAAGAAGGAGATAATAACTACTGTATATAATAAATGGATATCTGAGAGGAAAACATAATTTTCGGTGTAAGATAAAATGAAGAAATGTTGTTAACCTGGATATGAATACAAACATAAAGTGTACTAAATTACCGACTGAATTCTGTACAAACACCGCTTTATTACTCTTTTAACTGAACATTTCATTCAAACTTTTCTTGATCGGTATAGTACTTGAGTTTAACGGTGTCGCTGTCCTTGAGACTGCGTGATGTAGTACAGTTGTACAAGAAAAATTGTATAGATAACAACTAAGGCTCCTAAAAACGTTAACTTCTTGCACAAACTTTTAAAACCTTTTTACAATATTCTGACATTACTATTTCCATATTTTACATAAAATCTGTAAACAAAATATATCTTAATTTACCAGATTATATTAAAAAGTTTACTAAGTTTTTATAAAACAGAAATTGTATAATCCTTGACGAGAATTCATTTTAATCATTGCATCACGTGAAATAAATATTTCAACGAAGAAATCTGCCAACGATAGTTTTAAACACTCTCGGAATATGCATAGAGCATACAATTTAACCCTTTTCCATCAATAAAATTAAATATTTTTATCAACATATTACTTACTATAAATATTTTCTTTTTTGTATGTTGGTCTATTTTATTATTTCAATTAAACTAATTTTTTTTCAGAATAATTTATTTAAATTAACAGAACAAAAATTACAAATTCAATCGTGTGATACACGAACTACATTCTGCCGTAAAATTTTTATTTAAAAACCAAAAATTGGTAATTTTATAAAATTTAAATAAATACATTTCGTTTTTAAAATTACAATTTTTAAATCTAAAAACTATAATTATAGACGTCCTTCCCATCTGCCTTATTTATATATTCTAAGTATATATATATATATATATATATATATATATATATATAGTTACTTACATTTTGTTTTATATATATATATATATATATATATATATTTAACAAAAGTTTTTCGGGTTTTGAATTTTCCACACGATATTATAAAATAAGATTTTTTAACGGGTAGACAACCGAGTCAAAACTAATGGTTTTAAAATTTAATGAAGACAAAATATTGCGAAATGATTACAGCTAAATATATAAAGTATATTATTACAACACATAGCATATTTATAAAGAACTAAGATGGTAAAATTACTAATAAAAAATTAACCTCAAATTCCAGACTTATTTTAATTATAATATAATAAAACTTATAAAGAAACAAAACTAGTTAAAAGTCTAATTGAAAAGCTGACGACAAAATTATAATACTTTCCTGGTATTGGTTATTTATTTTCGCATAATTAAAAAATAATGATACATCAAAAGAAAATTTAAAAGATTCAAATTTAAACAAAATTAAAAGATTCAAAAGTCAGTATTTCTTTATTTTTATCTTCGTTTATTATGTTAAATGGAAGTAAATAAGAAAAGGTAACCTAACCGATAAAAAGTTACAAAACAGTTTAAAAGATTCAAAAAATCTATATTTTTAAACTTAGATCGACTTTTCCACCTCAAAAGATTTTTTTTTGTTACTTGGACTATTATTACGATTAGGAAGACATAATAAATATTCTGTTAAAAAATATGCAATAAAAAAAAAATTGATTTTTTCTATTCTTATGGAAAAGGATTGTAGCAAATTAAAAAAAAAAAGGTAAAATAAGCATGCAAGCATGTAGGTTAATATAACAAACATAACTTTTTATAAAGCGAGGATACATTTGCAAAATTTTGAAAAAAATACATCCAAAATAACTATCCACCTCCCTACAGATATTGATCCCATAATTTTACAAACGAGTTGCTCCATATACTCGCACACTAGTTTCTCTACAAGATTTAATCAAGATTGGTGTATCGTACCGAAAGTTATTAATTAAGCTTCAAACACGCCAACATACGTATACGTATTTACGTACGAATATTATCCCCCCCACTTTTTTGGGGGGATTCGTAGGTCATAAAACGTTGAAAAGTGCCAAAAAAACCCGTACCCCACTTTTGACTGATTGAACTATTTTATTATTGCAATTTTTTATTAACTAGCAATAAGTGAAGTAAATTTTTAACCGAGTTACAAACAAGACTTTTAGGGGTTTTTGAATTTTCCATACCCCACTTCCCCAACAACGTTTCTTTTCTTTTTTTTGACTGATTATTTTCCTTCTTGAAGCATAGCTCTAGAACTATGCTGAAAAACAAAATTAAAATCTATACTAAAAATTCAATTTTTTTCTTAATTTAAAATTTCTAAATTGTACAGTACCAACTAACCAAACCTTATTGGCAACAATTTCAAAAAGTTGAAATTTTAACAAAAACTGAACATAGAAGGTATTACACTTTTGAAATCTTTTCTTAAGTTTTTTTTATTGTTTAAAAGAATTTATTTTTAATTAAAATACGAGTAGATCTACAAAAATAATAATCGTCTGTTTATAAAAAAGTCCGTTAAATTCAAGATGCAAGAAACTAGCGTCTTGATAGAAATAATAAGTATGGAAACTTAAGATATTATATTAATCATAGTGAGGAAAGGAGTGGCCACTGAAATGGCGAGATGTTTTATTTTTCAAATTTTTAAAAATAACGTTTTATAAATTTCGCATAAAAATATTTTTTTAAATTTCATGTTAAATTCAGACTGCGTACAGTTAACTTATTTTTTTTTTGTCTTCAGTCATTTGACTGGTTTGATGTAGCTCTCCAAGATTCCCTATCTAGTGCTAGTCGTTTCATTTCAGTATACCCTCTACATCCTACATCCCTAACGATTTGTTTTACATCAACAATTAAGTTATAAAATTCCATTACTAAATAATTATTAGAATTAAAGATGTTTAAATTATTTAATGAACTTGAAAATTATCCATTTAAATAATCATTCTCTGAATTTATTTCGAGAAGATGTTTTGCGTGAACCCCGCCAATACCAGAAAAATTCCAACATCTGTCGTTCTCCGTGGCTGGAGTGGTAGCATTTCTGCCTTTCATCCGCAAGATTTTGCGTTCGAATCTCTGTTAGGCTTGGAATTTTTTCATACGGTGCAAAATTAAGTTTTCATAAAAAAAGTATAAAAATATAGTATATGAATGTCAACTAGTATGTAGGGATCGTTAACAAAAAATAAATAAAATTAAAAAAATGACAAAATCAATTAATTTAGCGGAATTAAAATTTTAAACATACAAAAAAAATTACCTTCAGGTCGAATTAAAACTTCCGTTCTTTTTCGAAATATGTTAACAACATTTTTGAAATAACTTCTATAGTCATATCAGTCTTAACTAAATTATGGTTAAAAATTAATAAAAAAATGAAGTAAAAATTTCAGACTCGAGAAAAAAACCAAGTATGAAACAATTTTGATGGCTATTTTCAAATGAAGGCCAAACATTTATATGTGTCAATGTCCCTTAGAAAATTACCGATATAATTTTATACGTAATTTATATAAAAACCTTTGCAATCGATTTAAAATTACAGTATGAAACACAGATATAGGCCTAAATGAATAAATTATTTATTACACATTTTTTTGTGGTTTATATTCGTTAAAACTGATAATCTCAGCGCTTATATTAATAAAATACATTGTTTTATTTGATAAATTAATTATTACGAATTAAGTTTTATTTAACAATTTTAATTTTTCCATCTGAGAAAAATTGTTACTTGAATAAAAGTTTCTTTAAAACTGATAAACAGATTAAAATCGAATGAAATTTACAATTTTAATTATAAAATACAAATTAAAAGAGTTTCGCATGAGTATAAAATGAAAATCTTAGTTTAAAAAACATAATTTAATATGGAAGCTTATGAAGGAAAATTTAATAGTCACTAAAAAAAAAAAAACATGAAAAAATACACACTCACATTTATGGTTGCAAAATATATCAATAATAAACCTATTGAAATTAAAAAAATTTAAATTAACTGTTTTCAATAAAGGATTTGTTTTTTAAATATAAGAAGTATGTTTTTGAAATTTCTCAAATATTTTTTTTTTAGAATCGTGGAATGAATATATCACTATTTTCGTTAGAACTTCGCCTACAAGAGTCCGCAAAACTGGACGGCACAGCGAAGTTAACGAACTATGTTTACATTTCTAAACATGACCTAACCTAAAAGTGAAATGAAAATGAGAAAAAAAATAAATAAAAAATAACCACGAAAACATTATATTTCAATTCAATTAGATTTATAATAAAGAATACTTTCAAAAAATACCTCGAATTTTATTAGACAATGTTTTTTTCTATTTGATAAACCACGGGACTCAAATATGTAACTTTTACTTTTTCTAAAAGTTACTTAGCATATATTTTGCTGGTGGTGATATACCAGCTAAAAATGAGTTCAGTTAGAACCAGTCTGCGAGACGTTATGGCGTCAGTCCCGCAAGGGCATTCTGCGAGGAGAGGCTGAGAGTTGTGTGGGTTCGGTGGAATTCTGAGAACCAGTCCAGCAAGACGCTACGGCATCGGTCCAGTGAGGAGAGTCACAGGTGTGAGTTTGCGATACGAGATGTGCAAGACGTCAGTCCAGCGAGGATCCAGTTCAATACGATTAAGATGATGCCACGAGTAATTCCAGTAAACAAGAAATACTATCGGTGAGTTAAAATGTAAAACTGTAAGAGTGTGTGAGTTTTCGTCTTTGCAGATTAAAGGACGAAAACTAAGGGCGTCCGGTGTAGCCAAAGTTGAGGCCATTTCTATAATACGGGAACAACGGAAGGTGGCATGGGCGGGTTCAGCAGTGGCCGCATGGACCAGAATAATTATCCCGGCATGGATGCTTGGCTAGGTCGCTCTCATGGCGAATTAGATTACCACACAACGCAACTCATGTCGGGACATGGTGCGTTTGAACAATACCTGCACAGGTTTGCCAGGAGAGAGTCACCCATCTGCTGTTACTGCGATGCGGTTGACGATGCCGAATACACTATTTTTGTATGCAGACGATGAGAGCAACGTCGTATAAATGCAGGACTGATGCATACCCGATCGGAGCAGCTCTCGGAGTGGCTCTTGGCTATGTCCGTAAACTGGCATAATTTTGCAATATTTGCAAGAGCAGTCCTCAGAATAAAAGAAGATGATGCAAGACGACTGGGATACTGAGGGTTTTAGTTTATAGCAAGGCTGGGCGGACAGCCCCGTTCCTGAGGGCTCACATGCCCTTGTGTGAGTTCCCGTGATGGAGCGGGGACTCCTGGGGTCCGTTAGGTGTGAATGAATGAAAAGACCGAGACCCGGCCGGCGGTGTGGTTTCCCGGATACGCTTTGGCGGCTTCGGCTCCTGCGCCGTCGGTTTGAGGCTGGCAAAAGGAAAGACCGAGACCCGGCCTCCGGCGGGGGGGCTGGGAACGGCATAGCCGGGCCTAGTTTCTTTCGTTCGAGATTAGAGGCAGGCAATTAAAAAATCAGGAAAGGACACGTCTCCGAGTCGAGTATACTTAATTGGATGAACGGCTCGGGGATGTAGAGGAAAAAAAGTGTGTAAGTGAGCCGGCCTCCGTGACGCCAGTGGTAGCGTCTCGGCCTTTCATCAGGAGGTCCCGGGTTCGAATTCCGGTCAGGCATACCATTTTTACACACACTACAAATTATTCATTTCATCCTTTGAACCAATGCCTAACATTGGACCCGGTGGTTAAACAAAAAAAAAAAAGTGTATACTTGAAAGAAATAATGCAATAAACTTCATTCATGCAAGTGAACTTTATACGATTGTTAGTTTAATATAAGACTAGTGGTTAAAAAGGGTTAAGACCAGTGATTTCTTTTGTTAATGGGTCTGAATTCTTCTAGTTTCTATTTATCTACCTGGAATAACGATTATTTATTTTGAACTCTGTCTTGTGTATATGTATTGATCATTTACTACTGACATTTATCACTACTTGATGTGTAATATCATGATTATTATTCTTCATTGAATTGTCATGTACTATGTTATGTATTAATAGTCTGATTTGTTGTTATTGACATGTAATATCATTGTCGTTTACTACTATCATCTTGATTAGTATCGTGATTGTAATTTTTTTTTTGTCTTCAGTCATTTGACTGGTTTGATGCAGCTCTCTAAGATTCCCTATCTAGTGCTAGTCGTTTCATTTCAGTATACCCTCTACATCCTACATCCCCAACAATTTGTTTTACATATTCCAAACGTGGCCTGCCTACACAATTTTTCCCTTCTACCTGCCCTTCCAATATTAAAGCGACTATTCCAGGATGCCTTAGTACGTGGCCTATAAGTCTGTCTCTTCTTTTAACTATATTTTTTCAAATGCTTCTTTCTTCATCTATTTGCCGCAATACCTCTTCATTTGTCAGTTTATCCACCCATCTGATTTTTAACATTCTCCTATAGCACCGCATTTCAAAAGATGGGTGTAATTACTATATTAATATTTGTTGTGTTCATTAATTGTTTTATTATCGTCACTTATTATTATTATAAAATTTTCTGGTTGTAATTATGAACATTTTAAACCAATAAACTGTAATTATATAAACATTATAAATTGTGAACCTCTGAATATCCTGATCGAGCCATGAAGCACGCTGCACTATCGTAATCTAAGTAGAAAAAAATTAGTTTGATAATCAAATTAAAGGGAATGATTATTTAAGAAAGTTTATATGGTTTGAGGAATATTGAATTTCGATACCAATATCAGTTTCTTAAAAAAAGTTAATAAGTTTTTACTAAATTTAGGGATGATTCCCACTTCACACAGTGAAATTAAAAGTTGGTTCTCCAATTTTTTGTTAAGTAACCTTCAAACTTCTAATCTGTGTAACGGTACCAGACTACAGATCAGAGCTATGTGTAACAACATTATTGAACCTGTAATTCGTACTGAGCTGTGGCCGAAGAAATTGCATTTATTCCTTGAATCTTTATGATCCCTAAACATCTACTATTTTAATTTAAAGGTCTAAATTTCCTTGATAGAGTTTCTTTAGCTATTACTATTAACAAGCTGCAAGATCAAACTTTCAGTAACATTGAATTGAATCCCCGTTCATATTATTTGTTCTACGGACAATTATATGTAAGATTTTCCAAAACTGGAAATCCTAAAGACCAAATAATCTTGATAACAACGGGTGACAAATAAGAGATATAATTTACTCATATTTTATACTTCTATTTTATCATGTTTTATGAAATTTTATTTCACTGAAAAACTTTTATTCATTCAAATTAATCTATTTAGTGTGGTGAGTTGTGAATAGTTATAACATTAAGAGCAACAATCCCACACGTAATTACTAAAAACCTATTTCCAATTTTTTTTAGTTCTGTACAAATATAGACACGAGGGGGCATACTGGTTTCTGTACACAACAGTTGTTTTTACACAGGTTCTTTTATTAGTTAAATAAATTCAATGATTTGTTATTTACGTTATCAAGATTTAGAATTACAGTTTTATTTATTTACCACTTTCACTTTTTTAATTTTTTTACAAAATTTTTTTCTTAAAAATGTTTATTTTTTCTTTATTCTATTTCATTGTGCTTCTAAAATAATATATATATATATACACTTTCTTCATGATTCTTTTTTTAGTTAATATATATATATATGCTACTACCTCTATTTCGACATGGTTCGTGTTTCAGCATCATAAGTCAATACTACTACACATACACAAGACGTTGAATGAAAATCTTTCCTTTCAACTAGCTATATATAATCTAACGTTTCCTTTCAATATACGACCTAGGTCCTTTTAAACCTAAATACATCCTAAATTATAAAGAAAATAAAAAGGGAAAAAATATATAACAGTAAAAATTTAACAAACAATAGCTTTGCAAATTATAAAGAAAGATAATAAATTAGATTTTAGAAGATCTATTCGGTTACAATGTAAATCAATTACAATAATTATATATAGTTAAATTTCAGGTCAGCTATCTACAAAATGGATAGTCGGATTTACATAGATTTTAAAGAACGATTTAGCATATTGAGTTTATCTTTGTTGACGGGTTTTAAAAATGTGTCAGTTATATAATTTGAATTTTTTTTTTTTGTAAAACCGGAAAACGGTCCATTTTTAAAACTCTATTTCCAGTATTCTGACTTACACTAATCCTGAAATCCACAATATTTTTTTTTTTTTTAAATTTGGTAAAATTATTCATTACATTGTTTTAAACTGATCTAATCATTTAATTTTATGTTTTTTTTTAAAAAGACGTAATATTCATGTAAATACAACAGTTAGAGATACGTAAAACGTATGATTTATTAAGTTTTGTAAAGTTAATATTAAATTAAATTTACGACGAACATATTTTTTATTAGAACTAATCAAAAGTTCTTCGGGTTTTTTATACAGGTAGTTTAGTTACCCGGTGATAGACTTCTTTTAGTTATAGAATTAAGATAAATTGTATGCAGTCATAATAACCGGCTACTCGAATGAACTGTAAAAAACGTTTTATCTAGTTCGCTTCAAAATTGAACATGATAAATTTTTCCCACATACAAACATATCTTTAACGGCTAATAAATCCTTATTTTATTTTGTTACTCTTTAGTAGTTTCACGGTGGACAGTTCGATTGGTTTCTTCCAGATATCAAACGATTCTATAGAACATAGAGAATAACCCACCGAGTTGGTCTAGACGTGAACTCTCATTGCAAATCAGTTGATTTCGAAGTTTAGAGTTCTAAGGTTCAAATCCTAGTAAAGGTAGTTATTTTTAATACGGATCTGAATACTAGATCGTGGATACCGATGTTCTATGGCGGTCGGGTTTGAATTAACCACACATCTCAGGAACGGTCGAACTGAGACTGTACAAGACAAAACTTCATTTACACTCATACATATTATCCTCATTCATCCTCTGAAGTAAAACCTTGCGATAATTCAGGAGACTAAACAAAAGAATTAGAACATTAAGAATATATTTTTAGAATGATTGGGCTTTCTGTTTTACTATAAATTTTCCCATCGTTTATTTACATTGATCATTACAAAATCTTGTTCGTTGATCTGATGCCTGAAAAGGCACTGAAAGTACATTTTAATCGGTACTTTTTATCTCTTTTGCCACTTTTAAACGAACAGCTTGTCCTCTGTTAAATTTATTTATTAACCTAGATTCACTTTGAGTTGTGTGGATTTAGATCACTTCCGCTAATTACGTATTGAAAAAGCTGGGAATGCGATGCGTTTAACTGACCAAGTTGGTGACACGTGGTCGTGTTTGAAAACTCTATTTGAGCGATAAGCCTAATTGATTAATGCCTGTAAAGCAAAGCCAGATCTCTTAATCCCTTTTGTAGTAAACATACGGTAAAACACTGTTTTAAATGTTTGTCTTACACAGTCACTATTATTCTTAAATAAATATTCTTGTTAGATCACATTTTCACATTATCAATGAACCGACTCAACATTTCCTAAGTTACTACTCCTCGGTATTATTAATATTATTGATTTTTTTTGGAAAATATAACCGGTCAAAGAAATTTTTTTTTTTTTAATTTCTATAAAACTACGATTTTTTATTTCAATAAAAATTAATTATTTAATAAGTAATATTCAAAAATCTATTAACAAAAGCCATAAAATTACTGTTACAATTAAGATTCGGATTGTTATTATTCAGCGTATTTGCTTTGATGCGAGTTATAATTATATATACATCTGGAACAAATAAAAAAAAAGAAAAAATTAGCACTTTAGTACTAAAGTACTATCTTTAGTACTTCAGAATTATCTTTACTACTGCTCGCCATCTAGTTTCATAGTAACTACGTATTATAAAGAGCATGATTTTACCGTAGAAACCATCCATTCAATCTTATCAATTTATACAATCTTTCAGCACTATGATATCGGGTGACAGAGATGCTCGGACGAGAGTAACGACTGCGGTGTCAGCCATAATTATAAAAAAGGCAGCAGTGGAGAGTGGCAGGCAGACTGGAAGATTGCAGTTGACCTGTGGCGGAGAGACCGATGCCGGACGGCTACGGGCGGCGGGTGCTCCTCGGAGTCGTCTTTCGCCGATGATCCCCTGTGGACGTCGTTCTGGCTATTCTTATTAGGTGATAAGAGCGCCCGGATGATTGCGCAGGGACCGGGTACATACCATGCGGATCAAGTATGTCCCCTGCGTGACTAGAGGGGGAAGTATTTTAGTGGGCGAGAGCTCTGCACTTGCCGTCATAGCGGGCCTGCAGAGCTCTTTCCTCCTCCTACGGAAAACAAAAAGAAAAAAATATCTTTCAGCATTGAAAGGGAGATAGTCTGAATTTTTCTTTGCGGATAATTTCTGTAATAAATAATAAAGAAAAATTAAAACAATGAATATATAACAATTCATTAAAATTAGAATAATAATTTTCTTTCTTTTTTTATTGTTTTCTATAAAACAAAAAAAAAATAGCTATGTAATATGGTGGATAAGTCACCGTAACTTAAAAAATCCTAAGTTCTTTTAAACCAGAAAAAAAAAATTTTTTTTTTGCATTTATACTTTACCCGAATAAAAATTAACTGATAATTGAACGTTTCCTTTTTATAAATAATAATAAAACTTAAACATTCAAAAATACAGCACTTTATAAATAAGAAACCCATACAACTTATAGTTCAAAGATAACATTATGAAAAATTTGTATTAAAAGCAATTTTTATATTATTTGAAACATAAATAAACGAATTACTTTTAATAAATGAATTCATTCGTAACTAATGAAATGTGATTTTTCCAAATAGTAATTTCCATTTAACTATTGTTTTGTTTTCGCTTTTTTTTCATAAAACGTACAATTAAATACAATGCATCGTGTACAGCTAAATATAAGTAAAATTTCAAAAGGATCTTCATCCAGTGAAAAATAAGAAGCTGATATAGTGTTGTACTATGACAATTCTTTTTCTACCTTTTCGCTTTTCTTCTTGTATTTCGCATGATGTAACGAGAAAAGCGAGAGGATAGAGTAGAGGGGGATTGCTAGGAAAGAAGACAAGGACATTTTTCTCCTTTTGTCAGGAAGGAGGTTTCACGCCTCGTTGTAACCTTTGTTCTGTCGACTGTCCCTCCATCTAGTAGTACCAACCTAAATCTCCTACCCGCTCTGTACGACAAAACCTTCTTCTTTTCCTTTAACGTTACTTCACCGTACCTCCTGCATCATTTGATGAAGAAAAATGTCTATCTTTTATTCCCGTTCCATTTTCGTTACTCACTCACTCGTTCGGTACAACCGACTCCTCGTACTTCTTTATTTCTAATCTCTTTCAATTCTTTGTCGTTGAAACATCTGGGTCATATATGATGATATTAAATGATCCACGCTGTTATTCAATAGCGGTATCAAGATTTACTATTTTATAATAATCCTAACTTGTTATTTTACGTCTTTTGTGTTTAGTAACTTTACAGAATTTAATACCACGTAAAGTTATTTCATCAATTTAATATTGAGATTTATAAAACAGGTAATCTTCTGTTAAATAAATTTTTATGAGAACATTAATTTATTAGTTAAAAAAAAATATATATATAGATTCTTCTTATGAAATTAGAATATTTTTAATGAAATTATTCTTGTAATAGAAGTTTAACTTTTAAATAAAATATAATTTGCTAGGCTAAGATGTGCAAGTGAAGGTATCAATTAAAATATATAATCCGCTACTGTTTTATACTACTGTTGCAAAAAATATATATATATATATATATATCTTTTTTTTGAGCTGATACTTAACGTTGAATGCATACTTTGCTGCTATTCTGCAGCTCTTTTGTGAAATAGCTAAGTGGAATATACTTTAGTTGGATTCTTCCATATGACATACAATTATGAAGGAACTACAGAATTTTCATTAAGGAATCCTCATCTAAGGATATTATTCCGAATACGTTGAAAAAAGATTTATTGCTCTATATATTTTATGATGGTCCCGTAAAATAATTAATCGATCGCTGTTCCGTAATATAAAAAGATACCGCGAACTCCAAACAAATTAGAGGTGAAGTTGATTCCCACAACCTGAAGTACCTCTTAGAAAATTACGAAAAATTCTGTGGGTTATTCTCAGATGTTCATTGAATTCCATATTAAATTTGAGGGAATTTATTACTGGCCGCATAACCTTTATGACATTTTAAAATGATTAGATCTCCCTGAAGAATTGATCAGTGAGTACGGGAAATTCTTTATCAGGTGCATAGGGTTGTCTCCTTTTGGGTATGCTCTGTTATAAGACCATCTCGGGTGATGCCATCGGTGTAGTAGCCGGGCTTTCACTCCTAGACTTTCTGATTTGTAAGAAAGAGGCCATATACCACGGATAAGTAAGGCGGAATCGGGAGCGAACGCATCGCTTCTTTGCAGGAAGAAGAAGAAGCAGGATCAGTTGAAAAAGGATAAACGGAATGATAATTGATCCCTGATCTCCAGAGATGCCACGGAAAATTTGCGTACGTGTTGACTCAGTTTCTTACCGGTTTGCGTGTGGACATTGACACCTCCACCGAGTGAAATTTTTGTGAAAGAGAAGACATCGCCAAACATGCGGTAAGTTCTTGCATGCTTGAGAACATTTGAAGCACATCAGTGAAGCATGCTTGAGAGAATTTGGCATGCTCAACCCCGATAATATCACGGGAACTACACTCCAGAACGAACGGGTATGGCACGCTGTGTTGAAGTTGTTGGTGATAATTATCCGTAGAAAGATGGCAGAGAGAGATGAATTCTACTTCTTTTCTTATACAAGAGAAGAATCTTCCCAAGATTTCCTCAATCTTCTTTAAGAAAAGCTCCTAATCTTTTCTTATACAATACAGTTCTTCCTACTCTTCAATAAATGATCTATCTATCTCTGACCTAAATACTAAGATATATATTCATACAAATACAAGGATCATTGAATAATTAGACAAACGATTGTAAAAAAAAAATTATTATTTAGTCAATGAAAATTAAAATAATGCTACTTTTTAACATATTTTCCGGCTACATTTAGGGCGTTGTTGCTTTTTTTTGGAAGCTTCCATATTCCAATAGTAAAGATTTGCTTACCACGGTGTCTCAGTTTACTTCGGTGGTAAGTAATTGTTGCACCACATTGTTGGTCCGCTTTTTGTTGCCGAAATCGGTGCATAAAACCCCTTTGAGAGGACAAACCAAAATACTCATAGTACGAGATCGGGAATGTAAGGTTGATGTGGCAGCACTTCACCATAATTCTGAATGGTTTGCCATATCTTTTGAGTAGTATTTGGACAGGCGATATTATGCAGAAGAATAGTGACTTTGACCTGCAATATACAGGTTCTTATTCTATTTGTGGTTTTCACTTTATTTTTTGGTATATCAAAATTGTTTCTACTGTTTAGTATACGTTATTATTTTTAAAAATTGCAATAGATTAGCCATTAATAATACTAAAACACCGTTTGTGTCACTACTGACGCGTAGGATTTGAATATTTTTCCATTGATCGAATTCGGAAGTTTCCATTCAATATTCTGTTCAACTCTATTTTGGATTCTGGCCAAAATGATGAATCCAAGTTTCATCAAAATTTATTATGCGACCTAAAAAACAATACCTTCGGTTAAAAACGTTAACTTCCGTACGAATGTGAATTCCGGTAACATTGTGATTTTGAATTGTCTCTGAATCCCTCTCCAACAAGTTTTGCGGTAATTCAGCTTATTATTGATGAAACTTTTTTCATCAAGTAAATCGTATTAAAAAACAAGGGTTACCTATGATCGATTTAATATCTTCGATTCACTTATAAAAAAGATCAAGCTTAATACACTTTTTGAAATTAACACATTTTTGAAACACTGTTTTAAGATCAGTGAGTGAATTTCAGCATGTTTTACACCTTCAGATAATAAAAAACTAATCACAGCACGCTGTTCGTCTGCAGTACACGTTTCATGCGAAGCCGATATTTTGTAATAAACAAAACAGGTTATAATACAGGATAATCTTTTCGAACGGCTGATATTTTCTACGTCAGTAGAAAATAATATTTAAAATGACAGTTTCAGTTCATTCATTAGAAAGTAGTGTATAATAATCATCTGTTATAAAAATTAAAAAGTCGTAATTGTCGGTTTTCTTTCATACAATCGCGCGCGCGCTCACACACACACACACACACACACACATACACGTCTTATATAAAAAGAAGAAAGTCTGTGTGTATGTCTGCCTGGCCACGAGTATCAACAGACCGACTGCATTCGAATTTGCAGGATAAATTTCTGTTATGAAAGAAGGTTTTAGCCATAGATTTAGGCCCTAACCCCCGTGGGGGTGAACTTGTGAATTAAAAATATTCATTACAGAAAAAAGAGATTAATCCTTTTACTTCATTATCATATTTCTTGTCATTATGGCAAAAGTTGTGAATTTTTCGTAGTCAAAAGTGTGTGTACTTTAGTTACTACTATTCGGTCTTTTAATTTAGTTTCTTTTTTCAGATTTCTATAAAGTCTAAATATATTAATCGTCATTTATCAGTATTATTGTCACAACCTTGTGAGTAATGGAAACTATTGGGTTCAAGGGACCGTGCCCTCTTAGCTCGACGGAAATGGTTAGCGGAACGAGCTCTACGGCCCTGTGTATATATACACATACAGAATTTGGTTGTACGATTTTTCTATTTTTTAAACTATTCACAAAAAAATTACAGATCACAAAAACTAGTCGCTAGTCACTAAACATTGAAAAATTAATATCATTTCTTTCCCGAAAACGATAATTTTCCTCTTATATATTGTATCGCCTGAGAAAGTAAGAATAAAATAGGATAAAAATTCCTTACACTACATAACACAGAAAACAATAATATTTATTAAGAGAGCTATCTGAAGAAATTCAGAATGTTATTTCATTATAATACCCGATGAATTTATATTATAAATGGTTTGAACGTACGGAAGAGTATAAAATTAGATATTAAAAGATGAAAAGTTATAATATTCAGTGATTCTACACAGTTCACCTTTACATTTACAATATTCAGTTGCAGAGAGTAAGGTTAAAATGCTTGATATAATAACCTTAATAACGCAATATGGCGGCGTTTGGTAACGGAAAACGATAATCTAAGCCGGAGATCTTTTCCCTTTTCAACAGACCATTGTGGTACAGTCAATGAACTTGTCCCTAGACCTTACAAAAGGTCTAATAGCAATTTAATGAAGCCATTGATTGATCAGCAGCACTCGCATCTTTTTAAATTACACAGCCTCCTTCTCCGTTCCCACATTTACCCGTTTCCTACTCACCATTCATTCTTTCTCTTATTCATTCATTCAAGTATTCATTTGAAAACAGCCCACACAAACTCGTTTTTTTATACGTATTTCTCATTACATTTAAATTTTTGTTTGTTAAATTAAAAAAAAAAATGTTTACGCAATAAAAAAACAACTATTATTATAATAATAAATTTTATTTTATTTCCTGTAGAAAAAGCAACTGACAGAAATGATTAAAAATAAAATTTAACGCACACAAACTGGCAACATGTGTTGGTAAACTTGAACAAACATTTTATCGAGCTTTAAATTTCTTTTGTCGTCCATCGAAAAAGATAAGTATTATAAATACCTAAATGAATTTTTTTAGCTTACTTTATATTCATTTGGTTATTTTCTTGCTAAAATAAAAATATTAAATGATTATATAAACTAATAAAAAAAAAAGAATAGATTTCATCCTAAACTAAAATCGTCTATTTTAAGATATTAAATTAATTTATTTATATTTTTTTTTCCAAATTATTCTATTTTGTACTTAAAATAAAAAAAGAAGCTTTTGAATAATTAACTGCTAACAGCTTTATTAAATCACTGATTAAAAAATGGAAGAATTATTCTAACTTTTCCGATTTTTACAAAAAAGTATTAGCCTTACTGCCTGAAATACCCGCGGCACCATACTTAAATTTATGGTTATACTAGTGATTATTTTATGGTTACTAATTTCAGAGACGTTAAAAGAAATATAGAATTTCGATTGTTCCAATTTTTTCCAAAAAGATTAACTGCGAAAGTTTTCTCGATCAAAAAGTTTTATTTAAAAGCACGATTTAAAGATATTTCTCAGTTTTGGTCACGTACTGCTTAGTATTGTTTTTTACAGCGTAAACAATTATTAATACAGACTGACTCAGATATTGAGATTTATTATTTAAGATAATTAATTAAATAAACTTGGTAAAAAAAGAAATGCATACTTTTGCATTAAAGAGAATTAAATATGTCTTAAAATCATTACATTCTTTTTAAATTGCATAGTTTATCACCTTTCTTGCTAAATTTTCGTTTATACAAACAGCGTTTTTTATTTTTTGGTAAATTTATATTTAAAAAAATAATAAATAATTAAAAATTTAAATGCTAATTAAATGACTTCGTAAAAAAATGCGAAAATATTATATTTTTAACTCTTTTTTTTTAAATTAAAAATTTTTTAAGCAACAAAAAATAACTTAATTTTAATTAAACTGTGACTTATAAATTAAATTTTTTTCCGGTTTAATCCTTATTTGTTTTTAATGATAATAATTTTCAAGTGTTTTATTTTTTCCAATTTTAATAATACTGGATGAAAAATTTCATCTTCATAGAATGTAAAGTTTTTATGACAACAATCCTTTTGAAATAAATTTTTAAAATCGTTGTAAATAATCGCTTTAGAAAAGGATAAACAGACACACATACCTAGGCTTTACATACAGTACCTAAGGGAATTTCTGAATTGACCGATCCTACGAGATAGGTTGAATGAGTGAATCGTGTTATGATTTTATATATGAAAATGTACACAACCATGATACAGGAAAGGGCGTGTGTGCGTGGATGGGTGCGTGTCTATGCGAGTTGGATACATATGTATTTGAATGTTTGCGTTATATACTCGTACATGGTTCCAAGGCCATATATATTTTAGTCTTTTCATCATGAATAAGGAATGAAGGTTATCCACTGTGCAAGTTAATAAAGAAGAAAGTGTCACTTCAAACTGAGAACCAATCTATATGTAAAGAGAGAGAGAGAGAGAGAGAGGAAGGTTGGAAATTCAGATGGATACTATAAAGTGATGAATCCTGAATTTTTCTTAGCTTCACCTCTATAAAAAATAACGTAGTTGATATTCATAAATATTATAATTAAAGTAAAAATAAAAATTATGTAATTGTATTGAATAGAATAATTTTCAATTTTTATTACAATTAAAAATTAGATTTAAGTAAATTAAAATGTATAAAATTCTTTAAAATGGTAGTAAATATTTTATGGAAAATTGCACTCTAGCAGCAAAATATAATTATTTATATAAAGTAATTAACTATTTATTGCTTAATGTTATATCGTTCCTTGTTTTTTCTTCACGTCAAGTGTGTTCGCAAAAATCTCTCTTCAAGAGATCACACTTGTGTGTAAATATAAAACTACACACATATTTATATATATATATATATATATATATATATATATAAAAGAACATGTCATGAGTGATTCATAATCAACCGCATCGAAGTTAGACGTTCTCAGTGAATGGCTAGCTAAATGGAAGGTACAAGTTCATACTACAAAGTCGAGTCGTAAGCATGTGAGGTTTGTGATGAGGCGGGGAGTCTGACCACAAGTCTGCCTAAGTGGAGTTCACATCTCTCATTTGAACAACATACGATATCTAGGACTTCATTTGGACTGCTTTCTAACATGGAACGATCACGTGAGAGGAAAGAGAAAACGATTAAATCTCAAGCTTCGGTAGTTGAAATGGTTACTAGGAAGGAGGTCCGTGTTGTGGTTAAAATAAACTGTTATTGTATAAGGCGTTTTTAAAGCCAATATGGGCCTACGAGATACAACATTGGCGTACGGCAAGCAGTAGCAGTATCATCATCATCCAAAGATTCCAGAACAAAGTGCTGAGAAATAAGTCAGAGGCACCATAAGTCAAAGAACATGGAGATCCACGATTACCTAGGGATGCCATCTATTTGTGAAGAGATTCACCGGTCAAAGTATTTACATAAACTTAATATGAAAACCGTCTGGCTGTTAACTTATTGGATAACGGTGTTGCGAGACGATTGAAAAGGTTATATGTATTGGATCATGAGAATGTTGTCCGGTGAATATTGTACTTTCTGAATTTTATTAACAATTAACTGTTGTGTTGACCGCTTATCCTTTTTGCTTTGTTGTTATTACTTGTTAATTTATGTGTATCATGAACTTTGTTTGGATAGTTAATTATATTTTATTCGTTATACTTTATATCGTATTATTTTTTGTTGAAACTTTTATTGTATTGTCTTGGAAGATATTACTGGGAACCTCTCTTTCATATTATGTTGAATTATACCATTTACTTGTAGTTTCGTTATTAGGGAAAGTGACTGTAAATAAAACAGTATAAAGAATAAAACCGTTCAAAATTAATTTTATTTTAATCCACATTGGAGTAATATCCCTAGTTAATGTCACATCAGTTTCTTAAATACATTTTATTTGTTAGTAATAACAATTTTATTGCATTTTATTTACTGTAGTTATAAAGTCTAATAAAAGTCAACAAAAAAAGAAACGATCCGATTGCAAAACATACATTTCTTTTAAAGGAATAATAAAGGAAATAAAAGCAAAATGTAAGAAAAGTAAATAAAAAATATAATAATAACGATACAAGAATAATAGTAAATATCCTAAAAAGGCCTATGGTTAAGGAAACAATCAGAACATAAGTAGAACTTAAAGCACTTTGAAAATACAGTATCTCAACCAACAGCCAATATATCGGGCAGAGGTGGGAAGGTTGTTGCAAACGTGTTCAAACAATCTATCTCCCAAGAGATAGTACTGTGTACCTTGCCAATTTTATGTCTTTCCTTTTTTTCCATTCTGTGTATTTTTTATTTTACTCACTTCCTTAAACTTTTTTATAACATTATAGATTAAATAAAATGATTTATTTAGTTAATTGCCTTTCGTGAAGTTCATTATTAATTTTTAAGCTAATAAATTAAGAAGTACTTATATATATATATATATATATATATATATATATAAATAAAAAGTCGGGGTGTAAAAAGTTAATACAGAAGTATAACATTTTATTTCGTAAAAAAGATAAAATTTCCCAGGTTTAATTATTTAAAAAAAAAAAAAAAAAAAAACAAGTTTATAAGAGTAAACCAATAATAGCATTTTTTTAGATTGGTTACAAACATTATCTTCATCAAAAATTATTAATTTTTTTTTTTAATGGACTACGACATTAAAATTTAATGAATCTGGAAAACATGTTTTTTTATGTATTACTGTAACTTATGAACTGCTCTACCGATTTACACGAAACAGACATCAAATGAAACTTCTAAACTAGTCAAATTTTGAATAATTGTGGACAATGATAGACCATAACGAACTTCAAATGCTAAAGGATCATTTAAAATTTCATAAAAACGGCTTGAAAAGAATGTTTTCAAATACATACAATAATAATTTTAAAAAAAAGAACTAAGATTGCATTAATTTCAAATATGTTTCTATAGAATGTAGCGATTAATAATGGATAAATATGGAAAATAAGAAGACCGGGAAGATAAATGTTTACGGCTTTTGGTAATATACGAGTATATTTAAGATATTATAATAGAATACAAAGAATTTTCTTTCGATAATGAACGTACATATTTAAGTAATATTTGAGTAATTAAGTATTTAAGACAAATTAGTGATGTGAGAAGTTTGTAGCAAAATCAAGTAAAAAGAAGACTATACAAAGTGACACAAAAAACGGGAACTTTTGAAACGCGTAGTAATAGTCACGCACAGGTGGCAGCACTGCTTCATATAAAGGCATCCTTGCCACTCGTCATCATGGAGCAGTAGACCGGTTAGCGTGCTTTTGCCATGAAAATCTTTTTACAAAACCAACGATAGTTTGGAAGGCGCAGAAAGAGAGTTCAAAAGTCTCCGTTTTTTTTTTGTTTTTTTTGTATTACCTGATTAAGTGTTACTTAATTTGGGTTGATAAGTTTAGATTATGAAAATAAATAAAGAGAAAAATATTACAATATTTATGGGCCAGCTAATTGAATACTAGGATTTGATAAATATATGGATGTAAACACACTTTTATATATATATATATATATAGAATAGAGTGGAATGGGGAAGTGTATCAAACCAGTCAATGACTAAAATATAAAATAAATTAAAAAATAAAATACAATTTTTATTATAAACTGTGTTGGTTTGATAGAAAATCCATTTTTTTTTTGTCTATAAAATCTCACAAATCAGCAATCATACTAATCCTTCTTATTCTTATTTATTAATTTCTAATGCGATTTGAAATTTTCATAGTCAAATTTTTTTTTAATATTAAAATCTTAAGGCCTAATTTTTATTCTGAATTTAAAATTTTCTCTTAAAATCAAACTACATCTGAAATAAAATTATTCTTTATTATTAAATGTGAACAGATAAGCCTAATCCTTCCGAGGATTTATATTTATTTATAAAATCTATAGAAATACATATGGATTTTCTCTCGCACATTTCATTTAATAAATATATTTCTTAGTTAATAAATAATACCTCGTTTAAATTTACTTGTAGTTTTTTTTTTTTGTATTTAGAATACTAAGGGGAAACATGAGAAATATTATTCGTAAAATGTTCTCTTCTACTAACTAGACGGTAAAATCAGCTTAAAATTAAGAACTATTTGAAAGGAAATCTTAACATACATTAATTAAAGCTGAAGTTGTATTAAATAATATTAAAAACTATTTATTTAATTTAATTAATTTTATTTAATTTTTACAGTAGGGTAAGAATTACGTTTTATTTAATCCTTACTTGCAAGGTAGGGTGGGAAGGAAATATAATTGAATGAAGACACTATGCATGCAAAAAAGTAAATAATCTCTCAAATATACATAGCTTTTGAATATTTTTATATTTGAGTATGTCGTAGATGCAAAGAATCAATGGATAATTTATATGACAGATAATTATACGATAGAGCCTTTTTTTATCAGTTATCGTTTGTTTACGATATCTTCCAGTTCAATTAATCAATTTTTTCTGAAATTTTGTAACATGACCTTTCAATACAGGTAAAATTTGTGCTATATAATTTCGGTTACGGCTAGTCAAAAGAGTGGAAAGATATGATCACCGTGGGACTCCTATCACTAAATTTTACTTTTTATGTATTCTATGGTATTTATGAAAGCAGAATTTGCTTAAACATTTATATTTATTTTTGAAATATTTAAGAAACATTCAATATTTATTTTATACTTTTTAACCTTCAAAAAAAAGGACTTCAAAAAGGAGGTTATGTATTCAATCTTTTTTTTTTAACTTTATTCCTATTAATCTGATTCAAGTAATCTTGTTGCAATCGATGAAGCTGCTTTACGCGGTGATACCATGACGTTGAAAAAAAATTTTAGGCACAAAAATTGGTCTGAAAATTTATAAAAAAAAAAATTTTTCGCGGTTCGGTGAGTAGATAGGAACAGTAAGAATCTGGGAATATCCATTTTGACTGGTTTCGACGTGACATCTGTACGTACGTACGTATCTCGCATAATTAAAAAACGATTAGCCGTAGTATGTTGAAATTTTGGATTAAGGACTGTTGTAACATCCAGTTGTGCACTTCCCCTTTTGATTGCAATCGAATAAAACAAACGTGTCCAAAAAAAGCCCACAATCCAAAAGAATTTAGATTTTGTACTTTATCTTAACTGCAGTAATAAGCCCTCATTGAGAGCTTTTCAAGATATATATCATCAGTGGTACTTGCTTTCATTAATTCCAGAGTTAAAGCCAAATGAAATTCTAATTAATGAAATATTGGATCTTACAAGGGGAAGGCACATCGGTTCGAATCCGACTTCATCTCCTTTTTTCCTTTTAACTTTTCTTTTTTTTAATTTAAATATATCGATTCATCATTAATAATTTATTCACCTCTGATTGTAAAATAATTTTTACGATAAATAATAATTCAACAATAACAATAAAAAAAAAAAATATGAAAAAGTATCAGAAGTTAGTGAAATAAAATTTTATGTACTTTTTATTTTAAAAAAAATCTGTATATGTAATTTAACAGGCGTAAAAGCAAGTCATGTGGTGTTTACATCAGATTTTTTTTGAAGTAGTTATTTATTATATTAATACTTTTAAAATGTTCTTAGTTAATTATTTAGTTATAATATTGATTAATAAACATTTTGTAAAATATTAAAATTTCAATTAAAATATTACATTCTTTTCTTGGAGTCATTAAGACTCAACAACTTGTTTATAATAATTGGTAAATTTTAACCACTATCTAAACTAAACAATTATTTTTCATTAATACTGTGATTCAAATTAAAAAAAAAGTAAACAACAATGTAAAATAAGAATTTTATTATAATTAGATCATTAAAAAAACAAAAGTTTAAAAGATTTTAAAAAAATAATAAATAAGTAAAAAATTTACACTGTAATATTGAATAAAACATGAAGTTAAAAATGATGTTGAAAATAATGAAGACATTATAATGAATGTTATTCTTCTTTTTGCAAACACATTTTCTAAAACCAATACAAATGATTGCGTTTTTTTTTCTTTTTTTTATTATCTTTTACAATGTTGTCAACTATTGACTTTTCAATCGGCTATTTTTATTTCAAGAGAAAAAAAAGCTGTGTAACGACTGAAATTTGGTTCTCAAGAGCTATTGAAATGAACGACGTTGAAATTGTTCTACTTATTACAATCATTATTTCAAAAGAGCAATGTTTTTTTTTTGCAACAATTATATTTATCAAAGTATACTTACAGTTTATTATTTACTATTTTTAACAATATATATATATATATAACGTATGTAGAATCTGTTCATTATAGAACATTCAATAAAATTTTAATTAGTTTATTACCAATTAAAAATTACTACCATACTGAAAAAAAAAAAAAAACAGAAATATTTAATTAACTATACTCAGATTAATTTATCCATGATTACTTTTTACGGTAGGAAACACTCGTATAACAACCTGTAATAATTTACATTCCAACTCAAATAGAATACATTTTTTAAATATGATATTGTATCTTTTATTTTGTATATTTTTAACATCATTAAAATAATGATCGATTACAAAAATTAATTATATAACTGATCTATTTATTTACTAATAGATAGGCAAACAGTAACATATATATATTAATTACATATATAATTAATTTACAAAAACAAATTTTCACGAAAAGAAACTAAAAGAAAGAAGAATAATAAAGAGAGATAAGAAAAAGAAAAATGAAAATATTAATAAACCAAAAATTATGGAATTCTTTAATGAATCATGCCATCCATGATTTTATGATCAATGAAGGCATCTTTTTCAAAGATAACTTTTGAATGAGTCAGCTATCAGATTTTACCGATCTGTCGAAGAAAAATTACGGTATTACTTTCGGTCGCATTCTGGAAATGGGAGATGAAAATAAATTTTCTAACGTTTTGAGGTGTGAGAAGCACGAAAATACCATTCACTAAAATTGGTGTTTCCTTATATATTTATAGGTCTATGTGTGAAATTAGATGGCTCGAAAATCTCTAAAACTACTACATCAATTTCATTGCGATTTAGATATGCTGTAAGAAGTCTATGTGAAGTTGTACATGTGAAAGATGTTCTCTTATGAAGATTCGTTGAGTCATTCTTAAGTTACGCTTAATTTAACGTCGAAGAAATTTGAGTAGAACAAGCTAGAAGCGTGGTTCGTATGATGCTGCAAACCGGAAAGTTTTCGTTGTTTTGTCTGCGGTATCTATTTTTAGCAAATATTAAACCAAATTAAAAAAAAATGTTAAAACCACATTAAATTAACGAAAATTCGGTATTCTTGCGCAATAATTTTACTATTAAAGGGCAGTCTATGAAAAATAGTTGCTACAATAATTTTACTTCCTTGTACGATGTAAAAGAAAATCGGGAAAAATTTCGGTTTACGAATTTCAACGGAAATATCCATTTTGACCAACCCTGAATCCATTTTGAATAACTTCGGCGTAACGTCTGTACGTACGTATCTCGCATAACTCAAAAACGATTAGCCGTAGGAAGTTGTAACACATAGTTGTGCACCTCCCCTTTTGATTGCAATGGACTGGGCCAAAAGCGTGCAAAAAAGTTTGGATTTTGGACTTTTTCTAACTGCAGTAATAAGCTCTCATTGAGAGGTTTTCAACAATATATCATAAGTGGTACTTATTTTCATTGGTTCCAGAATTATAGTCAAATAAAATTTAATTAATGAAATACTTGGATTTTACAAGGGGAAGGGACATCGGTTCGAATCAGACTTCATCTTCTTTTTTTTTAATAAATATATTGATTTATTAATAATTATTAACCTCCGATTGTAAAAATAAATTACAATACGTAATAATTCAATAATGACAATAAAAATACAATATGAAAAAATATTAGAATTTATTAATAAAATAAAATTTCATGTACTTCTCAAATTTGTATAATTAATTTAATAGGAGTACAAGGAAGTCATGTAGTGCCCACATCAGATTTTTATTTTTTGTCATAAAATTTAAAAGATTTAGATTAAAACGATCTAAGCCTTTTAGATATATGTAAAACTTAATTAGTTCCCATAAGTATCAAAAATACTATTCAATAATTTAACAAACAATGTCTAATAATTTAAATAGAAATACATTCCGTTCATTATTTAATTATTCCATATTAAAAATAGTTTATAAGGCCGTTGTATACAAATGAAGTACATAGGATAGAGTTAATTTTTTATAATAAATAAAAACATATTAACCTATAAAGATTATGTACATCCTAAAAAATTCATATATGAACTCCAGATAGTAAAGCCGTACTCCAACGTTTTACTAGAAACTAAATAATATTTTTTTCGACCCGAATATAATAATCATTATATAATTCTTATCAGGAATATGTTTTACCTAATTCAAAGATAATAATAAGGAGCTGGTTCTGCATTTGCGTAGATAGATTGTAAAAACCTTGATGTGATCAATTAACTAAAATGTCATCAATTAAAATAATTTGAGCATATATTTATGTACAAGTTAAAGGGAAATGCAACAATACTTATTATTTTTAAAAATTCATCAACAAAGTAATAAATTCAATGTAAATGTTTGTGTAAAAATAATTTTTTTTTTTTTTTTTTTTTTGACTTCAGTCATTTGACTGGTTTGATGCAGCTCTCCAAGATTCCCTATCTAGTGCTAGTCGTTTCATTTCAGTATACCCTCTACATCCTACATCCCTAACAATTTGTTTTACATATTCCAAACGTGGCCTGCCTACACAATTTTTTCCTTCTACCTGTCCTTCCAATATGAAAGCGACTATTCCAGGATGCCTTAGTATGTGGCCTATAAGTCTGTCTCTTCTTTTAACTATATTTTTCCAAATACTTCTTTCTTCATCTATTTGCCGCAATACCTCTTCATTTGTCGCTTTATCCACCCGTCTGATTTTTACCATTCTTCTATAGCACCGCATTTCAAAAGCTTCTAATCTTTTCTTCTCAGATACTCCGATCGTCCAAGTTTCACTTCCATATAAAGCGACACTCCAAACATATACTTTCAAAAATCTTTTCCTGACATTTAAATTAATTTTTGATGTAAACAAATTATATTTCTTACTGAAGGCTCGTTTCGCTTGTGCTATTCGGCATTTCATATCGCTCCTGCTTCGTCCATCTTTAGTAATTCTATTTCTCAAATAACAAAATTCTTCTACCTCCATAATCTTTTCTCCTCCTATTTTCACATTCAGCGGTCCATCTTTGTTATTTCTACTACATTTCATTACTTTTGTTTTTGTTCTTGTTTATTTTCAAGTTTCTTCTAAATCCTTTTTACTCTCGAAGTAATTTTTACTCTCGAATACTTTTTACTCTAGAATTACTATATCATCAGCAAATCGTAGCATCTTTATCTTTTCACCTTGTACTGTTACTCCGAATCTAAATTGTTCTTTAACATCATTAACTGCTAGTTCCATGTAAATATTAAAAAGTAACGGAGATAGGGAACATCCTTGTCGGACTCCCTTTCTTATTACGGCTTATTTCTTATGTTCTTCAATTATTACTGTTGCTGTTTGGTTCCGGTACATGTTAGCAATTGTTCTTCTATCTCTGTATTTGAACCCTAATTTTTTTAAAATGCTGAACGTTTTAAATAAAATATATTAATTGTATTTTACAAACTTATCATTGTAGCTAAGTCATTAATAGTTTAAACAATTCTAATGATGAAAGTATTGATTGATGAAAGTAAAAAATGAAAGTATTTAATTGGGCAGATTGCTATTGTATTTATGGTAAATATAAATGAGCGATATGACTTATTAATCGAATATATTCCTTGCATTTTTTTATGCACGTACTTATATTCTTATGAAATCATGCACGTAGCTTTCTTATGAAATCTACCTATTGTAATGGGCACCATGATTCGACTTACGGAAAATATCGACATATCTTTGCGTTTCACATCTCCCATACCCCCAAAACCACTGTCAGTTTAAAAGTTCATATATATCTTTATATATATATTTCACTTTCTTGTAGAAAGGATAACTGCCGTAATTTTGCGCCAATCACTTTTAAAATTATACAGAAAATATAACAACTCAAAATCATAGTCGACTTCGTTAATGGGAAAATCGGATCATGGGAGTGAAAATAGAGGGGCTTTTCGATAAAATAAAATATCGCTATAACTTTCTTATTAATAAAATATCGAATTAGAAATTCCTACTATTCTTTGAATAACGGCCTGAAACTTATCTAAGTAAAGATTTTTGATATCACCAACCATTGACCCAGGGATTGGAAAAAATGAGGTTTCGAAGAAACAAAAATCATACCTCCCTTAATAGGCACAGTATCAAATCGGTTTAAAGTGGTTTCAGTCCTCTAAATATTACCAAAAACCTTTGTCTGAAACAATATTCGATATGACCAGCTCTTACGGTAAGGGATGACCAAAATATTGCTGGAATTGTAAAAAGATGGGGCCTGTCGTATGATAAACACGTGAAACGTTTTTCACATGCAACCATTGTCGTATTCAGTAAATTTGAAGTTTTTTTTAACATTAAGGTGGAAAAATTTTTATCTCTTACTTAGCACCAGTGAATCTACCTCTGCCTTCCGACGTGCCGAAAGGGATTTTTTGTTTTTACGCTATTAATTAGCTGGTATGCTGTTTCTCTCATTCCAAATCCTTACCATTCATCTTCATCCATTCCTTTCTTCCTTGTTTAACTGAGAAATATAAGGATATTTCTCGGATATTTCACATCTTTACTTATTATCTTCCATCGATATACGCGCCCGTATCAGTGTAACCCTTTTGATTCTACTTCATCCAAAACCGAGTCAATCATTGCTATTTTTTTGTCTTCTTATCTCATTGTTTAATGAAACGCCCCAAACGACAGATTTGACAACTTCAACGAATAAAATCCATCTCAATTATCTTAATTCATCACTTTTTTTGTCTTCTATCATGTTCAAAGTTTCTTTCCCCAAGTGTCATTAATGTTCTAGGAGTTAACCTTTACAATCGTTGCTAAATCTCATATCTTTTGACCACGTCAGTGAATTCAATTAGTCGATGAAATTTTTCCCTGATTTATGTGATTCATCTAGTTTTAACAGCAATAATCAGCACAATTCGTACTCTCTTGAAGGTATAAAATAATATTTTTAGGTATTACTGGGATTAGATGAAAATTTAATACTGTATACATTCATTTATTTTCAGATAAAAATAATTAAAAGCAATTTTCAAAATAAAATAAAAAATTAATTAAATACAAGACTAGGAAAAATATTAAGAACTTTTCATTATATTAACTTTTACATTTTATCAACCGTTATTTGTTTTAATATATACTTTACGTTTAGTAAGATATGTATTAAAGAAAATAAAATAAAATTTAATAAAAATAAAATTTCCAATATAACCAAACACCAAACTCACGTACCAAGGATATGTGTAGGACGAATATTGGGAAAACAGTTACGTGTTCGAAACAACCAACACATAGTTATCTCCTAAACGACTACGCACTACCAAAATAGTTATGGATTTTAATTTTTTTAAACTTTCACCCAACTAAAATAATTCTGATTTTTAAAAAATAATATTTATTAAACATTTTTTTTTTCTGAATACAAATAATTTATTACATAAAGATATAATAAAAAATTAGATTATACTTTATAAAAACGAAAATAATACAAAAAAAAGTTAAAATTGTATTTTTTTATCTGCTTACAAATGCCATGGGAAGGTAAAATTGGTGCATAGAAATTAGTTTAATTTTAATAAATTGGTACAGTTTAGTAAAAAAACGGGTTAGCATTAATATTTTATAAGTCAACAGACTATTTCATTAAAACAATCTACTGTGAACAGGATGCAATAGAAAAAAAGGTTCATAACTTAATCGATTAGAAAATCTTTATTTTATTTTAAAATATATACCGCAGATCTACAGAATTACTCTTCTAAAGAACTAATACAGAATGCGCTACTACAGATGATATTGTACTTAAATTACAGCACTTTTTTCCAAAAGAAATAACACAATTAAAAATAGTTTTAAAAATTAATGTAGTTATTTCTGAGTAAATGTGTCAATCAGTTTTATCTGTCACCTTTAATTTAATTATTATTGGAGTATAGAGTCGTGAAACGTTTGATAAGTTAATAATAATTAGAAAACAGAAGTGAGTGAAATTAAAAATTTAACATTTAAATTTGATTATATAGGTGATATTTTTTTTATATTTTTTGTCTTCAGTCATTTGACTGGTTTGATGCAGCTCTCCAAGATTCCCTATCTAGTGCTAGTCGTTTCATTTCAGTATACCCTTTACATCCTACATCCCTAACAATTTGTTTTACATATTCCAAACGTGGCCTGCCTACACAATTTTTTCCTTCTACCTGTCCTTCCAATATGAAAGCGACTATTCCAGGATGCCTTAGTATGTGGCCTATAAGTCTGTCTCTTCTTTTAACTATATTTTTCCAAATACTTCTTTCTTCATCTATTTGCCGCAATACCTCTTCATTTGTCGCTTTATCCACCCGTCTGATTTTTACCATTCTTCTATAGCACCGCATTTCAAAAGCTTCTAATCTTTTCTTCTCAGATACTCCGATCGTCCAAGTTTCACTTCCATATAAAGCGACACTCCAAACATACACTTTCAAAAATCTTTTCCTGACATTTAAATTAATTTTTGATGTAAACAAATTATATTTCTTACTGAAGGCTCGTTTCGCTTGTGCTATTCGGCATTATATATCACTCCTGCTTCGTCCATCTTTAGTACTTCTACTTCACAAATAACTTAATTCTTCTACCTCCATAATCTTTTCTCCTCCTATTTTCACATTCAGCGGTCCATCTTTGTTACTTCTACTACATTTCATTACTTTTGTTTTGTTCTTGTTTATTTACCCGCGATAGTTCTTGCGTAGGACTTCATCTATGCCGTTCATTGTTTCTTCTAAATCCTTTTTACTCTCGGCTAGAATTACTATATCATCAGCAAATCGTAGCATCTTTATCTTTTCACCTTGTACTTTTACTCCGAATCTAAATTGTTCTTTAACATCATTACCCGCTAGTTCCATGTAAAGATTAAAAAGTAACGGAGATAGGGAATATCCTTGTCGGACTCCCTTTCTTATTACGTGATAATTATCTTATTAGGTGATATTACAGTACGGGAAAGGCTTCATATTTCAAAATTGGGTGATACTATGAAACAAGTGTGGATCAAGATATTTACAAAATTTGTACTTTATGGTGTGTTTGAAACTGTTGCCGGCCATCTTGGATCCGCAGTAGTACAGAAATTGTGGTACGGCGCCAGGAAATAACGTCATCCAAGATGGCGGCTGTCCGCCATCTTGGAAACGTCACTTCTGACGTCACTAATTCAAGATAGCGGTGGTCGGCCATCTTGGATTGTGACGTCATTGGCGCCGGTACCCCGTCAGTGTTGGCAACTTCATTTAATTTGTGTGGGCATTGTTATATATTGAAGTGATATTTCAAAGGATGGTAGCACTGTTGTGTGGAGGTTGGTTTGAATTAAATAAATAAATAATATTTAAAGTGAAAAAAAATTCGGTCGGCTAGAGGATTCGAACCCGGTCATGACGGGACGCGACCGACGGACGCCTTAAACCAATCGGCTGCGGTGACTCCTTGATGTGATGAGTGGAAAATGTTCTACATAAGCTGTGAATTTTAAGTTCACATCAGTCTGTACACACACGCGCGCGCGCGCGCACACACACATACATATATATACACACAAGTGAATAAAAAAAAAATTTAGTCGTACCTCGAGAATGATCCTGGTCGTCCAGCCAATAACATCGGGAGGCGTTACCGCGAAGGAGAGAGGTTCTCGTCGTAGATCGTGCACCGGGAGGCGGTGGCGGCGGTGTCTGCTGTGCGTGTGTTAGCGTGCGTGCGTCAGCGGAGTGACGCAGATGTGTTTACCGTGCGAGATGCAGCGCTCGACTGAAGAATTTTGGGACCGACGTGGTCTAAAGTTGTCCGGTTGACCAATCGCAGCGTTGGAATTCGAATCGGCGCATGCGCACTAGCCGTTAGTGCGTACGTGCGAACTGGATCGTCGTCTCTAATATGGGCGGATGCGATAAAGAAATTTTTTCCTAAACCAACATTTGATCGAGTGTAAGCGACACGGTGCACAAAGGATAAGAGTACCTGATCCCGCTAAAGAAAAGGAATGCGTAATGAAGTTTAGGGAGTACTCGTCCACACTACGCGTTCCGTATACGGTGTATGCAGACATTGAATCATTTATACATGCGATGGACACTGCCACCCATAAACCCAACACTAGTTTTACCAATAAGGTAGCCCATCATCTTCCGTCCGGTTACGCCTATGTAATCGTCGACGAGGAAGGGGAGATTTGTGAAGGTCCTAAAGTCTACCGAGCGAGAACCGATGGTGAAAATATCGTTGAAAAGATGCTGGATGAATTGCTCGGTCACGCCGATAGATTGCACAAAATAATGATTACCGAAAAACCGATGGTGATGACTCCCGAAGACACTGAAACATTTCAAAGGGCTACCGAATGTTTTCTTTGTCATTGTGAATTGACCGATGACCGTGTACGTCATCACTCGCATACCACAGGACGGTTTCTCGGTGCATGTCATAACGAGTGCAATTTCAATTGTAAGCGCACCGAGCATATTCCGGTATTTTTTCATAACCTCCGCGGTTACGATAGCCATCATATAGTTCAAGCTTTGGGAAAATATAAGTACGATGTAAAAATAAACTGTATCGACAACACGTCCGAGCGATTACAGTCACTGTCCGTCGGTCCGTTGAGGTTCTTGGACTCTTTACAAATTCTTTCGTCGTCGCTCGAAAAACTTGTGGAAAATCTTGTAAAAGATTGTCAGGACAAAGACACCGTATTTAAACGTCTCACGAACTGTTACCCGCTACCCGAGAAAAGAGATTGTTTAATCCGTAAAGGCGTTTACCCGTACGAGTACATGACCCATATAAACAAGTTTGTCGAAACCCAACTTCCACCGCAGATGACATTCTACAGTACGCTAAGAAGAGAAAATATAACGGACGATGATTACGTCCACCCTCCAAACGTGTGGGAAACGTTTGACTGCAATACGTTAGGCGATTACTACGATCTTTATCTTCTTAGCGACGTATTATTGTTGGCAGACGTCTTTGAAAATTTCCGAAGTACGTCTATGCAATATTACGGTTTGGACCTCTGTCACTTTTACTCCACCCCCCTATTTCACGTGGAATGCCATGTTAAAATTTACCCGACAAAAATTGGGACTGTTGACCGACATAGATATGCATTTGTTTGTCGAAAAAGGTACACGAGCCGGTATAGCCATGATTTCAACCAGACACACCAAAGCGAACAATCCAAACATTCCAGATCAGTATGACCCATCCGAACCCACATCCTGGGTTCAATATTACCATTGCAAGAACCTTTAAGGAACAGCCATAGTTGAGCCCTTACCACACGCTAATTTTAGGTGGTTGAGTACTGAAGAGATTGACAATCTCGATATTAACAGCGTTGACGATCGTGGTGAAAAAGGCTACATCTTGGAAGTGGATCTTGTGTATCTACAAGAATTGCACGATCGTCTCAAGGATTACCCTCTCGCACCAGAACGGTTAGTACCAACCGATGATATGTTGTCCCCCAATTTGAAGGACATAAAGAGATGTCCCGTAAAGAAAATAATGACAACATTGTACGACAAACAAAAATACGTTTTACATTACAGAAACCTAAAATTGTATACTCGACTAGGACTGAAAGTGAAAAACGTTCACAGAGTTCTGGAATTCTCCCAATCACCTTGGTTGAAACCGTACATCGACTTCAATTCTGAAAAGCGTGCACAAGCATGAAACAGTTTTGAAAAGGACTTTTTTAAGTTGATGAACAACGCGGTGTACGGCAAGTCTTTGGAAAACGTACGAAACAGAATAGACTTCCAACTGGTTACTAACAAACGTAAATTGGATAAGATGATTGCAAAACCGAGAGTTAAGGCTTGGTACATCTATAACAAGGATGTCGTCAGGGTAAGTCTGAAGAAAACGGAGATATTTCTCAATCGTCCGATCTAAATCGGATTTACCGTATTGGACATTAGCAAAATGATCATGTACGAATTCCACTATGACTACATGGTAGAAAAGTACGGTCATAATATAAATCTTCTAATGACCGATACGGACAGTCTGATGTATCATATCGTGACCGACAACGTTTACAACGATATTCTTCACGATATCGATCGGTTCGATACTTCAGATTACCCTCGCGATCACACATGTTTTAGTAATACTAATAAGAAACGACTTCGTAAATTCAAAGACGAGATGAATGGAAAAGCTATTCGTGAATTTGTCGGACTTCGTGCTAAGATGTATAGCATTCTCGATTTCGACAAGAAGGATAAGAACGTTGCAAAGGGTATTCCTAGAGTATCCATTGCAAAGGATCTTAGACACGATCTGTTTAAAAAATGTCTTTTTAATGATTCCGTAACGTATACAAGCGCGTACGGAATCATAAGCACTTTGCACAATATATTTTCTATTAATATGTCTAAGAAATCGCTTTCACCGTATGACGACAAACGTTACATATTATAAAACAAAATCGACACTATTCCTTACGGTCATTATAGCATAAAAAAAAGAAAAGTACCCGCCAATGACAACACTTCCCGAAAGAGACCGAGAATCGAAAACGATGTCCCCATAGCCCATGGTCACGACTACATACAAAGAAGCCAGAGAACCGAAGACCACATAGACCACGATCATGACTATTTTTAATATGCTTTTATCATGAGGCTATATATTGCCTTTCTTTTATTTTTTGTGAAAAAAATTTTTGTAAAAAAATATGACAAAGTATATATCTAATTAGATAAATCACTTTTTCAAAAAATTTTAAATTAAAAAAATATGAAATAAAGTATATATATCTAATAATATAAATGACTTTTTTTATTTTAAGTGAAAAAAAATTATTTGTAAAAAAAATATGACAAAGTATATATCTAATTATATAAATCACTTTTTTTTCAAAAAAATTTAATGTAAAAAAAAAATATGAAATAAAGTATATATCTAATAATATAAACCACTTTTCTTTAAAAAAAAGTTATAATTACTTACATCAATTACTGTCGTCGTCTCCCTCTCTAATCCGATGGTATCCCAACATATCTCGTCGGCAGACGGGACAATTCCTGCTATATCTTCCTAATTTTCTTACTCAGTCCGAGCAGTATCGATGACCGCAACCCGACAACTCAACAGTAACCGATTCTGTTAAATAGATCGGACATCTGTCGGTTGTCGGGTTACCATTATCGACCTCAAAAGACTGGCTTGAATTAGCGTCAACCTGTTGTAGAATTCTACTTAGAGTTCTACAATGAGGTCGACGGGTTGTCGAATTAACATCCACGTCTGTGACCTCCGGTCGACGACACACCCGAACACGCCGACGTCGACATTGATGTCCACGACGAACACGATGATTGATACTACTGCTACTCTGACCACTATCACCATCAATAATTTCGTGTATTATTTGCAGTTCATTATCTGGTAATGGCGATTGTGGTGGCTGATTGTCATTGTTATTGCTGTTGTTGTCGTCGTTGGTGTTCGGATTGAAATCTGTTGTGGACCCATCGGATTCTGCCTCTTCCTCTGGATGGTTAGATGGTGACGGTGATGATGGTGGTGGTGGAGCATCGTGGTTGAAACGAACAACTAATTTCATTGCCCGTCGTCTCGCCCTCAATATCCCATTCGTCAAGTCATTCGACGCGTGTTCGACTTCATTGTGGTCATACATATTTCTCAATATGCGGTCTTTAATCACAAGTAAGTTGCATGGAGAAAACCTCATGGATTTTTGGTTGTGGATAAGGAGAGCGATATCGATGCTGGACGATATAGAGTAGGCTTCGATGTTTTTGTAAAAGAGATCAGTTGATAGTCGGTAACAATGGCAAGCATACACACCTATGAGGACGGAACACCGTACGCTAACGCCATACGTTTTAGACAAAAACCGCAAAACAACTTGTGTTCCAAATATTTTAGCGACCGTCAGAAGTTTTGCGGTAACTACGTGTGTCGTAAAGTGAACTACTGTGAAAATAAAGACCGACGATGCTGGCGACATGTAAAAAGAATGAATCGTGACTATCCGTTGGTCGTTCTGTTGATGATTACTAGCGAAGGTAAGATTTTCAATAAGCGTATATGGTTAAAATTTTTAGAAGAATGTGACAAATACGAGATGCCAATCGAACTGGTGATATACGATAAAAACATGTTCAACACCACAATTCGACACGGATGGAACTTTATTTCAAGATTTAGACCCTCTCCGCTCGTGTACAAAAAGCCTTTATTGGAACTTCGAAACCGTCATGCATCTATGGACTACACAAACGTTTACATGCACATGTTGGAATACGGTAGTCGACTAGATGGAGCGAGATGCTGTATAGTGATCACGGAACGAACTATTCCGATCAGGTCGCCAAAAACGTTGTACCGCTTAGCGTTATCATACGGTAGAAAATGTTTTGTGGACACGGCTTACGGAGTACAATTTACCGACGATGTACCGGAAACATTACCGATAAGACGAGGAGGATTACCGTTCGACATCGTGAACAACAGGGCGCAGGCGCTCTTTTCTGGCGAGTTTCTAAACGAAGCGTTACTTACGTTTCGATTATACGCCGATTCGTTCGGATTGAGGTACAACGAACGACGCGAACTGTTTGAAATCCAAAACGAAGATCTGCTGCGAAAATGGTGCGAATATTCAGGAGCGAAACCGGACGAATTTTGGTTGTTGAATAGCTATCTCTTGCATTTACATTCGGAAGGTGACCGTCATCCGATCAGACGACTTTCCACACGGTACTTGACAAAGGTACCACAACGCGGTCACTGAACGGTTGTGGATATTCCGCTATGGGTTGGAAATGTAAAAAGGGCTGTTGTCTTTAAAGACACAAGCACGAAACTCATGATACCGTCTATCGATCAGGGTGTGACACAATATTACCGCGAATTGTTTAATACCAATCGTCGTCCGGTGAGAATGAATGTTTCGTTAATCGATGTTATACGTTTCCTACGCAGAACCAAAAAACATGCAGTGTTCTTTAGATCGGTGGAACTAGGATGGTGATGTGATCGACTGTTTTCCGATCATTCGTAACCACGATGTCGAACAAGAACGAGGTCGATATGCCATCCTCGTCGTCGTCGTTGTCGTCTGCGAAGTTGGTAATGGAAATCGATAGAATACGAGATTCGATTAAACGAAAACATCGCGCTATTACGCAAGGAATAACGGAATCGAAACAAGTTATTGAAAAGCAATTTAAGCCTATTGTCGAACAGCTCCGAGAACTTAATCAATCGTTTAAACAAAAGTACGATGTTAAAAAAGAACAAGAAGAGAATGAAAATGGAGTGGGTGAAAAGGAGGAGGTGGTGGAAGAGACACCGACAGTTATGAGAAGACTCTTTAAAACACCGACGTCGGAAAAACAGTTCGTGAAACCTGTAGACCCGTTGACACCGAAAACGATGGGTTTTCGTGAAAAACATTTCTTGGATCTTACCGTAACGGATAAAGGTAAAAAAATAGACAACGTCTACGGAGTTAAAAACATTGACGATCAATGGATGATAGGAACAAAACCACTCCAGTTCAAAGGAAATAAAATAGTTAACGACAACAAGACGTATAGCGGTTCCAAAGGTTTATATCAATTGATTTTTTTGAATGAGCCTGTAGATTATACAACCAAAGATTTAAATAACTATAAGAAAATATTAGAAACTACTGAGGCGCATAAAAGTCAAAATACCGGTCGCATAATTTCCAGTCGATCGTTAAAGTACAAGAATATTATCAAGACTGTTTCCTCGTACGCACCTTTCGTCGGAAAGCGGTCATGACGACGAAAGTCCAATAACCGGATCGGGTCTGTTGATGAGAGCGAAGAAAACGGTTAGACCGCATTACGTTTACTGGGACGATCCGAATGAACTGTGCGATAGACTGCGACTTTTATTGGCTTCGAAACGTGCGGGTCATACCGGTCATAATAACGAAATAGTTTCGATCATAGAAGAACAGCAAGAAGGCGGATACATAAAGGAGGGTAGTACAGGGAACTTTTTATTTTAAACAGTCTGAAGATGAGTATCGACAAGTTCGGACGTTCTCGCGTTGGGAGTGCAACCGCCCAACCACCACCAACTCGAATTGTCGAAACGTTTGACAAAACCGCCGATGGAGATTTCGATATCAAAAAAAGACGTTTGTGCAACGTCGGACCGCCTGTTGAAGATGATGATGGTGCAACAATCGGTCACGTTAAGAAAATGTTCGTAAAGCAAAGCAAATTGAATAATAAATACTTACCGACGGTTTCACCGATGGACAACAACGCACTCTCCTTTTCATAGAGGCTATTGTGCGATATCGCCGATCCAATAATAAAAACAGACGCCGTAACTGACGACTATTTACGGAAAAACGTTTTCGGTAAAAATGAGACAATTAACGCGAGAGGGTGCGTTATCGCAAATGCTGGTGCACCAATTAATAGCACGGATCTCACTACAAAGTCATACGTAGACAAAGTGACAAATGGGATTTTAACGAGTAAAGACGGTGTTGTGGATATCCAAAAAAGTGTTATAACAAACGCCAAGGTACCTGTTCAGTTGACTGACCTCGCGACTAAAGGATATGTCGATATAATGAGGGGTCAATTGAAGAAAACGTTGGTGGAAGAGTACGTAATGCATAGCGATCTAAATCGTGTATTCTTAGCGAAGAGTTTTAAAGATGATGACAACGCAATTAATTTTCAAAATAAGCGATTATGTAGAGTCGGTGATCCTGTCGAAAAGACGGACGTCGCAACAAAGTCCTACGTGGACAATATGGAATTGCATATACAAAAATTGCTTACTGCGACTAAGGGATATATCGATGACACACTATTTAGGTTCTACAAATTTCTATTAAATATTTACGACAACGCTAACAGAAACTTAAATCAACAAACGCTTATGAGTGTACAAACCGCTGACAATCATCACCAAAGCGATTCTGCAAACACAGATCTAAGTAGTAAAGATACAATGGAGAACGAGGATGTGAAAAAATATGGTGCGTCCACCGATCACTGATAAGACATTGAAGAATGAGGATGTTAATAAAAATATCATACGTCCCCCGGTCTCGGATGATGTGAATAAAAATATGGTACGATTGCCGAACACGGATCCAATGTAAGATGGTGGAATGTAGTTAACAAGCTCATTGTCAGTCCGACATGGTAAGAGTGAGGAGGTCAAAACGTTCTTCTCCTGTTCGAAAGGGTAAGGTGAGAAGATCTAAACGAATAGCCAGTCTTAAACGAGGCGGTGGACTGTTAACAACTCTAACAGCAGGACCTGCAGGAGCGTTGGGCTCTTATATTGGCGATAAAGCATTAAAAGGCGTCAAAAAGGTTGTGGATACGGTTGTAAATAAAGGGATCGATCTACTACCAATAGAGTTACATATTCCGGGATATCAGTACTGCGGACCGGGAACGAATTTAAAAAAAACGATTAAAGAGAGGCGATCTCGGTGTAAACAAGTTGGACGCCGCTTGTAAAGAACACGATATCGCATACGCAACGTACAGCGATAACGAAAGAAGAGCGGCAGCAGATCGTAAATTAGCCAATAGCGCTTGGGAAATAGTTAAAGCTAAGATTCGAGTATTGCGGAAAAAGCTACGGCATTGGCGGTTACAAACGCCATGAAATTAAAAGCAAAGTTCGGCGAACAAAAATGAATAATATAAAACGCCTTGTCGAAATGATGAAACAAAAAGCGGACGCTGCAGGGCAGGGATTATACCTTAAGCCCTACCCTTTGACCGGATCGGTGACGGGCGGTAAAAAAAAACGTCGTCGTCGTCTCCAATAAAGGGAATACCAGTGCGACCGCTATCGAACATAGAACTAATGTGGTACGCGAGAAGACTAAATATAGCAGATTTTTGAGGGGTCTTCATGTTGGACGCATTACCCACACAACCGAAGACTAACGGAACTGCGATTGTTAATCTTGACCGCAGTACCGGTCATGGAACACACTGGGTATGTTACAGAAAACGTGGACGGATGGTGGACTATTTCGATAGTTTCGGTAATCTGCGTCCACCCAACGAAGTGATGCGTTATTTTCCACTCGATTCGATTATAAATTTCAATTATAACGCCAGACAGAGTATAAACACGGTTATCTGCGGTCATTTGTGTCTTGAATTTCTCAGTCGTGATTCGTCAGCCTACAGGTAAACATGTTCTGCATAAGTGGAAATACGTCGTTCTTACACGCTACATTCTTTCCGTCATTGGATTTGTCTGATGGCGAATGGGAATTGGCGTTGATAAACTTAACCACATACAACTCGATTCCAAATGTCGAAGAGGGAATCAACAACACACTTACTGTTGTACCAAAGAAACCTCAAAAACCGATTAGGCTGACTCTAGCGACCGGATCGTACGAAGTGGATGATATCGCCAAACGCTTGAGCGATGAACTCAAAGACAAAAGCAAAATAGATTTACTTATGCGTCCGAATAACAACACGTTAAAATGCGAACTTAAATGCAGTGCCGCGATCGATTTGACATCAACGGATAGTTTGGCACCGTTGTTGGGGTTCGAGAAAACTAATCTGACGGCGAATATATGGCACGAGTCATTGAAGCCAGTCGCCATTAACAACGTGAACACCGTACGGTTCGAATGCAACCTTATAAGAGGCTCCTATACGAACGGATCAGAGGGACACGTGTTGCACGAATTCACGCTAAGCGTACCGCCTGGTTTCAAAATAATCGAATCGGCGAAGAATATAATCTATCTACCGGTGAATACGAAGAGCTTAGACGAGATTGCCATAACGTTTACCGATCAAGACGGAAAACCGATAAACTTTCGCGGTGAAACCGTTACGGTGAGATTGCATTTACAAAGGAAAACGAAGTAAAAGGAAAGCCAATAAATGGGGTTAATATTCAACAGCATTGGTACTAGTAGCGAAACGTCGCGCAAACCGATCAGCCTACGTGCAAACACCAAAGCGTTAACATTGCGTAACGTGTTGTTTCTTCGAAAACTTGGTTTTACAGTTTTGGTGAATCGTAATGGCAGCGATAGGAGCGAATATGTTGGACGTCGGTGAAAGTGTTTCGTTCGACAACACGATCACACAGTACGAATATCATACCCATCTACCGTACGCTTCGTCGACTTACAACAACAACGATGAAATCCGGAAAGCCGATACACAACAAGATGTGTACACGTTACCGCATAAAAGCTATTTGATGGTCGAAGGTGCGTTAACTACTAAAGACGGCGATAAAAAGGCAACGGAATCGTGTTTAACAAACAACGCGATACCGTTTTTCTTCGAGGAGATAAGATACGAGATAAACGGCGCGGAAATGTGTCGCGTACAAAAGTTAGGAATAAGACAACGATAAAGAATATTCTTTCGTTGCGTAAAAGCGAAGAAAATATTTTGGAAAATTTCGGGTGGACGTTCAAAGCTTCGGATAAGTTCGATTTGGATGAAACCACTGGAAGATTTTGTTTCTACGTACCGCTGTGTATGCTGATGGGTTTCGCTGAAGACTACAAACACATTATATTGAACGTCAAACAAGAATTGGTTTTGCTTAGATCTTCCAGCGACGTGAACGCATTAGTGTCTTCCAAAGAGGCGCCTGATTCCAAGTTGAAAGTGACTAAGATAGCGTGGAAAATTCCATATGTCCACGTTGCCGATACGATGCGATTGCAATTGTTGAAGGTAGTTGAACGAGATAGACCGTTAGCGATTGCTTTTCGTACATGGCAGATCCACGAATATCCGGCTCTACCACAAACAAACATACATTCATGGACGGTAAAAACATGTGCGCAAACGGAGAAACCGAGATACGTGATATTCGGTTTACAGACAGACAGAAAGGATAAAGCTACAAAATCATTGACGCTTTTCGATATGTGCGAGTTGGTAAACGTTCGTCTGTATTTGAATTCGCAGTACTATCCGTACGAAAATCTACAGGGAAATGTGAATATGATGTATGAAATGTTCGCCAGCTTTCGGTCCGGTTATTTTAACAAACCAGAGGACGAATGTCCCGCTTACAGTTTAGCGGATTTCAAGACCAGTGTACCGTTAATAGTTATCGACTATTCCCGTCAAAACCAATTGCTTAAAACAGGAACAGTAGATGTACGTATCGATTTCGATACCAAAAACAATATACCGGCCAACACGACTGCCTACTGTCTCAATTTACATGATAGCATCGTCACATACACTCCGCTCACTGGAATAGTGAAAAAACTTATGTAATGCGGGAGGTATTTGAGATCGATCAATTAGGTGGTGGACGGGGAGAAAAAGGTAAAAAGCAAATATTGTCAACGTGGCGACAGTTTACGAAATGGCTGATAACATTTCGTGTATTTAAAACGAGTATTGCAGTTGGAATAATCGTAACACTGTTACTGGGCGACTTTTCGCATGAATCTTGTACAACGATGAAACCGATACGGTGTAGAGTGATTTTTTCTGCACAATCGCCGGTTAACATACCGTTAGTATGGTGTAATTCATCGTCTGTGGAGGTTTTGTCCATTTTTTACAACGCTACAGTATCACCATCATCTTCAAAAAAACGTGTCTGCTGCCGTAGTTAGCAACAACACTACATCGTCAACTTCAGAAAAAGCAATAGTGTTACCAAAGGTAAACATCGACAAAACCGCATTGAAGAGGAAAACCATAGTGAATGTAAAATCATCATTACCTTCAGCGAAGACAACAGTGTTACCAAAGGTAAACGCTACCAATATCTCATTACCTAACATAACGTTACATGCACATGATGACGCTGACTATGATGGTCCTCTAAACGAGGAAGATGAAGAAGAACAGGTGGAGGGGGTAACCCCCACCACTTCTACTTTGAAAGTATAAAAAGGCTTAATCCGACTGCCTACACAAATCAGTAGTTGTTGAGCATCCGTCATGGAAGGAAGTGGTGTTTATTCGCCAGACGACGTTCAATCGTTTCTATTCATGAACGATTCTTTGCATAACATCGATCACCATCCTCAAGTTACGAAACCGACTGAGAAGGAGGTTAAATCGAAACCAACGAAGATCCGCAAAAGGAGAAATCCACGTAAAAAATCTTATGATAAACCTTCTTCAGTTGAACACACGATCACAAAGACCAAGACCAATAAGAAGCAGAAGAAGTACAAAAAGAAGGCGGGTAAGGGGGAGGAGAACGAAGGGATATCCCCCACCAAAATTGTGATTTCATAGACATCTTCGGTGGTTACATATCGCCATCCTCATACACGGATGAGCGATCGTCATGGAAGGAGTTATCGAGTATCACGGCTTTCTCGGCAAACGAGGTGAGTTTATAGTTAAAGAACTTGCTGTTGTCGGTGATGGAAACTATATGATTCTTCACTTTCGATCACCGTACCCAAAGTCTGAGTTGACATCTAAATACAAACGGATGGCCGGATGGTTGGAGAGGAATTTTCACAAAATCGATTGGAATTACGGCGAAGTCGTATACAACGACGATATCATGAAGGCGTTATGTTCGCAGTTTGCCACAATACACACCAAAGGGCTGGAGAAAGTGGAATTTTTGCGACGGTTTCATAACGATGTTCGTCAGATACCGGACGGCGCACCGAAACCGAATTCAAATTATATCGTAAATTGTCCGTATCACACGCACAAGGAGAGTGGAAAATGTGCGTTACAAACCGGTTGTTTCTACATGGAGTGGTTGAAGATGTGTAAAAAGCCGTTGGATCTGGTGAGAGAAGCCGATTGATTGCGATCGTTTGCGAACACAAACGCGGAAAACAAAGAGAAATTGGCAAAAAACGGTTATTACTATTCCTTCAACGAATTGTGTGTAAAATGTTGTTGGTGTAACGAAAGGATGGATGTGCATCACCACTCAACTCGTTGTCAAAACTGCATCAAGGAAAACGTACCGCTTTCGTTTGAACATGTTGTTCCACGTCGAGTACCGCTGTAGAGCACAGTCTGCTGCAAGATGTAGATGAATCAACATCTTTGGTTAGAGATTTCAATTATAGTTATTGCCTTCCATCTTGGTTTTATGCCAGGAATATTATTTATGCTTGCACTGAATCACTTGCAAACATTTACAAAAAAATAAATAAAAAAAATAAATAAATAAAAATATAAAAAAAGATTCGAGTGTTTTACAGTAGGCCTATTGGGGAGAGATTTCACTCATGTAAAAAAAAAAATCTCAACGCGCCACGGTTGCTACCACGTGGGTGGTGTGGAAACGTAACCGTTTTTTTTTAAATTTAAAATAACAAGCGGGAAATAACAGGAAGTACAGTCCATAACAGTCGCACTGATAAGGTATATATATTTGTCGCTCTACTCACTACAACATTCATTTCACAACACAGCTGCACATCAGACGAACATGGGTGAGAGAACATGGACATCATTCGAACTTGCTAAAGCAAGAGTGGTTACCAGTATTAGAAACTTTGTGCGCAGTATCTCCAGTGTGAAGGGTGCAGCTGTACCCTTTTTAGAATCGCTTAGTGAGGCATTCAGAAATGTGAAATGTGCAGTAGAACGAGGTGTTATACGGGATGAAGATTTGACCAGTACACTGCGATGTAAAATATGTCTGATTGCACGTCAATGAGCAACGATACTACCGTGTGGTCACACATTCTGCATAGATTGTGTACGGTATTTAATACAACACAACCTTCCATGTGGGATGTGTAGACAAGCGGAGACTGGCTATATAAAAATCTATTTCAACTAGTCACCTCTCCGTCTTTCCCAAACTGTCCTTTTCAGGACAACAACACATTACACAAACAACACAAAATTACGCGCGTAGACAAAACAAAAAACACTTTAAACCCCCATACAATAAATTGTAACTAATTATTGTTTTTTAATTTTAAAAAAACTATATTTATTTACATTTATTGAATGTAGTGGTTCCAAGGCCCGTGACACGATATGATATTGGATTTATCCACTATCAATTGTGTTACAAATGGTGAGGAGAGTGTTTTATAGTAAACCTATTGCATTTTTTTCTCCTTAAAAGTCCTTCCGATGTGTAATTCCATCCGCAGTTTAGCGACGGACGTTGACATAGCCGCATCGGTGTGGACGATTAGATTTTTTCCGAATTGCCGCGTAAGAACTTTGCGTCATCTTATGAAACTTACAATTGCTGCGTTTCCTCACGCAACAAGTATTACCGCAGACATACACCATACATACATCATTGACATACGTCAATTACGACGCCACTTACGCTGAACTTCACGATGGTTTACAAAAATATTTAGACAGTTTAAAAATAGATACTGTAGACGGCTTGTGTAGACATTATATTCACTATAGTGACAATCCGATATAGTAGCGATGAAAACGTTTAGCGATTCGGTAAACTAATTGAGGTTTATTGCATCGTATATTTGCAAATATTGTTTTATGATGCTTACCACCCACTCTGTTCAATACGATGTTAATGATGAAATACATGCTTTCGATTGTAAGAAATTCGACTATTGCGGTCGTGGTCTACCAGAATACTTATGTTCGTGCGAATTGATTATTGAAAACGTGAAAAGAATGCACGCTATGGTACGTGCAAATAAATACGAAGTGTTATGGGAAAGTTACTATCGATAACTGTACAGGCGAACGCCTGTACAGTTATCGATAGTAACGAACTCTATCGGTTGTTTTGCAAAATTGTCGTGGAAATAGGGGGTAAGAAGATAAATCACAATTGCAATTGCCATTCGAGTGTGAGCACTGCGAATTTTAAGATGGACACCGTAGCATTTATTAACGTTTTCAACTATGAATATTGTTTTCTAAAGAAGATACCGTTCAAGAGGTTGACCGATCTTGATATCGGTGTGAGCTACGTACTGTTGGAAATGAGAAAAATATTTACTCAATACGACAAACTCCGTATTTGCGTAATATTGTTCGACAGCGAATCGGATGAACCGGACAGCTTTCAAACCTTATTACCAAAGACGTATACAAACAGATTTACCGACGATGAATTGAACGTTGTAAAAAATCATTCGATGAAATTAACTTATTATCGAAAGGAAAAACTCGCCAACGGTGACGTTGACGAGTTCAACGAGGATATAAAAATAAGTTTGTAAAATTTTGCACGAGTGTTTGTAGGCCTATTGGGGAGAGATATCACTCGCATAAAAAAAATCTCAACGCGCTGTAGTTGCTACCTCTTGGGTGGTGTGGAAACGCAACTCGAACAAATGTATTTTTTGTGGTGGTGGTTAAAGGTTTTTAAGAGACTTATAAAATTTCTCTCATCCTCTCACAACGCGAATATACCTTACCCGAGAGGCTTTAAATCAATTAAATTCTTAAATGTACATAATTATAATTTTGTGTAACAGTCTTTTTTGCTTTATTCTTTTTTTTCTTTATAGGTCTTCGGTATTGATTATTATTATTGTTTGTTAAAGTTTGTAAATACTGAAAAATCTCACCAATATTTGGATCGATATTTTCTTTATTATCGCACTCGATAATAAGTCGTACAGTATAAATTGCTCGTCGGTAGCAAGATCCATTGTAAATAGCGTTCAGTGGACCGTCTCTCTCAGTGAACGTGATAAAAATAATTTTTAATTGATACGACTGAAAGCAAGTTATAGATAAGCAATTTCAAACTTGTTCGTATGCGGTTAATTGGAAAAAAAATAATTGGCTCAACCGGATGTGGATAGTAGATAAGAAATTAAAATAAATACGATTCCTGGAATTATTTATCGTGTCGATAAGAACAAAAAATAATTGCCTTGTGGTTTGGAAAGAAAAAAATTATTTATCGCGTTGATAAGGAAAAAATAATTGGCTCGACCGGATGTGGGTAGTAGATAAGAAATTAAAAATAGATACAATTCGTGGAATTATTTATCGTGACGATAAGAATAATTGGCTCGACCGGATGTGGTTAGTAGATAAGAAATTAAAATAAATACAATTCGTGGAATTATTTATCGCTTTGATAAAAAATTAAAATTAATATTATTCGTCGATTCTTGGAATACCGAATGCGGATGTTGATAAGCAGATTTGTGGGTATAAATAGCCATTCGTAACCGTCCTAGTCTCTTTCTAGAGCTAACTTTTGAAGAAATAACAACACCATAATGACTGACGGTGGAAACGATTTTATTCACCAATTGAATAAGCGTCTGGTTGCAACCAACCTAGAGACGAAGAGCGTTGGTGATCTAACAATTGGGAAACCGTCCGAGGTTGTATGGTTGAGAAAAATTGCAACACGGTATGGAAAAAGTATCGTGTGTCGTTTACGCGATTGTGAGGAAACGACGTTCAATGTGTACTTGCCGAGAAGGTTTGCGGAAACACTGAAAGAGGACGAATTTGACACGATAATGGAAATGAAACTTATTTTCATCTTCAAAGGACGCATCGGAAAAGCCTTCGATGTGGTATTCGAATAATACCAGGTAGCTATTCAAACTGTCCTTTTCAGGACAACAACACATTAAACAAACAACACAAAATTACACATACATACACAAAACAAAAAACACTTTAAACCCCCATCAATAAATTTGTAACTAATTATTGTTTTTTTGAACAAAAAAAAAACGATATTTTTTTACATTTATTGAATGTAGTGGTTCCAAGGCCCGCGACATGATGTGGTAATAGATCATCAGATTATGTTGCAAATGGTGAGGAGAGTGTTTAAACAAAAACGATCTTAGTTCTTTGTTTTTAAAACTTCTCGCGAGGGGCGTCTTAGTCTTCTGCTAACGATAATAAATTTATTCGTGCTTCTGCATTTGGTGTGAACGGTTGAAAATCGGGAAAATGAATATTTTATTGTGTGTACAGATTTTGTGTTACATTATGACTACTGTAGAGTGTCACCATTCGTTATTCTACGAAACGTATATGCAAACGTTAGCTTTTCGGTGTAAAATACCGCAACAAAGATCCGTACCGGTAATGAGTCTTTCGAAAGATTTAAATTCTCAAAGATTTATTTTCAGACCGGTTTATGTCGTTCTACATCGTTGTGATATAGGTTCGGTTTGTTGTCAGAGTCCTGAATTCGTATGCCAACCAGATGTTAATGGTATCGAAAAAGTGATAGTCGAAATTAACATAACAGAACAGTTTATTAATAACACTTTGAAAATGTATCATAGAAAAATTGTAGCATCAAATCATACAAAATGCACTTGTCAGGGTATCACCATACCTATCAGATGAATTTTTTCGAATTGTGGAGGGGAGGTTGTGACATTCTGATTCGTTGATAGCAGGGTGTGGTAGTTGTGGTGGTGGGGAGGAGCTTATAAATACAGTGTAACTGAGTGAACCAGTTTATTCGTTGAGAAACGTTCGAGGTGTAAACATGATTCAGTTTAGTGAAGAAGATGTACGCGTGCGCGTCGGTGACCAACAACTGACGACTATGTGTTTTAAATTAAAACACAGTTACGTATATATTGTCGATTTATCTGAACATGATTTAGATAAAAACGGTGATAACTTGACCGTAAGAGTGGTTTTCAATGATGATGATTTTGGATATGGACGAAAATATTATTGCGAATTTGAATGCGGTGAACAAGCTATCGCACTTATTTACAGCAAAGAAGTACTGTTTTCTGGATTCTACGGTGACGACGGTAACGTAGAGGCGTTCAAATTAAATCGTTCGTCGAATATGAAGTTGAATGCGTCCGTGTTAAAAAATCTCAATACGTCGCATCGAAAAAATAACGTACTCGCTGTAAACGTGTTTGCTGCAAACGAAAGAAGAAGAGTAACAGCTAATGTAGCGACGGACGGAGGACTTTTCTTCAGAGGTCGTGATGAGGTAGATTGTTCTGCCGATAGTTGTGATGATGATACCCAACCGCTGTTGTTGGCGTACGACACAAATGAAAATTCAGAATTCGATTACGTTAAAACCAATCGATATATGAAAAGACGTCACATCGCTTCTCTTTATTTTATTTTATACAAGAATACGAAACGCAAAGAAGAGGATAAAGAAAACCGTCAACGTATTTTTTAATTTCTACGATGTTAAATAAGTCCTTTTAAGGACTACAACAAATTACACAATCAACACAAAATTACACACATAGACAAAACAGAAAACACTTTAAACCCCCATACAATAAATTGTAACTAACTATTGTTTTTTTAAAAAAAAAAACTATATTTACTTACGTTTACTGTATGCAATGGTTCCAAGGCCCGTGACATGATATGATGTTGGATTTATCCACTATCAATTGTGTTACAAATGGTGAGGAGTGTTTAACAAATTTTTTAAGTATTTTCAAAATAGAAGGAAGTGGTGCGATAGACATATGCTTGCAATATTACGTTTATGTATGCGAAACATTACTTCTTTACAAGAGCGTGATGTTATAAACGACACGCAGATGATGAGTAGTGATAAACTTGCACAAGAAGGCAGGTTTCGCATACATAAATTAGAGTTATCTTGGGATTTTTTTGTTTCACATAGATGTTCTTTCTTGTATAAGTTTATCATTACTCATCATCTGCATTTGTTGTTCATAACATCCCGGTCTTGTAAAGAAGTATCATGAAGACGTTTCTTAAGATATATATAGTCGAGTGTTTTGTAGGCCTACTGGGGAGAGATATAACTCTAAAAAAAATCTCACCGCACCGCGGTTGCTACCTCTGGGGTGGTGTGGAAATGCAACAACACTCTAAACCCCATACAGTAATGTAAAACTATTTTTTAGAAATAAAATTTAGTCGACCGGCATTACTGGATGAAGGTTCCAAGGCCTGCGGTGTAATCCGACATCAGATTCACCATCTGTTGTCGAATTACACTTGCGAATGGTGAGGAGAGTGTTCCAACACATAAATGCATTTCATAACTTTTTTTTATTTTACAGATCCAGACACAACCGGATTTAACCGGTTACAACAACTCAAGTCACTTTTGTATTAGTGACTCGTTAATTATCAAAAAATTTCTTTATCGCATCCGCCCTTATTAGAGACGACGATCCAGTTCGCACGTACGCACTAACGGCTAGTGCGCATGCGCCGATTCTAATTCCAACGCCGCGATTGGTCAATCGGACAACTTTAGACCACGTCAGTCCCACAATTCTTCAGTCGAGCGCCGCATCTCGCACGGTAAACACCCTGCGTCACTCCGCTGACGCACGCACGCAAACACACACGCATCAGACACCGTCGCCACCGCCTCCCGGTGCACGATCTACGACGAGAACCTCTCTCCTTCGCGATAACGCCTCCCGACGCCATCGCCTGGACGACCAGGATCATCCTCGAGGTACGTCTATTTTTTTTATTCACTCTTGTGTATATATATGTGTGTGTGTGTGTGCGCGCGCGCGTGTGTATATATATATATATGTGTGTGTGTGTGTGTGTGTGTGTGTGTGTGTGTGTGTGTGTGTGTGTGTGTACAGACTGAAGTGACGTTAAAATTCACAGCTTATGTAGAACATTTTTCACTCATTACATCAGGGAGTCACCGCAGCCGATTGGTTTAAGGCGTCAGTCGGTCGCGTCCCGTCATGACCGGGTTTGAATCCTCTAGCCGACCGAATTTTTTTTCAATTTAAATACTATTTATTTAATTCAAACCGACCGCCACACAACAGTGCTACCAACCTTTGAAATATTACTACAATAAAAATAAATCAAGTTGGCAACACTGACGGGCTGTCGACACAAAATAAATCAAGTTGGCAACACTGACGGGCTACAGTCGCCAATGACGTCACAATCCAAGATGGACGACCACCGCCATCTTGGATGACGTCACAAATGGCGACAGTACCACCATTTCCGTATTACTAATAAAAACTAATATTTCAGCAATTGTATAACTGATCACTTCATTAAAGAATAGTAGGATTGTATTTCACTTTCAAATGAAATAAGTTTAAGTGAAGTGTAGCAAAAAATATGTATGTAATTTAATAGGCATACAAGGAAATCCTTGTTATAATTTTTATAAGCAATCAAATTTGGAAAAATGGTGTTGACCATAGTGTTTTTTTTTTAATTTACAGTAAAATTATGTATGAATTACATGTTTTTTATTCTATTAAACAAAATTAGATTCAATATGATGAATGCAAGGTAGTGGGAAAAAATTTCAAACACATCATAAAGTAGTAATTTTGTAACTACATAGATCCAGCTTGTTTCTACTTCCTAGTATTACTATTTTTTTAAATATAAAGCTAATTCCATACAAAAGCTATTTTCCATATCATTCTTTATACTTCTTATTAATCAATAATTATGACCCTTACGACAATATGGCGAAATTTCAAACTGACTTGATGGTTTTAAATCGTCCAGCAATTTTTTTTTTTTTTATAACTTATACTCGTAATAAGTATTAGTTCAATTACAAAGATTTTCAAAATAAGTATTATTATGACTAAAATAAATTAAAATACTGGATACTTACATTGGAAATATTAAGAAATAATTTTTTTTTATTTTAGCGAGATGTTTTGTTCGACATTGAAATAGTCTTTACTAGAATTTATTGTTTGTTCAGCTGCTGTAAATTCTTGTACGATTCTTCATAAAGCAAGAGTAGCTGGTATTAAAAATGTTAACCTACTTATTTAAGTGTAATCGTACAATGTTTTTTTTTTTTTGTAACTCATAAAAGCAAACTGATAGTACAAATACTAACTACTAGATATATAATTTATCGTATCATTATCTATTATTATTATTAACCGAAAAAAATAATAGTAAATGAATCTTTTTTTTGTATTATACTTAAAATATAATCATTTTAAAATAATAATTTTAAACACTATATTATCGTATTGAAAATGCTACCAACTTCAGTTCAATAGTATTATGAAAACTTACTGTATATTCAGTAATGAAAACACACAAAATTTATTGAACTAATTCCAATACTTAATGTAAAATAATAATAGTAAACCTTTACACCCTCTAAATTGTTTTGGTGAATAAAGTACAATACATTTCTTAAAATAAGAAAAATTTTATAAACTAATCTAATTTTCTTATTATTTGAACAATTTATTCATTTTTATTTTTTTTATTTAATTTAATTTATTTAAAAAATAATTTATAGCGATTAAAAAAATAATAATTAAAAATAAATTATTATGGGTGTATATAGTAGCTATTATTATGTGCAGTAGATATAAATATTGTTGAAGGTGATCTTTAGAGAGCGTATAAATATTTGTGAGTGTACTAGCAAAATGTTATACGACGGATTTTAAATGTAATGTTTTAATTTTATACGTACATTTTAATAATCTAGATACAGAAACATTTATTCCTTGAAACCTTTTACTATATTATTAAGAACAAAAAGTTAGTAAAAAAAACAATATTTCGTATTCAAACTTCCGTTGTTGTTGAAAAAAATCTTTTTCTCAGAATACATTAGAAACCAAATAAATACAATGCTGTATCATTTATGAGTTATTTAATTAAGGTCGTTTAGTTACAAACTATTTATGTTTTCTTGCTTGACCTTTAAAAGCACTTTTAAACTGATTTCTTATTCTTGGTACAATGTCAAATTTAAAATCTCAAGGTGTATTGGAAAAGAAAAACTTTCACTCCGGGGAAAACCCAACTCCACGTCCGTGCAATAACATTTACGCACATGTCCGGGAAGAGAAATGACATCGTACTTACTGAAGTATAACATAAGTGAACCGACATAAGTGAAGGTATGGTTGGCCGACCTTCACTTGTGTCGGCCAACGGGACGATGGTCTTGCTTAAGAGCTTTCCTATGGAGTACGGGATTGGCGGTCCCGAACTGTCGGAGCTGGTTGCGGTTATGTTTCTCGGTTTCGCTATTCACAGCGGGGGCGGAGGCATGACGGTGATCTGTCTGCGGGTGCTGGGTGGAGTGCGGAGAGGGAGTTATCCTTTTTTCCAGTTTTGGAGCCGGATTGAGTGAGGGTGGGCTGATATGAGTTTAACTCTGTCGAAATCTTGCGCCGCTCAATGCGAGTCAGTCAATTCGGTCCTTGGCAGGGATTGTCCTATGAGAAAGGGTATCGGAGCCTTTACTGTTACGTGCGAGCTCTGCGATGTCGGTATCACGGGTCAGGCAATGCCTGACTCCTAGGACCGGGTTAAATTCGGGACGCCCAACCGTCTCTCCGTCCGCATCTTGTGACATTGTGACTGTCGAAACATAGGTAATGGATTCTTCAACTTCCACATCTTCCGTGATAGAGGATTCACTTAAAACCCCTCATGTTGGACAGCCTTTGGCTTCGGAAGCAAAGCGAAGGAAGAGTATACAAGTTACAACGATAGAGAGATAGAGAAGACGGATTGAACCAAATCTTCACCGAAGAGTAGCGCAACAATTCCAAAACATTTGGTGATCAAATGAAAAAAAAGGAGATTTCTCGAAAATTAGTACTTTGTGATAGCTCGAGGCATCTCAGTAGCTGTTAGAGGACCTTTAAAAGAAACAAGGAAGACTGCTACTGGACTGTTTGTTGAAACTTTCAACGACGTACAATCGTCACGGCTACTCAACGCCAAGAAGATCGGAGTCTTGCACATTGAAGTTACACCGCATATTACCCTAAATTCTTCAAAAGTTCAAAAGGTGTAATAGTGTGAGATTACACCTGTTCAGAAGAGGAAATTGTGGATGAACTTCACGAGTAAAGAGCTGTTGCGTTTCATCTAATAAACACACGACGCAACGGAGTTCTAACCTCTGCATCCCACGTGCTAACTTTAATAGTGCCCAGAGAAGGTAGAAACTGAATTCCACAAGTTGGAGGTAAGTCCATTTAATCCACCTCCTTTCCGCTGCTTTGGATGTCAATGATTTGGACACACAGCGGCACGTTGTGCAAGGAAGCAAATCTGTGAATTTGGTGACCCATTACATCCTGACGACCCGTGCTGAGATCTTCCTATCTGTGTCAATTGTCACGGGTAACACTCTACAGCTACGATTTTTCCTACCTACAAACAAGAAGTAGCTGTACTAGAGATGAAGGTTACACAGAAAATCAGCTTCTATGAAACAAAAAAATTGTGCTTGGCAAAATTTCAAAGGTTGCGTCCTACGCTCTATTTGTTGCAGCTCCTGCAGTTTCCTTTAAATCAGAGCACGTGCTCTCAGAAATTTCACCAGCATTAGCTAAATGGCCAAACGTATCATCACAGATAAATTGGAAAGTCGATCATCAAGAAAAAACAGCTTCAAATCGACGCAGAAGAAAGCAGATACTTCCAAAACTAATATTTTAGTTCTGTTCAACCCATAAAGGAGCTTTCAACCAGTCACATGAATAGCAAAAATGAGGTTTACACAGAGAAGCTCGAAGCTAAATCGATAAAGGCTAAAGTCAAAATAGTGAAAATGCTTATTTAGACAACAGCGAAGCCAGAAGTGCATCGAATCACGATTATGATGCACTGCTGACCGCACAACCGGAACCGTTATCATCTGATGCCGGCAGTAAGACATCCTCCGTAATTCATTGCAGAGGATCAGATGATTCCATCTCCGAGGCCTCAGCAATGTTATTGCTGAGCATGTTATTGAACAATAACATCAGACAACATAGTTGCTGCAGATAGATGTGTACAGTAGACATAATAGGTTAGTTCTGCAGTAAAAAGTATCTTTTAAATAATTAAAATGTTAGTACAATCTTGAACACTCCATAGTGGAGTGGTAACGTCTCGGCCGTTCATCCGGAGATGCAGGATCTGATCCCGGTGTGGCTTGGTATTTTTCATACGCTAAAAAATTTCCATTTCATATTCCCGTGTACACGTTTTGATCTTATATGGTGAATTATTCATAAAAAAAAAACACAATTGCAGAGGCCGCCTATGTTTAGAAATCTTTTGTTAAAATATTTTAGGGAATATGTTTTAAAAATTGGATGGATGGATTGCAATAAAATGAAATACATTTTCTTCCTGCTTAAGATTACACAAAGAGAATAACCGACACAGTTCTGATTTAAATAGCCTATAATTTAAGTAAAAAATAAAAAAACTCCCGCCATGCCTTTAAAATTAACTTCAACTCCTTGAATGGCAGGGATCTACAAAGTTACATTTATAATTCAGTTTAAGAAACAGCCCATGAAAATGCCCATTTATATCTACCTATTTTTCTATAAATATATTCATTAAAAAAAAAAAAAAAAAAAACAGATGAAAAACCGCTAATCCTATTTCTCTCTAAGTTACTAGTAATTAAGTTAACCAAAGAAACAGAGTAACTAAATATATTTATTACACATAAATACAAAGTTATTTCAAGATTTATTATTTTTTTTATATAAATAGTAAATGAATTACAAATATTTTATTTTCTATATTTTTATATTTATTAACCATCCTCTGAACAACGAAATTGGTCTATAACAGAAGTGGTTTTATGGTAACTGAAAAATCGAGATAAGTATCAGTGTACGTCCTTAACGCCATCATTATAATTCCATAAGCATGTAGATGAAAATAAGTTTAAATGGCAAAATGTAGGTTCAATAGTTAATATTACAGAAAATGTAAAAGTAAAAATAACAATTTTTTAACTATGAAGTTGAATGTTTGTAATGCTGTAACTCGGGCAATGATGCTTATGTGGCAATGTCATGTGATGGAAAGAGGTAGAACCTTTATTAAGATTTTCTTAAAATATTTTTTTTTTGTTATTACTTTCTTTCTTTTTCAGGTTTAGCCTCCGGTAACTACCGTTTAGATAATTCTTCAGAAGATGAATGAGGATGATATGTATGAGTGTAAATGAAGTGTAGTCTTGTACATTCTCAGATCGACCGTTCCTGAGATGTGTGGTTAATTGAAACCCAACCACCAAAGAATACCGGTATCCACGATGTAGTATTCAAATCCGTGTAAAAATAACTGGCTTTACTAGGACTTGAACGCTGTAACTCTCGACTTCCAGATCAGCTGATTTGGGAAGACGCGTTAACCACTAGACCAACCCGGTGGGTTTTTTGTTATTACTGTCCAACCCAAATGTCACTTTATGTACAGAGAATGATATAAGTTATTTTTCGATTTATTAAAATTACATTTTAGATATGTATTAAAGGTTTTGAGGGGTCTAGGACACAACTGGACGCAGATTCTATGAGAAAATAAAAAATATGTTAAGATAGACGTAAAGTATGGATTAGTTCGAATATTTAGGATTATTTTTATGCATATGTAGTTCCGCCGCCCATCCGGAGCTGGACATACAATTAAGCATAAACTCAGTTCAGGGGGTGCCTTGACCTCAAACTACCTCTGAAGGACGCAAGGCCTCGCCCAGGCAGCTAGCACTAGGTCTTTCTGCATGCATGCATGCCTCAAATGAGGCAAAAAGGGATCTCTCCACCGGGGCTCCGGTCTTAACTCCGCATTTAAATCTAAACCACGCAATTCTAAAGACTGGCCTTGAGCTTTATTGATTGTGATTGAAAATGCCAATCGAATTGGGAATTGCAATCTTTTAAATTAAAATGGTGTATCGGTCGGGATCATGGGTATTCGAGGAAGGAGGACATCTTCACCTTTGAAAGGCCCCGTTAAAATCGATGCTTCCACTAAGTTATTCATCAATTTCTTAACTGCAAGTCGCGTGCCGTTGCAGAGTTTTGGCTGATTAATATTCCGCAACAGGATTTTTGTCATTTTTTATCGAACCGTTGCTAGAATCAATCTATTGAGGAATGTTTTCCAAGTTCCTCCTGGCGCATCCAAGAAGAAGGTTCCCTCAACTCCGTCATTTATCGTTTGCATTATGCGATCATAAATGCCTTTCTGTTCACGCGTTAATTTGGGAATGTTTGATTGGACATATGACTGAAGATCACGGCGTAAATCCACATCAAATGAAGCAATCGCAGCTCGGGTGGGTGCTGGCATTCCCGATTGACTAAGAACTTTATTTGTAATAGCTAAGCACTTGTCTTCAATATTTATCAATGCTTCGTTGTAAATGCCTTCTGTAAATTCCATGGTCGTATTGGTATTTTCCAGGCATACTCTATGCAAAATATCCTCAGCCATATGAGTATGAATTTACTAATGAATTACGGTCTCCAACGAAAACAAAACCCCGCAGGTCAATTGAGAAAGAGGTGAGATTTTGATAAAAACGCGATTCGTAAAAAAATTACACGAATTTGGTTTATTTAGAAATAGTTTAGCGGTGTATTATGTCCTTTGGAAGAGAATTCGGTTATTGTCTTCGACAACGCTTCTTATCATTAAAGGAAAAGAATTCCAGCCGTGTTATAGAAAAACAATGATATCAAAATGTGGCTTAGTTCAAAAGGAACAATGTTTGAAGAGGTTTAAGTTAATGTTCAATCATTGCAAAGGGTTTCGCGTATTAAAAGTAATTATAGTCCGTATAAAATTGGTTTGACTCACAACGCCATATTGGTACGTCGTGTTTTTATTCGACTCCTAACGAATATGTTTGCCGGCCTCCGTGGCGGGAATGGTAACGTCTCGCACTTTAATCCGGTGGTTCCGAGTTGGAATCCCGGTCGGGCATGGCATTTTCATACGCTATAAATCATTCATATCATCATCTGAAGCAATGCATAACGGCGGTTTCGGAGGTTAGAAAAAACAAAAAAACAACGAATACTTAGTTGTGTGGTTTCAGTGTTACTATTTGTGAGTTTTGTTCTTAACCTCCTTTTGTAATAACCTAACAAAGGATTTTTTGGTCATTATGTAGGGATATTATTTTCTGTGTATTTGGTTATTTCGACTTTTTTTGTTTGCATAGTCTTAAGTCTATCTGGGCTATAAGAAAGTTGGGTGTTTTAATTTATTTACTGTAAGTCATCCTTCTTGGTGGCTTTTTCTTTTTGTTTTGGTGTTTTATTTTTTTTAATAAAATACAGATGTTTTAGCTGTTAAATATAATTCAAAGAAATTTGGTCGTAGTGTTTGACAGCGGCCGTCTTGCATTGATCTGATTGGTTTTCCTTTGTTTACATTTCCAAATTAAAAACGTACAAATTAAAAATAGATAGATAGATTTATTAAAAATAGATGAAAACATTCTTTGATGCGGGTTATATATCGTACTAAAATTTGAGCTCAATCAATGCAGAACATTTTGAGTTTTTGAAGCGTACACAAACGAACTTAACATTTTTATATATATAGATTATATGGAGCTTTTTATACTTAGATTAAGGAGAACATTTTCAATTTACCAACAAATTACTTAAAGCAGAAGAGTGTGATTTTTAAAGAAAGAGGAAGAATTATGAGATCTGAACTGTAAGAGAAGATAGGAAGGCACTCAACAAAAATATTCAATATGTGAGAGTTAAAGAAGATACATACTTTGTCAATAGTTTTCCAATAATGGCGGAATACAGGCTACGGTTGATAGGAGATGCAGAAATTCACAGGGAAGGTATAATACAATGTCTAAATGTAAAAAACTGAAAAACGGGAGTTCATCCTCCCATTTCTAAGATAACCTTCGATACCTGTTCAAAGATAATCTGTTTTTGAAACTTCAGGTCTACGTTAATCTTATAACTTAATACCTAGGAGAAACTAATCTGGCAGAGGCTAACAGGCTTTGAAATAATGTAAATTTTGATTGCTATAATGATAATATTGTTTGATTGTATTTAACTTCATTTTTGGTTTCTGTAGTCGTTTTGAAAATTAATATTGAATTTAATAAATATACTTACTTATTTGTTATCAATTAGTATTTTTATATATTTTATTTTAGAGTACTGGAAATATAAATTAAGACAGTATAACCTAATTGTGATGAAGTTAAGAGTTTCTAACAATTAAAGTAGTATTTGATTGTTGTATAGGTACTATTACTGAGAAAATCGTTTTTTATTGGTTTTTTGCTACTGTACTGGGTTGGCTGCCATCTGCAACTGGAGTCCAATTAACAGTGCTTTGTCGAGAATAACAATGCCAACGTCTAAACGTACACATGATTACAACGTACCTCTCCATCTGTAGGCTTTACAATAATCTAGCACTGAATTCTATGTGATGATAGATATCTTATCCATATTATCTCGATGAGGAAAATTTACACAGGAAAATTACAGGATTTAATTAAATAATTAAATCTATTTTATTATGAAAATTAATAAAAAAGCAAATATGTAAATTACTGGTTATCTTAATTAAATAATGCAAAAATATTGTGTGTGTGTGTGTGTGTGTGTGTGTGTGTGTGTGTGTGTGTGTGTGTGTGTGTGTGTGTGTGTGTGTGTGTGTGTGTTCAGGTACACATGCACAAATAAGCAAAATCATATGTTTTTCGAATCACAAAAAATCTGATATGGATTATACATGATTTCCTTGTACGCCTATTATATTACATATAAACATTTTTTTTTAAATGAAAAGTACGTAAAATTTTATTTCATAAATAACTTCTGATGTTTTTTTCATTTTTTTTCATTTTTTTAATTGTTATTATTGAATTATCGCATTTTTTTACAATCAGAGGGTTTTTTAATTTAAAAATTTTTAAAAAGTTAAAAAAAAACGGAGATGAAATCTGATTCGGGCCATGTGCCTATCCAAATATCCAAATACTTCATTAATTAGAATTTTATTTGGTTATAATTCTGGAATCATGAAAATAAGTACTATTTATGATATATCGTTGAAAAGCTTTCAATGAAGGCTTATTACTAAAGGACCAAAATCCAAAAACATGGATTTTGGGCTTTTTTGGACACTTTTGGTTTAGTCGATTACAATCAAAAGGGGAGGTGCACAACTAGATGTTATAGCAGTTCTAAATACAAAATTTCAATATCCCATGGCTAATCGTTTCTGATATATGATACGTACGTACATACAAACTTCACGCTGAAACTAGTCAAAATGGATTCAGGGATGGTCAAAATGGGTATTTCCGTTGAAATCTGAAAACCGAAATTTTTCACGATCACAATACTTCCTCTACTTCGTACAAGGAAGTAAAAACATCATATATATATAATTTAAAGGTTTTGTGTCTTTTTTTATAATCTTTGAGAAAATCTCTTTTGTTTTTATTGGAAGTAAAGCCGACCCATCCTCATAACTAAACAGCAGCGCCATTGCCTTTCATACAGTAGGTTTTAAATTCATATCTCTATCACACTTGACATTTATATGCTAAAAATATTTCATTTAGTTTTTCATGTAGAGGCTTTAATAAATGAATATATACATACGTGTAATATATAAATTATATGTAGAGATGGGGTTTAATTTTAAGTATTTACATGCTTATTAATTCATGTATGTTGTACATTTCTGTTATATTAAATTTATCATTTTTTCTCTCTACGTACATTGTATATTATTTCCATGTCCTGTTTAATAACATAACATGGAAATTCTAATAACATAACTTATAAGACACGGGTTTGAATGAGCTGACTGACACAGTTTTCAGGGTGGGAGAGTGGGGTGGAATTACGGGTGTAATTAAGGAAGTGACTGCAGGGCGTGCAGGGGTATATTGGTGGACTCCCGAACTCGCTGAATTGAGAAGAAGATGTGTGGTGAGTAGGCGCTGCCTCAAGCGAACGCAGAAGCCGGGTGAGAACATCGAAGAGGAGCTCGGAAGGTTACGGCTTGCTAGACGGAACTTTCGTGGAGCAATTGCTGTGTCCAAAAAATGCAAGTGGCAGCAACTGTGTGATGCTGTGGAAATTGTTCCGTGGGGTGATGCCTATCGTATCGTCACAAAAAAGTTTGGAAGACGGCTGCCACTCCTCACCGATGATGAGCTGAGGAAAGGCGTTGATGAACTGTATCCGAAAGGAGTAGACTTTCAAAGGGAGGAAATTGTGGTGGAATCAATGGTTCCATCCTCGCTGCAAGACCTGACTGAGGCGACTAAGTTGATTAAAGGCGGCAAGAGTCCTGGGCCGGATGGGATTCTCCCGGAGGTCGTAAAAATTGTGGCTGAGACGGTGCCTGGTGTGGTATTGCGTGCAATGAATATGATATTGGAGATAGAATGGATACCGGAACGGTGGAGAGGTGCAATGTTAGTGATGCTAAGGAAGACTGCTGGTCCTACGGGGGCACAGGTTTCGTTTCGACCACTTTGTTTATTGAATTGCTTTGCGAAGTTGTTTGAAAGACTTGTTCTTCGAAGACTAAACGACGGCGTAGAGATGGCAGGGGAACTTCATGAGGACCAATTTGGTTTTCGGCCTGGACGCTCAGCGATTGATGCGATCGGTCGAGTGATGAATATTATTCGATCAGCTACGGAGGGCACACGGAGGTCGAGAGAGATAGGAGCGGTCATGTTGTTAGATATACGCAATGCGTTTAATGAGCTGCCATGGAAAGTTATATTTCGTGAACTAGAAGTAAGACCAATTCCGGCATACCTGCGAAGGGTGTTGCACGAATATTTTAAGGACAGATTTGTGGTGGGCAGGTCGGAAGGTGGTGAAACGAAATTTCCGGTGGAGAGGGGTGTCCCTCAGGGTTCGGTGTTGGGACCGGTCTTGTGGAACATTGCTTTCGATAATGTTCTAAGGCAGCGCTTTCCGGCGGGCGTCACCCCGGTGGGGTTTGCTGATGATTTGGCACTTGTGATTGTGCGCAAAACGGAAGAAGAACTGATAGTGGCCGGTGAAGAAGCGGCTGACGTGGTTAAGAGGTGGCTAATAGCTCATGGTCAACGACTCGCTGAAGACAAAGTGAAAGTGGTTGTTATGGCTGGAAGACGCAGACTGCATCCATTGCGTTTTAGAGTGGGACACACCATAGTCCATCCTAGTCCAGCCGCGAAGCATTTAGGCGTGTGGCTCGACAAGAACAGATCCTTTACTATACATGTTGAGGAGGCGGCGAGAAAGGGCGAAAATGTGGTGAAGGCGCTGAGCAACATGATGAGAAATAAGGGCGGTCCTCAGACGGGTAAGAGGAAACTGTTGGCCAGTGTGTACTCTTCTGTGGTGTTATATGGAATTCCTGTATTGCTAGGAGCGTTGTCGAGGGCAAGGAACGTGAGGCGTTTGGTTATGCAACAACGTAGGCTGAACAAACGTGTCATCGCAGGGTATCGTACGATCAGCGCCGAGGCGGCTTCGGTTATAGCTGGAGTACCGCCCATAGATTTACAAGCGCAAATGAGAGCTGCAATAGTGAATGGAGTGAACAGAAAGGAGACAATTGACGGTCACTACATGGCTTGGCGTGACAGGTGGCGAGATTCGGACAAAGGAAGGTGGACCTATGGGCTAATACGATTGGTCAGGAAGTGGGTGGAGCGAAAGCACGGTAATACAGGCTACAAATTCACTCATTTCCTGTCTGGACATGGATGTTTTCGAGACTACCTGTACAGGATGGGCAGATGCGATACAAGTCGCTGTGGCGGACTGGATACAGCAGAGCATGTAGTATTTTTTTGTCCTAGATGGCACAACTTCCGCGTAGTGCTTGCAAGTCAGGGTGTGGAGGGGGCCAACAATATAATCGAGGCAACTCAGAGATAGCAACAAGTGGGACTGTGTCTCGGCTACGATCGCATCAATGATACGAGAGAAGGCCAATGAAGAGAGGCGACGGCAGGCTGAGTTGATGCGAATCTATGGAGGCTTGGAGTTCGATGACGAGTGATCAAGGGAGGCCAGCTCTTTGGGGTGGGCGGCGGGGTCTCCTTGGAGTCGTCGCTCGTCGATCGCTCCCTGGGGACGCCTTCCGGTCACACGAATTCGGATAGTGGAGTGCCTAGGTGATCATGTAGGGGCTGTACATACCATATGGCTTAGATCCGGCCCCTGCATGGTAGAAGGGGAGGTTTTTTAGCGGGTGAGAGCCCCGCACTGCCGTCAGTGCGGGCCTGACAGCGGTGGCAGAGCTTTTTCCTCCGCTACGGAAAGAAAAAGAAAAAAAAAAACATAACTTATAAATTTTAAAATATTAATAAATACACATATTAAATATAATATATGTAATATAATACGTATACATATACGTAATAAATTTTCAAATGTGGATTACATTTTTCCTTTTTTATATTTTTTTATTCAACCAGTATACATGTTCGTTTGATATATGAATAGTATTAATTATTACATATTACGAAAATATTAAAACATAAATTTAAACTTTTAATTGTGATTATTGAAATAACGTAGATAAACAAATAAGGATATAAAAACATTTTTCTGAATTTATCAGCTTTTTGTAATATATCTTAAAAAATCCAATACAGATTAGTACACACCACACCTTATGTTATCCACACCAGAGCATATAAATTGTGTTCAGGAGTTAGGAAAAGGTTTGCTATTCCAGATAAAATGACCTGGTTATTTATTTTACTGGAACAATTAAACATAACCGTGAAGAAAAGTCGTTAATAATAGAACTAGGAAGTATAAATTTGATAAATAAACAAGGTGAATGATTATACTCAAAATTAATAAATAAAAAACCCTTTCGGCACGCCGGAAGGCGGAGGTAGTTTCACCGGTATTAAGTAGGTGATAAAAAATAATTCCACTTTAAAGTTAAGAAAAACTTAAAATTTACTCAATACAACAATGGTTGCATGTGAAAAAATCTTTCACGTGTTTAGCATACGACAAGCCCAATCTTCCAGTAATATTTTGGTCATCCCTTGCCATATGGGTTGGTTATATCAAAAATTGTTTCAGACAAAAGTTTTAGTTAATGTTTAGAGAACTAACGACCGCTTTAAACCGATTCGATACCGTGCCTATTAAGGGAAGTATGATATTTTTTGTTTTCGAAACATCATTTTTTCCACTCCCTGCGCCAGTGGTTGGTAATATCAAAAAAAATTATTGAGATATATTTTAAGTCGTTACCCAAAGAATAGTAGAAACTTTAAACGAATTCGAAATTTTATTTTATAAGAAAAATCTTACAATTCCAGCAATATTTTGGTCATCCCTTGTCGTAAGGGTCAGTCATATCAAAAATTGTTTCAGACAAAATTTTTAGGTAATGTTTAGAGGATTAACGACCACGACCAACTACCCTTTTCAACTTTACCCTTTTTAAAAATAGAAATTAACCATCGCTGTATGCCATTACATTTTCTGATTTATAAAAGTAAGCAAAAAGAGCTATAAATCTGCAAATGTAATTCTCATTTACGATAAAACATATTTCCTATTTTCTCGAATGTAAAGGTATTGCTGTAGTTTATAAAAGTACATAAAAATTAAACTGCTAGTACAATAATTTATCACCTACTATGAGTTTCTTGTCCCCATCTGTGAAAATGTACTAGATATATAGAAATACATCGTTTCATATATTCACGTTACTGTCTTATTACACTATACGTATACAGTGAGTTATATATACGGATAAAATTATTGAATCTTAAATGGATTTGGATTGGTTAATAGATATATTCGTTATGCTCCTCAGATAAAAAAAAAATGATAATTTTCTTTGCCAAAACTATTTGTTGTTGGACGGTTCCTCAGACTTTGTGCCTCAAAATATGTAATGTTTTATGAATGTGTATGATTAGTATTAACAGATTTCAAGGACGGTACGAATTTTATCGGTCAGAATGTTTTGTATTGCAATTGATAATATTTAATCACATCTTATAGTTGATTAAAAAAATAAATAAATAAAATTATGATTTGTTAGAATTTACTGCCTAATAATTGGTTAGATCCTTTTACCGTTATTATTCGTGTGAAATGGTGATTTTTGATTGGTCAATCGTATTAGTACTTGTGATTGGATAGGCATATAAGGTATTCTGATAAGTTAGTTACTAAGTAATCTGTGGGGGCGGTAAAAACTGAAGTATAATCTGGGATATACAAGAATGAATGTGTATTGTCATTGGTTTATTTTTTATCAGTATTGGTTTAGGCGGATTAGATTCGTGTTTGGGCCATGTTTCCTTCTTTTACGCACATTACGTGACTGTTATGATAGTGCAAAGGATAAATAGATTTTCAACAATATGCACTATTATTCAAAACTAGTATTGTTTTGAATAATATTGCATTATTCAATAACGTAAGAATGCATCTTTTATGCATTCTTACGTCAGTCTCTTCCATACAGTATAAAATTTCATACAAAAATTATTAACTTTGTACCCATGTATATTTATAATTATTAAAATATACTTGCATTTGAAAACAAGAATGATAACTTTATCTGTTTGGAACGTTTAAGAAGATTGAATATATACTGGGAAGTTTTATTAATTGGTAAAAATATTCTAAATATATTACGCCAATTTTTTCAGATTACAACTTTCAGAAACGACCGACCAATTCGTTATCACGGCTGTTTTGAATATAAAACTAATATCATTTGAAAATCGATTTGTTATTTTTAAATAGAGATTTATGAGGCAGTTTTTGTTTTTATAAAAATGTCCATGTTTGCTTAATAATAAAATAATAATATTAGCATATAAAACAAAAAAAAATATTTGTATGCTTGTTTTTATGTTTATACAGAGGTGTTGGCTAAAATCTTCTACGATGCGAATAATTCTTTCGAGAAAATAACAAAGATATTTTTGGAAAATAAATAAATCAAGAAAATAAATAATCTTTAAAGAAAATAACGTTTTTGATGCGTTTAGCCATTAAATTTATCAGATTTCTGATAAAATTTTGTTGTAGTAGAACATAAAAAAAGAAGAAATGTTATATTAATGAATATTCTTGGACAAGAAAAAGGTAAATTGCAAATGAAAATAAGGGGAATATTAGATTCGATAATAAGGAAACAGATATTTAAGTAAATTTTACCGTGAAAAAATATAAACATTAATTATTTATTTACCACGATGTTGACGATTTACCTCACAAAGATACATTATTATTTTTTATTAGTCAGTGGAATAACGTAAACTTATATTCTAGTACCGAGTGACAAATAGATATTTCTAGTAAAACACATACATTAAAATTTCATATACTTAAAAAATCAATAAATATTTGAATTATTATTGGCCGATCACCAGGTAAGACTATATATCTCAATCCTGTTGGTGCAGCTTTATTAAGGTACCGAGACTAGTTACCACTCGGTCGGGCTGTTTTAGCGGCCTTAATGCTAAATTTCCAGGTCTATTTCGTACCTCTTCCGATTCTTCAGTAAAAACTCCTTCGTATTGTGTAAATTCTTCAGCATTTATTTTTAGTGACATAACCTCTTGTATCGATCAGCTTACCCTTTCCGGTGAAAAATTCAAATTAAACACCGCTATATGTCATTACCCGTTTTTCGATTCGTAAAACAAATATGTGAAACGAACAATAAATTTGTAAATTTATAATTCAATTCCCAGAAAATATATTTCCTATTCTCTTGCGTGTTAATGATATCGATGTTGCTTTTAAAAGTACATAATAATTAAACTGCTAATATCTTAATTATCGCTTACAAACAGTTTCTTGTTTGAATCTGTCAAAAAGTACTACTAGAACTATAGAAATACATCCTTTCACATATTCTTATTATTGTATAAACTTATGATATAAAACTGTTGAATCTTAAACGGATTTGGATTGATTAAAAAATATTTTTTTTATGCTTATGGGGTAAAAATTTGGTCATGATTCGTGTGTTTGGTCAAGATTCACTGTGGTCTGGATGATTCTCAGTCTTTGTGTCGGGAAATATGTAACGTTTTATAACAGCATTCTGGGACGGTACGAAATTTATTAGTCAAAATTTGTTGTATTCCATCTGGTAAATTTTATTCACACCTTACGATCGGTTATAAATCACAGATAAGTTGGAATTTACTACGTAATAATATGTCAGCTCCTTTTTGGAGTTGGGATTGGTGTGATACGGTGACTTTTTAATTGCTCAACTGTATTCTTACTTGTGATTGGTAAGAAAAATTCTGATTAGTTAGTTATTGAAATATATTTGCTGGAATGGCGAAACTTAAGTGCAATCTGCGACATGCAATGACGAATTTGCATTGTCATCGGTTTATTATTAATCGGTTTTGCTTTGGGAGGATTAATATCGTGTTTGGGATGCGTTTCATTCTTTTACTCACGTTAGTGACTGTTATGATGTGACAAAAGTTAAATAAATTTTGAACAAATTTTATTATTAAGGAGCAAATTTGTAAATATTGAAGTTTATATTAAATCAGCGAATTATTGTTTATTTGAATTTCCCCAGAAGAACATGTTCCGAAAGTTTGATAGATTCATTGTAAATCACTTTGTATATGTAATCACTACAGTAATATTACATCTGTAGAATAAAATTTAATATCTTTCAATAAAATATTTGATGAAATAACTTTTCATTCGTAATATATTCATTAGACTTATCTGGCTAGTAATATTCGATAGAGTGATTAACGAAGATTGTAGAAAAGTTTGAGAATATTACTCGAACTATTGGTGAAAAAATAAAGAAAAAAGTACATTTAAACAGAGGTTTGGACACGCTTCGTTAGCGAGTGTTGGCTGGCAAAATATTTCCCTAATTACTACACCCTAAATTAAGCTAGATTATGAAGCTTGGGAACCAAATTAAGGGGTAAATCTAGTGCTATTATAAGAAATCTGACCTGATAAATTTGAAAACAACGTCGGAAACTATTACAATGGTTTTTTGAGAAATCTGTGGTAAAAGACAAGAGATAGGGATCGAAAAATATAGTTCTTTAGGTTTGATGTAAAATAACTTTGTTAAATCAGTTGTAAACACAAACGTTTTAAACAAAACTTGTACACAATTTGATTCTGAAAAAAATGGAATGAATAAGTCTATACAACTAAATATAAATTTAAGAATTTCAAAGTTTATTAAAAACAATATATATCAAAATGCGGTAGATTTTAAATAGGTATTAAGCAAAGAAATTTGCAATATTATTGTTTATCTTAATTTTCCCCAATAGAACATGTGAATTCTTAGAGAATTACTTTGTATACGTAATTACTATAGGAATATTACACTTGTAGGATTATCATTTAATTTTCAATAATGTTTAGAACGAATTTTTTATTCATTAGATATTCATTAACATAACAAATGAAATATAATAAGGTAAGGAAGGTTTCATAAACCAAAGTAAACTTTATAAGTAGATAATGTTCTGTTGTATGTGTTGATATTACTGAAGAAAACTGATTTTTGTTTTCTTTTTTTACTGATGAATTAATTCAAACTAGAAGCTTACGAAGAAGCTTGTACGTGGGATGTAAATATGGAAATTTGTAGCGATGAAAAATGTCATGCCTGATCGGGATTCAAATCTAGGACCTCCGTATGAATAGCCGAGATGCTACCACTGGGCTACGGTGATCGGTAATTATTTGGGAAACTTTATCTCTTTACTTAATCTTTTTTAGATTAAGCTGGGTGTTCCTTAAACATAAAAAAAATATATAACAACATATAAATGTAAAATTAGAATTTTGAAAAGATCCGAATACCAACTTTAAAGTAAGAACTTTTAATTATATAAAAATGGTTTATTCAGAAGAAGATCGTAAAGCAAGATCATTAAGAATGACTAAATATTGGGAGAAAGTAAACGCTAAGAACTTAAAGGCCAAAAGATCGGCAAAAAAGATTTGAATTATTCTGACTAAAGTGGTCCTTTGCGGCCTTAAAATAAAAAAAAAAAAAAAAAAAAAAAAAAAAATGTAAAACGTGTTGGGGGAATACTGACATTTTAAAATTTGGATCCATATGAATTATATTTAGGCTTACAAAAAAAAAAAATAATAAAAACTATCCAACTTTTAGAATCCTGAAATTTTTCTAGCTTTCTGAAGTTCATTAGCTCAAAATGCTATATATTGTCACGTGTTCGCGGCTCAATCAGGATATTAAGAGATTGACAATTGAAGATGGTTATATAATTACAATTTATTAGTTAAAGAACATAAGCAAAATAAGGCAAATCAATAACAATAATAATAATAATCAGAATAATGACAATGACAATAGCAAACAATAATAATAAACGACAAAAATAAAGCAAATAATAATCACAGTAATCACAATAACAACAACAATAATAATAATAACAATAAATAGTGATTACATACAAAACAGAATTTAAAGTAATCGTCAGGATTTATTTACAGGTAGTTAAATATAATTCAGTTCCATTGACTAAAGACCTTAGCATGACCGCTAGTCTTAACACTTTTAATCACTAGTCTTGTATTAACAATAATACTACACTAGATAAGGCAAGTATAAAGTTCTTTCACAACAAATACCTTTGCTGTTCACAAATAAAACTACCCTAACATTATCTCTTTCAAACTTCAAGTCTAACAATAACTCACCGAATCATTTCTTGTTTTCACGTACTGTCTGCACTGGAATTACTTGTAACGTCACCTAAATCGCGTCGAATGAGTACGCACTGACCTCCTCGCAGACTACTTTCGCTTCAAACTCGTATAATAACTTCTGTTAAAACTCAATCGTAGTACTCTCTCGCAGACATACATATCTCGCAGACTGATTGTCAACTGGTCTTCCCCGGAGTATTTATACTCCTACCTTCTTTACCGGCAGGATCAGACCTCAGTTGAGCGTGAGAACGATCGACCGATTCCTTTCATTCCCATGCATTCCGGACCTGGGTTCGGTAACTTTTCTCACAGAAGAACATCTTTTTAGGGGTGTCAGTGGGCAGTATTACAAAAGAGATTGTTAAACGTACCTGTTTACTTTAATAAAAGGGTTTATTTTAGTCCCTTTCTGAATGCCTTCCATTATTATCTTCTACTACTTTCTTCTTAATCGGTAGGAATCCGTTTCTCAGGTCCGGTATACCGGTCTTGTTACAATAATTTTGTTGGGAGGGTACAGAGGTGAAATAAATAAGTAATAAATAATGACGAAAAAATTAGTGACTGATTAAAACGATTCCAAACGAAACGTGCGGTTTGTACCTGTTGCAAACTATATTGATTAATTGCCATATTATATATTAAAAAATTGCAATCTAAGACCACCAAAAATGTTAATTTATTTTAGGTATCTTCAATGGAAATAAGAATAAATTTAATATTGTATTATATAAAAAATTTACACATTTTTCTAGTAGTTTTTAGTAAAAAAAACTGCTCGTACTACGTTAAAGACGGTCAATTTATGAAGAATACGGATGAACAGACATACACTCAAACACACAGGCTCATATTTACACGCATAAAGGGCATACGAATTGCAAATAAATTCTAGAACATGTTTATGCTTACTACACAAATAATTTTGTCAAATGGAACGTCATAAGCAGGTAAACGTAGATGACAAGATTTAGAGAAATAGAAGCGTGACTGAAACAGAAAATGGGAAGGAGCGAGAGGAAATTAAAGACAAAGCAGGACAGAGGGAATTAGGGAAGAGTTTGAGAATAATGAACAGAATTATTACAGCATTATTTTAGCATTGTACTAATATAATAGAACGACCATACAAAACCAAATTATAATGCGTGACATACAAATAGTACTGTAAAAGACAACCCTACGATAACGATTTAGAAATGAATACGTAGAATACAAACTAGCTTATAAATATGAGAGTAATAAAAAAAATCTAGTGCGCCCATACACACATATCTTCAAACCCTATTAGCAAAATAATTTTTATTAAACTTATATTCAGATTAAATTATACAGAAACAAACTAAATATGAATTTTAGTAACCAAAAGTAAATGTTCAACAAATTATAATAGAAAAAGAAAAATGTTGGTGTGTGCCTAACTAGAAGTACAGGAATCTAAATAATTGTTAAAACGTGATAGAGATTAAATGAAAAAAATTAAATTTTTTTTTGAATTTATAAAAATAATAATAAAAATAATAATTATTAATAATATTACATACCAAACGTTTCCTTAAAAAAACATTAGGTTAAGATCATTTTCATAATAATTTTACGTTACGCAACATAAAACGTTACTGCAAAACTGTAAATAACTCTAAATAAGAGTACGCTTTGTATAACTAAAATATAATAAAATTACAGAACTTTTGTAACTCATGTTTCACCAAATAATACACCAAACTAGTTTTAATAGGATTACATTGTTTCTTTTAATCAATTACGATAATCAACTGGAATTAAAAAAAATTACATATTCATGACAACTGCCATTAAAATTCGATAGTGTACCTAACTTTTGTCAAAGAAATTAGTGATCAATTATGACTTCTATTAAATTCCATTCTGAACTAGGATAATACTGAATGATACTAATAAATAGTTTCCCATTTATTTATTTTTATTATCATTGTTCTTGAGGTTTGGCTCAAAGGAATGTTAATACGTCCTTATTAAGGAAAACTTTCTACCTATAGATTTATAAGGATGTCACAAATATTAACAATGTTAAGGAGAGTAAAACCCCGGAGGGAGGTAACATATTTTAATATTAACGGGCCATAAGGAATATAAAATGTTTAACCAGAATGTGAGACTTAGAAATATTCAGGAAGAGTTTTTTGCATTGGTTGTCGGATCCTCATATAATGTTATAACTCTAACCAAAACCGCATTCAAAAAGTGTTCAATAATGTATGAGTGTTTTCCAAATAATTTTACTGTGTATCGAGGAGACAGATATTGCGCTGAAACTGAGATAAAGCAGGTTGAAAGTGGTTTGCTGGCTATAAAGAATGGTATCCAGAATCGTACGAGTGATTTGGAGTTCACAACCGAACGTATCTGGATTTAAATTAAATTTAGAGATGGTAAATAATAATTTCTTCTACCCAGATTGATTTTCTGTCTATTTCACTAAAAAAATTGGTATTTCAACTGTAAATGATTAGTAGTAATGATTAGTGATTTTAATATACCTGAAATTAACCCACCCAGTCTAGGGGGTGAACGCGTTTTCCCAAATCAACTGATTTGGAAGTCGAGAGTTCCAGCGTTCAAGTCCTAGTAAAGTCAGTTATTTTTATACGGATATGAACACTAGATCGTGTTCTTTGGTGGTTGGGTTTCAATTAACCACACATCTCAGCAACGGTCAACGTGAGACTACAAGACTACACTTCATTTACACTCATACATATTATCCTCTGAAGTAGTACCTGAACGGTATTTCCCGGAGGCTAAACAGGAAAAGAAAAGAAAGAAAAAGAATATACTTAAAGTCGATTGGGGTTCAGTCATAATCCATCCTAATGCGCCGTATTACACTAGGAAGAATACAACTTTTGTTTGACTCTAATAATGATTTAAATATTAACCGGTTTTTGTTTACCAAAAAGCGGTAAATCTATTTTCACTTGATCCTTTCCAACGTTAAAGTTTTTTTTTTGGTGTTAATCAAGCAAAGATTAGAAGCCAAAGAGAGCCCCCAATGAACCCTTTATCGTTACTATTATTGTATGCGATGAAGTAATAGTATATTACAAAAGAGAAGCTGTGATTTTTAAAAAGAAATGATTTTCTTGGCTTATACGTCAGACCGAAACTAGTTAAAATGTATTCAGGGATGGTAAAAATAGACTTTTCCGTTGAAATCGGAAAACCGAAATTTTTCGCGATCACAATACCTCCTTTTCTTCGGACAAGGAAGTAAAAAGATATAATAAAAAATTATAGGTAACTCAACTTGAGAAATATCGTTACTTTTAATGTAATAAAAAATAATTTTTTTTTGTGTACAAAAATTAGATTAATAGGTTCAACTCACACTGTAGTGAGGAGAATGCTGAAATGTTATTCGTATCGAATGCAGGTTTTTCATTAGCTAACTAATGCCGATTATGCTAAAAGGGTTCATTACTGACAACGGTTCAAGAAATTTATTAGAGACCAACACTAGCATTTTATATCAAATATCTTCACAGATAAAGCGTGGTTTTCATCTTGGTCGGTATGTTAATAGTTAGAACTACCAGATCTGGGGTACTGAAAACCAGCAAATTTTCTTTGCATCTCCCCTACATCCACAAAAAATAGGCGTATGGTGGGCGATTTCAAGGCGACGAATAATAAGGCCGCTTGTTTTTTTTTAAAAAACTGTGGATGCTGACGTCTACTAATAAATTATTCAACAGTCTATAGGATTATAGCAAGAAAATGAGCGTCTTTCACCTCTGCTCACCACTGCTGGTTGCAACAGGATAGCGCCACTTGCCGTACAACTCGCTCTACTAGGAAAATGATACAGGATTTTTTATTGGATTTCTAAAGGATTGTGGCCTCCAAGGTGCGCTGTCTGACTAATTCAGACTTCTTTCTGTGGGAATTACATAAAACGAATCGTTTATGCGAGCAATTCACATACCCTGCAAGAATTGAAGTTAAACATCACCAGTGTCATCCAGAATATAACAAGAAACATAGTCAAACGTGTTGACGAGTGCATAGAAGTGAATGGACATCATTTTCGACACCTTCTGTAAATTATTATCTAAGTGTTTGCCAATAAACTATTATTTATAGACTAATGTAAGCGATGAGACATCTTTTAAGTTTATTTTCATTAGTAAATTCAAATTTAACACTAAATTTAGACAATTAAATATTATAATACCATTCGATTAAGTTTATAATGATTGTCTTACTTTAAAACTATGTTCAAATCCTAATAACAATACACAGACGTGATAACTGAGACGTACATAACCACAGATAGCTATACTCTCGATACTCTTACTATCGATAAGTTGAAAAGTAGCCGGGTACTTGGCTGCTACCATGACCAAACCAACTCTTTTTCGATAAGTGAATATTAAGGCAAAACATGAGAAATATGAAAAGACCCGATTGCAAAATGCATTTCCACTCGATATCAGATAGTTCCTAATACTGAGAAGATATAGGTACGCTTAATACTGAAATTTACCAAGTCTTATTAGCATAGTGGAGTAGTATAAAAAATAAATAATTCGATTATATTATCGTGCATGTTAGGTAGAAGTAACAACAAAGAACAGTAGTTCAAAGTAGTTGATAAAATTAGTCAATAACGGCGCTGCAACAGGTTATCGGAAGCTCTAAAATCTTCAGAGGCGTAATTTAAAAAAATATATATAAAAAGTTCAATGAAGATTATTATCGATGTAGATGGCAGCAGCAGAATTATTTATAGATTGTCTATTATCATTACCATCAACGTCATCTATGTTTTATTTAATTCCAAACGTAACTATTTATACTCTGACAACTGCATGCAGTTACTTATCTCCACCGTTACTAAATAATGGCGATAGAGCGATACAAAATTATTCTAGACGTGGGTTAGAATAATAATAATCTCTCAAACAGGATGCTTTTGTTTAGCCTCATATCCGGATGCTTGCAAATTTATAGTATCATTAATTCACTAATGATTGACAGTCATTAATTCACAGTAATTCACAGTGATTGATACCCTAATACAGTCGGTTCGGAAACTTCCTCTACACTGAAATTATGGAATTGTAATGACGAAACTTTCTTAATTATTATTTTGTATTTCTATTTCATTATTTTATAGAAACAGATATTACAATAACTGAAATAGATTATCAAAGATGTTGAAAATGACCTCTCTAACATTAATACAATATTGCACATGTTTCAGTTTGTTTTCAAACAATTTAATTAGCTGATATAATTCTAGAACATTATTGCGGTTTTTAGTTCGTCAATCGTGCGTGGTCTGTTGCGAACATTGCTTGTTTCGTTACCCCCCTCCCCCCATAGAAAGTAATCTGGGGGAGTCAGATCGGGTGAAAAATTCCTTGAAATGATTCGTTTATAAAAGACAATTCGTAAAAGAGTCATTGACCTGTTATCTGTGTGTGCTGTAGCTCCATCTTTTTGAAACCAACCGCGATTGATTTCCATTTCTGTTAAGCGACTAATGAAGTTTGTTAAATCAGAACAATAACGATCACTACTAACTGTATTTTCAAAAAATATTGGACCTACAATCCGCACTCTAATTACACCGACGCAGACTCCAATATTTGCTTTGTGTAAAGATTGTTCGTGTAATTCATGGGGTTTATTGTTGACCGCAGTCGTGTATTTTGTGATTTAATATACCCATCCAGATGAAACCACGCTTCATGTGTAAAAAAACTTAATGGCGAGGAAAATACCGAATTTCGGTCGATAAATAATTTTAATCGGTGGCAACGATTTACTTTTTTGGGATGATCTGTAGGTTCAGTTCTTTATACTTTGTAGGGGAAAAGTTTCAGTTTTTTTCTTACATTTTGTGCGGGAGCAAGTCCAATATCTTGTTACCGTTGTAACTTACGTGTTGACTTTAATGGAATTTCAGGGATAAAATTCAAACTATCAAACAGTTTCCGTTCGTTTAGTTAAAGTGATCTTCCGCTTCGATCAACGTCTTCAACAGAACCTTTTGTCCGAAATTGTTCGATAAGAGCTTTAAATGCATACGGTGAGGAATAGGAGTATGTGAAAACGTTTTAGAAAACGTGTGCTTCACTAAATCAGTATACTTGTACCTTCACGAAAGATGTGTTCAACGAGAAAAATGCGTTCCTCTATCGAAAGAATCATTAGGTTTTTCGCGAATATTGATTCCGATAAACGAAACTAAGCACTTTCAATCGCAACTTAACAACTGACGTCTTGGTTTACTAGTGAACAATGCCAAAAGAATCAACCCATAAGGCAACAAAAGCCAAAAGAACAGAATTCACTAGATAATTCTAAAGCATATTGCACAGCGACTTTCCGAATGCACTGTATAACGAGTAAATAACCCAAACTGTTGGCGATACAAGTAAACGCACCCAACTTTTTCGTATTAGTAATCGTTTAGCTACACTACTCAATAATATTAAATAACAACCAATTATTTTAATGATTTTTACTTGTTCAACATATGTGCATAATTATTTTCTCATAGTTGTATATTTTGTCTAAAACATCATTTACCCTGCAAGATAAATTATAAGAATATTATTATACATATCTATAGAATATTATACAAAGCATTTAGAAAGTTTCATTATAGAAAAACTATCTTCTCTTAATAAATATTAGATTACTATCAGTTTGTTTATTAATAATAAATTATATAGATTGTAACAGGAATGGATTGGTGCATTACTCTACTGAACTGCTGAAGAAGCTGCTTCAGTACTTGCCTAGAAGGATCAAGGAAAGGTGCGTGGTAACCTTTATGCAGAGCGGCAACCCAATATAAAGTATTACCTAATAAAACAGTAGTAGCAATAGTATAGGGTTATTAATATATAAAAGTAATAAATGAATAAAATAATAGCGAAGCAAATGTAAGAAGATAACAATAAACAATATATAAAATCAAAAAAGAAGAATATATTATTTGAGAGTATTAGTTACACAAAGTATTTATGTACATAAAACAGTAATATAAAGACTCAGAAATCATTTTTAATTAATTAAAATCTCACCAGCAGAGGAGTAAATGATTTTTTAATTTAATTTTCAACTGGCTTTAAAAAAAAGATCTACAATTTTTTTCGTTTTTTTTTTTACTTTTTTGTTTACCTTAAGCTTTCAAATCTTCAACAACTGAACTGATTTAATAATTTTGATTTTTTTTTTAAATTAGTTTCTTCGGGTTGTTCTATTATAAATATTTTCAAATAATTTATAAAATTAAATATTACGTGTTATAAATAAATAGCTTCAAAACTTGTTATTTTATTTTTTATCGTAGTACTGGATTTACTTATAGCATAAAGATACATAGCCGGAAATTATTGTGATACTAACAATTATTCAAGTTTATAACAAGTTTTACGCACCTTAAGAATAGTTTTCAGTATAAAATAGAAATAAATATTTCCTGATTCTATCTAGTCTTTGTTCACGCTTGGTAAATGTTACCCGTATTCCTTTTGTGTTTAAAGACAAAAGTTTTCACCTTTGGCTTTTGTATCGGAAAAGTTTTTTTCATACAGGCTGTATTTTCTGTAATCCTAAACATACTTCGTAGGAATTTTTTTTCCTTTCAGTCTTAGTTAAGCTTAGGTAAGGTTTGTTTTGTTTTTAGTTCATTAAATAGTGGTAACACTGATGGAATTTTCGCTCCTGGAATTCGCATCGATGACATCCTGGCTGAATCGGACTGGAATATGTCAACAGCCGAGGTTTTGAAGATGACCTCCGGTAAAGCCCTAAGGGCTAGTAACGGATCGGGCGGGGGAGGGTGTCTTCCCCTAAGGGAGTCAGGATGTAGTGAAAAAATGTACAATCGGTTTTCTCCGACGAAAACATAAGTAAACAATACGTTAAAATATCACATCTGAGATGGCCATCCGATGGTATCCCCATATTTTTTTGCAATTTTTTAAAAGATCATAATAATACGCACGTGTTAATGAATATACTTATCGTAACAACTAAGTTTCAATAAACACTTATTATGTAAAAAGCACTAACATTACCGGGTTCTAGAAGCGTCCAATTTATGGACCGCATATGCCAAACATATGCGGTTATGTTTGGTTTGGCATATGCCAAACATATGCGGTTCGCATGCGATGTTTTCTATCAAATACAAGATCCTCATGCGTGTATTAACGCAGATAGATAAACGAACGAGTAAAAAATTAAACACAGACATAACTGAATACCTGACAAATAAGCGAATATAAAACAAGAAAACGACAAACGGTAATCGTATTAAAACAACAGTAAATAGGTAGCAACAGCGGAAACAAAAAATAGTATCAGAAACAGGTAAATGCACAAGATTCAGAAAGTACGAAAAAACATGAAAATTGATTATCTTCAATGACCATCAGTAAGGCCCAGCACAGGAACTCTTTTCAGTCATTCACTGTCATCGCTATTATCTAGCAGGTTCAAAGCAGGAGAATTTAATGTCTATTAGTCTAACCGCGTATTTAGAACTGCAACGGTTAATCTCATCCCGAGCACAAGGGATTTTCAAGTATTCTTGTATTTCAGAATTCCTGACGAAGCGAGGTAATTAAGTCATTATCTCATTATCTTGTTCTGCGATCTTTGGATCGCATTAATATTGCTGTCACTAGTCCTCCTGAACTGCCGCCTCCCATACGTTCATATCGGTTTCAAGAAGGTCTTATCTAGAAAGGCTTCGTTAGAGAGAGACAACTAAGAACCGCTACACATAAGACATAAAAACTAAAGAAGAGACAGGAGTAGGAGCAGCTATAGCAGAAGGTAATCGCACAAAAATGGAAACTTATACAGCACTTTTAGTAAAAGAAGTAAATAACAACCATTTCGTTGGTCCTCGTAGTGGTGTTCATACTCAAACCATTGAACGCTTGTGTGGGTCGTTGAAATGGTGAAATAAAAAGCTGTAGGGGAACTGCCAGGAATCCAACGAATAAATTCATAATCTCCTAATTTCAATATAATACCATCCAAAACTATCCAACCTGAAGAAGGAGCCTCCACATAAACCCTGGGTAATCATAAATTAAATCCAAACAACGGAAACTTAATTAAAAAATAAAATAAAATAATAAACATTAAATAATTATTCAAAATAAAATAAAAAAAACCTTTGGTTTTTTTTGTCTGAATTTCTAATCGATCTGTTTCTTCTTTTCCAGTACGTGACCTTTCCACTCATAAGGCAATCTAGGTGTAACCCAAATTTAAAGGAATTAATTCTAAAAATGTAAGATAAAATAAATTTAAAAAGTGTTAATCGGTATTTAAAAACGTTAAATTAATTCATATCAAAACTTAAATATATATTTTTGAAACCCTCAGTATTTTTTTAAAAGTATTCAATAACCTTTAATATGGTGCCGAATTTAAAAATAAAAAAATAGAAAAATAATCAGTGCAGTTTATTTTTTATACACTTTTTAAGTATCCTTAATAAATCTTCGAGACAATAACTTCCATATTTAACGTAAAAGCGTTACATTTCAAAATGCAGATATTATTGCTAAAACGATTGATTAAAGTGGTTTCAAAAAAGTTGAATATATATATATAAAATAAGTATCATAATTTATTGCTACATGAATGTTATTTTTTTTTATCGCTATACAAAATGAGTTCTTACCAAATTTAAATTTATTTCAGTAATGATTTTACCTTAAATTCTGGGTAAAACTTCATACGTTGCGTGTAATTTATTTTAACCGATAAGTAAAAATAATAAAAAATCAATATAATGTAAACGTAATCTTATATTTTCCTTATTACATATCACCGTAAAACATTTATGTTCAAAAGAGATGTTTCATGCTCTAACGCGAATCGCGAATAAGAATCTTAGTCTGGTAATCTCAAACTGATAGTATGTGAGGAGGGTGCCACATGTAAAGGGATGTATTTTCAGGGCGGCTTATTTTCAAATTTAACGCTTCAAGCGTTTCTTAATTCAACGGTCGTCTGCGTAGACAAATATTTAACATGATATTTAATATAAATCCAAGTCAAAATTCCTACGCATCAAAGAACTAACCGTAACTTAAAGAAACATAATCCAACCGAACATAATTTTCAAATTATTTTTTCTTTACAAAAATAATAATAATACTAAATAATTTTCTTCACATATTTATAATTAAATAATCTTAAAATTAAAAATTTTTATTAAAAAATTCGAATAAGAAATTTTGCTTACCAGAAATTTGTTCACTCATTAACATTTTCTTCGGATCACTTTGATTACATATCTTTTAACTGAAAAAAAAATAAAATAAATTATGATTCTAAATTAATGATAAGAAAATAAACTTTAGTTTGTTTAATCAAATTTGAATGGTAAAAAGAAGTATTGCAACATGAAATTCTTGTGTTAGCTTAATCAAAAATCGTTAAGTTACATTGAAAATAAATTTCATATACTATGTTGAAATCTCGCAGCGTTAGACTCTATGAGATTCCAAATTTAATATTAGGCGATTAAAAAACACAATGAAATTAGTCAACCGTATTAAAGTATCGTTAATTTATAACAGAATTTGAAGATAAAAAAATTAATTTGGTTTCCTCTAAAAAGCTAACTCCGTGCCTAAAAGCTCAACCGAAAATTGAGGGATGTTCTCCTCCCCGGGATCATAATTGTCTTGCGAGCCGAGACTTCCAGTCTCCTATCCTTCATCCACTGGACGACACGATGCAGTGTTTTCGCTCGAGTCCGAACCTCTTGAACATTTCTTCCCGTCACCATCACTGCAAGGTCATCGGCATAAGCAGTTAACTCAACTCCAGGTGGCAATTTAACCCCTAAAAGGCTGCCGTAAGCCACATTCCATAACACGGGGTCCAATATTGACCCCCTGGGGCACCCCTCTTTCCATGATCACAACGACCTCTTCTCCTTCTTCTGTAGTAATTCTCGTCTCCCTACCTGTCAGTTGTTCCTGACCTTGACCATTCCCACAGCACAGGTGAAATCTACGTCCGCCTTCCGGCGCACCAAAAGGGATTTTTTTTATGAAGCATTAACTAAAAACAGAAAAATATATAAAGTTATTTTTCTGGAAAGACGTTGAATATTAGATAATAAGTTTTGGTATTTGGTGACCTCAATGAAAAAACCTTAAACCTTTCTAAGAAAACGTTTTTGCTAAAGTGCTCTAGTAAAGATTTGAAATTTTATTTGGCCAAAACATCCCGACCCTTTTTCCAATTATCGAAAAAATTTAATACACTCTGTTCTCCGAAAGTAGTACCTGCCTACTTCAAGTTTGAAAAAAATTGGTCAACGGGTTCTAGATTTGGACCAAATCCAGGTCAACATACATACGTACATACGAACAAACGTCCGTCTGACAAAAAAACATTTTTTTGAACTTGGGAGCATCGGAATAAAAACATTTTTTGCAGTTTTTTACAATATATTTAAATCTACTTTTTTTAATAAAATTTTTTAATGTCTTCTTAAGGCGCAAAACTGAAAAAAAAATCAATTAAAATTTTTTTTTACCGATCTATTTACTATCTCATTTAGATATAACTGGGAAAGCAAAAATTAAAATTCTATCAAATCGATTTTAAATAAATGTTTTTAACATCAAAGATAATTTTTCAAAAATTATAGTATTTTTCATATGTTATTATAAAAATCAAAACTCTCGTGCGTATGAAGAGTACTCGATAATAACAGATAAAAATTAATCGATTAAATACAACTTTCAGTAGAATGTTATGTGTTTCAACTTCACCACTTACAATCAAACCAAAATACATCCATCCACCCTACTAAAGAGCATTTGTATGTGTACCTGTCTGTGTGTGTGTGTGTGTGTGTGTGTGTGTGTGTGTGTGTGTGTGTGTCCGTCCCCTTAGCTTAGCACCAGAATGTACCGATCACTAACGGAAAATCCCGATTTGTTAGTACATATCTCGTACCGGTCAGGTGCATAATTGCTATATTATTATACATCGAAAATCACTATACATCGATATATATGCAAAATATATAATAATAATAATATTTTTTATTACGCGATACATTTTTTTAGTTATGATAATACAACCAAAAATTAGGCAACGGAATGTACCGATCACTAGCAGGAAATCCAAATTCGTTATCAATTTCTAGAGGTATATCAATTTTCATCATTCAAAAAAAAAAGTTTTACACACAGTTTTGGACACCTAATAATCCCATTTCGAGACACCGCCAGCCAGAGCAACCCGCCCGGAGAGCCTAGCTACGGAGAGCGTGTCTACGGCACGCCTCTGCTGCTAGTATTATTATAATTATTTTACTAATAAGATAATGATTTTTTTAGTATATTTTTGAGACATCTCAAACAGCTAAAATTGTAAAACAGCCGACTGATTTTCATAACCATCACGGTTCGGTATTTGGTGTAGCCGTGAAATATTTTTAAAAATCTCACTTGATATCATTATATATACATATATGAAGGGGGACCCAATTGAGACCAAATATTTTTATTAAACTGTTTAATCAAAGACAATTGTGGGAGGTATGGTAGAAGAGACCAGTGAGAACAAGAAAGAAGAAGTTACAAAATACCAACAATCTACCCGATTGAGCAGCTCTGTTTATATATCACCACTAGAAGACCTTAAAAGTAATGTTTACGTGATAACTCACTCCTACTCTTTCAATCATTCTCTCTCAGTCTTCGTCTCCTTCTCCTAATGCCAGCAGTTAATTTGTAACGTGTTACGAAATGTTTAATGACTTCTCAACGGTTGACAGTTCTAATAAAAACCGCTCGGTGCAATACCTCGGCTGGGTGTATTTATTCTACGTATTAACTTTGCTGGTTCAGAATCTGATAAATAAAAGTCATTGTTCAGTAGATGATTAAAAATATAATTTAATAAGTCATAATGGTCTTTATATGTTTCACATTTAATTTAATTTGTATATTATATTGATGAAGAATATACGTAAGTTACTGAACGCGTATGTTAACATAGAGAGAACTAAATTTATACTAGCCAAGAACATAAGAAAGAAGCCGTAATAAGAAAGGGAGTCCGACAATGATGTTCCCTATCACCGTTACTTTTTAATCTTTACATAGAACTAGCAGTTAATGATATTAAAGAACAATTTAGATTCGGAGTAACAGTACAAGGTGAAAAGATAAAGATGCTACGATTTGCTGATGATATAGTAATTCTAGCCGAGAGTAAAAAGGATTTAGAAGAAACAATGAACGGCATAGATGAAGTCCTACGCAAAAACGATTGCATGAAAACAAACAAGAACAAAACAAAAGTTATGAAATGTAGTAGAAATAACAAAAATGGACCACTGAATGTGAAAATAGGAGGAGAAAAGATTATGGAGGTAGAAGAATTTTGTTATTTGGGAGGTAGAACTACTAAAGATGGACGAAGCAGGAGCGATATAAAATGCCGAATAGCACAAGCTAAACGAGCCTTCAGTAATAAATATAATTTATTTACATCAAAAATTAATTTAAATGTCAGGAAAAGATTTTTGAAAGTGTATGTTTGGAGTGTCGCTTTATATGGAAGTGAAACTTGGACGATCGGAGTATCCGAGAAGAAAAGATTAGAAGCTTTTGAAATGCAGTGCTATAGGAGAATGTTAAAAATCAGACGGGTGGATAAAGTGACAAATGAAGAGGTATTGCGGCAAATAGATGAAGAAAGAAGCATTTGGAAAAATATAGTTAAAAGAAGAGACAGACTTATAGGCCACATACTAAGGCATCCTGGAATAGTCGCTTTAATATTGGAAGGACAGGTAGAAGGGAAAAATTGTGTAGGCAGGCCACGTTTGGAATATGTAAAACAAATTGTTGGGGATGTAGGATGTAGAGGGTATACTGAAATGAAACGACTAGCACTAGATAGGGAATCTTGGAGAGCTGCATCAACCCAGTCAAATCTGAAGACAAAAAATATAAAAAAAATATCACCTATATAATCAAATTTAAATGTTAAATTTTTAATTTCACTCACTTCTGTTTTCTAATTATTATTAACTTATCAAACGTTTCACGACTCTATACTCCAATAATAATTAAATTAATGGTGACAGATAAAACTGATTGACACATTTACTCAGAAATAACTACATTAATTTTTAAAACTATTTTTAATTGTGTTATTAGTTTTGGAAAAAAGTGCTGTAATTTAAGTACAATATCATCTGTAGTAGCGCATTCTGTATTAGTTCTTTAAAAGGTACACAACCAGATGTTTCAGGAGTTATAAATCCAAAATTTCAACATCAAATTTCACGGCTAATCGTTTTTGAGTTATGCGAGATACACACGTACATACGTACTTAACGTACGTACAGACATCAAGCAAAAACTAGTCAAAACCGCTTTGTTTTCCGTTACCCTGCGCTTTTTAGTGTTAAATTTATATCTCAAAAACGAATTTAAATATCATACTAAACTTCGATATACATGTTTAATCCGAAATTCTGAATGAAATAAATAAATTTCGCTTTTTTACCTTTTCACAAACTTTTGCCCACTTCATTTCTTTAATTGTAAATAATTTGGTTACCATTAATCAAATTATGTTCAATTTATCCCTAAATATTTTTTTCGGATTTTTAATATTATGTAATAGATTAACACTTGTGTTTTATACAATAAAAATATATTTTCTTTTATCAGGAAAAAGCGTTTAAAGTGTTTTTATTACGTAATAATAAAAAAAATTTCGTTTTTCGTAAGAAAACCAATGTACATATATTTCAAATTCAGTCAGACGTTTTGTTCGTTTTAAAACTGGATATTCATTATAATTTGATTATATTAAAAACCGACATATAATTTTATGTAGAATAACATATTACATTTTAATTAGATAAATTTACTGAGAAGTAACAATTAATCGTGATACGATTTAAAAATAAAAATTTCTCCCATTCTGGTATTTTAAAAATATAATATTTATTAACTTTATTAAGAATTTAAGATTGTATATGTAATGGACTATATGAAAATATTTTTTCAATCTATATATAGATATGAATATTATGAATGTCTATTAAATATATATATATATATTTAGAGACTTGAGTTGTTTATTCAAATAAAACGCTATATTTATAAGTATATATTTTTATTTTATAAATATTCTTATGAAAACCGATTGTAATTGATTTTATCCAAATTTTTAAATATTTGAATAAATTAAATAACGTTGATTTAATTTAAACGCAGAGTTAATATTTTAATATAATATGTAATATAATCCAATGATATTATCAATTAATTATTAAACGAATTTAGAAGAGGGATTAGTGAAGCCATAAAGCTTATAAACCGAACGGTATGGATATATAAAGGCCTACAATACGACATCGGTTGACATATTGATTTCAATGACATGTGACGTCAGAGCGATCTATGTTATTGAGAGGATTACATACGATGAATTCATAACACAAATAACAGAGAATAGTCCTACAGTTGATATAGAAGGATGCTATATAAATGTAGAAATATACGACAGTTTTGAATGAAATATATTTGTAGATTTTTGGTCGGCCATACGGCCAAAGATAATGATGATATATGACTAGACGGTTATTTGTCACTTGGTGACGTTACATTAATCAAAGCGCCTGGCATCCCAAGTTTCCGGAACTGGAAACACGCCCCCTTATCCTAGTTTCCTGATTATTAATATATATACTTTTTTTTACAAAAAAATATACTTATAAGAATAATAAATCACACACAGTATCTTTGTATTAGAAATTATACACCAACCCAACACTACATTAAAAATTTGTTTACATCATTAAAATAATGTATTAATAAAAAAGAAAATTCTATTTTTGATAAGTATCAATAATATAGAGCTTTGATAATTAAGCTAAATCACATAAATATTAATGATAATAATAGAATATATTTATTGAAAATAAAAATTTGGAACCCATTTTTACGAACAGTTTTGAAATTTTTTTTCGCCTGTAATCTCCTCGCTCTCGGAACCGGATCCGAAATTACGCATTAACTCTGCTTCGAGGGGTGCCTTCGCCTCAACCTACCTCGGTAGGGCTCTAGGCCCCACCCAGGTAGCCGGGACTCGTTCTTGTGTTACACGCTATGCTTCTAGTCAGGGAACCCCGAGTGATTCCCCGCCGGGATACCAATCTTGACGCCCTGTCTCTAATGGAGAACCCCCCGGAGAGCCACCGGGACTACGGTCGTGCATTCCTCCCCAATGGCGTCTGCAAGCGAACCCCCACCACAACATTGGTGACGCCGGAGCCTCCCACCCCTCCCGGATGGGGCAGTCCCCTACAGATACCGCAGCAGTGTGCAAATTCCAGCGGATTCATAACGTGGGCGAAGCCGCCTTAAATCTACGGCTTCCAGGAGCATGTCCATGCAGTTTGCTTGTGAGACACCGAGGCTGCTGCATACAATCTTTTCGCAAGTGGCCAGGCTCGCCACAGGTAAAGTCGTGGCCGCTGCTATCTGGTCCAAGACACAATATGGCCCTGTGGCCTGGCTTTCAGCACCCAAAACATAAGTCATCAAAGGGTGCGCCTCATCATTCGACAGGCCACCTACCCGATTCGAATTCGCCCTCGTGATTTTTGTTGGAGCGATTAAACTCCACTTAGATTTAAATAATTGCGGAAATAAAAACATATTATCAATGTGATACTTATAAATAACAAATAAGTGTTTTCTCTTAGCAATTTATTTTCTTTACCGGTACTAATCTATCCATTTATAAAATGGATAGATTAAATTAAATTAGATAAACTTCCGATTAAATAAAATGTAGTACATCTCTAAATGCTTATTTTCTATACGTAGCTGATAACTTTATCTTGGCAATATAATTTAATATCCTTATAAAAAGTAATTCACCAAGACTGAAACAAATTTTCAGGATAACTTGAACCGGTAAAAATAAAGAAGGAAGATCATATAAAAAAGTTCAGAAACGCTTTGTTATTGATTGTTGGCTGGCGAAAATTTCGTCCTGATTTCTACACCTTCGGTCAAATTAAGCCAGATTGTAATTGTTAGGATCCAAATTAAGAGGTAAATTTAGTTGTTTTATATGAAAAATTGACACGGAGAATTACATAAAATAATAAGTCCCAGAACTGTAAATTTAGAAATTTTGGAGAAATACTCTAAATTTCTCCTAAATTCACATTTATCTGACTAATAATATTCTACAGAGTGATTCACGAAATATGCAATAAACTTTCAGGATATATTCTACCGGTGAAAATAAAGGTCATAAAAACTTAGGTTCGGAAATTCTTCATTAGCGAATTTCGGCTGGCGAAATATCTTACCATTATTTCTGTTCATCAGTAAAATTAAGCCAAATTGTAATTCTTGGGACGTAATTAATGGGTAAATTTAGTGGTTTAATATGAAATCTGTTTGAAAAATTGAAAAATATAGGTTCCAGTACTGATTTTTAGTAATTTTTGAGAAATGTGAAGACAAAATATTAGATCGAAAAACACATTATTTTAAAATAACTTAAATTAACTTTGTTAAAAAATAAATTAAAATAACTTTGTTAAACGGTTAATAAACAGATATAAGTTTTAAATAAAACTTGTAGAAAATTTAATACTGTCTAAATTAGTATGAATGAAATCCACGGAAATTAAATACAAATAGAAGAATTTCGAAATCATTAAAAACAAAACACACCAAAATGTGGAAGATTTTCACTAGATATTAAATATAAAAAATTTTTCAATATTAGAAAACAAAAGAATTAAACGTTTTACAACAAGAAATACAAGTAAGACAAAATTATGGAATTATAGATATTTTGAAGCCGTTTTAAATACTAAATATTCCCAATGTTCATGAATTAAAAATTAATAAATTTGATTAACGTAGTAATTATAACAATATTTCCTAATTTAGGTGCGCAAAGAAATCATTAATAAATCGTATTTTTATTAAATATTTTTAATAATTTTAGAACAAATCAATAGTTTTAGATTAGGTACGATAAACATAAATTTTACACAGAATAATATATTTTAAAAAAATCAAAAGATTTTTTTGTTAAGATAACGGGCCTGTGAACTGAGCTTCGTCTGTTTCATCATTGATAACTTAACCGGGATAAACTATGGTTAAAGTCTATTTCATTTATGTTTGAACTGACGTAAAGAAAACCTTTACTAGTTTATTGGCGAGCTGTATCTATAAGCTCTCTCAAAATCCTTTACACGTCATGTACTATTTATTAATCATGCGTGTTTATGCTAAAATAAAATATGATTATTATTTTACGTAAACCACTTTTAGTAGCCGTATGATGATACTTTATAAAATGATTATTTACTAATAAAATCGATTAACAGGTTCCTGAATTAAACAAAATATTAAAACCAGATACTGTTATTCATAAACATAGGGAAGTAAACGAAAAATATAAAACTTAGTAGCCGTATGAAAGCAAAATAAAATCATCAAAAACATTATGTGTGTCCAATAAATTAATAAATTAAATTTAAGTAAGCGATTACTTACGGATCTTACATTTGTAATTAGTAATATTTAATTTATAATAATTTCATCAAGCATGGCCGGCAGTATGATTATATAATTAATAATTAAAAAACCCCCTTACCAAAAATTCTTTTACATATACGTTCAAGTGCTTTTAGAATAAAATTCCATCATCAGGAACTTAAAAAATGTATGTTATAATCTTTTATTTTTTTTTTAACTCCCCCAAGACGACCAGCCCGCGCTAAAAAGCTTAACACAGTCGCCTCAGGGTTTCATGGCAGCGAAGTCTGCTCTCCCTAGCTCGTCCGAACTCGAACATCCCGTCGGGGTTTCTCGTGCCTCCTCGAAAACATACTAATCACCTCTACCGGTGATCAGAATTTTTCTCCGCAGCAAAGCACCCTTCCAGTCCCTATTGTACCTGATCAAGACGTACATTTCGTTTGTCCTTCACAGTTACGCGTCCCCCCATGTACACCTCGAGGGTTCCCCATGCCATCATCGGGGAGCTCCGACCCACCCGCTCTTGCGCGTGAGTAGGCCCGAACACCCTAGTTATAGAGGCTGCCTCCCTGGCCCCTACACGCATCAGATGGACTAGTATCTGTCCTCGATTACCCACGGTCTCCCATGACCCCTCATTACTTGTTGCACCATGCCTCCTTCACCGTCAGCAGTAGAGCACCGTACACAATATCCCCCCACTCCATGTCCATCGGTATATCCGGCAGCATAATCCAACAACAACATGAGCGACATTGTATTATAATACAATCATAAATTCCTAACCTAGTGAAGTACATTAACAGCTACAAAAACAAAAACACATGTTATAATCTTAACAAAACTAAAACTTCTTCGTCATGTAAGTTTGTTCATGTAACGTAGTACAACAGTGGTCGTCAAATATTTAAAATAATGTCGACTTAACGTCCTGTCATTATGAATGTCTCCGGTGGAGACATTCACTGTTATATTACATTACATAAACAAATTTACAGGACGAAGAAGTTTTAGTTTTATTAAGATTATAACATACATTTTTTTGAGTTCCTGATAACGGAATTTTATTCTGAAAGCGCTAGAACGAATATATAAAAGAATTTATACTTTGATGAGTGGATTTTTTAAATATTAATTAATAATATTTAATTGTTTATAAGTTGTTTACTTCTATTTTTCTAATTTCTGTTAACAACTTTCTTATTAGGTGATATATGTAGAAAAGCCTTTTAGCCACGGCAGGATTGTTTTTGCTAATTTACTTACGCTAAAATGCAGTATCGGACGTAGATGCGAGGAGACCATTAGGAACAAACTAAAGATGGATAGCGAGGGATTAAAGAGTCAACGCCGAACCTGATTAAACATCTCCGTTAGTCTACCACAATCGATTGGCCGTTTTGGAGAAAAACGTTATAATGTAGCCCTATACATTAAATCACTCGTTTTCTCTCCATTTATTTTTGCCCAACTCCATGATAAAAAAATTATCCGGTCCTACATAAGTAAGCGTTTAATAAATTCGCAGTGGCTGAAAATAATGAAGTATTAATTAGAGTAGGTGAGAAGACGGTATGGTATAAAGAACACGTATTCGCAAATTACAGACAAACATAGCACGGTGGGAATGATGGGTGTCATCTTCAGCTCTTTAACAAAACGTGTTACTTGCTTAATTTCGGTATCGATACGTGAAGAAGGATTTTATGTTGATAGAAGAAGAAAGGTTTATGAAGGGATACTGACAGGGTGATAAAATGAAATTTTTATTGTCTTCAGTCATTTGACTGGTTTGCTGCAGCTCTCCAAGATTCCCTATCTAGTCCTAGTCGTTTCATTTCAGTATACCCTCTACATCCTACATCCCCAACAATTTGTTTTACATACGCCAAACGTGGCCTGCCTACACAATTTTTCCCTTCTACCTGTCCTTCCAATATTAAAGCGACTATTCCAGGATGCCTTAGTATGTGGCCTATAAGTCTGTCTCTTCTTTTAACTATATTTTTCCAAGTGCTTCTTTCTTCATCTATTTGCCGCAACACCTCTTCATTTGTCACTTTATCCACCCGTCTGATTTTTAACATTCTCCTATAGCACCGCATTTCAAAAGCTTCTAATCTTTTCTTCTCAGATACTCCGATTGTCCAAGTTTCACTTCCATATAAAGCGACACTCCAAACATACACGTTCAAAAATCTTTTCCTGAGATTTAAATTAATTTTTGATGTAAACTAATTATATTTCTTACTGAAGGCTCGTTTAGCTTGTGCTATTCGGCATTTTATATCGCTCCTGCTTCGTCCATCTCTAGTAATTCTACTTCCCAAATAACAAAATTCTTCTACCTCCATAATCTTTTCTCCTCCTATTTTCACATTCAGTGGTCCATCTTTGTTATTTCTACTACATTTCATTACTTTTGTTTTGTTCTTGTTTATTTTCACGCGATAGTTCTTGCGTAGGATTTCATCTATGCCGTTCATTGATTCTTCTAAATCCTTTTTACTCTCGGCTAGAATTACTATATCATCGGCAAATCGTAGCATCTTTATCTTTTCACCTTGTACTGTTACCGCGAATCTAAATTCTTCTTTAACATCATTAACCGCTAGTTCCATGTAAAGATTAAAAAGTAACGGTGGTAGGGAATATCCTTGTCGGACTCCCTTTCTTATTACGGCTTCTTTCTTATGTTCTTCAATTGTTACTGTTGCTGTTTGGTTCCTGTACATGTTAGCAATTGTTCTTCTATCTCTGTATTTGAACCCTAATTTTTTTAAAATGCTGAACATTTTATTCCAGTCTACGTTATCTAATGCCTTTTCTAGGTCTATAAACGCCAAGTATGTTGGTTTGTTTTTCTTGAAAAATGAAATACGAGATATTAATAGAACTACTTAAATTAAAATTGAAAAGAAAATTAATTAATTATTTAGTGAATTTAAGTAAACGTGATATTCACTATACATAAAAGAGAATTTTTAAAGATTAAATTAAGATAGATTTTTTTTTTTAATTTTATGCACTGTTTATATAATTACAGATTTCAACTTTGTAAAGTCATACTAATGTTCCATTAGACGTATAAACAATTTATATGTACTGTATTCTAAAAATTATATGTGTTTCTACCCAAGAGTTATTTTATTCTATGTTATCACACAAATATTACATAAATGATTTAGACTTTATATTATCCTTTTAATTGGTGTAATTTTTTTTTTATTTGATTAATTTTAGGTAATTTTCTGCTTCACAAAAAAGTTCATGCAACATAAAAAAAAAATCAATCGACGTCATTAAATTATGTTAAAACAATAAAATTATCTGCCAATATTTGTTCAAATATACTTCGACCCCCATCTATATAAATAAAAATGTAAATGTTCGATTGTTCAAAATCTTAAATCTCCGAAAGTTCTTAACCGATTCCTTTGAAATTTTGACACAACGTTGCATTCGAATACGCGCGTGTTTTCTTATGCCTAATATTTATATACCTTTTCCTTTCCTTTCATTTCCTGTTTAGCCTCCGGTAACTACCGTTTAGATAATACTTCAGAGGATGAATGAGGATGATATGTACGAGTGTGAATGAAGTGTAGTCTTGTACATTCTCAGTTCGACCATTCCTGAGATGTGTAGTTAATTGAAACCCAACCACCAAAGAACACCGGTATCCACGATCTAGCATTCAAATCCGTGTAAAAATAACTTGCTTTACTAGGACTTGAACGCTGTAACTCTCGACTTCCAAATCAGCTGATTCGGGAAGACGCGTTAATCACTACACCAACCCGGTGGGTTACTATTTATATACCTAACATGTCACACCTGTGAGAGGTAAAAACATCCTCTTTTTGAAAAACAGCACATCTGTTGGATGTAAAAGCAACACACGCTATACTAAATATTTTACGATTCCATTTCGATGTTTCCGATATGTGTGTCCGCTATAGATTAAAAAACTGCTGGGATTACGCGGCAGGAAAAAGGAAGAAAGAGAATAATCGGAAAAGGTAAAAGAGAAGAAGGTAAAAAGGGAAGAAGAGGAAAATGGAAACAAGAAAAAAGAAAAAAGAGGAAAACGGGGAAAAGGAAATTGAAAGTGGAAAGGAGAAAAAATAAGAGGGGAAAGGGGGAAAGACGATCGGGGGTGTGATGGGAAAGAGTAAAAGGGAGAAAGGGAAAAAGGGAAAGGTTAAATTTTGTGAAGTTCCGTAATGCGCATTTTGTTAATATTTTTTCACACCTTCAATCGTATTCAAATGAACCCAATGTATATAATCTATACATATATATATATATATATATATATATATATATATATATAGATATAATCAAATCTAACAATAGCGAAGCATTGCCGGGTCTGCTAGTTTTTGTATATAATTTTCAGGAAAAAAGTTAATTGCTAACTTTTTAGACAAAATTAATTATTATTGATTAAGAAAATGCGATATTTACTATATATAAAAGGTGATTATCCGATTGAAATTAATTTTAGTTTATTTTTTGTTAGAACGTTTTTCCATCAAATAAAATTCTACCGCCAATAATAAATTAATATAGAAATTTATTATTCATAGTTAAATAATACTATACGTACTTTTTATTACACAATTTTATAATATTATAAATAGAATCGCCGCCAAGTAACGACGAGCTTAGAGTGGTGACGATTACTACCCAACATACAAACATATTTCTCGCTCTTAGTAATCCCCCTTACCAAATAACTGTCCCACTTTTAACAAATGAATGCAATAATTTTGAAATTAAATACAGTCGGCTAATTTCAAACTGTACATCGTAAAATGTAATAACGGGGGACAAAATATTATCTATTACTAACTACACGGTAATATATTGCGATAGACGGTTATTACTGTAACTTAATTATTTAAATATAAAATAATTGTTTTTATTTGAAACAAGATGTCACTTTCTTAATAGTGTAAACACGCAAAAATACACTGCTTTGTAAACAACAGCTGCATCATTTTTATACTACTAAGAGTTGATTAATCATAGTGTGCCAATGTTTAAGAGAACAATAGTATAGCAGTGACGTACGGGCTAATTGTTCAAACTCGCAAATGTTTAAAAATTTGTACAAAGGTTTTTGAAGAAATACTTTAAAAGAAATAATAATGATTCCAATTTTTATTTAAATTGTTTTCTTTAGCCGCATTAAAAAATTTACTAACAACACGTCAACACTTTCATTGACGCTATCATCATCATTATTGTCAACTGAAAATAAAATATTGTTTTCATTATACCGTTCTTCCTGCCACAGACTATCATCTTCAGTATAATCTAATGTACAGCTAATGCAACATCCTTGTTTAATGCCATCTGGTGTTATCGATTCCAAGACTTAATAATCCACTCGTATAACAAGCTCACGGAAGGTTTTTTTATTCTTCTAGTAGGAGTTAGCTGATGACTGGTAGTTCGCATCCAACAATTATAATATTTTTTTTTAGAATTATCTTTAAAACGAATGTTTACACTTACATCCAAAACCTATATCTGTGAATTCATGAGATATTAATATGGATCGCTGTTTTTTAAGAATTAAGTTTCTGGACCAGAACATTTTGAGCCAATTTTTGACCACAGACCTCCACTCGACGTTTTTCAATAATTAGGTACTTTTATTAATAATAATTTGTAATAATAATAATAACCGAAGGTAGTTATTATTATAAATATAAATTGTTGTAAGTTCCCCATCACGAATATAGAAACGACAATAAACTGTGAAACAAATAAAAAGCTCGGTCGAATCCAAATGTAAGTCAGCCCTGCAAATAGGTTTATGATCCCTCCATTGTACGGGATAAAAGTAGGAAAACATATCAATTTATATTCGGGAAAATACGGTATTTTATAGATACTTATACGGTATATATATATTTACAATAATTAGAAAAAAAAACGTCAGACAGTAATTAAAACAATAAATTCCATTATAGAATGTTAACTTAGAAATTACTAAGGTATAATCAAACAGAAACTTTATATATTATAATTTACGCACTAGTTGAAATCCTCTTGAAAGTGGTTTTAAGCGATGGAATAGTTGATAATGCCTGCGGGAGTTAAAGAGGTTTGTTGGTTATAACGGAAGATGATACAGAACCTCTTGACTAGAACAACACCGCCCGAAATAACAATATTATCTTGATGTAAACCAATACTATCGTACTATAACATTGCCCATAATATCGTTCAAGTACTAGTTCACTTAGAAAATAGATGTGTATCAAACATGCTCGCACGCATATTATTTTAACAAAAGAAGGATTTGAGTTAGCTTTGCATTTTAATTTTCTACCCTCTCGCAAACCTAGAAAAAATTATTGATAAATAAACTATATTTAGCTAACGTTGAATTTATTTACAAGTAATTTCTTTAGAAAAATTTACCTTGGAAAAATAATTTTATTATTCAAATGATTCATCATCATCATCATCATCATCATCATACTCGTCTGTTATTCTACGTGGGTCCTTTACATCAACTTACTCTCTCATTGAATTATATAAGCAAAATAATTATTGCAGTTTATAATATTTATTAAACGATTATTTATCAAAGAACAGAAAGGAATGCAAAGACTCATTAAATCAATCCAATGATACATTAAATAAATAAACTTCCATTAAAATACGAAATTAGTGATAAAATATTTAAAAAAAAATTCAAATAAAAAAATACAGTTAAATTTATATTGTGAATATTATTTAAATAGAAATGAAGTTTTAATTTGAGTTCTTTAATCTCCAAGTGAAAGAAGAAAAGTAATACAACAGGCATTGTTATATATGTTAAAAAAAATCGTAATAATTTACTCTTATCTGATGCAATATTATATAAATCTCTCTCTTTCCAAATTAATATAAAACTATAAAACAAATGTATTAAGCCGATCTCCGTGGCTGAATGATAGAATCTCGGCCTTTCATTCGGAAGTCCCGGGTTCGAATCACGATCAGGTACAGCATTTTTCATTCGCTACAAATTTCGATATACATACTCAAACGCGTAAGCTTCTGTAGTGAATAAGTACACATCAGTAAAAAAAAAACTATTGTCTAATAAATAATGTAAAGTAATTACATATAACTTAAATAAAATAAGGTATATATATAAAACGGCTAGCTACACTGTATAATGAGCTATGTAATGAATACAGACATGAAACTTAGCAAAATAATAAATATATACAATATGTTAAAATAAATTTTATAATAATTTTTAGATTAACAAATCTAATTTGCGATTACTTAGAATGTACTTTAAAATTAAGATTTAAAAAAACACAATTTAACTCAAAAAGATTTAAAAAAATAAGATATCTTATTCATTTTAACTTGTAATTGTTTTTATTATATTATTGTACTCTTCAGGAAGTACCCCTCCACCACTAATATCTTTCAATAATTTTTTTAACGATTTACGACGAATCGTACGTAACCGGTCCCCGGCGGTTAGACACAGTTCGATTACATCAGGGTGTCGTGGCAGCAGCCTGCACCCCCTAGCTTGGCCCAACGCAGAGGCAACCCACCGGGATCCCTCTGGATCGCAAGGACGTCCCGACTCACTCTTCCGGACAGCCAAGACGCCCCTCCACAGAAGGGCTACACGTCCCAGTTCCTACTCTAATAGAATCCAGGCATGCATTACGCATGCCCTTCCCCTTACTCGGACCCTCTCACACCGCAAGGTTTCCCTTGAGCCATCATTGGAAGCACTCCGACTCCCCCTCTTTGGCAGGCAGGTGAGCCAGGATGTCCTAGGCAAGGAGCTGCCTACCTGGCCCTACACGTCCGCATTTCGGATGGTTATTTTTTTTCTCCAATCCTAGCTACAGACGTCTCCTACAGGAGATCGTGGGCCAACCCATTCCTGTTCTCAGTGAGGTAGAGCATCTTCATGAAGTAGCTGCGACCACACCGCACACCGAGCTCCCAAATCTGTGACCCTCAAGGCCACACTTCACACATTGAGGCCTCCTCCCTCATGAGTTCTCGGCAGGACTGCCATTCCACCCGGAGTCTGTCACTATTGACCAGGAAATTGGCCGCTGACCGAGAAAGGACAACAGTTGCATTCAGGGACTACCAGTAAGCCGGCCGCCGGGAAGTCACCCTTATCTCCCGGTGAGCGTCCTGGGGAAGTCTCCCTCACAGCCAGGAGTAAGTTTTCCGTGGCCACCTCACAATCCAGGTCCTTGACATGAACTGTAATCTGCATGTCCATTCGTTCCGCCGATTTAACTGTTGGACCCTGGATAGACTCGTGGATCTTACGGGAGAGGGTCTGTGCCTCATCAGCCCCGCCCGCAATCTTCAGTTCGAGGGTATCGATTTGCCCTCGCCTGGCGGAGATCACCGCACCAGTGGTCGCCTCCCCCGCCCAGGCCTTAACCTCCCTCACGAGCTAGGCATAAAACAGGCCCTCCATGCAGACCAGTATCCGCTTACAAGCAACTGCAACCTAGATATCAACATAACCTAAGCAAACATAACCTACACTCGCTAAATCTGTTACATTAAGTATATCAATTGTATACAACAATGAATGCAATCTCTAATGATGGCTAATACAGTTGTATTTTTATTTATGAGAATTTCTACAGCGTCATCGATGTAAGGATGAGAAAGATTTGCTCAATTTGATATTACAACATATTAGTGAGTTTCATCCTGTAATATAATTATCTTTTAATAAAATAGGTATTGTGATAATAAAAGTAATTATAATTATGATTTATAATAAATTTTATATTTAAAAAAATATTTTATTAATTTTTAATTATACGCCCTTTTCTACAAAATAATTTTAACCTAATCATTAAAATACACGTAATTTTAATGGATTATGTTATCGCATATTATTACTGCTATATGTCGTTAAAAAAGAAAAAAAGCTATGGGGGAAATTCCGAAAGAGTACCAAATATTTTACTCATTGTAGAGATACAAATTTAAAAAAAAAAACAAAAACAAAAAAACTTTTACTCCTAGTCAGTTACAGGAAAATGTTATCGTACATCAACAAAGAATGCAGAATATTTAATTAATCTTTGTTTACATCACTGACTATCAATACTATAAATAAATAATTAATTTTTACCTTATCAATAATATATATATATATATATATATATATATTTGTTATGGTCTCTTTGGACCGGGCGTTGTTGAACTTTTTGCACAACAGATGTCTTCCCTCTGTTTTCCCAGTACAATTTCCATTTCGTTTCGTTTAACTTGTTTTTGTTCATCAGTCCACTGCCTCACAGTTCTTGTCTTATCTGTAAGTTTCCGGAAAATGTGTTTATAAATTTTATCTCTAAACTCTGTTCTGCTACACTTATCGCCTTCGTTCAGTTGTAGTTCGCCGAGATCCTTCTTAACTTCGACGACCCAATCAGTAGTCGCTTTCATATTTGTTAAAAAACTAAAGACGCGCTTCGTTAACCTATCATCCGTCATCCTGAATATATGACCGTAGAACGTCACCCTTTGTTTTCTCATCCTCGACGTCAGCGGTTCGTTGTTCCCTTTATAAATTTCTTCGTTACTTCGCAGTCTGTAAGATCCGTCTTCTAGTTTTCTTGGCCCCAATATTTTCCTTAAGATTCTTCTTTCACGTATTTCCATTTCCTTCAATTCAGTCTTTTTCCTGAGTATCAAACATTCTGATGCGTAGAGTGCCTCTGGCTTGAGCACGGTAGTGTAGAGTCTTATTTTTGATCCGTATGATATACTCTTTTTGTTGTAGATATTCTTTGTTATCCCGTATGCTCTTTCTAAATTCCTGGTCCTTTCCGTGTTAGCTGCCTCATCGAGTCCATTAGCTTAAATAATTTGTCTAAGATATTTGAAACGATCGGCTCTCCTGATATTCTCTCCTTTTGTTTTTATTTCTTCTCCTTCTCCTTGTGATGTCGGTATTCCATGTATTCCGTCTTCTCGTAAGATATCTATCGATATAAATGGGAAAAAAAACTTTCACACAATAACGTTGAAATTAGGCGAAAAAAAATTAAATATGCAATTATGCAAACTTAAAAATTTTTAAATTCAAATTTAAAATAAAAAAAAGGTCCTCAGTTGTCCTCGCAATTTTCGTTTACGTTTGTTAAATCCTTATTATTAACCAAGTGAGTTGATAATTATTTTTTTTTTATTTTTTTTAGGACGCCTTTTCCGGTGTCTAGTTGTAAGGTTTTCCTGTATAACTTAAGTAGATAAAATTATATTACATTTTTTAAAATTAATTATGCTTTGATATTAATTAATTTGCTCATAATCTTTACTCAGTGTTTGATTTTTGTAGAGTTGAAATAAAACTTCTGGTTATATTCTGATATTCAGTATTTATACGCAAAAATTCAAGAGAATTTTTTTTAGAAAACATAAGATAAAGGAATAATCAATCAATTTTCCTATTTTTTTATTGTATTCCTTCTAGGCGGTAAATTTTTTTATGTCATTTCTCTGAATTTATTTATTTATTTTTAATTAAAGACAAAGAAAAATTAATAATTTACATTATAGCCGGGTTCGAATCCCAGCCACGTATGGCATTTTCACACACGCTACAAATCGTTTATTTCATTCTTTGAAGAAATACCTAATAGTGGTCCCGGAGGTTAAACAAGAAAAAAAATTTTCAAAACTCAAAATTTAAAGAGGAATTGAAAAAGTATTGTTTTATTTGCAACTTTGTTTTTACGTTCATTTAATTTTATGTGTTTCACACGAGCGTAAACTTGATTTAAATAAAAAATTATTCAACACGGGTAATTTGTTTTAATTTTCCTCTAATAATTAAAATTGTAATTTCAATATTGGAATTAAACTGTATAAATAACCAGAAAAATGAATGGAGAATGCAATAAAATCGCAATTGATTTTTAACTATATGGTTATTTCGCCACTATATTGGCAACTCATAGGAATGAATAGTAACGTTGAGATTAAAGTAATTTGTATAACGTAACATTCCGTATTTGTATTCATGTTTTTTTTTCTTTCAATTATAATTAATACACATTAAAAATAGATGTTTCTCATTAAAACATATAAATAAAACTGTATGCATTTAAGCTATGAAACTGTGATAAGAAAAACTAGAGCATTCGGAAATAGAAATATTAAGTTAACGAAAAATACAATCCCAATTGCAAAGTATCTGAAAGAGGTACAGTTAAAAATATTTTTAAACAACACAACGTTAATATTATTTATATTTAACTCTAAAGAACAAGGATGTTTGCCTAGTTAGGAAAACCTAACTTATGTTAACTAGAGCATAAACACCAATTCTACACATATAACGCAATGCAAATTACATTAAAGATTTATGTGTAGCCGTATTTGTAACAGCTACTTCATGTACAACTAGAATCACCAAAATTACACATAAGTAGTCGATTATGATCACACTATTCTTATAGAAGACAAAATCAATTATTTGTGTATTATAGCAGAAATAAACCTTTAAATAATAAGATATTATATTTCCAAAACAACCAAAAAAAATCTAAAACCTTTTATATTAACCTCTCTTTTTAAAAGAGAGGTTAATATAAAAGTATTAAACTTAAGAATAAACTTTACCGAGATTTATAAAAGTAAAAAAAAAAAAAATAAAAAATAAAAGAAATCATCACCAATATTGAATGTCAGAAAATTCTATTAAAAAAAAGAAAGAATAAAGTAAAATCCAAAGTACTTTGCGTAAAGTAGCATTATTTTCAAAAACTTTCACATATGAATTAAAAAAAAGAATTTAAAAAAAGTTAAATCCCACTGAACCCACAAAAAAAGCTTTGATTTTAGGGAGGTAATGTATACCTAAACTTCAACCCCTTCTAACTGTTTAAAGCTCTTTCCTGATATTTTCGACGTTGAAAATCTCTTTGCGAAAGTTACTGAGCTTTAAGCTATTCTGCCAGTCAAGAAACTTAGTTATAAACTGTCTCGTAAAACTTTTTTAGAAGTTACATCATGTTTTTCAATATAAATATACGCATTTCACTATTCCGTATGTAGCAGTTATTTTATAACAATAATGATGATTTATTTAAGAAAAAGCAAGATATACACTAATTCAAAAAGAAAAACTAAAATAAGAATTTTCACAGTTACTTACTAAAATAATAATGTGATTTACAAATATTCAAAACACTTTTCTTAGAGAACTGTCGTGTGGATTAGAAATGCTGAATAATTTAAATGTATTGTCTGTTTAAGATCATATTAACTACTCTTAATTTACAAAAAATTGCAAAATAATATATATATATAAAACCAACAAAAACATTACGATATACAGAGTAATTCATGAAGAATGTTAAAAAAAACTTTCATAACATGTTCTACTGGAGAAAATGAAGAAGAAAATTCGTATAAACGTCGGAAACGACGTTTATACGTCAGCGAGTGTCAGCTGGCGAATATTTAACCTTGATTTCTGCGCCTTCGGTAAGTTTAAGTAATACTGTAATTCTTAGAACCTTAATTTACTGGTAAATTTAATGGTTTTAAATGAAATCTGACCTGAAAAATTGAAAGAAATAGGTCCCAGAACTGTATTTGTAGTGGTGCCAAGAAATCTTGGGGAGAGAACAAACACTATTTTATATTTGGCGTAAAATAACTTCATTAATAATAAACACAAGTGTTGAAACAAAAGTCGACCAGAATTTGATTCTGAATAAAATTATATGAATAAAGCCCATAGAAATGAAATATAAACGTAAGAATTTCGAATTTTTTAGGGCAAAAACTGTATATTAGAAATCAGGGGGAAAGTTTCGGGACTCAAGTTTCCAAACCTACGTTTGTATGAACTTTCTTTATTTTCACCGGTAGAAAATGTCCTGAAAGTTTGTTGCATTCTTCTTGAATCATTTTGTACACTTTATGAATAAAATAAAACTTAAAAAGATTTAAGTTTATGAACAGTCAGATGAAGGGTTTAGGACAATTCGTTTTATAATTTAAATAGATTACGAAAATTTTAAACACTTTTACAAAATGCGCTCATCATTTCAAATATTTGGTATGACCTTCAATTTTAGAATTAAAAATTGATATAAGATACATCATAATTTTTTTCTAATACAGCAATGGAGGCAGAAGTCAGTCCTCGCAAGGCGGGAATGAATTACAACGTTTTTTTCTTGTAATATTATACGACCTCGGATTTTTTTTGGCACTATTTTAACAAGAAAAATGAGATAAAATGATAGATGAAAAAGTTGCCCGACCCTTACCAGGAATTGAACTTAAAAACAAATAAACTAGAAACTAAAATGTTACCCGCTTATTCAATTTGTCAGCCGCTTTACCTCAAGAAAAGATAAATATTTCTGAAACTTTAAACTATTTGATTTTAGTAGTTTAATCGTCCTATCATTTATTTTACGTCATATTCGGCCAATAGTAACACCTTGGTTATCGCTTACATAATAAAACTGACAAAGAATATTATCAAATATCTTAAAGGCAGAGTTCCTGATCCTCTAAATAAAGTAAGAATATTTATCTCTTCGTATAACGAATAACACGTATAAAGCTTTTTATAACCTAATTTCATATTTTTGTATGAGAAATACAAGTACTATTCCAATGTTAAAAAAGAAATGTAATGTCAACAAGTAACTCAATTTAGAATGAATTAATTACAATTAAGTCTTAGGATAAATTTGGGAGATAAACATTTTAAGTAATAGAATACATTCGTATATAAAATAAGAAACATAAATGTCTCGTTATCTGCTGAAACGATTAGACTACCTCATTACACTAAATTTACAACTATCAAGAAACTTTTAAGTCACTCTCCCAATATTAAAGCAGTTTATTTAGATATATATTTTTAACTTCTTTTGATTTTACAAAGATTATACAGTTTTATTTTAAAGTTACATATATTGATTTAGTTTCGTAATTATCACAAGTTAAAACTCAGGGGTTGTGGTATAAACCACCGCATATCTTCAAGACAAAGTATGTAAAAAAAAGTGTTAATACACGCCGATTATTTTTTTTAAGTTCTTTTAAGCTAATAAAATTATTAGAATAATAATAATAATGTTATGAGAAACCTGGAAGCCTGTTTATATTGCGAATAGATTTTACGTATCAAGGTCTTAATTTTATCCTTTATAGTTTACCGTGAAATAAATGTTTGTAATACCATGAAATTTTACAGACTTATAGCACCTAACTCAAATTAACAGACGTGGTAAAACGATATTTTACACCGATCGTAAAAGCTAAAACTTGATTGTATCACCTACAAAGCAGATATGTTTTATTTCCAGACCTTTTATTTTTGATAAAAAAAAAAGAAACGAAATTAAACAGAATTACAAGACCAAAACCTCATTTTTATTATTAATATGGAAAAATCCAATTTCACTGAAAAATTAACGATAAGATTTAATATTGTTTAATAAAATAATTTGGGACAATTTACGAGTATTCATTCGTTTTGGTAGATACGTAATGAAAAACATTTTAATTATTAGTCCACATTTCTTTTTTAAAGAATAGTACAAAATACATCGACTTTTTATAACTTTGTAAAATACTAATTTAAAAAAATTAATAAAACAGATTTTATTTTCAGATTAATCACAAAACACGTAGAGATATATTAAAAATAGATCGCTTCAAGAATAGTTAGACTGCTATTCGATCGACAAGAAACATGAACTGATTTAGCATTTGCCTGGAAAGATCAAGAAAAAATAAGGGGAAATCTTAATCAAAGCAGAATCGTAAAATATAACAAAAAGCTTGAAAGTATTGAAAAATTTTTCAGGCTATTAATAATGAAAATTAAAAGAACAAAAAAAGCAAAATATATTTATTTTTAGAGGTGGGGAATAAATTAAAAATATATATATTTTTTTAAATATTCATATAGATCAAACTTATCAAGTTTTCTTAAGGAAATTTTTCTGTAAATACAAGCAAACACTTCCTTCAATACAAGCTAAAATAAAAGAAAGAAAATTTTAAATCTGGGTCCTACAATTTACAAAAATTGTATACATCTCTTGACTGTGGAAGAATTATAAACACCAAAAGGTTTTGGAAGATATTTAAATATTTAAAATAAAAGAACAACAGAACAAAAATCATATGTTTCAGTTTTAAGAGATGAGGGTTAATTTTGATTTTTTTTTATTATTTAAATACGCATTTCAGATAATAAATTTGCTCTTAAGAAAAACGAAATTTGTTTTTTTGGCGAATATCCTCCCCAGGCCCTTAAGGAGTTTTGAAAAAAAAATGATTAATGCTCCATTGTAGAAATACTTTAACCAAATTTTAAGAAAATCGGTCGGGTTAATCCTGAAATATAAAGCTAAAAGTAGTGCGTAGCACATACGTACGTGCATACTAACGTATGATTTTTTTTGTTTCTATGAATGTTGGACCCTAAATCATGAATATTTGTAAAAAAACCCGATAGCCATTTTTTGACAACCATACTTTCTCTTAATGGTCGAACAGACCTAAAACTGTAAAACCTACCCCACAGAAAATTTTAATCCAACATCGAGGTCGCAAACAAATCTATCAATAAGAACTCTCCAGATTTATAACGCTGTTATCCCTAAGGTATCTTAATCTTTTAATCAAAATAAAGGATCAAAACTCCATAAAGAAATGTAAAAAAAAAATAAAGATTAAAATTTTATTTGTCACCCCAACAAAATTAAAAAAAAAACTAAAAAAAAATTTTTAATTTAAAATTTAATTTAATTTTTTTTTTTAATTTTCTATTCATGCTATATTCGCCGGGAAAGTATAGATTATAAAATAGATTATTAAATAGTACAGAAAATTAATTATAATCTATATTAATGCATAAAAATAATATGATATAAAAAATGAATGAAAATAATAAATAGAATAAAAAAAAATCTCATGTGGACACAACATAACTTCCTTATACGCCTATTAAATTACATATACAGATTTTTTTCTGCGCTTCATTTAAACTTATTTCATTTGAAAGTGAGATACGATCATCCTACTCTAATAAAGTAGACAGCCAAAATTGGATTCAGGTGGGACACCACATTGTATTACATTTTTTTGAGGTGTCCGCACCACCATTTTATATTAGTTTCTACATTAATTTTGTTTTACGTCGCTCAAGTAGTTACGTGGTATAAGTGAGAACGTGTCGGATCCGTACCCATACACACGTCAGTTCCAATCCTGCTTCATATACATATAATATTATTTATTTTATTTTTTTTTTTTTAATTTAAATATATTAGATTTATTAAAAATTATTAACCTCTATAAAAACTTTTTTTGAATTAAACTGAAAAGTACATAAAATTCTATTTCACTAATAACTTTCGATTTTTTCATATTTTTTTATTGTTATTGAATTATTATTTATTGTAAAACGTTTTTCCTCAGAGGTTAATAATTATTATTAAATCAATATATTTAAACAAAAAAACAGTAAAAAAAAAAATATATATATATATATATATGAAGTCGGATTCGAATCGATGTCCCTTCCCCTTGTAAGATCCAAATATTTCATTAATTAAAATTTTATTTCGCTATAACTCTGGAATCAATGAAAATAAGTACCACTTATGATATATTGATGAATTGTTGAAAAGCTCTTAATGAGGGTTTATTACTGCAGTTAAGAAAAAGTCGAAAAACCAAATATTTTGGATTTTGGGCTTTTTTGGACACTTTTGATCCAGTGGATTCCAATCAAACGGGGAGGTGTACAATTATATGTTACAACAGTCCTAAATACAAAATTTCAACTTCCTACGGCTAATCGTTTTTGAGTTATGTGAGATACATACATACGTACGTACGTAAGGAAGTCATGCCGAAACTAGTCAAAATGGATTCAGGGAAAGTCAAAATGGATATTGCCGATGAAATCGGAAAACCGAAATTTTTCGCGATCACAATACTTCCTTGTACGAAGTAAAGGAAGTATTGTGATCGCGAAAAATTTCGGTTCGCTTCCTTTACTTCGTACAAGGAAGTAACAAAGTAAAAATTGTAAGACTTTCTTAATAAAAATAAATAAATAATTTGGCATTATTTTTTATATTAGACGAGAACACAGATAATTAAGTTTTATTTAATTTATAAGAGACCGCATTGTAGATTATTATTACTTTTGTAAAAGAAAACATTTATTTTTTCAATAAACTGGTTAAAGAGATTTCTGGTATTTTTATTTATTTATTTTTTATTTTGCTTGATGTATTAATTCATTAATTCACCACAGAAGCGTTGATGCTTCTGTTGAAGTATGGAAATGGAATTTTGTAACCTATGAAAAAATGCCATCCCTGACCGGGATTCGAATCCGGAACCCCTCAGTGAAAGCAGAAACGCTACTACTCCGCCACAGAGATCGGTAAATTTATTAAACAAAACATTAAAAATCTGACTTAAAAAGTACAAACATAATAATAATAGTTTTTCAAATGCGGTACCGTTTGCTATAATAATTATTATATATAATTTTAAGAACTAACCAAAATTCCAATTTATCTTCCTTGAGCATTTCAGCTATTCTGCCATCTTCAGGAAGAGTATAATTATGACTAAAACATATAAAATTATAAAACTTACAAGATTAGATATATATATATATATATATATATATATATATATATATATATATATATATATATATATATATATATATAATTGATGGTCATTTTGTTAAAGGTCGTCAAAAATTAAAGTTTTAAGTCAAAGTGAGTACGTCCGTATTGTAATAGTTTCACAATTGTTAAGCTCTGTAAATTGCGGAATCAGTTTAGCCAACTTAATTATTATTTATTATTTGCTTATATAAAATATCATCAACGGATTTAACTTGTTCATTTATTAATTTATATATGAAATGTTTCGAGATTAAAAGTGTTACAATAATTATTAGAGTAATCCTATACATCCATAAATTTATTTGGATCTAATTATGCTTAGTTTTCAATATGTGTTTAGCAAAATTTGAAATTTGATAGAAATATATAGACCGTTCGTTCAGATTTTGCATATATAATTTAATTATGTAAGTTTTATAATTTTATATATTTTAATCATAATTACACTCCTCATGAAGATGACTGAATTGCCGAAAGCGTTCGAGGAAGTCAAACTGGAATTTTAGTAAGCTGTTCTTAAAATTATATATAATTTGTTTATTTTTTTTGTTCCTGCAACAAAACAGCTACACAAAAGCTTTGTATGTTGCACAATATTACATAAAATCATATAGAACAATCAGAATATCATAACAATAGCTACAAGTCAAGAACTCACATATAAATTAAAAGCACAATATTTAAAATACAATAATAATAATAATAACAATTATATATTCAAATACAACGAAAATAATAATTAGAATTTTAAATATGGTAGTTATAATAATAATAAAACAAAGTAAAAGCAAACAATTATGAAATAAGTTGTTTTAATTACTGTTTTATTGAGAATTTTATTTTTGTTAACCAAATTTATTTATAACTATATTTTAAATTTATTATAATTTCTCCAAGAAACGAAAGGGAAAAACCCTGTGTTTTTGATTAAAATAAAAATAAGATTTCTAAATAACAACGTAAAGAAACAGTTACAAAGAATGATGATATAGGCAATGTAATATGAAATATTTACCCTAAATTCTCCATTTTTATTTTTTTATAATTTTTATGAAAAAAAAAAACTTTTAATATCAGTATAACTTATTAAATATTACTTTGTAACAAAAATCCATTAATCGATGATTACGGAAAGAAGTGAAAGTTATTTTAAAATCATCTAAAAATAGAGAAAGTATTATTTTCTTTTTAAATATTCAGCTTATGTTGTTTGGAAAAACGTTTATAATAAGGAAACAGTTAACTTTCACTATCTAAAATGAACCGATAAATGAAATCAGTAAATTTGATGAAACGTAATAATTGAACATTTAAAAAAAAGAAAATGTACAGGTAGAATTTTATTTTTGAATTTTTTTTAGTTAACTTTTTTATTTTTGAATTTGATTTAAAATGACAATGAACGCCCAGTAGCATTGCTTTATACATACGAAATTTTTCCGAGTAAACAACGTGAAATTTAATTAAATAATCATTTTTCAGGTTGATAGATTTTTTGTTTTGGGTAGGCTGGCAGTGGAATAAATTTAATTTATTTTTTCGTAACAAAGATACAATTGTTTTTTTTTTTACAGTTACATTAAAATTAAACAATTATTTACTTCCCAAATTTTGTTCAACATAATAATAATAAATATATATATATATATATATATTTATTATATATATTTAATTTTCCCAGTTATGTGAAATATGATGCTACAACAGGTATGTCACAACTAGGCATAGACACAAGACTATAAAGGGAAAATATATAGTTCAGTCAAAAATAATATATATATATAAATTGTTTCTTTTTTTTAATTTTATTCCTTAATGAGACATTAAAAAAAATTAACAAAAATATTTATTTAAATAAATTGTAAATAATATCTGAAAAACTCATTTATTCCAATGCTCCCAAGTTCCAACATCTATTTTAATCAAATGGACGTTTGTGCACATATCCGTACGCATGTACGTACAGTACATAACGCCAAATATGGCCTGTATTTAGATTTATAATGCTAGTCCCCGTTCACCGATATTCTTCAAACTTGGTACACAGATACAACCGTCGAGGTGAAAGAATATATTAAATTTTTACGAAAATTAAAAAAAGGTGTGGGGGTGCTTTGGCCGAAATAAAAATTCAAATTTTTATTGGGGCACTTTAACAAAAAATTTTTCTCACAAAAGTTTAAATTTTATCAAGATCAAAAATTACTAAAAAGTTTTATTTAATCTTCACCCCTCCCCAAAAAAATCGCTTTATATATTTTTCTTTTTTTAGCTATCCCTTCCTTCAGAAAATGAGGTATTGGGGGTTTTTTGCATTTATATTTTCTATATCAATAGGTCATCAAACCACTGTAAAAGCGTTTTGCCCATCACACACCACAATAGTGTGCGGAAGAAAAAGTATTGTTTTAATTAATTTTTTTTTTTAATTCAAATATATTTCGTTAAGTAGTCCAATTAAAATCCTATGCGTCCATTGCATTGAAAGTGGAAAAATCCTAATCTTTTCATAACCCTTACTCTTTAGTAACTTATTTTACTCCAAAAATAAATAACCGAAAATAAGTAAGTAATAATTTTTACTCTGTAAAAATTTTACAGAGTGTTTTTCGACCACCCTTCCAATCTTTTGACTACTATCCGAGATTTCTTTAAAAAAATTATTAAAAATATAATTCTGAGAGCTATTTTTTTTTTCATTTTTTAAAATCAGATTTTATATAAAACTACTAAATTTACACCTTAATTTGAATCACAAGAATTACCGAAGGTGCAGAAATCTTTCGCCAGCCGACATTCGCTAACGAAGCGTTTCTGAACTTATATATATATATATAAACTTTCTTCTTCATTTTCAGCATTACAACATGTACTGAAAGTTTGTTACTTCTATCTTTGTGAATCATTCCGTTTAAAAACAACGAGTCAGAAAATAAACGAAAACTGAATGATATCGAAAGGTAAAGTAGGCTAGTAAAACAAAGTTTAAAATGACATTTTTAAAATACAAGAAAAGAAAAAAAACAAGTAAAAAGGTAATAAAAAAAAAAGTTAGATTCGGGGTACAATAATAATAATAGTAATAAAAATCAGATTTAAAGATCAGTATTTGTGGTAATATTGCTATGTCCGACTTTTTGATAAAAAGAAAAAAGAATGAAATAAAAATATATGTATAAAGTTTTCAAACAACTTTTCTGGTTATAAAACGAGAACAAAAACCTAATTTACCTAATTATAACTTTATCTATCGTACATTTAATTAAAAAATATAATTTAAAAAAGTATATATCAGATTATTCTGACGTAATCAGGAAACTTTAAAAGTTATTAAAAAGAAAATATGATAAAATACGATTAGACATTATTAAGATTTGTTTTATTACTTTTACTTTAATAATATCTTTATAAAATATACAGGTATAGTTTCTTACAATAATTAACTAATCTAAATTCAATAGATATATTATAAATTCTAAAGACTTTTATTAAGATTAATGTAATCGAATTCATTTTATAAGAGAAATTAAAAGTAGTTTTAACTTACGTTTGAAACTCTAAATCCCCAGATCAATTGCATACTTTTTATGCAGCACACAACAAACTATCAATCGTAATTAAAAAAGTGACGCTGGATAAAAAGTTAATATACTATGCTATTATATATATTTCGTATGTGTCGTAGGTGAATTGAAAAATCAGGCTTATGACAATGCACCCGGCTAACTGGAAAAATACCGGGCTAATTAAAAATATAATCTCACCAAACATAACCTACGCTCGCTAGTTAAGTTAGCGAGCGAAGCAAGCGTAGGTTAAGTTTGGTTAGATTATACTTATAATTTATATAAAAATAGAGCATCCAATTACCAACAATCGTGAGTATTGACTATACAAGCGCTTTTGGATTATTCCTACATCATCAGGAATTACTAGTTAATTATTAATTTTATCGTTGTGCATATAATTTTTTATAAATGCGAATTAAAATGAAAATAAAATTTAAAATTATATATTTATAACAGTTGATTGCCAATAGTTAAAATATGTTAACGTTAAAAGAAAAACATCTTGTCAATAAGATGTTTACAACTGTTACATAGCAGTTGGCGGTTCAGAAGTACAGGAGGAAGCTGGAGGCCACTCATAGGAGGCTGCTTCTGCGGGTGACATGTGCCTACAGGACAGTCTCCTATGACGCGATCTGCGTCATTGCGGGAACGCCGCCAATAGACCTATTGGTTGAGGAACAAGTAATGAGGGGTCATGGGACTGCGTGGGTGATCGAGGACAGATACTAGTCCATCTGATGCGTGTAGGGGCCAGGGAGGCAGCCTCTATGCCTAGGGTGTTCGGGCTTACTCACGCGCAAGAGTGGGTGGGTCGGAGCTCCCCGATGATGGCATGAGGGACCCTCAAGGTGTGCATGGGGGGACGCGTAACTGTGAAGGGCAAACGAAATGGATGTCTTGATCAGGTACAATAGGGACTGGAAAGGTGCTCTCCTGCGGAGAAAAATTCTGATCACGGGAAGAGGTGATTAGTATGTTTTCGAGGAGGCACGAGAAACCCCGATGGGATGTCCGAGTTCGTACGAGCTAGGGAGGGCAGACTGCGCTGCCATGAAACCCTGAGGCGACTGTGTTAAGGTTTTTAGCGTGAGCTGGTCGTCTTGGGGGAGTTTAAAAAATAAAAAAACTGTTACATAGCATAAACTGAATTAGTTAGCCAACCTAATAATTAATAATTATTATATAATTTTCTTAAAAGTTATTGTTGTATATTTGCCGCTAATATAATTAAGAATAAATCTAAAACAGGATGGTTAAAAATGAAATAAGGTGTTACATAACAAGAAACATAATTTGAATATAGAGTTGTATACATTACACACGGATCTAATTTTTGAACCGGGTAATGTAATTTTTCACGATCTATTTAAAATAATTGAATTTAACATAAATTAATTCGTGAATATTAAGTATATTAACTTGAACAATAAAATAAATAATTTAGTATATAAACAGATAAAATATAATAACGTAATAACATCGAATAATACAACTGATAATAAACACAAATTTAGAGATGATATAGTAAATACTACAGGCATCGAATTCAGCGATAAAGAGATTAATAATATTAAACAGGCATATAAATTTAATTTACCAACCTTAAATAATGCAATTATCAAAAACACTATTATCGACATAGAACGTAATTTATTCAAAATTGATAACATGGATAATACAAACAAATTAAGAAATAATTTTGTTAATATAACGGATAACATAAAAATAATAAAAATTTAAATGATAATAATAAGTATTCCAATAAAAACTATTACATATAAAAACAAAATATAAAAATTAAATTAAAAAAAAATAATGCATTTATTGTTAAATCAGATAAAACCGATACTCCTGTTGTCATTAACAATAATGTATACAGAAAAAACAAACAAATTTATGGAAAATAATAAATTAAAAGAAATAAACGACTCTACGAATATTAAAAAAGAAATCTCCAATAATATTAAAAAATGCTAACATATATTCAAGGATGAATACACTAAACAATATTTCAAACTAACTAATACCATTGCACAGTTAGTATTAATTTCTTCAGTTTGTTTGCATTCGTCGGTTAGTTTGTTTCATTTTAGATTTATTTTCTTTAATCTATTTTTGTTATTGGACTATGAACGAGCAGTTCGGTCCGGGGGCGCTTCCCCAACGGTTGGAGGGGATTTTGGTGCGTCTCGGTTTTGGTGAGTGAGGTCCCCTCAGACAGCAGCGTGGCCGATAGTGCGGCGGAAATGGATATTACGGAACATCGGAGTGAGGAGCGACTGATGGAAAGACGCAGAGAAATCGAGAAGAAAGGAACGTCGGCTCGTAGGCGGGGACAGGCTGTCGCTTCACCGGCTTTAGTCGCTGAGGGTTTCGCAAGTGGTAGCGGCCTTGGGGAAGGACTTCCCGCTTCTTCTAGTACGGTCTGACGATGATATGGAAGTGGAGTAAGGGATTCCGAAGACATCTGAGATTGCGCCTTTGTATCTGAGGTTGCAGAGGAAACAAAGAAGTCCAAGACTGGTAGTAGGGGTTCCTTGTACTCCTCAGGAAAGGTCTCTGGATTGGAGAAGTGCGGGTTATTCCCGGACGTCTCCCGCATGGAGAAGGATGAGCCGGAGGGGAAGAGGAGTGCAGGTGTTGCAAAGAGCCTTACACTCCGGAAGATATGTTTTATTAATAACATGACTTTTTCGTTTAATCATGTTAAGGAGATAAGCTAGCTTGTGGCAGCAGCATACGAACACAAAAGTAGAACTAAAGGAGTGCTCCGAACGTATGTATGCCTCTGTTTGTTTGATGAAGATGTTTCAAGATGTTCTTGATGAAATAATCACAGAGCTTCAGGAGGGACAATCAACTCGACCGGGTACGGTGGAAGAGGCCACCCAGACGTATTTCATAGTCACGGACATGGCTTTGCAGACTCCGGGACTCGTGGGTCTTGACCGGACTGCGTCCTGGTCAGGTTCGGAGCTCCGTCGAATAATTGATGGTGTTGCAGACGAGGACCTTGGGAGACTGATCCTCCGGAGCTGTCCTGAGGACGTTTTCCAATCTTCAGTCCTAATGGAGGATACACCGCTGGGGTGAAGAGGGTCCTGGATTTGCATGGATAACTGATCTGGCGGATAAGGTCGACTACCCAGATCACACTGCAGTATTTCGTAAAGCACCATGGATTGGGAACCTAGCTCATTTGGGTAAATTGTACAGTCATCTGCTCGAGACCTGTTCGGGGACGGCAGCGGTTCCAAAATTGATCTTAATCGTACTGATTACGCCCTAATAATTAACTCGGCGGCTGGAGACTGTGACGTGACCTCCATCATTTGCCGGTCGGTTTCTCAGGTGATGAAGGGTGGGTACAGTCGGGCGGTGTTTTTCAGGACAATCTGGGCGAGTTGGGTAACTATTACGTCGCACAGTTGGATATTTCAGTCGTCGGATCGGGAAGGAACACTATACACCTGTTAGTGTATGCAGAAGGATGTCGGAAGGAAACGGCCGGTAGGCCCGCCGATGACGACGATAGTAGTCAAAGCGGAGGGGAAAACTTACGTTGACCTCCTCCGCACGGTAAAAGGAGCTGGGTCGCCAGGTGAAGTTGGGGTCCTCTCTGAGCGTAAAGTCAGGGTGAGAACCCTCACATCCGGGTGCGGGCCAAGAGTGGGGCTGCTGAACGGATAAGCAACGATATTTCTGCGAAGGTCGAGGGCACCACTATGGGTCTGACAGGGAGGAGTGGTACGAATAGTCCATGTTCTTATTAAGGATGCGGATGTATTCACCACTCAGGATGAGTTTCGGAAAATCTCTGGGGAGTCAGTGTCGATCGAAGTAATGCCCATGCGACCAATCTATGATGCGACGCAGGTGGTCACTGAGGCTGTGCCGCCCATCCTTGCGGATAAATTATTGGCTGATGGACGTATCCCTTTTCGATGCTGGAAGTCAGGCCGCAAGGCCAATTCGTGAACCGGGCCAGATCGTAGTGGCCACTGTTTTACCTGTGGAGAGGCCGGTTATCTACGGAAGAACTGCCTGCGAGAGGCTCAGTGTTCTTCCTGTCGGTTGCATGGACATGCACCCGGGAGTAGGGGATGCAAGGCTTCACCTGCGACATGAAGATGCGGCGCCTACTCAGTGTTGATGAGTAAAGGAATAGCTTCGTCCAGGATGGGTGGGAGGCTCCGGCATCCCACCATCACTGATTGGACGGGGACTCCTTCGCAGTGCCTCTGGGTGAGGGAATGTAAGACCGTAGTTCTGGTGAGGGATCCCACTTGGAGTGTCCCATTAGAGGCACGGCATTAAGACCAAAGTCCCGGTGAGGATACCTCTTTGGGTTCCTCTCATTAGAGGCGTGGCATGTATTGCAAGCCCGAGTCCTGTTACCTGGGCGGAACCTTGTGTTCTGCCGAAGTTGTTTGAGGCTAAGGCATTCCCCGGAGCTGAGTAATGCTGAAATGCTTCTTCTGGCTCCAAAGGGGGAGTAAACGAAGGTGAAAAAAAGATACCGATGTAACAATACTAAAAGCATTACTTAAAATACATAAAGATAATATGCCCATAAGACCTCTTATAAATTATAAAAATACACTCCCGTATAATTTAAGTAAATTTGTATCCAATAAATTAAAAGAATACATTAATATTGAGAATAAATATAATTTAAAACATAGTTACGATCTAATAAGTATAATTAATAATATAAATATAAATAATACAACCAAATTTATAACTCTAGATATAAAATATATATATACAAACATTGACACCAATTAAACTCTAAACATAATTAATAATACTCTAGCTAAATTAAAAATAGATAGTAATATAATAAATGAAATAATAAATTTATATGTTAAATATAATTATTTTAAATTAATAATAAATATTACCATAGGATAAAGGTCTACTCATGGGATCTCCACTTTCTGTTAGTATAGCCAACATATTTATGAAGGAAATGGAAAACACCCTTTTACCCGATATAATTAATAAAATCAAATTATCTTATATAAAAGATATATAGATGATATTCTAATAATATATGTATAATTTTAACATACTTTTTCTGTCGTGAAATACCCAAAAATTACGAGTAATTTGCAGGTCATACCACGAGTTTTCCGTAACCCTTCCATTGTCGGAAGATATAAAAAAACAGGTCATCCGAACCAGATGAAGACAAAGAATATAAGATAAAACAGAAGAAGCAAAACAATGATTTCTATAAATAAATGTTTTAAGTGTCATTTTTAATCGTGTTATTTTATACTTTTTTTAATTTTTTATGTTGATTTAAAATTTTTTATTTACTTTTTTTTAATTTTTTTTACTTCACCTTATATTTTAATAAATTTATCAATGCTTGTATATCCGGCATGGTAGGTCGGCGTCTTTATTGTGCCCTTTCTTGATGTCGTGTCCGGACATATCTCCCAAAAACACAGCGCCGGGTCTTTTCTCTTTTACTGTGCCTACCATCCCCTGGAGTCCCAGAGGATCATAGACAATGGCATGCCAGCCCTCATCTCTGGAGCTATCCTCACGTTCCTATACTAACAGCCTCGGCGCCGCTCCTCTTGATTTTTACTCTTGATTACCTCCGTGGCATCGGTGTTGACTATTCTCCAATATTCCTCGCTTTGTAACATATAGTATTTATGATTCCTTCAATCCTTTATGAATACTCTCCTAAACAGATTAAACTTAGCTGTCGAAATGCAGAAAATAATTGTTTACGAAGTGAATTAACGAATATGGTATATTATTCGATAATTTATACTTTTCAATTTATTAATAGATTAAAATATTCGCGTTAATAGAATATAGAATTTTATTTGAATTTATTCTTACAAGAATATTAATGCCCAATTAAGGTAATAATGTATATAATCCACAAAGAATGAGGTAAGACATCAGCCCAATCTTGAATAAAGCGAATAAAAATGATGGGCCTATTTAAAATTTAACATTGAAACTATTGTTTAGCTCTCCTGAAAAGTTAGGTTTTTCACATTTGTTACTTCAGCATGGTGGAGACGATATGAATAGGTTCCAGATGAGTGAAGAAAACGTGGATGACCGAGAAAGAGATAGTTCCAGTGTGTATTTGAGGCTATGGACAGGAGCGGCATGGAAGAGGATCTTTGGGTGGAGAGAGAAAAAATGGGCTATGGAATGCGGAGTATCGCCGCTGGTGACTGTATAACCGCGTATAAGATATAATATATATATAGTTCACAAAAGTACAGATACTTTTACGTAAGATGAGTAGGTAGTCTTGTTATTATGTTACTTAATAAAAATATTTTCCAATGGAAATTTGCAACCTTATTAATTTTGATATTATCTCTAGATTTAAATTATTCTATCATAAAATATAAATTCAATTTTTTTACTACATTTTATCTGTTACAATCGAATAGTAATCACTTACGGCAAAAAAGTTTCTCACAATGCGACATTTTTATATTACCCTCGGTATTAATTAAAATAAAAGATGTATATTTCACTTTTTTATATGGAAAGTTAGTGAATCAACGTATCTGCTAATTAAAATAGATTTTTGAAAAAGATAAAAATATTTTATCAGATTTATTAAAGTTATAAAACAAAAAGCTCCCAATTAATATTGCAAGAATGTAAATGCTATAATTGAGAACAGTATAACCGCATGCAAAAAAAAAAAGAGAATCAATTAACGCAATGATTTATTGGAATATGATAAATGATTAAATTAATTAATTACTATTACACTCACCAATATTAAATGAAGGATTTTAATAATTATTAAATTATCATGCTTCAAAGGACGTGACTAAAATTTAATAATTGAAGTAATATTTTTTTTAAAAGATAGGAGCAAAACAGAATCTGTGTGGGTGGAATATTGATTTTGTTACTACATAATCTCAGCACAAAATACGTATTTCAGAATTTTGTGTACACAATCCATTAATTAATATATTTATATAAGGAAAAGTGTTTGCGTATCCGTTTGTCCATTATACAGGTCTACAGTTTTATTCCGATCGTGAAGAAATTTTGTTCACTAACAGTTCCAAATAAGAGGATGTTAAAGAGGAATGTTATCGATATTCATTTTGAAAAAGCTACCCCGTCTCTTTTTCCAATCCCATTAAGCAAAATTTTAACGTGCATCTTTGCGGTTTTTTGCAAAAATATCTCGAAAACGGTGAGGAAATAACCCAAAGTGAAGGTGTTAATCACCGTTTCATCTGCTATCTCCTTTTTATTCATTTTCCACCTCGTTGATTATCTCACTCGCTCGGTGTTAGACTATAAAGAACCCCGCAAGTTGAACTTCAAGCAGCATCCAGAGCTGTTAAAACTGAAGATCAAACGAGCGTCAAAGACTTCAAGCTACACGTCAAATACGCATACGAAGCCGTGGTTAGCCGCTAGTTTATAGTAGTTACTGGATTGATAATAGAGGAAATAAGTTATAAATAGAATAAACTAACTAGAATTTGACTGTTTATTTTAATATCCGAAAATTTAATAAGTTATTATAAAGCTAAATATCCCATTAAAATTACTGTTTACTTGTACTTAAATTAAGTTTTTTTTCTTTTTCTGTGCTTTTTTTTTATAATAAGTGAAAAAAAGGAAAATTATTTAAATATCTAATTTTGTGCTCTTAGAAAGGTTGAAGAATGTGAATTTAATTCTGAAAAAATTACCAAACAGTTTTAAATAACGTTTTTTTTATTACGTCAGGTAATGGCACCTATCGATTCAATTTTTCTTTATCCTTGATTATATTGCGAAATAACTTTTCAATAGATGTTGGTCGAAGTTACCTAAAATTAGAATAAAGTTTCCGGGTTTCTTTTTGTATTTCAGAGGTACCAGCAACAGAAAATCAATATTTAGAAATCCCAACCAAAACATAATTATAATAATTTATTTATTTACAAAACAAAAACGGCACAAGTCCAAGTCATTGCCTATGAAAAAATAAAAATAAAAATTATAAGAATGAGTTACAGCTATGTTTTACTACAATTCTTCAACATTCATTTCAAATGCATATTTCTTAGATTTTTAATAAAATTCTTCCTTGGTTGGAAAAAAATTATCTACTGCAGTAATAATACTTTTCTCTGTCGGTGAAACATATTGCATATTGTAATTAAAAGGGCAAAAATCTGTAGTATTTCGTCTAGAAATTCGTAGCTGTATTTCATTTGGCGCAGTATTATGTCCGTGTAAAATTTTATGAAAAAAATAGTATAGCAAAGTATTTCTGCGACATGCAACAGATGATAAATTATAAATTGACTTTAGCTGTTGTTCATCAAGATGTTGAATATAACATTTTTGATAAAACCAAGACAAAAGGTTGTTCCGGATAAAGTCAATATTTTACGAAGTATACACTCTCCGGTAATTCCGGGTGAATATTCAAGTTGACTACGAAGAAGAGTAAGACGGATTAACATATAGTCTCGCAAGCCGTTTCAAGAGACCAATATTTCGCTTTGCCCTGCTCACAATTATGTCTGCATGTTCAGAAAAGTACAGATTAAAAGTCAAGAAGGATGCCTAGATCCGTGATGGAGTCTACGGTAGTAATCGGATGAGAATTTATTGTGTATTTAAAATAAGCGGTATTATTCTTATGGAAGAACGGAATATATTTTACGTTTTGAAAAACATATGAGTTCTAATAACCCGAAGATAAACAGAGATAATATTTTGTTACAAAGGGCTAAGATTGGAACTCTGTGGAACTCCAGATGTTGCGGAGAATTCACGATGGGAAATATATCCAGCATACCTAACAGCAAAAGTTCTATCACTGAGTATGAAGAAATCCACTTAAAAAGACAATCGGCAAATTAAAATCCGGCAAACTTGTTCATCAGCAAGTAGTGCGACATTTTATCAAATTCTTTTTGAAAGTCGAAATAGATGGCGTCCACCTGACCTTGAGATTCAACAGCAGGATCGACTTGATGTAAGAAAAAAATAAGATCTGAGCTTGTAAAAAGTTTCAGCAAGAAGCCGTTTTGGAAAATGGAGATCTTATGCTGAATATTATGAAATATATGAGAGTGTAGGATAGTTTCGATAATTTTAGAAAACAGCAAATAATTTTCAGCATTTTAACTAGTATAATTTAATAATTAAAACAGGATTATATCAATAAATTCATACAACATTTTCAACATAAGTTACAACAAAGATGAGCAATATAACGCTGAAGATCACTCTTCCAAATGTCTTCAGTTTTTCCTTAAAAAAATTATTAGTCTACTAAGTATTGAAGCATTTAAGCTGATAAAATTAAATTCTCTAAGCACAGAATAAAAAGAGAATTACTAACATTATTTTAACCTAAAAGAACAGTAGTTCAAAACATAATACCTCTAAAAACATATTCAATATTGTTTTAAAAAGTATTTTAACTTTAAAAAAATACTCTTATTATTTTGTTGAAAGTAATAAATATTTTTCAGTATATATTTCGTTATAATCTATCATTTTGGATTTAATTCGTTACTTTAAACAATACCCATCTTAAAAATTCTGTTATATTTAGTAGAAGAAAACTAAATTTTTCTGCTAAAAATCATTATTAATTGTAAAAAAGGGGAGTTATTTTTTTTTCTTGTATTTAAATAATTGTTAACTGGGCTTGAAAATTTCAATCTAAGAAATTAAAATATCAATGTTGATATATATATATATATCATAATAATAACAATAATTGTAATTTGATCTTTTCCTTTTTCACTTAACATTTTTATTTATCAATTTATTTAATCACTTTACATAGAATCATAATATTAATCACAACTGACGATGCGGGTTAACCGCGAAATTTAACTCTGGGAAGTTTATTAAATGTTATATAGCTGTGATTGGTGTTTTTCTTTGCTATATCATATTTATATATATTAATATCATATTATATATATATATCATATATATAAACACGTAATATCTTACGTGTTTTCGGAGGCTAAATAGAAAAAATAAAATAAAAAAGATATTTACAATCACTGGTATCTAAGTTGTGAAAAGAAGATTGCTATCTGGTACTGTCTTGAATCAGCTTAATTATGTTAATCGGATGCCGTACTTGATTAACTCTTAAACCGTGAGCTTCAAAAAGCTGGAAAAAATGAAACATAATCATGAAACTTTATGACTAAATTTAAGCATGTCGATGTGACATTTTCCGCTCTTTCCACTAGTGCTATTGAAAAAGATAATTCCATTTGAAAACTCTTAATGACCTTGAGATGACCTACAAATGGGGACCTCAAGGTCATTTTCAAGGTCACCGTCGGATATTCCCCTCGTATCAACTTAACTTCTGTAGTCTTTTTTTTACTCGTTCGCGTAGTTTGCGAGATAACTGCCATGGAATATAAATATTCCAGAAATATTGTATGACCTTCAAAAACGGTTAACTCGTATAACACTATCTGGTTAGCCACATACGTGTGACTACATTTCTATTATAAAATTTTCTACTCTTTTCATTGGTGGGGTCAAAAAAAGGTCATTCCATTTGAAAAATAAATGGTAATAACCTTGAAATAAGTTCAATGTTAAATGCAAGGTCACCATGAGGTGTCCGCTTCCAATCTGAGTAACTTTTGTCAGGTCATTTTTTTTGTATTGTGCGTAGTGTACGAGAAGATCGCCTGGGGCGATTAAAATGAAACGCCCTGCATTTTTTTACTATAACACAATTGAAGCGTTATTAAAACAGTTTTCACATTTTTCATTACATACTTTTAATAAATACAGAAGTTTTTTAAATTAAGGAATGTTTATTTTATATACAGAAAGGAAAATAATGACTGTAAGTCTGAAATAAAATAAATAACTATTCCCTTCCTTTATTATAAAAGAAAACAAAACATTGTTTAAGAAGAAATTAAGAATTATAAAAACTAATTATAAAGTTGAGAGATAATTGTGCAAGATTTTCAAGGATTACAAAAGCATTTATTTATATATATATATATATATTTATTTTTTTCTAATTTATTCATCTCGTTTTCAAGATAAATAAATAGACTGACTTACCATCTGCTGTTTCTTTAAATAATTACCGAAAACAATGAAATTAAAGAAACTTTATAAAATTTTCGTATTTTTTCCCCTTTATTTGCTAATTTTCTGAAGGTAGGAAAAATTAATTCTTTGATTTCTCCAGGAGATATGGAATGACATTTTAAAGAAAAGCTGAATTAATACAAATAATGTGTCTTCTCTTTTAATCAATTTTAATATATAATACATTTATTTCACGTAATTTCAATCTTACTAATTAAATGATTTTGGAACCGACTTTAAAATTATTATTAATTTAATTTAATATTTCACTTTAGTTCAAATAAAAACATCCGCTCAAAAATTCCACTTTACAGATCTTTATCAAATTATGATAGAGTATCAAAAAAAAAAATAATGTAATTTGCACCCTCAATAATTTTAAAATAAACAAAAATTAAAATGTATGTACTGTATACTTTTATATAGAAAAATTATTCATAATTTAAACATTTATATAGTAAAATAATGATTTTTTCTCTCATGGGGAAAAATAACTTACAAGCGCAAATGAGAGCTGCAATAATGAATGGAGGGGACAGAAAGGAGGCAATTGACGGTCTCTACGTGGCTTGGCGTGACAGATGGCGAGATTCAGACAAAGGAAGGTTGGCTCATACGAGACGTCAGGAACTGGGTGGAGCGAAAGCACGATAATACAGGCTGCGAATTCACCCGGTTCCTGTCTGGACATGGGTGTTTTCGAGACTACCTGTACAGGATTGGCAGATGCCATACAAGTCGCTGTCACGATTGCGGCGGACTGGATACACCAGAGCATGTGGTATTTTTTTGCCCTAGATGGCGCAACTTCCGCGTAGTGCTCGAGGGTCAGGGTGTGGAGGGGGCCAACAATATAATCGAGGTAATGCTCAGCAATGGCAACAAGTGGGAGTGTGTCTCGACTACGATCGCATCAATGATACGAGAGAAGGCGAAGGCGAGCGAAGAGAGGCGACGGCAGGCTGAGTTGATGCGAATCTATGGAGGCTTGGAGTTCGATGACGGGTGATCAAGGAAGGCCAGCTTCTGGGGGTGGGCGGCAGGGTCTCCTCGGAGTCGTCGCTCGTCGATCGCCCCCTGGGGACGTCTTCCGGTCACATGGATTCGGACAGTGGAGTGCCTGGGTGATCATGCAGGGGCTGTACATACCATATGGCTTAGATCCGGCCCCTGCATAGTAGAAAGGGAGGGTTTTTCGCTAAAAACCCAGTGCGGGGCTCTCACTCGCTGGTGAGAGCCCCGCACTGCCGTCAGTACGGGCCTGACGGCGGCTGGCAGAGCTTTTTCCTCCGCTACGGAAAGAAAAAAAAAGAAAATGGGGAAAAATAAAAATATAAAATACATGCATATTTTTAAATCTTTTTTAACAGTAGACAAAAAAAGAGTAACATACAGAAGAGTAAAAAAGAATCATCATTATTTTAAAAAAGTATTTTTTATTAATTTTTTAATCTGTTTCAAAAAAAATGGTCAACTATTGTTAACCAACAGTGCAGTTGGTATAGTTTTCTATATTATTATTATTATTATCACCGTATTTTTCTCAGACCTTTTCCCTTTTCTTTTTCCTGTTTAGCCTCCGGTAACTACCGTTTAGATAATACTTCAGAGAATGCATGAGGATGATATGTATGAGTGTAAATGAAGTGTAGTCTTGTACATTCTCAGTTCGACCAATCCTGAGATGTGTGGTTAATTGAAACCCAACCACCGATGAACACCGTTATCCACGATCTAGCATTCAAATCCATGTAAAAATAACTGGCTTTTTTTAGAGACCTAGCCGAACATTTATGTCCATAAGCGGGAGAGATCTGAAGTCTATGTCTGGTGTACTGCAGAACTGACTTCGCTGCCAACAATTTTCCTCATCGTGCTACATGTTTTAAGAATATCAATTTTCTGTGATTGTATGTAGATGTTCTTGCTGAATCGTAGTTGGTGTAAGGTACGATGCAGCTGTTTATTTATTATTATTCGGATCGATGTTCCAGTGCAGTAATCACTATAGGTACTAACTAATTCATCCTAATGCCAGTGATCTTTGATGTCGTTGATCAGAGATTGGATCTCGTCAATTATTTTCCGCGATTTTTGTTTCTACTTTAGCAGGTGCTGGTAATGCGATGTCGGTTAGGGTGTGCACTTTACTGCTCTATCTATCAGAACAACATCGCGTAGATTGTAACTGGTGGTCCGGTGTGTTTGACAGTTCCTAGTTTCAGGTTCCAGTATACCTTCCATCGCTCGTTGTAATCTGCAGCTTGCGGTTGGTACTTGTTGTACGGTTCACTTTTGTTAATTAGACCTTTTTGTTTCCACATCCACTGTTCTTTCACCGTGGCAACATTGTTATGTCGTTGGAAATAGTCGACAGGGAGTAATATTGAGCAACCGCTGATGTGCTTAATGTTTCCTTGGCCTTAATTGCATAATCTGCAGAAGTCTGAGTTTACAACCGGGTTTTTTGAGAATTTATAATTCTCAAAAATTAGCGATCACCTACTCTTGAATAGTTATCATGAATCCCTACGTCTCACCCGATATGTTTTCTATTTGAAGTCGTTTGTTTATACGAGGCTTAAAAGACTACAAATGTGTTCCGTGAAATGTTTTGCTGTTCCACCGATCAACTTTATTTTTAAGCTCGATCTTTTCCATCGGATCAAAGAAAATTATTATTATTAATAATAATAATTTATCTACTTTATGTATAGTACTAACATTATAATTTATCTAAAACATATGCCCTTTAAATATAGTTTAAATAAAAAGAGATGTAACAAATAGAGTAATCATCAAATTATTTATTTTCTTACAATTTAGAAGAGACAAATTTAAATATTTATTAACAAAATCCAATCTCAAACTAATAACTAGCTAATATCCTTAACTAGTAAATAATCATTGATATTTATTTAGCGTATGACACCAAAACATAACACCAATTACAGTCAAAATTATAAACAAAGATTTAAAAACTAATATATGCTACTGATTCTGGAGTCGCCATCAAGAATTCTTCAGGATTCCCTTCATAAGCTGTCCTAGGACAAACTTCTATAATGTGTCCGACAGTTTGATTTGTCTGATGGTTTGTTTGACAATGATGTGTCTGAATCATTGTTAATAAAGAAATGTAGACTTGTTAATAAAGAAAACTGTTGAAAATAATTAATTAAGAAGAATTAAAAAAACTTTTTCCATAAAATATTCTCTTTAATGGATTTCAACAGAATCATATTAGCGACCTCGTTAAATGGTTAGAAATTTTTCTATTTAATTTAAATTACAAATTAAACAACATTTTTGTTAATTTTATCTATCAAGCAAAAAAAAAAAACATAATTTAATACATAACAAAAGAAGAAATAATTTTCTTTCAATAAAAGAAAATTTAATAAATAAAAATAACAGATTAATTTTAAAAGTAAAATATAATTTGAAAAAGTAAAATTCTAAAAAATATAAATGTAAGAAATTCAGAAATATAATTTCATTTTTTCTTGTAAATGATCATTTTTGTAAGTAGAATATATTAGCGTTTGTTATAGCAAGTCCAAAAAAGAATCATTCGATTGATTGTTTATATTGAATAAATTATTGAATACAAAAATTTATGATTAATTTCGTATTAGAAGTTTATTCATGAAGTTTTTTTACATAACAAATCATAGGTGTTCAATATAATAACATATAATGTTATTATATTATAATAACCCCCCCCCCCCTTTGTATGCAATGCATACGTCTGCATGGTGAGTCGAATTCATCCCACACCTTAGCAAGCGTTTCTCTATTCACTGCTGCTATGGCTGCTGTTATGAAGTTCCGCAATTCGAACACCGTAGCTGGAAGAGGAGGAGCATTAACGGTGTCTTTTACAAGATCCCAAAATTAAATCCGCACACACTGCAGTCTGGCGATCTTGGAGGTCAGCGTTGTAAAATTAATTATTAGGTCCGATACGGCCGATCCATCGTTGAAGAATCCTATTGTTAAAAAATTTTCAAACTTACGGACTACGGTGAGGTGTTGCCCGGTCCTGCTGGAAAATTAAATCTTCCAAATCGGCCTCACCGGCCGATTTTGGTTTTTAGGTTTTGAGGGAAAAGCCAACTTTATATCGAGATACGTTATTTTCGCAACAGTGGTCTCTAAGAAAACAAAGGGACCGTAGTTTTTCCCGAGAAATTGCACAAAAAAACATTAGCTTTGTACAGTAATGCTGTACAAATTCATTTGGCTTCTCCGTACCCCATTTTCCAATACTGTGGTAGTTTACGTTCCCGCTTTAATAAAAAGTAGTCTCATCACTAAATACTAAACATGTTACAAAGCTGTCATCTTCTGCCACCTTGTTAAGGACAAATCACAAAACTCCACACGCCGTTGTTTGTCATCTTCATAAAGAGTAACTGAATCGTGTACGGTTTCACAAGAAAACGTTTACGCAAAATACTCCAGATGCTTTTATGAAGTAGACGTTCTGGAAATTTTGTAGTTCTCTACCGGCACGGCGAGTAGATTTTCGGAGGCTACGTGAGAAACTCTAACGGATGCGCACGAATCTACATCGTCTGACACACGGGCCGACCGCTTGATTTCCCCTTACACAGATAACCCGTGTCTTTAAATTGTCTACACCATGGCCTAACGCTCTGAGCTGTAAGAGGTTCAGCACCGTATTCACTATGGAAATCACGTTGAACAGAAATTACGGACTACTCGAAGCGTAGAATACAAAATGATTTCTGTCATGGAGTCACCATTTTCTGTAACACTGAAGCGAACGAAGTTCTGGTGCTACCTAGTGGCAATCGTGTGAAACTCGAGAGTTCTCTCTTTCTAACATTACTTTTCTCGATCAAAACTATTTAAAACCCGAATAATAATGAAATTTTATAATCGGATGATTCTTTTAGAAACACACTTTTCACCCTCCCTGCGTTAGAAAATATTAAAACGGAGCAGTATTAGGTATTTCTTTGTAGATCGCAAAAAATTATTGGATGGAATTGTCTCCCTGATGAAGAAGCATGGTGCGTTGGTTTTTTTTACTGTATGTGCTCACATTTTTATTTTTAAAAATCAACGCATGCAGGATTTTTATTATGTAATTTTTTTTATAAATAATTATCTAAAATTATATTTATGTTTTGGGGATAAAAAAGAAAAACATTGGAGTTAAAGCTGTGTTAAAGATTCGAAACTCAAGAAACGTTTAAAATGTTCAGTATTTTGAAGCTTGTCGTTGTATTTTTTTTTTTTTTTTTTGTTCGTACGCTAAGTTCATGAACATTATTTAGTTACAATTGTAAAAAAAAATTTAACTAAATTATATGAAATAAAACCATAAAATCATGTAAAACTTTTGCGGCGGACCATAGGTTCACTTTTTTCTAATATATAATATAAACAATAACATATTCTCTTAAACAGTGAAATTACCTTTTGGGAACACGCGATGTTATATTTTATGTTTTATGTTGTATAACTGGTTTGATAATTTTTTTTTTATGTATTAAGCGCAAAATTGATTTTTTGTTTTTTTTCGTATTCCTTAAATCGTTCCTTGTAAGTAATATTTTGTTACCGATTTCACAAAAAATTCTTATTTTTCCGAGACAATGGAATTTAATTGAGGACATGTCAGAGTGTTGTATAATGTACAACGCGCGAGTACCAATGTCACGTTGGAATGTTGAAATCAAACTTTTTTATGAACTACAATCTATAGGATTTTTAATAAAAACTTTTGATTACTTTAGTAAATATGCACTAGATACAGTTTAATTTTTACGATACAAACATCATTTGTCTTCATCAAAGTCTTTATTAACCAATAAATTTTACCATTCTTATATTAACCTCATTTAAGTACGCGTCTTTGATTTACACTAAAATGTACGCAATATTTACTAAAAATTGTCACTATTATTTAAAAAACAACGCGCGAGTAGTTCTGTTAAATGTTTGGAGGAAGTTCCTGAAAGTTAACAATATTTAAATAATAATAGAAAATTGCCGGCCTCCGTGGCGCGAGTGGTTGGCGTCTCGGCCTTTCATCCGGAGGCCCCGGGTTCGAATCCCAGTCAGACATGGCATTTTTACGCACTCTACAAATAATTCATCTCAACCATTCATACAAATCATTCATTAAAAAAATAAATAAATAAAAAATACTGAGAAAATTGGAAGTTTATGAACACGATTACACATTTTATTTCACACAAAAAAAAGTTTTTGGCGATTTTTTCTGTCAGTTTGTTGTGTCATTATAATTAAATTTGCAACAATTTTAAAACCTACATTTACTTTTAAAAAAATGTTTTTTTTCAAATACTACTACAATTTCAAGTTAATAGTGGTTTATTTTCATTAAAAAAAAAAAAATCATTATTAAGTTGCAATATTATATGTATAGCAAAGAATGACATCTTTTTCTTGAATGATTTCAAGAAAATCTTTTTCAAAGAATGACTTGTTAGAATATTTTCTTATTCGGCTTTTATAAAAGAAAATCAATTACTTTTTAAAAAAATAATCCGGATTAGAATATTAAGAGATAAGTATAAAAAAAAAATCTAATAGTAAAATACTTTCCAAAACTATGAAAATAACATTTTATTTTCATAAAAACTTTTGGTGAATAAAAATAAAAGAAATGCTGAAATAAAAGTTGACTACCCTTAATTTCTTAGTATTATTATGAGATAAACTGTAAATCTTCAAACTAAAAGATATTAAGCGACCAATATAAATCACTTTCAAATAAATAGGAATGTATAGTTACAGTAGTAAAAATTTACTGCTTTTAAGGCATTAAAAGTGTAAGAAAAGAGTTTTTTTAGTTTAAACTGGTTTTAAAATGTCTAATAAATATACTAAAATACATAAAACAAAACCGCCTTCATGTGCACTTTTAAAGAACTGTAGATTACTTGCATTATTATGGGATTAGTATACTATTTGTGTAATAATATTGTATATTTTTCAGTTAAAATTTTCTTATGATTTTTTTATTATTTTAGATTATTTTTATGTTTTTTAGCGTATATTGACCTAAAAAAACGCTGCCCGAATGGAAAAAAATCTGTTCACAAGAGACGCAAGCACACGATAAACCTGTCTTCATAAATATAATAAAAGTAATCCAGAGAAACGACATAAGATTGCTACAAAGTGTAAGCTAAGATGGCGCTTTGGATTATAAAAAAAAAAAATTTATTAGATATAAATACACAATGGATAAAAATATACATTTTTAATGCTTAAAAACAGTTTTTTATTTTTAATCCAAAGCTTTTTAAAGTTACATTTTTTCAATTTTTATGAGAAAATATTTTTGATTATTAGATTGATATTAAGTTACATGTATATATATATATATATATATATATATATATATATATATATATCTCATGCAATCAAGTGATAAACAATTATGATAAAAAAAAAATGAAAAACACTCAAACCACCGTATCAACCAATTTTTAACGAGTCCTCCCAGGCACTACCAATTTTTTTATTCAGCACTAGCTCAATTTCTTCCTCCACCCGAATTATTTTACATTTCATATTGTTTGCTATGACTTTTTTTTATCTTCATTCATTTGACTGGTTTGATGCAGCTCTCCAAGATTCCCTATCTAGTGCTAGTCGTTTCATTTCGGTATACCCCCTACATCCTACATCCCTAATAATTTGTTTTACATATTCCAAACGTGGCCTGCCTACACAATTTTTTTCTTCTACCTGTCCCTCCAATATTAAAACGACTATTCCAGGATGCCGTAGTATGTGGCCTATAAGTCTGTCTCTTCTTTTAACTATATTTTTCCAAATGCTTCTTTCTTCATCTATTTGCCGCAACACCTCTTCATTTGTCACTTTATCCACCCATCTGATTTTTAACAGTCTCCTATAGCCCCGCATTTCAAAAGCTTCTAATCTTTTCTTCTCTGATATTCCGATCGACCAAGTTTCACTTCCATATAAAGCGACACTCCAAACATACACTTTCAAAAATCTTTTCCTGACATTTAAATTATTTTTTGATGTAAAAAAATTATATTTCTGACTCGTTTCGCCTTCGCTATTCGGCATTTTATGTCGCTCCTGCTTCGTCCATCTTTAGTAATTCTACTTCCCAAATAACAAAATTCTTCTACATTCTTCAAAATTCTTCACATTCAGCTTCTAAATTCTTCTAAATCCTTTTTACTCTCGGCTAGAATTACTATATCATCAGCAAATCGTAGCATCTTTATCTTTTCCCCTTGTACTGTTACTCCAGATCTAAATTGTTCTTTAACATCATTAACTGCTAGATCTATGTAAAGATTAAAAAGTAACGGGGTAGAGAACATCCTTGTCGGACTCCCTTTCTTATTACGTTACAGCTCTTTCTTATGTTCTTCAATTATTACTGTGGCTGTTTGGTAAAACTTTAAATTATTATTTTAATCTAAATATTTAAAATGTTACGTACTTTTTATTTAATTATTTCTGGACCAAGTAATCATTCCTACCTCCTTTCTTTAGTAGATATACACAGCGGTAATGGTTTATAATCTCGTAAAACAGCAATATTTATGAAATAAAATAACCAAAAGAAAATTTTTAATTCATCCTAACAGTCTACTCGTAAATTAGCTTGAATTAAAAAAAAAAATACATATACAAAATGTAAATAAATATAAGTATATGAAAATTAAGTTTATAAAATTATATTAGCTCTGTTCTAAAATAACATTTATAGTATATTATGATTTCAAATGTAAAAACAGATTATTAAACAGATTAAGGCAGTTTAACTGATATAAAATATATATAAAAACTAAATACGTAGACCTTATTAGAAAAATTTCAAAATTATGTATTTTATTTGGTGTTGAAATTGAAATTAATTTTATAATTAACTTTAGTATTAATTAAACATTTTTACTTTATTTTTAGATGTTAAATTTCTATTTTATTCAATAATAATTAAAAACGCAAATAGTTGTGATGGTAAAACAGTAGGTAAAAAAAGGGTTATGATACTGTGGGAACAGTAAGTTGGTAACTCTGTGATGACTTTTAATCAGCTAATTGAGTAAAATTGCTTTGTTTATAACCTAAAAATCTCATTTTATAATGACGAGTACTCTTGAAATTTACGACTAAGTCGAACAGTGCCGTGATCCGTTTTTACTCCCTTGTACGAAGTAAAGGAAGTATTGTGATCGCAAAATATTTCGGTTTTCATATTTCAACAGAAATATTCATTTTGACCATTCCTGAATCCATTTTGAATAGTTCGGCGTGACGTCTGTACGTACGTATATATACGTACACACGGTGGGTGATCAAACATTTCCCAACGAAAACGCTGCATTAATTACAGCTGCAGTGTGCGGCCGAGCATTGACATGGAGAAGACAATGCCTGATGACAACATTCCTCTCCGCTTATTCTTATTGACCACCACACAGCCCGAAACTGGCTCCATCCGATTTTCACCTCTTTGCCCACATGAAACGCTGGCTAGGAGGACAACATTTTGGCACAGACAACGCGCTGCAGACCAGCGTAGAAACATGGCTGAAAACGCAGGCGGCTCCGTTGTATGACGAGGGTAATGGAAAGTTGGTACCAAGCTACGACAAATGTCTAAATCGGAGTGGCGACTACGTAGAGAAACAGCGAAACTATGTAAGTACTTGTTACAAATAATTTTTTTTTAATTTTCACTGTGGTTTTAATTTCGTGACCGATCGGACCTTGAAAAAAAAAATACCCCTCGTACTCACACCTTATGATTGGTTAAAAAACAAAGAATACAATTGGTTGGAATTTTGTGTTTGATAATGATAAGAATTACTCTCACCTTATGATTAGGTAAAAAAACAAAGAATTCGATTGGTTGGAATTTCAGGCTTGATAATGACAAGAATTACTCTCACCTTATGATTGGTTTCATTTGTTCCATTTGTTTCGTCGATTCAAGTAGCACGGTAAGTAGTTTAATGGTAATGATGATTTCAAAGAAAATGTGTTAAATTGGCTCCGACAGGTAAAAATTATTTTTTGCAGCAGGTTTAAACAAGCTGATTCAGAGATGGGACAAGTGTATAAATTTTGCTGGAACTTATGTTTAAAAGTGAAGAAATGGTCACGCTGATCAAATAAACCGTTTAGTTCCAAAGCAATTCGTGTCTTTAGTTGTTGTGAATGATCCTCGTATTTTTTTTTTTTTTTAAGACAATATACAATCATATAACTTTTATCTGGCATTTAACCTAAATTTAACTTGAACAACTGATTCTTGGGATAAAATTTTAATTTTAATTACAATCCATTTTGTGAGTATAACGAAATTTAACTAATATAAATTTAATTATTTTCAATTTTTTTAATTTATCATAAAAATATACATTTTTTTACAAATATTTAAATAAACTAGTATAAATCAAATACAAAACCAATAATATCAAAAATGTAAATAAAATAATTTCGATGTATATACTTTAATTAAAAATACGAATTATGAATTACTGAATCAAATTATCTTTGTTTATATATAATAAGTATTAAATTTTGACTATTTTTATTATTAAATATACATTGTTTTGTATATTTTAAAGATTTAAATGGTTGTAAAATGATGAAGTTTTAATTAAATGAATGTAATTTAGATTGGATTAGGCTGATATTTGACTCTCACTAATGATCTGCAATTAGTAACAGCTGCTAATGAGGAATGTTAATCCATCAGATGTAATCACACTGGTCAAATTGAAACTAATAACACGACAAGACAGAACGTTTAACTTCATGTCTGTAAAAAGTAATTTAAAAAAATGATCTAAACATGTGGACAAACATTAATTAATGAGAACTATTGTGATACCTAAAAAAGACTGGTTTTTAAGTTAATGGTATAAATTGTGAATCAGAGCAATTTATAAAAAAAAATATTTTGTTTTACACTTAGAAAATATATAAAATAACATAAAATGTATTATTTTTAGCTAAGAGTATTTTATATTTCCCAAGCCAATCTCTTTAAATAGTGACTTTAATTGTATATAGTGGCTGAAATATATCCAAATATGGGTATTTTTAATCTGAATTGAACTAACTAAATTCAAACCTCACTTATTATATCTGAAGTGAAGTAAATTTCCGATAAATAGGTTTTGATGTATAGAGTTTACTCAATCATTTAGGCTCAAAATATCTAGTTTATTATTATTTTTTTTTAAATATAGCCGCCCAAAATGGTGTAGTGATTACCACGTGGCTTCTAAATTATTTAATCTTAATTCAATTCCTCATTAGGATCTAGCATACTTTTTCACCGATAGATATATCCATCATCTCATCTGAACTTGTTATTCCGTAGGCTGTGCAATGTTCATTATTCAAATCAGAGAAAATATAAAGATAAATGTTTTAAATGCAAGCTCACGAATTTGAATTGTAACGGTAAAATACTTTACTAAGGTTAGAGTAACTTCTATTTAATTTAGAACTTAATTTTAATCACAGAAGTTTTTGGAAAGGCAATGAATTTCACAACTTCGAATCGCACAGGTTCGAATTAATGAATTTTGATTATGCCTTTATTCAAACGTAAATCCCAGGTAAGGTCAATTGTTTTTAGCTAACTTTTTTCCTTTTTAATCATGAACTAATAGTGATACAGTATGTCTGAAAATTTCCCGAACTAAATTGCTGTAGTCGATAAAAGTAAACAATCAAGAAACTATGTTGTACGATGTCTGGGGAATGTGTGTACAAAATTTCATCACGTTTCGTCATTCCAATCTCGATTTATATTCAACCGCGTACGTTGTGTTCATATGACCTTGTGCGAGCTCACGACAAGGAACAGAGAAACACGAAAAACTTTGCTTTCGACTTCAAAAATCATTCGTTGAAACTTATTCTATTACACAGCAAGTATTCGTTGATGAAGCCTCACTTCGTACTACAACGTACACGTGGTGAAAGCGGTTTTAAGACGGTAGAGAGTCGTTAGATGACGACGAACGAAGCCGGAGGCCGTCAACAGCTGTTTACGACGAAAACGTTACGAAAGTGCCCGCGCTCCTGCTCGAACAACTTCATTTTACCGTTCAGGCCGTAGCAGAAGAGCTTTTTTTTTGACTTCAGTCATTTGACTGGTTTGATGCAGCTCTCCAAGATTCCCTATCTAGTGCTAGTCGTTTCATTTCAGTATACCCTCTACATCCTACATCCCTAACAATTTGTTTTACATATTCCAAACGTGGCCTGCCTACACAATTTTTCCCTTCTACCTGTCCTTCCAATATTAAAGCGACTATTCCAGGATGCTTAGTATGTGGCCTATAAGTCTGTCTCTTCTTTTAACTATATTTTTCCAAATGCTTCTTTCTTCATCTATTTACCGCAATACCTCTTCATTTGTCACTTTATCCACCCGTCTGATTTTTAACATTCTCCTATAGCACCGCATTTCAAAAGCTTCTAACCTTTTCTTCTCAGATACTCCGATCGTCCAAGTTTCACTTCCATATAAAGCGACACTCCAAATATACACTTTCAAAAATCTTTTCCTGACATTTAAATTAATTTTTGATGTAAACAAATTATATTTCTTACTGAACGCTCGTTTAGCTTGTGCCATTCGGCATTTTATATCGCTCCTGCTTCGTCCATCTTTAGTAATTCTACTTCCCAAATAACAAAATTCTTCTACCTCCATAATCTTTTCTCCTCCTATTTTCACATTCAGCGGTCCATCTTTGTTATTTCTACTACATTTCATTACTTTTGTTTTGTTCTTGTTTATTTTCATGCGGTAGTTCTTGCGTAGGACTTCATCTATGCCGTTCATTGTTTCTTCTAAATCCTTTTTACTCTCGGCTAGAATTACTATATCATCAGCAAATCATAGCATCTTTATCTTTTTACCTTGTACTCTTACTCCGAATCTAAATTGTTCTTTAACATCATTAACTGCTAGATCCATGTAAAGATTGAAAAGTAACGGAGATAGGGAACATCCTTGCCGGACTCCCTTTCTTATTACGGCTTCTTTCTTATGTTCTTCAATTGTTACTGTTGCTGTTTGGTTCCTGTACATTTTAGCAATTGTTCTTTTATCTCTGTATTTGAACCCTAATTTTTTTAAAACGCTGAACATTTTATTCCAGTCTACGTTATCGAATGCCTTTTCTAGGTCTATAAACGCCAAGTATGTTGGTTTTTTTCTTTAATCTTCCATCTACTATTAATCTGAGGCCTAAAATTGCTTCCCTTGTCCCTATACTTTTCGTGAAACCAAATTGGTCTTCTCCTAACACTTCCTCCACTCTCCTCTCAATTCTTCGGTAATGAAACGCTAAATGTCGGTAATGAAACGCCTGATACGACGCATTTGTCGAATCCGGCCCGAGTACCGGGATCTGGGCTGTTGGACTGTCACGACTGTTGCACAACAATGCCGCAGCTTCACAAGGTAATATATTTAACACGTTATTACGCCACAAATTAAATCACCGTCTCATACCATCCGCTCTATTCACCCGACTTGGCGATAACAGACTATTTTCTGTTCCCGAAACTCAAGTTGAAGATGAAAGATCGCTTCGATTTTCGATGACATTCCGGCCATCAAAAGGGCTTGCACCGAGCAGTTGAAGGCGATTCCACAAAGTGATTTTTCCAGAGCGTTTGGCCGGGCTCTACCAGTACTGCAACGAGTGTATAACTAGAGAAGAACTCTATTTAGAGGGCTGAAGTGAGTAAATTCGTTTACCTTTAAATCTGTACTTTTATTAAATTTATTTCGGGAACTTTTCAGACATACCGTGTATTATTTATTTTATAAAAAGGAAAAAGCTATTGCTACTGACAATCCAATCAAATAGAGAAATTGATTTTCATAGCAGAAGATTTAAAAAAAAATTGTTTATTACTTAAATAGCTAATTCATAAACTGCAGACATTAATTATCAGAAATAATAACTAATGTACTTTTAAAAGAAGTTGACGTAAAAATCTACAAAACACAGTTAATATTAGACGTTGATATTTATTAAATTATATCTTACAAATCTGACGAAAGAGTAAACAGATTTTTTGTAATAAATAATGAAAACTATATAATTTCTGAATTATAAAAATTCTCTAATCCGGAGAAAATACATGTTAAAACACAAACTTTTTATTTAAAAAAATATTTTGTAATAAATCCATTAGTCCGAAAAAATGACTAGTTTGTTATTTATTAAATTCCAAAATTATTTTAATACTGTGTAATCAAAATTCAAAATATACATTTTTATAATTTTATCAATAAAATGTGATCTTTTTTATTTTTTAGATTTTCAATTATTTCGATAATTTTTTTTACCACCTAATATTAATTTTTATAATTTATTTTATGAACTTAAAATTTATTCTTATTAACTTTGTTTACAATTCTATGCTTATTTGCAAACTACTATTTTATTTTTTTTACCGAGAGAAAGAAACGTACGGTATGACCTTCAATCATAATTGGGGATATGGAGTGAAAATTCTTTACATCTGAAGGTATGAGAAGTAGGGAAAATACCCCTATTTATTTAAAATGTAATTTCATACATATATATACGCCTATGTATAAAATTTGTGGTTTGAAATTGTTTCCAAATCTACTATGTCAATTTCATGAAAGTTAGATGCTGCAGTAGTATATTTGAAGTTTTTAATGTGAACATTTGATGAAGATTGAATTTGTCGTTCTTGAGGTGCGCCCAATTTAAGGTCGAAAACGGACAACATAATCTCAATTTGAAGTTACGGTGTATTTTTCATACGCTCTTATGCAGCAAGTCATAGCGATTGAAACTTGAAGCTTGTTTGTAGGGTTAACTCAGGGTTTGTAGGGTTTAATCGAACGTATGTAGCGAGTTGTACTCTAAGAAATCGGTGCGTTTCTGCGAAATACGGCGTCGGACACAAAAGTCGGTCTTCTGAGTTTTTTAAATTATAATTAATTTTAAGGTAAAATTAGCTTACGGAAGTCTAAAGATTGTAAACATATTTTTAAATCTGCTTTCAACCCCTTCCACTAATTTGTTGACGATTAATTTACCGCAAACTTAAAAAGCTTAAGCGTGGCAAAATAGATTGAAATTTTTTTAGCGTATGAAAAATGCTATGTTTGAACGGGATGTGAACTCATAATCTTCCGGATGAAAGGCTGAGACCCTACCTATATATTTATTTTATAATCAAATTTATGAATTTCAAATAATTCTGGCTTTACGGTTTGTAAATTCAGGCCTTTATTGACGGTCGTTTTACTTTTTCAAGCTTGTAAGTTGTTTTCTAATTTTACTTATTCTTTCGAGATAAATGATTAGTTTCAGTTATTTATTAAATTCCAAAATTATTTTAATACTGTATAATCAAAATTGAAAATATACATTTTTTAATTTTATCAATAAAATGCGATCCGTTTTTTATTTTTTAGATTTCTAAAAGATTTTTTAGATGGCATTATATACTTCACAAAATCGGTCCAGAAGTTTTTGAAATTACAGGAGCAAATACAAAACAAATAAACGATCTAAATATATAGTTGTCCTTATTTTTACTCGTAACGGGAAAACTATACAAATATATCTAAGTAAAATTTTCTGAAGTTTATATAAACACTGTTTTGTATTATTATATCCCCAGGAATTAACAGCAGTCAAACTGACTGTGAAGTAACAAGATTTAAAATAATATAATTCTACAAATATTAAAGCGGTATAATTAATCTGTTGTTTTTAAGATTATAATCATAATTAGTCAGAAATTCATTTATTATTTATAATATAAAAGGCTGTGGTGTTTGGAATTAATAAATAATGTTAATCTCAATGCCTACAGTTTATTATTATTATTATTATTACTATTTTTATTTGCAGTATGATATGTTATTGTTACCTCATATGAGTTAACACAAAAAGTCATGTTTTCAGTATCATATAAAAGTTTTTTTCTTTGTGCATTCATTATTACACACCATCCATTTATATATTACTGCCTAGCTCTACAACGTGCTTGACAACACTCTGTACCATAGATTATTCCATAACCTAACTGAAAATTTCAGTTCAACAAAAGCGGATAAACAGAACAAAACAAAGAATATATTTTGTATGTCGGGACCGTAATCAAATGAATTAATTAAACGAAACAAACTAAAACAAAATGACAAAGAGTAGAAAAAGTTTCTGTTTTAAGGGCATACAGTTTTATCGAAATCCTAACAGAATCTGATTGAAAATATCTAGTCTCAAATGAAATGTCATGTTGCCTAACACGCTACAAAAATCACTTGATAACATAAAAACAAACCATCTATAGAAATTTTACAGCGTAAGTTATTTATAAAGGGAACTCATATGCGGATATTACACTGAAAACAAATGTAAAATAAACTAGAAAAGAAAAATGTTTGATACAATATGAATACGTGTAATAGATAAATCTATACAGATATATTGTTAAAAATATTAATTAAAATGGATCGGAGTTTACGACCGGTGAAAAAAATAATAGACGTACAAAGATTACTTTTTTATACGCATTAGAACCTGAAAGGAAAGAATTTAAAATCGTTTTATTCAAAATACCAGGGGTAAGTAAAATACTTCCAGTTTAAATAAATTAATAATTTAAATTATATATATTTTTGTTAATTATAATAGAAATAATATTTATATTAATCGATATACGATTAGTAGAATGCAGTTCTCAAACGTGTGAGAATTTAATAAATCCCGTGACGGTAACACAGACGCGACAAGCTTTTATTTTCATTATTAATATGGGTACAGACTTTTAAAAAAATCCGAGGTTCAACGCATCATTTGCACAGCAATTTGCGACGTTGAAACGGTCCAAACTTTGTAACGTAGTTTTGCATAGGTTGGTACGTTATTTTTTTTTATAAAAGGTAGGCATTTTAATGAGCCATCAAAGGATATTACCGATCAAAAGAGTGGAATGAATTTGCGTCTGCTGAACGCCGCAGCGAAACAGACAACAAACAGTACAACTTTGTATGTTATAAGGAGGATTCCCTTATTGATTTGTCTTTTTTCCGATGATACAGTCGATGGTATTTTTAATTAATTCAAAATTAGATGTTGAAATTTAATCAAATATGACATTTTGTATAGGCCACTGACTTATTGAAATGTTATATTAGTTGTATTCCTCTCTTATTGATTGTCACCATAGTCTTTCAATTTTTTTCTTCTTTTTAAACGTATATAAATTTATATACATACATGTGTGCGGACAAGCACACACACAGCAGTTTTCAGTTGCTCATTTTAGCAACAGTACATGCAGATTAAACTTCGACTTTTTTATTAAAACTACTCGTGGATGGAAGATTTGGATCGCCTCTACATTGCTTGGTCATGTTACAAAAGTATCTCAGCAACGCCGCTTCAGTTCGACAAAGTTTTTTCCACCCGACGTTACGCCGAACCTTTTAACTAGAAATTCGTCTACAGGATAGTCGAAGCTGATTTCAGGTGTGTATCCTATTTTCAGTACTTGTTAAATATTAAAAACGTAACTTTTTATTACGTTATTAACTAATTTATTTTCTATATTATCTAAATGTAACTAAAACATTATATTAAGAAATTTAATAACAAGAAGGTAGAATCAAATAAAATATTACAATAAAAAATTTTGTATGTAAAGTACACATACAGGTAAGTTACAATTTTTATTTTTAAATATTTTTATTTATAGTCGCACAAACAATTAAAGTCATTGGTGACTTATCAAGATTACAGTTGCAGGTATAAATTTAAATGTACCTGTAAATGTGTAGTTATTGGATAGACTAAGGCCGACCATTTCCGAGACGTTTGGTTAACTGAACTCCAACCGTCAAAGAACACGGCTATCCACAATCTAGTATCCAAATCTGTATAAAGGTATACGACCTTTACTAGCCTTATCGACTTTACATCAAAATCAGCAGATTTACGATAACGAGTGATTTACCACCAGACCAATCCAGTGGTTTAAGTTATAATTTATTAATAATAAATACTAAAAATGAAGAGAAAAATAATATATACAAAATCTAAAAAATATTTTATTAACGTTAACATTAAAAAGACAATTTAATAATAAACACGGATATAGTTCATAAACAAATGTGAAAAAAAAATTACATAAATGAGAATACCGGTAAGTTACAATTTATTAAAAGATTTTTGGACGGTTGCCATGGAAACAGTTGTAGAATCAAAACGTAGAAAGGAACCCAAGGAAACATATAACTAATAGTAGCTAGATTCTAAATTATTTATGTCAGACATTTATTATTATAGAAAATGTAATTGTTGAATTTCAGTAGAGAACTCCTGCTGTTAAAATCCTTTGGCTCTATATTGTTTTAAATTTATTTACTTTCACTCGTTTTCCCATCTGATGCAGACTGTGTTAATGAATTCATCCTTTTCCTCTCATTTTCCTTCTCTTTTACCATTTTTTTTCTTGGCCTTCGTTTTCTTTTAAAATATCACCAAACAAAAAAATAATGTGTGTATAAAAATATTAAGATTTTTTTTTTTATGTAATATTTCAGTATATTTTTCATTAATTTTTTTTTTAATTCTGTTTTATTTTTTCCTTTTATTTAACATTTTTTATCAAATCAAAAAAAGGATTGATAATATGTATTTAATCATTATTTTCGCATTAATTAAAGATTAAAATATGAAACATCTTAATTATTTCATGATGAATAACAGTGGAGATGTTTTTAATTATTAAAAAGTATTCTGAAAATTAAATTAAGGCTACATGATATAAACTTATATTTTACCTAAAGAAGTTCGAATAATATAAACTCATTTAAATTAATTAAATGCAGTGTACTGTAAAAACTTAATTACAAAAAAAAAATAAAAGAATTATTATTATTATTATTTTTAAGGGAGGAGAAAAATTTCAACGGTTTTATTAGAAATCCAATAAACTTTCAAGGTCACTGAACAAAAATTAAATTAATAATTAATTAATAAAAATGAAGAAAAATATATATTACAAAAAAAGCTCGGCTTATATTACATTATTTTTTATATTAAATTTAATTTATTAGTGTTAATTTTATTTTTGTATGATTTTTTTAAATATAAAATTGAAAATATTTTAACGATTATAAATCAAAATAAAATAAAGTACTGATAAAAACGAAACAGTATAGATTTGTCACGACTTTCAACAGAGATCTTCTATTCATTACATAAAGTTTGGACAAAGAAAAAATTAATTTGAATATATGAAATACGGCTTAAATTCTTGCTTTTCTTTTTTTTTATTAAGGTTAATGTCTCATTCTGTTACTGTTTTCAATTCGAATTTTTCTAGATATATAAACAAACCTTTCTGAATATATACCCCAAGACAATTAACAAGTACATTCTACACTTTATTAATTTTTAATATTTTCATGATGAAATGTAATAAAAAATGTTAAAACACATACACTCGTGAAATTTTCTTTACCTTGATGAATTAATATTTAGGAATATAAAATTTGAAAAATGTTTTAATTTTTTCACAATGGGAAAACTATTAAAACGATTACAAAAAAAAATTCCTTTCTGCACGCCGGAAGGCGGAGGTAGATTTCACCGGTACTAAGTAAGAGATAAAAAATATTTCCACCTTAAAGTTAAGAAAAACTTTAAACTAAATTTACTCATATTCTCCACTTCCAGTTCTGATTCGTTTGTCACTTGGTACCAGCAGTCCCTCACGTGTGCCAGCCTCTCCCATTATTTCGGCACAAATCAGACGTTTCATCCTCTGGATCACACCTATCACCCTATGCAGAATCACACCTCACCATATTACTTCGACTTCTTTCCAATCTAGTTCTAAGTTCGATTCAGCGCCCGTTAAGTACTATACGGCATAGATTAATTTTATTTAGCTTGGCCCGTAGGTACATTTAGTATATAAAAATCTTTTTATAAATTATAATTTCCACTTTCAAAAATTATTAATAGTGATTAGGTTCTAGCGCTTTCGGAAAATACTATTTCCAACTTCAGGAACATATGTAAATTAAGATATATTAAAAATTCACTTTCCATATTAAACTAAGTTAGATTAAAATAATATAAAATAAAATTTATTTAAAACACAAAATATTTGCAAACATAAAATTTAACAAAAAAATGTTAATATTATAGAATAATACATAAATATATTAATATTAAAATTTAATATAATAATAAATCCGCTATTATTACTAAAAAGAAAAGTGAAGTAGAATGAATAAAGAAAGAAATTACAACGTTAACAAAAAAAATAAAAAACCAAATTTAAATACATAACTATATATTTTACACGTGGATTTGCTTTTTGAATTGGGTTATGTAATTTTTTACGAATTATATATCATATATGATTATAACAATAATAAATTAATGAACAGAAAATATAATAATCTAATGAATGAAAATATAAAACATAATAATATAATTAAAATAATACAATTAATCAGGAACATAAGGTTTTTTTTTTATCGCCGGGACCACCGTTAAGTTCCCAAATAACAAAATTCTTCTACCTCCATAATCTTTACTCCTCCTATTTTCACATTCAGCGGTCCATCTTTGTTATTTCTACTACATTTCATTACTTTTGTTTTCTTCTTGTTTATTTTCACGCGATAGTTCTTGCGTAGGACTTCATCTATGCCGTTCATTGTTTCTTCTAAATCCTTTTTACTCTCGGCTAGAATTACTATATCATCAGCAAATCGTAGCATCTTTATCTTTTCACCTTGTACTGTTACTCCGAATCTAAATTGTTCTTTAACATCTTTAACTGCTAGTTCCATGTAAAGATTAAAAAGTAACGGAGATAGGGAACATCCTTCTCGGACTCCCTTTCTTATTACGGCTTCTTTCTTATGTTCTTCAATTGTTACTGTTGCTGTCTGGTTCCTGTACATGTTAGCAATTGTTCTTCTATCTCTGTATTTGAACCCTAATTTTTTTAAAACGCTGAACATTTTATTCCAGTCTACGTTATCGAATGCCTTTTCTAGGTCTATAAACGCCAAGTATGTCGGTTTGTTTTTCTTTAATCTTCCTTCTACTATTAATCTGAGGCCTAAAATTGCTTCCCTTGTCGCTATACTTTTCCTGAAACCAAATTGGTCTTCTCCTAACACTTCCTCCACTCTCCTCTCAATTCTTCTGTATAGAATTCTAGTTAAGATTTTTGATGCACGACTAGTTAAACTAATCGTTCTGTATTCTTCACATTTATCTGCCCCTGCTTTCTTTGGTATCATTACTATAACACTTTTTTTGAAGTCTGACGGAAATTCCCCTTTTCATAAATATTACACACCAATTTGTATAATCTATCAATCGCTTCCTCACCTGCACTGCGCAGTAATTCTACAGGTATTCCGTCTATTCCAGGAGCCTTTCTGCCATTTAAATCTTTTAATGCTCTCTTAAATTCAGATCTCAGTATTGTTTCTCCCACTTCATCCTCCTCAACTTCCTCTTCTTCCTCTACAACACCATTTTCTAATTAATTTCCTCCGTATAACTTTACAATATATTCCAATTTATAGACAATAAAATATTTAAACGTAAAATTAAACAATATTAAATATATCGCTATAACTAATGGATATAACGATAACCTAATAAATGAATTATATACTAAAATAAAAAATAAAAAATAAAATACATATAAAAGATAAAATTAACAAATAATAATTACGGAAATGAATATGTTAAAACTGAATATAATATAAAGTACAAAAAATTCAATAAATTCTTTAAATCATTCAAATTTAAAACAGCTTAGATAACGACTAACAAAATAATAAATTACATAAATAATACAGATCCTTAAAAACAATGAAAAATAATAATAAATTTAAGTTTGATAAACAGGGTGTATACCCTATTTGAAATGCGCAGAATGCAATTTGGAATAGATCGGTATGACTAATCGATCCTTTTCGGCTAGGATTAAAGAACACATCAACTGTATAAATAAAGGACGCAATGCACGATCCAATTTTAGCAAACATATTTTAGAACAGAATCATAATTACAACCCAAAAAATGTTAATAATATTCTCGAATACTCCAATAATCTTTATAAAACAAATATTTTGGAAAGATTTCAGATATACTTAAATAACAAAAATCTGATAACGATATTTTATTCAAACAAATTTTAAACAATAATTGTTGATTCTTACACTGGCCAAACCGATTTAATTCCAATAAGGATAACAGTTGAGGCTCCTTTAATGACAAGACGCATATACGTATGACTTGATTTTACTTACTTCATGATCGATTGTCATATTTTATATAAATTTAATTTTGTATTATTTTAATCTAACTCGGTTTAATATGTGAAGTGAATTTGTAATACATTTTAATTAACATGTGTTCCTGAAGATGGAAATAATATTTTCCTAAAGCGCTAGGACATAATCACTACTAATAATTGTTGGTAAACGGAAATTAAAATTTATAAAAGAACTTTTATACTATATGGCAGCTGATATCATCTACGGAGCCCATCTTTAAGTACAAGACCCGTTTCATCCGGTTATGTCTCCTTAATTGATAAAAGACTTAATTCCATTAACTAATAATTTTTTTTTTAAATTAATTTCATTATCTAAATCTGTATTGATATAAGTACATTTATATCTTATAAAAATGTCCGCCTTCCTTGTTCTAAACTATTTTAAATGTTTTTCTTTTACCATGATCCATTCTTTATAATTTTGCTATCTAACAAAATTCTTTGCATAATAATTATATTTTATTTTGTGTCTTACCATTATCTTTCCTCGTAATATATTTTAACATCTTTTTACTTTAATTTATTGTCAAAAGGGGAAACAATCATTTCTCTGGTTACAATCATTTTTTCACATACAGTATTTTTTGTGACTAATTTTTAATTTCACTGAAATAACATCAGCGAATCTTAGTATTTTTTTTTCTATATCAATTTTACGCCTTACTCAAACCTTTTTTTAAATCTTTTATAGCTCTTTTATATAACTCCTAAGTATACGTGAAAATCAAAGGAGATAAGGCCGCACTAAACTTGTGTCACTGCATTTTATGTATCGATTTCCTTTCTGAAACCTTTATTTAAATTATAATATATTATTCCAACACATAACTTCTAATTTTTATAGATCTAGAAATCCCCATTAACTTCATGTTCAAGTTTTTCCTATGTTATGTGGTCTATTAATCGTTAACATCACCAATTTTACTTTTAAAATAGGAATAAAACGCTCCAAAAGTATGAAAATTAAAGTTAAATAAAACATAAAACAAAAACCAGTAACAAAATCTCTAATTACTAACAAAACGAAAAATATATATAGTTTTTTAATTTTGTTTTTATTCGTTAACGTTTTACAATACTGACTATTATATGTATGACACCAAATTAATAGGAACGTATTTCAATGAAAAAAAATCCCTTTCGGCATGCCGGAAGGCCGAGGTAGATTTCACCGATGCTAAGTAGGGGAAAAAAAGATTTCCACGTTAAGAAAAACTTCAAATTTACTCAATACGACAATAGATGCACGTGAAAAAAGTTTCATATGTTTAGCATACGACAAGCCCCATCTTCTTACAATTCCAACAACGTTTTGGTCACCCTTGCCGTAAGGTTTGGTCATATAAAAAATCGTTTCAGACAAAAGTTTTAGGTTATGTTTAGAGGACTAACGACCACTTTAAACCGATTCGATACTGTTCCTATTAAGGGAGGGTATAATTTTTTTTGTCTTCGAAACCCCATTTTTCCATCACTTGAGCCAATGGTTTGTGATATCAAAAAAAATTACTTAAATGTTTTAGGCCCTTATTCAAAGAATAGTAGAAACTGTAAAGCAATTTGATATTTTACTTAATAGGAAACTTATAGATACGTCTTGGTTTTTCGAAAAAGCCCTGACATTTCCACCCCAATATTACGATTTTTCTCATTAACGAACTCGACCGCGATTTTTGTCATTATATTTTATGTATCAATTTGAAAGTAATTGGCGCAAAATTACGGCAGTTATCGTGTTCACAAGAAAGTGAAATATATATATAAATGTATATGTAAACTTTTGAACTGACGGTGGTTTTGTGGAGTCTGGGGGATATGGCACGAAGATAAGTCGAAATTTTCCGGAAGTCGAATGATGGTAGCCATTACAATATGTAACATTCTTATGAAATCTACTACTTAAAATTGTAAATATTCAGTTTATTACATTACTCGATGTTATAAGGTCTCATAAGTTCAAATATATAAAAACTAATTCTGTACATATATATATTCTCTCCCTTTCATTCACACACACGTGCGCGCACGCACGCACTCGTGGCGTCTATATTGTTTGTTTAATATTCTGAAACGAGAGAACGTATAACGTTTGGGAGTTGTTTCTCGTTTAACCTATGATGAGGTTAAATATGGCCGAAAACTTTTTACAGCCATGTTGCCAACTTTTTTTTTATATCTTTACAATTAATAGAGATTATCTCTTAACAGTATTTATTACAAAAAAAAGGTTTAATTATTAAAATATTAAAAATCTGAATGAATATAAAAAATACATGAAAAAAAGATAGTTGAACCATTTATTTAATAGCTAATTACATAATATTAGGCTAATAACATGGAATTCATTTATTAAATTTATTTGTTAAAATTATAATAATTAGAGAAATTGTTTAAATCAAGTACTTTATTTAATATTTTTTTTTATTTGAATACTTTTGTAAATTATTCTAATTGTCCCTTTTACCATAATATATAAAAGAATATTATACTAATACCCAGCTAAGCTAACATAGATGGTAAAATGTGATTTTTAATCAACCTAAGTGGAACAGGAATGAGCTCAGGTGTGTTTATTGAGAGACTCTAGCTAAAGGATATAAAGGAGTAAGGAGTAGGAAGCGCTACTCTAACCGTCTACCAGTAAGAAAAGAGAAAAAAAGCATATTATATTCTCGTTTACTTTTCAGCGAAGAGGTCGGTAAAACGATGCTGTAACAAGTCGGATATGTAAACAGATTTTGTTTTAAAAATAATAATGCGTTGAACATACTAATTCATAATTTCAACATTTTTATGTAGAGAAGATTACTCCTATAGTGAGATTGCGTAATAATTAGGAATTATATAATAAAATTAGGAATTATCTTATCCTATTCGCTAATCAATTATTATTACTTTAGTTATTTTAACTTGATTGTAAAATTATATTTTTAACTAAAAAATTACCATTTTTTGCCAAAAATTTACACGAGTTTATTTTTTGTGATAAGCATATATTCAAAATATATATCGTATTAATTATACAAAGTGATTACAATGAATGTAATAAACATTTACGGTTTCTACTGGTAAAATAAAGAACAAATTTCATATAAATGTAGGTTCGGAAATGCTTCGTTAGCGAGAGCCGGCTGGCGAAAGATTTCGCCCTGATTTCAGCACCTTTGGTAACATTAAGCCAGACTATAATTCCTAGGATCAAAATGAACGGGCAAATTTAATCATTTTATATGAAATCTGGCCTGAAAAATTAGAAAAAAAAAAGCTGCCAGGACTGTATTTGTAGTAATATTTATAGAAATGTGGGGTAAACCTATTAAACTTTAATAAAATTCGAAACGTTTGTATTTATTCATACCATTTTACTTAAAATTTAATTCTTTACAAGTTTTGTTTAAAACCTTTATGTTTTTATTACCCGGTTAACATATTTATTTACGATAAACAAAAAACAGTGTATCAAACATTACTTTACATTTTTTACAGACACTACGTTTTCTCATTAAACTTCAAGCTATTGCTAAACTTATCAAGACTTCCTTATATTTCTCACTTATCTTACCTAAACTGCTTGACAACACACCTATTTAAGGATTGGTAGGAGATTCTAGGTTTGTCTGTTTGTACTGATAAAAAAAGACAATATTTCCAGAAAGTTTTATCTAAAACCATATATAAATGTAATAACAATGATGTTGAGAAGATGATTTGAAAGTACAATAGGCCTACATTACCGACATAAAATATTGCCACCTGCAAAAATTAAAATATGCACAGTACTAAGTCATGGCATTTTAAATGCGTTCACTTCAAATTCACTCAACACCACTATGGTTTCACGTGAAAAAGGGTTTCACATGTTTAGCATGTGGGAAGCCTCTTCTTCTTACAATTCCAACAATATTTTGGTCATACCTTAGTTAAGGGTTGATCATATAAAAAATCATTTCAGACCAAATTTTTAGATAATATCTAGAGGACTAACGACCACTTTAAACGGATTTGATCCTGTGGCTATTAAAGGAGGTATGATTTTTTGTTCTTGAAACCCCATTTTTTCCATCCCTTGGCCATTATCCAAAGAATAGTAGGAACTTTAAACGAATTCGATATTTTACTTAACGTTAGCAATATTTGGTATTTTTCTGTTGTTTTTTTTTTGTTTTTTTTTTTGTTTTGGTCAACCGTTGCCGTAAGGGTTGGTCATATAAAAAATTGTTGCAGATAAAGGTTTTAGGTAATTTTTAAAGGACTAACGGCCACTTTAATCCGATTTGCTACTGTACCTATTAAGGGAGGTATGATTTTTTTTTTCTACAAAATTCCATTTTTCCACCCTCTTGGCCGGTGGTTGGTGATATAAAAAAACTTTTTCTTATTTAAGTTTTAGGCTCTTATCCAAAGAATAGTAGGAACTTTAAACGAATTCGATATTTTAATTAATAAGAAAGTTATAGCAATATTTTGTTTTTTCGAAAAATCCCCCCCCCCCATTTCTACCCCCACAATGCGATTTTACCTACTAACAAAGCATATCGAGATTTTTTTTTTTTTTGTCTTCAGTCATTTGACCGGTTGATGCAGCTCTCCAAGATTCCCTATCTAGTGCTAGTCGTTTCATTTCAGTATCCCTCTACATCCTACATCCCTAACAATTTGTTTTACATATTTCAAACGTGGCCTGCCTACACAATTTTTCCCTTCTACCTGTCCTTCCAATATTAAAGCGACTATTCCACGATGCCTTAGTATGTGGCCTATATGTCTGTCTCTTCTTTTAACTATATTTTTCCAAACGCTTCTTTTTTCATCTATTTGCCGCAATACCTCTTCATTTGTCACTTTATCCACCCATCTAATTTTTAACATTCTCCTATAGCACCACATTTCAAAAGCTTCTAATCGAGATTTTGGAACGTCATATTTTATTTATCAATTTGAAAGTGACTGGCGGAAAATTACGGCAGTTATCGGGTCAACAAGAAAGTGAAATATATATATATAAAGTTTGGGGTTGACGGTGGTTTTGGGGTCTGGGAGATGTAAAACGAGAAGATATGTCGAATTTTTCCGGAAATGTTACCCATTAAAATAGGTAACTTATTTCTTATGAAATCTTTTCTCCCCTGCTCCACTGGGTCGGATCGGCATTCAAGCAATACTCAACCCAGGTAGGCGGGTCTTTTATTCACCTCATTCGCCTGCCTCAAATCACTAAGGCGGGATAACCGGGCCCGGCTAAGCCATTCCCGGGCCCCGCCACAGTAACCGGTCTTTCCTCTTGCCTGCCTTAAGCCCCCTGGGAGGGAAACCAAGTCCGGCTACGCCGTTCCCAGATCCCCGCTAGCAGCTGGGTCTCTCTCTTTCTCTTCCTTTCTTTTCTACTTGCAGTTCCTTGCTTCACAGTCATGAAACTGTATTTCTTTCCTCTGAAGAATATCCGTGGCCAAACCTTCTACAGCATTCCATTCTACCACCCCTTGTATCATATACCTTACAGATTTTTCGGGCGTTATCCATCCAAGGCCTACACATTTATATCCGATCTATCTGTCTCATTCATAAAATGTATGGTAAGGTGAACCTACCAGGCCATAGTATATTTTTCAGTATATACTGAGTATATACTATATATATATATATATATATATATATATACATTTCATATACATTTATATATACATTTCATCTTATGATATATACCTAAAAAACTTGGTTCTACTTATTTAAAATGTAAAAAAAAAAAAAAAAAAATTAAGCCAAAATATGTTTTTAAAAAAGTATTAGAAGACTAAACTCGATAAAATATATACAATTTAGATAAATAAAACATATTTAGTATGGTAAAACTATATTTACCAATTATTCTTTTGAATCTAACAAAAATAGATTTTACAAAAAAATATTTAACAATTAATAACTAACCGACTTTTAAAACAATTTTATTGCATATTTTTTTTTGTAAACATCTAGAAAAATATTTTTATTCATAAAGAAATTGTGGCAAAACAAGAGAAAAAGAACTAAAAATTTTCTTTATTTAACAAATAAATTCCATATAATTAAATTAGTCGTACAAAGATATCTATAGAATACCAGTTGTCTAACATTTAATTTAAAATAATGGTTTTACATACATTTAATTGTTTATAGAGGTTTAAATAACAGATATATTTTCACAACACTGCCACTTAAATGAGAATAAATTGAAGCTAGATTAGGGAATTAAAATAAATTAACAGATAAATCGCAAGCGATGAATTTTAATGTGTTTAGACTCATGTATATATATGTTTAACACTTTATTTTAAATTAATTTAAATAGTGATATAATTTTATTCCAAAATATAATAACAATAAACCTAAATATTTAATATCCTAAATATTAAATAAAATTTTATCAATCACATTAAGATGTAAATTAATATTAATGAAATAGAAAGATAATGTATTAATCTCAAATTTTATTAAGAATATTTTTAAATTGGGTTTAAAAAAATCAAAATATATTTTGCATCTTAATAAACAAACAACAGAAAAAATACTAAATTGCCCTTCCGTACACGTAGGAAAATATACAAGGTTATAACATTTTTGGAACGTTAACACTGAAGGATTCAATTAAATAAAAAAAACACGTAATTGAAATGTTGAGAATAAAACAAGAAAGAAGCAAGCTTTAGTTACAATTATAATAAAAAAGAAAAGTTGACGGGAATAAATTAGTGAAAAATTGAAAAATATTTAAATCTTTGTAGGGAAAGTAATAACGAAACTTAACTGAGTAAGTACTTGAAAGAAATGATTAAATCACCGGTGTAATTAAGAAAACAGAAGAACAAGAAAATGAGAGATAGAAAAAAATTACCAGTACTAAAATGTTCAACACGAAGAAACCTGAAAAAAAAAGTATTAGACGACATTGTTCGAAGGACAACTTCTTGAAAGTACCTACAGAAACTGCGGATAATAATTATGTGATAAATAATTAGTAAACTGTAATAGCGTTGTGAACGGGAACCAAACATATTTATTTAGAATTTATCAGGTCATTTACGAAAAATGTAACAAATTTTCAGGACGTGTTCTATTGATGAAAATGAAGAAGAAAGTTCACAAAAACATAAATTCAGAACGTTGAACAAAAGATTGGGAGGATGTTTACGTCAAACATAAAACACGCTGTTTTTGACGAAATCTTTGGCGCTATCTTTCGATTTTAACTAAAATTTATTAAAAAATGACTAAAAATACAGTTTTGGGCCCTATGTTTTCCAATATTTTAGATCAGATTTCATATAAAATAACTAAATTTACCCCTTAATTTAGATCTCAAGAATTACAGTTTGGCTTAATTTTACCGAAAACGCAGAAATCAGGGTGAAATTTTTCTTCAGCTGACTACCGCTAATGAAGCGTTTTCGAACTTATATGTTTATATAAACTTCCTTTTTTATTTTCACCAGTAGAACATGTCCTGAAATTTTGTTGTAGATCACTCTATATAGAACATTGAAACAATTTTTTTGCAGTAGAAAGTGTTTAAGTACTAATAACTATTTATTAATTACTAATATAAGTAATTATACAAATAGTAATTATAGAGTTTAGTTCAGTAATATAAGTACAGATAGGAAATGGAGACTTAAAATGTTTAGCGGAACTAATACCAAACTTTTAGATTAAATGCAAAAAGAAGAAGTAATCAGGGTTAAAAATAAATTTCTTGAGACAAAGTCTTTTACGTCTACAATGGTCATCTGGTTAGGCGGTTTAAAGTTTATATCTATAATTCAACTTGTCATTAAATTCAGCATAAAAGGGAGTCTTTTTTGAAATATTTGATTCTATTTTTTCTTGTATTATCTGGAGGTATAACAGTTTGTGTAGAATATAATTTGAAATAATCAACGAAAAATAAATCGTCACCAATGAGCTGCTAGCATTCCGGATAAAGGTATCTAACCACCTAGCAAATTAAAAACGAAATTTGCAATTAATATTTGGTGGTTTTTAAAGTTCCATTTGAATTCAGATTTTAAGTTATATTACGAATTCTTGATGTTTGGAAGATTTTGGAGATAACTGTATCAATACACACGTTGCGGGACTAAGCTTGTTATGCGGTGACTGTAATGAAAATCAAATCAGAAGTTGAGATGCCAACTGCGAAAATCCAAGCCTTCTAATTTCTGTTACCTTCAGCAGATCTTGGCACGTGCTAAGACAGTTGTTGAATCTCGGTAACCTTATGCGTAGCCACAGAGGCCTTCATGCTTCTAGACGACGTATAATACTGACGGTGGCTTCATCTATCATATTTTATGCCGTCCCTGTGTGGGTAGAGGCCTTTGAAAAGAAAAGGAATGTAGACAAAATATCATCGCTTCAAAGACGTGCTGCGTTGAACATTGCGGCCGCATACCGCACGGTTTCGCGAAACGCTATTGAGGTCATCTCCGGGATTCCCCCCATTGCGGCTCCGTGCATCGATGCTCCTGCGGGTTTATCTTAATATGACTAAGACCGAGGCTAAGGACTTACTTCTGGCCAAGTGCAACACCTCACCTACTGGTAGATGCACACGTAAATTAATTCAGAGAATAGATGTATGGGTGCAAAGAGGACTGGGGAGATAGGTTTTTATATAACGCAACTTCTTTCTGGACATGGCGAATTTGAAGCCTACCTGCATCGATTTGGCAGGAGAGCGTCTCCTCTATGCAGGTACTGCGATCTTGAAGATACCACTGAGCACACTATTTACCAATGCCAGCGGTGGGATGTGGTCAGACAAGATGTCGGGTTAAACTGGCTTTCTCCGGAAGAAACAGTTCCATACATGTTGATAGGAAGAGCGGAATGGGACAAGGTAGTACATCTAGTAACAAGTATCCTGAAAACTAAAGCGAGAGCATGATTTAGGACCCAGATCGGTAACAGGACTGAAGATCACCCAGCAAGGAATCAGAGTTCCATACAAAAGACCTGAGACTCAGGCGAAGGAAGTGACTTGAAGGTGAAGGGGCGAAGGACAGCCTCTTATGGAGCCGTCGTGCGTCTGCACTTGTGCGGATGTGCGACGGCGATGAAGCACGGGGCCTCTGGATCCCTGGACCCTAAAGGCACCTCCTGAGTCCGAGCAATGCTTAAACTGTAGGACCGACCCCGGAGGAGGAGAAACGGTGAGATAGGAGTTTTAGTCGGTAGGGTGCGGGTACACATAGGCTCTTAATAATATCTAGCCAAACCCGTGCAAGTCCGACACTCCCCCATTTATGCGGGGTGCCTAAATGGCAACTCATCTTAACAAAAAAAAAAATCTGCTACGTATATGTTGCTACACATGTTAAGATAACATAAAAAGTATGTATGTTAATTGCCATAACCGTAACGCCTGCGGGACGTAATATGATGACCCAAATATACAATAGCAGCTACCTCAATAATATTATGAAGTAGCAAGATTTACAAAACACTCCCATGAACTACTTAACCATTCTCGAAAATAACAAACATCACATGTTAAACTTAGTAAGAAAAATGAGGAGTAAAGTGGTTTCTTGTTCCCTTCCTCACTATTTTAATTATAGTGTAGCATATCATTAAACTAGGCACACTGAAATGCATTTGATATTTAGAATAAGTCTCAACCTTACTCCGTCAACCACAGGGACCGGCTACATAGAGAACATCATCACAAATGTCACAGACACAAGAAATACTGCGGGAAGCAATGCAAAAAAATAAAATAAAATAATATATTTTTTCATTAAAAAGTTCTTTGAATACGTTGATTTAACCGTGTAAGGAAAATATATTCTGTACAAATATGAATAAAATTTAAAAGAAAACAACAAAAAATCTAAAAGTTGTAAAATAACTTTCAAAAGATTTTCTAAATTTCAAACAAAATTAAATCAGTTTAGTCTTATTTTAATGATTTTAATGATTTTATTTGAATAATTTTAATTAGGGGTCATGGCTGTTTCAGGTCATACATGTTTGCGCGTGGGTGCAGCGAGGATGATTTGTGTCTCCCTAATGCGGTATTCTTGATGATGTCGAGCACTTGATTTTTGTGTGCGATAGATGGAAGGATTTAAAGGTGCGGTGTGTTGTGGTGACGGGCTCTCTAGACGCGAATAACATTGTTAGTGTTATACTCGACTCCATCGAAAAGTAAAACGTCGTTTCTAGATGGTGAGAAATATTTTCGTAAGTTGGCTGAAGGGTAGGATAGGGGTACAGCCTGCGGGAGTAGGGGAGTGCCCGTCCGCGTATCGACGTGGATAAGCGTTCTCCGTTGATGCCCGTGAGACTCCACCGACTATCTACTGTTCCTTTCTAACTGATGACCGACCATGCTGTTGGCATCATGGTGATAAGTATCAACGCGGAGGAAAGGCAAATGTAGGACGGATGAACAGCCTGCGTTACTTAGGGTGCGTTTCGCCGGTGCGTACGGTAGCGGATGGGCGTTTCTCCGTTGATCCCGTAGGACTTCACTGTTTCACTCTCCTGGCAGTCGATCCCGCAAATCCCAACGGAGACTGGGTTATACTTCCTGGCGGGTCCAGTCTTTGCGTGTTGCCGAGGGAGGTTTTAGTCAGCGAGTGCCCGACACTATCATCTGTGCGGGCGGACGGTGGCCGGTAGAGTTTTCCCCTCCTCCGACGTAAAAAAAATTAAAAAATTGAGTATTACATAGATCTATAAAGGATAACACAACTTTTAAAAAAAGAAATATTTTTTTCTATAAATCATGGTTTCTAACTGCTCTTCGTTTCACAAAATATACGAAAAATGGTAATGAATTGCTATAACCTACATGCAAATAACACTACAAATAATAATCCTTTGAAATATAGTAAAACTTAAGAATTAATTTTATTATTAAATAAATTATGTACGAATGACATAAATATAATGCAACCTACGTAACACAATTTATTCAACATTCTTACACACAAATTGTATTTCTGTTCACCATATACGTGGCAAAAGCAACAATTTTAAACTAATTTAGAAATCTAAATTATATATTCACAGGCGTCTCGCTATAAGCTAAATAAACAGCACTATTCTTTAGATGGTGAAAATAAAATTAAATAATTTAATTCCGATAAATTATTTTCAATAACAAAAATAACTACAGAAAATGAGTATGTAAATACCGTTTTATTTTAAAAAAATAATCGATTGTTACACATTATTATTTATGATTATAATACAACAGCTATATTTAACCATTGTTTCAGGTTAGTTCAGACTATTTTTTAAATATGTAGCCTATATATAACGTACAAATAATCAATGGAAGTGCTACTTTTTATTTTTTTGTTTAACAGAAGATTCTTAGTTCGATTGATTTTTTATTTTTTTTAAATGATAAAATTAATATTCCATTTTAGATCGATTTCGAAATGTAACTTTTACAGTTGTGTTTTTTTTTTTTTTTTTAATTTTTCCAATTTGATCACTTTTCGCGGAAAAGTGATCAAATTTTTTTTACAATACAACATACAACATACGTTATTAACGTATGTAGTCTGTTGTATAAGCGTTATACACAAGCATCAAGTTTCAACTCGCTCACCAGTGTGACTCGGTGCATAAGCGCGTATGAAAAATACACCATTACACAATCAACATAACGTTGATTTTTTTTTAAACCTTAAATTAAACGTAAATCAAGAAAGACTCAACCAATACTCATCAAATTTCACATGCGCAACTACTACCGAAAATCTAAATTTCAATGAAACTAATCTAGTAGTATTACAGATTTTCGAGCCGATGTTTATACACAGCCATATATACTGTAGCCCTATGGTTTCGACGGCACGTGCCCTTATTAACCTTAGGTTAGCCCTGATAAGGGCCGTTTTTGGCCGTCGATTGGCTTCGACAGCTCGTTGTAATTACTAACTTTACGGTAGCCCTGAGAAGGGCTGTTGTCGTCGAATGGCTTCGACGGCTCATAATTCATAACCTTGTGGTGACCTTAAAAAAGGCCGTTTTTTTGCGTTAGCTCTGAGAAAAGCTGTTGGGTTCGGAAGCTGCGACGAAGTCGGCGAGTTTCGGCTCGTCCATTGAAGTCCGACCGGACTTTTCCTCAGCGGCAGTTGGGTCCTCATTACAGCGTGGCAGTGGTAGCCCCCAGAGCCCCGCAGTGTAGGGTAGGCGTCGGTCGTCCTTCGCCGGGGCGGCCGAGGCAATTCTCCCCGAGCGATCCCCCGCTGGGCCGGCTCCTGCTTCTGAGTCCGCCGGCCATGGCGGTTGAAGCCTGGCGAGCTGGAGCCGGAGCGGGAAGGTACGTCCGCGTCCAGCGGCTCCCTCGGCGGGCCGGCCAGGCCTGCAGCTCCGACGGGGATGTTGCCATCCACCGGGAGGTCGGCTCACGTTGAGGTGGGCAGGGAACTTCTGTCTTCTTCCATCTTCTTCTTCTCCTGCTTCTTGGTCTTCTCCAGGCGGTGGTCGACGATGAATTGAAAATTCACTCCCGTGCACGCTCTTTTATCGGAGCCTGAGAGTGAGGGGGCTGCAGCGCCGCTATGGAGGGAGAACAGCGCGGTTATCTGCGCGCCAGCTCACATCTGAGTTGCTATACCGTGTTCGTCCGCCGATAATAAATTAGGCATATATGTGGTAACAATATGTGGTACCCAATTTATGTGAATGGTATTTTCGCACTACATACCTCAAAACATAAAGAAAATTTATTTTCACCCCACCACCCCCTTCACCGAGACAATTTCACCGAAAATAATACCGTAAGTTTCTTCGAAAAGTGTAAAAAAAGAGTTAGAAATTTTACTTGGAAGTAATCATCTGTGTTTCAGTGAGCCATTGTGCATGCTCTGTAAAAGCTTTTACGTCATTTCTCTGTAAATCTTCTCTTATTATATTATTTTTATCAAAATTAAAGTTAAAGTTTTCTAACCTTCTTTAAATTTTGTTTCAAAATGGATTTTTCTTACAGGTAGCGTTATTTGTAGGTTTATCTGTATTTTAAATAAAAACTAAAAATAAGAAATGCGAATTTAAAAAAAAAAAATTAGTAATCTTATAAACGAAGAAGTCATTCATTTTGAATTGAATTTAACAAATTGAGTTATAAACCGAAGGTCAATTAATAAATTTAAAATTAATATGTAAAAACGATTTTTCGATCGATAATGATTTTTGAAAACTATCAATCTCAAAATTAATATTACAAAAACTTTATTTCATATTTTACGGAACACAGATATCGCTGACTGATAATATCAAAAGGTTTTTTCCATTATATCGTTCCCGTCTATTTACTTTAAGATTACGTTAAGATTAAATACTTTATACTGTACTGAGGAAAGCATGATGCTTCGCTGTAATCTCAAAAACAAATTTAAGGTTGAGAAATTTAATGAAACGTAAAAAAGTATAGTATCTAACGTAGTCGCTAACAAGCAGAACAGAAAAAGTTTGATGTCAGAAGTAGAAAGCTTATTTAGTTTGCAGCAGCGATGAGCCTTCTCCATCGCAATAATTCATCGTCGGTTAAACCCCTGTTATCATTAATCATCTGAAGATAACAACGCCTATCATTTTGATACGGAAGATTTTATAATTTTTTTTCAAATATGTTGGTTTTCTTAACGGTTAAGAGAATTTATTTAAATTTTACATAATATTCGAAAAATGAATTTTGGTCATAACTGAATAAAAACCATTAACAGATGAAGTGCCAAAATAACGAAGTAAAACAGGATCTCACATCAAACGGTGAATACAACACAATTTTCTACCGAAGATACTAAAAACTATAAAATAATTATTTTCTAATTCTTTAAATTTCAACTTTGAGTTTTAACCCCAAATTAAAAATAACAACTAACAACTTCCTATTTGAACATCAAAATTTAGGGCATATTTATAAACTCTGCAATTAAAAAAATAATTGAAAAATCTTTATTTTTTAATCTTACGTTTTTTTTAAATTAATTAAAGTCGTTATTAATTGTTTATAAGATTTATTTTAGCGCAAAAATATACTTGTTGCTCTAAATGGAAGTTAAACAAGATTTACTTATATTAAAAGTGAACGCATACAATAAACATAAATATAATAATATTCCGACCAAAATGTTAAATTATGGTAATGTTCTCTTCATTTAACATTCTCCATAAATAGACTTTACGTATGAATAAAACAGGGCAAAGTTTTACTTTTCAACAGTTAAAAAACCATCGGCTTAAAATAACAGTTAAAAAATCGCAATTAAGAATTAGTACTAAAAGAGAAGACAATAGTAACGTATTATTGAGAACTTAGCAAATAGCTGTTTTCTTGGGGGTTTTTTTTAAAGTAGAATCTTTACATTATAGGCCCAGGTAATTGTTCTTCTAGACAGAAAGGAAAAAAAAACAGAAAGAGTCAAAGGAGGAAAAAAAGAATGAAGTGCAACTGAGATGGTTTTTTTATTTTGAGACGGTCGGGGTAGGAACTAGAAAATGTATCGGGTTGAGATGTAAGAGGGAACCGGGTGAGCGAGAGAGTGGTATTAGTAGAAGTGGTTAGGGAGCAAAGGAATCGATAGTGCCTTGGCAGGACACTGCCCTTTTTGGGCCAACTGGCCAACCGCTTCTGCTTGACTCCCCAATAAAAAAAAATAAGAAAAAAAAGATAACTTCTGCAATTCACTAAAGAAACCACCGCTTTTTTTATATCATGTTCTTTACAAATTTCTACAGATCTCCTGGATACGGATACTTCACTTTTTTATCTTGACGTTATAAATTCCTGACCTTCAAAGATTTCGTTAAGTAATATAAGAAAAAATAGAAATAATAAAAAGACGTAGTTCAGAAAGCGATGTTAAATATACTTATTCTATTAGATCTACTATAATAATCCTTAATCAAATCAAAACACCTTAATGTTTATATAAAAAAAAAATACATATTTATTAGAAAAAATTCCAGAGTTACATGACGATCAAAGTTTTTCATATGAATTTCATAAACCTTTATAAATTATTTCACAAATAAAAGACCCAATATTTATGTAGACGTACGAACGTAGTACGTATGTATATACTCTTTATACAGAGTGTACCACAAAGTTCTCCCGGGACTTTTCTTCGTGAAAATAATGGAAAAGGTTCATATAAACATATGTCTTAAAATGCTTCGTTTGTGAGTTACGGATAGTGAAAGATTTCGCTCGGATTTCAGCTACACCAGCAAAATTAGGTCGTACTGAAATTTTTAGAACGTTAAATAAGGGACAGAATTAGTAACTTCTTATAGTTTTTGACCTGAAAAACTATTAAAATAAATCCCAGAACCGTATCCACAATAGTTTTTTGAGAAATTTTGGGTGAAAACCAACAAATTGGGGGAAAAACCCTTTTTTATGTTAAACGGGCAACACCTTAATTAAGTGGGTAATAAACAAATAAAACGTTTAAATAAAACTTGAGAATATAATTCTGAATAAAATGTTAATTGAACAAAGAAAAGTTAGAGAAATTCGAATTTTTTACATCACCAAAAACGATTTTGGTTTTTTTATTAAATTAAATAATTACTTTTCTAACAAATATAGTTAGTAATGTATTGTTTCTAAATAAAATTCAAATTTTTCTATCTTTCTTTGTTTTATTCAACTTACGTTACACAATTTTGTTCACAATAAAATTCTTTACAAGTTTTATGTATTTATTACACATTTAACAAAGTTATTTATTGTACGTGAAGCATAAAAAAACGGGGTTTATCCCTATTTACTGTTTTTCACCCCAAATTCTTAAAAAATTACAGCAGGTACGATTGTAGGACTATTTTATTCGATTTTTCAGGTCATAAACCATTAAACCGATTTCACCCAACCCTTTGTTAAATGAATCATAATTGTAAAGTAAGTAAATGAATACGAAATTGCTCATAATTTCGCATTTTATTGACTCTTTAATAGGTATAAAAAAGAGAATCGAACTGAATTCTTTTTACTAAGACCTAAAAATTGAAATAAAATTTTATAAAAGAAAAAAAGAGGGAAACTCTTAACATATTCAGGATGATTCAGAAGAAAAGGGAAATAATATGGAACTTTTGGAACGGATTCTATATCTTAAAATAAGGAGAAAGGTTGATACAAACATATGTCCCAAATACTTTGTTAGCGAGTTACGGCTAGAGAAATATTTTACCCGGATTTCAGTTCTCTGAGCGAAATAAGGTCATATAAAAATTTTTACGGCGTTATCTCAGGAATAAACTTGATGATTTCTTATGTTTATTGACCTGAAAGCTCAAATAAAATAGGTCTCAGAACTTTATCACAATTCACAATTTTACACAAAATTCAAATTTTCCTTCCACAATTTTCATGATAACCAACGTAAAAAAGAAAAATTCGGTGACGAGATACGTTTCTTTAGGTTTGAAGTGCAATAATTTTTTTAAACGACAAATAGATACGTAAATTTTACTATTAAAATTTTTACAGAATTTAATTTTGATAAAATCATTGTAATGAAGTCTATCAAAAAAAAAATAAATCAACATTTGTTATTTAAAACTGTACGGAATAAAATAGAAAAATGTTAGAGATTTGTAAAAACTAAAAACACTTTTTAGCACAAGTAGTTCCAAACCGTAAAGTATTTTGTAGAATTTTTAATCTTCGTTTGAATTTCAAGTTTTCATGTTTCATCTGAACGTAAACCGGTACATGGTGATGAAAAGGAGAACAATCTTCAGGTGGTACAGCAAAATTCTTCAGGTAGAGCGTCAAACACTCTTCACGTCCTAAAACGGGCACGCGAAAAATTTCTAAACCACTCAACACTCCACAAAGTACAGTAAAGAGGACAACATTACATGCTCACGGACTGCGTCCTTCTCCTGTCCTGTTAAGTTCAAAACTTCCAGCTTGGTGACCACAACCCACCGGGTTGGTCTAGTGGTTAGCGCATCTTTCCAAATCAGCTGATTTGGAAGTGGAGAGTTACACCGTTCAAGTCTAGTAAAGCCAGTTATTTTTACACGGATTTGAATACTAGATCGTGGATACCGGTGTTCTTTGGTGGTTGGGTTTCAATTAACCACACATCTCAGGAACGGTCGAACTGAGAATGTACAAGACTACACTTCATTTACACTCATACATATCATCCTCTGAAGTATTATCTAAACGGTAGTTACCGGAGGCTAAACAGGAAAGAGAAAGAAAGAAAGAAAGAAAGCTTGGTGACCATGTCAGACGACTGCAATTTTGTAATGGGTTAACAATAATAATTCCCACTTAATTCCACTCACCCTAGTTTCAGACAAAGCTACTTTTATCCCTAATAGCATAAACAGCACACGGAATTTACATACGCGGTCTGAAGAAAACCCACATGATATAGTTAAATCAAATTTCCAGCAACAATTTTCATTGAAAATTTACTGTGGCATGATCGACAACCAATTAATAGGCCCTCTCATACTAGAACAACTAATCACGGAGAGAAATTATCTGGAATTTTTGAACAATGAATTTCTTACAGCGCTTGAAAATTTCTCGTTGGCTAAACGAATGAAAATGTGATATCTTCGAGGAGCACCAACACGTTTCAGGAATGAAATAAAACAATTCTTAGATGAAAAATTAACTGGTAAATGAATGGATTGGTAAAAGGCCACCTAGATTACCGGGACCTTACTCCCTTAAATTACTGTTTATGGGTTTGGAAGGAATGCGAGATACGTAAGCAAAACGTATACAAGTGATCAACTGATCGCTCGCATACTCAGTGCTGCAGCTCTGATCAAAGAACGCGAAGACATCATTAGGTTGGCGAAGAAAATTTAAGAAAACAAGTTGAAAACTGAATCAATATCAATGGTGAATTATACGTGTTTTAATTTTTCAAAAATCTAAAAAATACTAAAAAGAGTAGTACTTTTTTATTTTTACAAATTAAAAACTTGTTTCTACAAGTTTTGTTTTTAATGATAAAAGTTGATTTTTTTCATAGACTTTATTAAATTAATTTTTTCAGAATTAAATTTCTAATTTGCTAATTTTAAAACTTTATTATCGAGACGCTTACCAAATATTAATGTGATTTGTTTATCTGTACTTGAGATATAAATTATTATATAAAAATAACAAAATGGCGGACAGTGGGAGAACGAAGGAGAAATTGCCATTTTTCGTAAGGATACTTTTTGTTTAGTTTTACAAGTAGAATCTGATAAAGTATACCAGCCCACCATTTTAGAAACACTCTGTATATTTATAAGTTCAGATACACTAAATATAAAAGCAATTTAATTTGCTTTTCCACATCTATACAAGCGTATTTTATGGTAAGATGCGTAATGCATCATTTTTACATTTCCTTGTAATCCATGCACGGAATGGATATTACACTTCAAATACCAATCGCTAGATTACGGTACCTAACAAAAAAAATACTATTTCATAATATTATGCACTTAAAAAAAAAGTATATTTATGTCCATGTGGTAGATTTATCACATAATTTTATTATAGAAACGATTATTTTCATGACATATTAATTAAAAATGAATTTTTATGAACAGATTTAATTAAAGCACAAATTTAAAACAATTTTTTTTTTCAAAATATTATTCGGAGTTTCTTTTTAATAAGTCATCATTTTATAATCTAGCAAAATGGTTTTCTATGATTAAAATTTTAATTTAATCATATAATCCTACCGTACTAAACGGCATTTGTATGTGGTTCTGTGTGTGTGTGTGTGTCCGTCCCCCTTAACTTAGCACCGGAAGGTACCGATCAACAGCGGAAAATCCGGATTCGTTAGTACATGTCTCGCGATAGTCACGTATATACTTCTTATATTATTATCTATATATATTTTTCTTTTTTTGACGATATCGCCATATAAGCTTGAAGCTTGTGCGTGGGATATGGAAATGTAGCGTATGAAAATTGCCGTGCTTGACCGGGATTCAAACCCAGGACCTCCGGATGAAAGGCTGAGACGCTACCACTCGCTTCGTTAATATATTTTTTTTTATTTATGTGATTATTTTTCTTTATAAAATAATGAACAATAACCAAAAAATAGGCACCTGAATGCACCGATCACTAGCGTAAAACCCCAATTCGTTAGTATCAATTTCTATAGTTAAATTTCTAATTTAACTTTCGTTATATAAATTTTCATCATTCAAAAAAAATTATTTTTACACAAGAAGTAATCAATTTTGGACACCTAATAATCCCATTCCGAGACGGCGCCCGCCAGGGCAACCCGCTCGAAAGGACTAGCTTCGGAGGACGTGCCTACATTACACAGCTAGCTATTACAACTACCAATGTAATATCTGAAACAAATAATAAAACTAAAATAAAAACAAACCATTTTTATATTATAATATTATGAAATCACTTTTTTTATAATTTATATTTAAATAATAATGTTTAATATTAATAACATTCTTTTGATAAAATTTTTATCAAATTTCTTTTGATAAATTTTTGATAAAATACACTATTATAAAATAAAACTATTTGTTCATATGTTTCATATCATAAACCGCTGGAAAACCTCCTACCTATTCGATCGTCATCGAAGTTCATGGAATATATTTTAATTATTTTAGTTCCATTAATTCTTCGGATGACGATTGAATAGGCACGAGGGTTTCCAGCGGTTCACGATATGAAAAATTAGAACAAATAGTTTTATTTTATAATAGTGTATTTTATCAAAAAAAAATTTTTTTTTTTAAATTTAAAATTATTTATGTAAAATCAAGAATTTATCTGATGTGTGCTATTTTCTGTGTCAATAAAAGATATAATTTTTTACTCATAAAAATAATACTTACTTAAATATAACCTCAAATCTTGATACACGATTTTCATAAAAAAAATAATAATAATAATAAATATACGCTGCAATATAAAGTTTTATGAATATGAACAATATTCATAGTTTAAAATATCCGTCTTCGGAAATCCGTGTATATAAATATATATTTATTACGACTCAATATCTTTTATGTTTACAACACGTGATAATCACTTAATTGCACTGAACGACTGACTAAATTACATACTATACGCATGTGCGTGCAAAATGTTACACTTGGGCCTTCGCAAATCTTCGTGGTGTGTTACATTGGAGCGCGCAACTTCCGTAACTTGCTGAAAATACACACTGATCAGTTTCTCCTAACGCGCCAAAAGAAATATAACTTCATTAAATATATTAGCCAAACTCTCAGTTTTCTTTCTCTTTGAATGAAAAGTTAACGTTGAATATTTATCTGTCTTTCGTAAAAAATTATAAATTTTTTTTTTATTTTATTTAGAATTAGTCCCAATTCTTCATTAACCTGTATTTTGTCTTACCAAGAATTTGCTGCAGATATTCCATAAATTCTGGAAGAAGTACAGTTAGAATTACCGGGCCTTTTCTGTTTTTCTCCCACAGTGGTTTTTTTTTTTTACGTTACTATTACTTGTTAGTAATTGCTCATTTTTAAACTAATTGGTCATGTTTAAACATGTCTAGTTACTTAGTACAAAATTGCACAATAACCCGATAATACATTAGAGAAATCACACTAACATGCTATTTTATAACGGTCGTTTTAAACATTATCATTTTTTACATATTAAAAATATAAACATTGTTGGTTATAATTATAAATTACTTTTAATTATTTAAGGTTAGCGAGCGAAACGAAATTAGGTTAATTTTGGTTAGATTATATGTATAATTCCTCTTATAAATGATTTAAAAAACAATGCGGGGGAGAAACAGAAAAGACTTGAATTACCGACATATCTTATATTTTAATTACACTCGCACTCACTTCAACATCGTTTGATTAGAAAACAAAAATTATTATAAATAACTGCTGTAAAATTGATAGATACGCAATCGAAAGAAGTAATAGAAAAAATCATTATGCGTTGGTAATATTTAGTTATACAAAAAATATTACTTTGAAGGTTATGAGCCAGTTACTTTATAATTTTATACATTAAATACGTAATTGTATTATTACACGGTAAACTTTGATTTTTAATCGATGTAATTTAGTAGTATTCGTCTCACTTTGAAAATAACTTACACAACAGCCTGCATGAATTGTTGAAATGAAACATAAAAAATGTTTTTTTTTTTTTTTAAATATTTCCTGATACTATTTTTATATTTTATATGAAAGCTAGAACAATCTTTTCGAAAACCGTGATATTGTAAAATCCTTTACGATTGTGGATATAAACGTTATATGATGATATCGTACGGTATTCGACGATTTTTAGTCATAGATGTTGTAGGAATCATCTAATAGGAAATGTTTATGAAACCTCCGCGATCGTTTCAGTAATTGTCGTTCGAGAGAAGCGTTCAGATAACACAACTGATATTTTGAACGGGTGCAAAACAGTCGGCACACTGTAACGATAAACAATATTGTATGCTTGTACCAGTAGAAGCGTTGTCTGATAATATTACACAGTCCTGTCGCCTGATACAAACATAACAAACACTCCTGTAACGTTTGCACAAGCAGACCGTAAAATGAAAAACATTGTGTTGAGATAAAACCTTGTTGCAACTCTTCTAATTTACCGCAAGAAAATACCCGTTTTTCTTTTTCTTTTTTTTCTTGTCGTAAACACCATCCTTTCTTTAACTCTATCGCTATTTATACTACTTTTCTTACCGTTTATTTTCCTCTTAGAAAAATAAAAAAAAAACACGATTACGTTTTGTTTTTTCGTAAAATTTCATATTCATGCAAATTTTTTACTGTTATAAATAGGATTATCGAAACCCATGTTATACTAGGTCAATGGTTTTCCAATGATAATTTATAAACAAATATAAATGTATTCAAATGTTATGTTTCAAAAACATAGTAAAAAAAAAAAAAAAAATAGTAAAAATATAAAAAAAGTTCATGGAATATTTTAATTAGTTTAGTTCCATTAATTCTTCGGTCTCGAACTTGATCGCCCGGTTGACTCGGTACCTCTCTCTTTTTCCTGTTTAGCCTTCGGTAACTACCGTTTAGATAATTCTTCAGAGGATGATATGTATGAGTGTAAATGAAGTGTAGTCTTGTACATTCTCAGTTCGACCATTCCTGACATGTGTGGTTAATTAAAACCAAACCGCCAAAGAACACCGGTATCCACGATCTAGTAATCAAATCCGTGTAAAAATAACTGGCTTTACTAGGACTTGAACGCTGTAACTCTCGATTTCCAAATCAGCTGATTTGGGAAGACGCGTTAACCACTAGACCAACCCGGTGGGTCTTACTCGGTACCTGGTGCGTTTAAGCCTTACTGCTACACCAGTCTGCCGACCGCATGAGCAAAATTTGTTCTATTTAGGTTATAAAATTACATTAGTTTAGTTAGTTTCGACCGTCGCCGCTAATACCGCCTTACCCGCGCGAATTAAATACGGTATCCGCGCGCGCTTTAGTTAAAATCATTGAATTAAAAAAAAAAAAACGAAAAAAATATTATATTTAAATAAAATTTTAAATATTTTAAATTAAGTTATGTGTGTAAACCGTGCATCAGGAACAACCCACAGTTGTAGGATTTTCCCGGAACACGGCTTGACGCATGACGGAAAAGTCCTACAACTGTTCTCTGAGTTACGTTCTGAGTTAAGTTTTTCTCTGAGTTACGTTCCTGCAAGTAAATATATATAATTAAGTTAAATGATTACATACTGTTACTACTTTCATGCGTCAAATCTACAAATATCCTTCCCCTTTCGGAATTAAACAGAAAATTATTTAATCTGGAAGTCGTATTTTCTGGTTCTAATTTACGAAAAATAAGTAGCTTATTCGTAAAAAAGTTAATAAATACAAATACAATTTATTTAAATAATACTATTTTATATTTAAATTAGATCTAGAACCGGAGTTTTTAATTTTTTTTTTTTTTTGAATGAAAATAAAACTTAATCTCGTTATTAACTAATTACGGTATTTCATTTTCTGATTTATATATATAGATATATATACGTGGTGACACGCTAAGAAATTTCCATTTTTATTTAATAAAATAGGCATTGCTTTTACTTTTAATTTACTTAATGGATTAACATTATATTTACTCATAAAATGAAAAAAATATATTTTAAAACATCTCTCTGTTAATAATTAAAAACAAAACGTTAATAAAAACGGTAAAAAAAGCTACATATGAATAATTATCGCTCAGATTTGCTACATTCACTTTCAGATCACGAATTCAAGAACCAGTGATAAAACTAATAAAAATTCTAAACGGGTATTTGAAAATACAAGGGAAACTGTTATTTGGTACTGGTGAAAATTTTCCACTTAACTGCTTTTTAGGTATTAAAAGTCAAGGTTATTTTTACTGCAGTATAAGGATATTTTGCATCCTAATTTGTGACTATTATTTTTTTTTTTAGGGTTCGCTTCATAAATCCCTTTTTCTGTATCTTTTTTTCTACAGTTATCTGATAATATAAACAATAAAGGTTTTGTTTAATTTTGCTTTAAATAATCTGTATTTTAGGATCTTGAAAATTAGCTAAACATTATTTATTTTTTTGTATCAAAAAAAAATGTTTTTTTTTCCACTTTGTTTCTATAATTCAGTTGTTCAAATTAAAGAAGAAAAAAATGATATCAGTAATAATATAATACATTAAACTTTAATTATAAATCAAACAAACTGAAGTAAAAAATATTATACTTTATACCATACTGCATCTGATTATAGTCAGAAAGGATGAGAAAGCTCAACTGTACTTTATTCTCACCTTAAACTTAGAGTGTGCTTTTTATAAAGCTGTAAGTAAACTAAGTAATAGGTAAGTCTACAGAAATACTGTAACAAAACTTTCCAACATCTTTAGTACAATAAAAAAAACGACATCTAATCAAGAACCTCAAAAAAAACTACCAGGAAGAAAGGGGTCAAGGTTAATTAGAAAACAATGATGATAAATCAATCCTAAAAAAATTCACCAAAAAAATTGAATCGAGACCAACACGTTCAGGCAGTGGATATAATCCTGTTCCAAATTCCTTAATTTATACAAAATAGAAGTATCAAATTACTTATGAAAGATTTGGGTTTTGATCAATTTAAATATATGCATTACAGATGCGCCTAACAATATCCTCAATTTTTTCTAAGGAAACCTTACTCATCTCAAACATTATATCAATTATGATATATAACTGAATTATAAACAGTTTAACCTGATTCTACCCTAGACGGATATTACTACAAAAGTAAAAAAAGTATCAAATTAAACTAAAGATAACAATTATTTAAGGAATATTATACTACATTAGGATAAGTGTTTGTTTATGTACGTACAATTGAATTCCAAATACTAAAATTAAACAGTATGTAGAAAAAAAATATAGCAATTACATGGGTTTCAACGAACGAAGAGAAAATCTCAGCCTTCAGAGCAGCACTTTGCGTTTGGTTACCGACAAATTATGTTTATGTAAAAGATAATCCTAACAAAATAACTACGAAAGAATTTTCAATTGTTTATTGATTAATCTTTGAGGAAAATTGTATCGACTGAAAAAAATTAGCTGCATTTTTTTTAAGTCGATCTACTGAAAAATGGTTCACAATCACTTCTTTTACATTAATTTTACGGTACAAACATTAAATTAAAAGCAATATAATATGAATTTTTGGGATGTTCTGCAGTAGTGCCCCCTCTCTAAAAAAAAACACTTTTTCTTTTTCCTGTTTAGCCTCCGGTAATTACCTTTTAGATAATACTTCAGAGGATGATATGTACGAGTGTAAATGAAGTATACAATCCCAGTTCGATCATTGCTGAGATGTGAGGTTGATTGAAATCCAACCACCAAAGAACACCGGTATCCACGATTTAGTATTCAAATCCGTGAAAAGATAACTGATTTTAGTAGGGCTTGAACGCTGGAACTCTAGACTTCTAAATCAGCTGATTTACGAAGACGCGTTCACCACTATACTAACCCGGTAGGATTCTCGAAAACAAAACCTATCGTAACTTAATCTAACCGAAGCTTAAAAAAATTGTACGTTTTATTATTTCGTCGGCCAGAAAGCGTGGATTCCTTCCAGTATCTGCTCGAACAAGTCGTTCCTCCAATAACGGCTTCTCAAAAGATATTCACAGCGATATGATATGAATGTTTCTGCGCGCCATATATAAACGCTTATTTCTGCATTTTACTTCCAATCGCATAATCACTACTAATTTGCGCACAGATCTCGGAAACACGATCCACAAAATTTTCATTATGGATGACAAAGTACAGAGTATAACTAACTAGGTTCTGTTATTTTGACGAAACAAGGTTCTGGTATCTTGACAAACAGTCAACAACAAATTAGTATCGATTAGATTTTAATAATTTTTATCACATATCAGTATTTTTTATAATTAAACTGACACGAATATAAGTACAAAAAACTGTAATTTCAAATTTTAAAACGTTTGAGAAATGGGGGCATCTACTCCAGAAAACTCATTTTTGTTGTTCAGGTTTTAAAAAAAAAACTTTTATACAATTAAAAAATTGTATACATAGAAAAAGAAATGATGTATTCAAATAAAGCAGATCCTGAGGGATTACAGTAAAAAAACAAAATTTAAAAATGAGGAAAAATTTTTTAAGAAAAAAAAGTTAATATTTTATAAACTTTGTTAGAAATACTCGTTTAACAGTGTTTCATAAATTATTTATAAATCAATATTTACTATTATTTCATTGCTAAGTATTATTTTTTTATTATTTATTCTACATGTTACACTATCAATAATTAATAATTTAATGAAGATAATTGTTAAAAACAGAAATTATTATCTAACTTTATATTTTATCAATATTTTTGGGCGTTTTATTGTTTTCCAGTTTATTTAAAGAATTATATTTAATAAAAGCGTTTAGTTTTATAGTTATATAATTTATATTATGTACAGAAATTGTAGAACAAATGTACTTTTCACTGAACTCAGCTCTCTAATTATCATAATATTAAATGTTTATTTTAATAAAATAATAATAATAACGATAAAAAATACCACTTCTCTATCTAAAATTAAGCGAAATATATGTTATGTTAAAAACAAATAATATTTAACATTCAAAACTGACAGTTTAACAAAACATAAACAATTATCGCGTATCATATGAACATTATAAGTTTTACCGTAAACAACCGTTACACATATATCATATAAACCTGGTTGAAGTGCTCGACAAACTGCCTGTTAATAGTTAACTGCAGTAAATATTAAGAACAATACACGCATTAACTTAATACCGGTTATTAGTTTTACTATTTCATCAACAAAATGAATACATAAGGACAAGTATAAAGTGTATTAAACAAAACGGTCAAATGGTTACGAATAAAATTGATGTAACTTCAGTCTAATTTTATAAAACTCCCAATACCGAACAAAATTTAAATTCTTTTAATAAATAAATACTACAAATATTTGATTTAAACAATTCTAACAGAATATTTTAAAAATCCAATTATGATAGATTGCAGTTTTTTCATTGAAACAATCAAAATTACAAAACGAAAAATGAATTTTTACTTATTTATTCATATATTTTACTTTCCCGGCGAATGTAGCTAGAATAGCTATATAAAAGGGGATTAAGTAAGGTTATCATGTCAAAAATGGGGTATCGGTAGCTACTTTAATTTTAACGCACCTTTAAACGATAAATAAAAATAAAAAAACGTGTCTATACTTATGTACGCACGTAAGAAGTTATACTTCTTTGGCGTGAATAAAAAAAGAATTTTTTTATGCATTCAGACAAATTTGAACCGAGTCAAACGATCGGTAGACGACACTACATACCATGAATAAAATGTTGAATAAATAACACTTAGAATAAAATTTACATAATATTTATTTTATACAGTTTAAAAAGTATTGAAGTATCCGGCATATAAAACAAAGTTCATCGAATATATTTCAATTAGTTTAGTGGAGGATTAAGGTTAATCAGGGTAAGTCGAGGCACGTCACATTTGCCATGCGGAGAGGTGACTGTCCCGGTGTGTACTTCGATGGTAATTTGATACCGCAAACGGAGACTGTGCGGTATCTGGGACTTCACCTGGATCGGCGTTTGATCTAGAAGTGTCACGTGATGATGAAGAGGAAACAGCTGAACGCAAGGTACAGGGAACTTCATTGGCTGCTATGGAGGAATTTAGGCCTCACGTTATTCAACAAGATATTAATTTATAAGGCTATGCTGCGCACAATCTGGACTTACGGTGTAGAATTGTTGGGAACCGCTAGTACTAGTAATGTAGAAATTATACAACAATTTCAGAACAAAGTACCGAGGGTAACTGCCGAAGCTCCGTGGTTCACGCGGAATGATGAGATTCAGGATTATCTAGAGTTCCCTCGGTTCGTGAGATTGCACAACAGCGCAACGTCAAATACCTGCAGAGACTTGAGAATCATGCAAACCACTTTGCAATTAATCTACTCGAAACAGCAGAGAAGTCCGAAGGTTGAAACGAACCCATGTACTCGACTTAGGGTCTGCGTAATAGTTTGGAATCTAACACCGTCAAGTTTAGTGGTGTCGTATCTAATTTCTTGTTACTTCTCTTTTTTTTATTTATTAATGTTTGTTTTGTGGACTATATGGTGCTGAAATTAATGGTTTGCGATTTATGACTGAGCTTGAAATTTCATATTTGACTTTAAGTTTTCTTGCAACTGTTTATTGTGTATTATTTATTTTGGGGGTTCTTTAAGGACCTTCTTATCACGTGCTTTTGTCAGTAAACTTACTTATGGCTCCGCAGGAGAGCAGATTGTAATTATAATTGTTATTGAGCAAATAAAAAATTAGTTTAGTTCCATTAATTCTTCGGGTGACGATTGAATAAGCACGAGGGTTATCAGTGGGGCTTATAATTTGAAAAATGTGGTACCAATAGTTTTGTTGAAACGTTATCTAAATAACGCGTAATAGTTCATGGTGTGTTACATCAGCGCGTGCAACTTCCGTTACTTGCTGAAATTACACTCTGATCGGTTTCTCCTAACGCACCAAAAGAAGTATAACTTCAAAAATTTTTTAGTAATACAAATTAAAATGCTTTATTAAAAAATTTAATTAAAAAACAAACTGGTCTTCCAACGATTAAAAAAAAAATGAATTACAAACATTGAAGATTCTGGAAAATCAAAAAAATTAAAATATAAAAATGAAAAACCTCAGAGAAATAATAACGCCAAACGCTCTAGAAAAAAAAATGCTAAAAGAGCAAACACAGAAAATGACGTTAGCGTTCAACTTAACACAACATTTATATGTATAATAAAAATCGGTTTCATATAATGCTAAACTCGACATTATAAAACAGTTATTCTTCCGGTGGCGTTATACGGAACTGAGTATTGTCAGCAAAATTATTCGGATAAAGATCTTTTTAAAACAGAAAAAAAAATTAAATACATGCTTTTAAACGTTTTCGTTTTCAACAAAATAATATGTATAAATTTAATAATAATTTGTAAAAACCATTTACCAACAACTTTTTTATATGAGTTAGTACTTTTTTAAATACTTTCGGATACCAAATTCATCTTCAGGAACACAAAAAACTTTTATATTATTCTTAAAATAAAAAAATTGAAACTCATTCATCGTATGTAAGTCGTTATGTAAAATATAGAAATGAAAAGTAGTGGTCGTCCTGTTTTAAAAAGTTATGTCGACTAAGCGTCCAGTCACAATAAAAGTTTCCACCGTTTTGGTAAAATTGAACGGCGTGTTCAACCCGCTATATAGTATAGTTCATAACTTGCTTATATATCATATTTGATAAAATTATGTAAAAAGTTTTCAATTTTCGCAAGACCACAATTAAAAGCACGGGGCGCGATCTCATATCTATTTTCCACCTTAACTTTAGTTCATCCAATGAGATCTACTGGATATTGTATATTGATGCTATCATTTCCATTTTGCATCAAAACTTTTGTCATATTTAAAAATTTTTTATAGATGTTGACCGTGAAATCGCGCCCTATCTTTGTCATTGTGGTCTTGCGAAAATAGACAACTTTACACATATTATTTTGTTGAAACAAAATTTTTAAAAGCATGTTTTTAAAATTTTGTTTTTTTCATGATATCTTTGTCACCTTTTCTGTAAGCTAACTTCATCCAGCTTTGCATTTCGTTCGCCGTGCGTTTCAAATAGCGCTGGCGTCCACTTTCAAATCGAGCCTCGAGCTCAAAAGAATTTAAAAAATGGGAAAGAATTTTTTTTTATTATTATTATTATGATTATCACCATCATCTCCAAAACACAAATATAATTTTTGATAATTCATTCGTGGAACGAATGAATCGTTTGTGCATACCTAGCTACTGCGCATGTATACTTCACCGTGGAACGAAAATGAGTTAAAGAAACGATGCAAAAAGAATTTTAAGAAACATACATAGAACGGAATATCAGGACGGAATTTATAAACTAAAAATTGAAACAGAAATTTATAAAATACAGAAAAAATAAAAGACACCATCCGGAGAAGAAGATTACAATATTACGGGAATTTATACAGAATGAGTGAAAAGAGATTAACTCAACAAATATTTAGTTTTTATAACAGTAGAACTAATAAAACTACCCGAATTAAAGAGGTAAAAAACAATCATATCATATTTAAATCTCCAAGGAAACTTGTTTAAAAAAAGACCAATTTAGAAAATTAATCAGAGAATCTAAGTTTCCTGAGAAGAAGGATAAGAGGAGTATAAGAAGAAACTGGACCAAGAAAGAAAAACAACCATAGAGTGAAAAAATTAAAAAAAATATTGGAGAAAAAAAAGAATATCGAAGCTATTATGAAAACGTGATTCTTAGTGGTTCAAACAAACAAAAAAAAACACTCGTATGCACTTATGTACGTACGTAAGAAGTTATACTTCTTTGGCGTGAATAAAAAAAGGAATTTTTTACGCATTCAAACAAATTTGAACCGAGTCAAACGATCGATAGACGATACTAAATACCATGAATAAAAGTATGAATAAATAACAAATGAAATTAAATAATATTTATTTTATACAGTTTAAAAAGTATTCGTTGTCATATAAAAAAAGTCTTCGAATTCGATTAGTTTAGTTATATTTAAAAATAAATTACGCAGCAATATAAAGTTTTATGAATATGAACAATATTCACAGTTCAAAATATCTGTCTTCAGAAATCCATGTATATAAATATATATTTATTACGATTCAATATTTGTTATGTTTACAACACGTGGTAATAACTTAATTGAATTGAACGACTGAATGAATTAGACACTACAGGCACGTGCGTGAAAAAACTGATCACTTGGGCCTGCGCAAACCTTCATGGTGTGTTACATCGGCGCGTAAAACTTCCGACACTTTGTGAAAATACACTCTGATCAGTTCCTCCTAACGCGCCAAAAGAAATATAAATAAAAAAAAGAAAACTAGAAATTAGAGTTAAAAACCAGAAAATAGAACATATATTTTTTATATAGGTGGGTAATAAATTTTAAGAAAAACGTTTCTAAAAATATTCATGTATAGATTAAGTTTAATAAATTACCTTAAGCAAAGTTTTCTCTAAGTCTAACACTCCCTCAATAAAGGCTAAAATAAGAAATGGACCTTTTCAGCATTTTAGCTCCAGAATTTATAATTTATAAAACTTGTTGACATTTCTTAATAGCTTTCTCTATACTTGTATATGAATTATAAACGTTCGAAGAAATCTTTAAAAATATTTAAATCGCAGGGAGATAAAACAAAAGAAAAAAAACCATTTCAGTTTTAAGAGATGGAGGTTGATTTTTTCTGAAAAAAAAATTGTTTATTTATAGGAGTATATGAATTGTAGGTAATAAATTTGCTTTAATAAAGATTTCTGTAAAATGCTTCTGAATAAAATCGAAATGTTTTTTATAAACTATTATTTCCCAGCCCCTTAACGAATTTTTGAAAAAAATAATTACTAAGATTAATGCCCTATATATTGAAATATTTGAGCCAAATTTGATGAAAATCGGTTAGGTTAATCCTGAGATATAAGACCAAATGCAGTTCGATACATATATTTTCATAAGTATAAACATTCGTACGTACGTAATCATATACATACATATGTTTTTTGGTAGATGAGCTACGCATATTTGGCCCCTAAAACATAAAGATTTTCAAACAAACCGATACTCAATTTTTCTACTAACTATTTTAATTCTAGTTATATTCACCAGGAAACCAATATTGTATTTACATTAATATATATATATATATATATATATGAAAAAATATATATTTTTTCATACATTTATATGTATTTTATATATATTATCCATACATAAGTAATATATATAACAATAATAATAATAATAATAACCTATACTCGTAATTTAGATTTTAAAATAGTATGCTCATTAATATACTTACTACATCGGTTTTTTTAATGTAGTAATTGCAATGTAATTCAAAGAAAATTTACTCGTAATAATAAAAAAATAAATACTTACGAAGAAAGAAATAAATAGGAATAAAGAAAAGAAAAGAAAAGATTGCATGTAAGCATAAACGGCGATTAACCGTGGGGATGTGAGAGGTGATAAATCCCCTAAGGGATGGTTTCTGGAAAATACATGTTCCGTTAAGGAACAGCAACCAAATCCCTGCTGGCTAAAGAAAGAGATATAAAGGAGGGGTGGTATAGAAACTAAGTGGCCCGGGTCAAGGGTAGAAAAACATGACCCTTCGTAACAGTCCAAATGGCTTCATTTCGTAATGCTGCAACTGAGCCAAGCATCTTCAGAAAGGAAAGTCCATATATGTACGTGTGAGAGTGCGAGTTTCCGATAGTGTATCCCTCTTATTTCCTTACATAATGCGTGCAACACTTGTTGACTAGTCAAATTTAGAAAGTTTTGATAGATTATTTAGTCGAATAAATTCATAACATGCAAATTTTTGAGTATACTTGTTATTTCATCTCTAACAATGTAAATATTATTTTATACGTTAACTAAATTATAAGAAAATATTTAGAAAGTTATGGAACATAACCGAATTGTAATTATTGAAAAAATGTTTTTTTAATAATTGACTTATCCATTCATTGTTCACCTTTTCAAACACTTCTATTTACGTAAAATCAACAAATACTAAATATTATCACGTAATATTGCCTAACATATTAAAGGAAAATTTATTAAAAAAATTGTTTGTTACTTTTATCATATATTTAACGCTTTAAAGATGACAAATTTATGATTTATTATAAGTTAATAATTTAAAAAGTTATGACACTTACAAGATTAAAATTTTAGATTATGATAAACTTTCTGGTAGATTAAATTACGCTAAACATTTTTTTTTGGGGTAATTTGTTGTACCCTTAGGACGAAAAGTTACTGCTTTATATAAGGTATTGAATAAATGTTTAAAAATAAGGTAACTTAAAATCCAATTTTATGAAAGTCAACCCTCTACGGAATTCAGTAGAATATTTAACTTTAAAAAATAAATTAAAAATAATGTCTTTTGTACTAGTTATTTATGAATTAGAATTCTCTGAGTATATCTGTTTGATATGTAGATATGTTCACTTAAAACTTAAAGAAATTCTGCCCGACTGATCCGAGTGATTTTTATTGTTTTCTATTCAGTTTTTAAAATGGGTTTGATATAAATTCTACTACTGGAAGAGCGGTACTTTACAGTGTCAATCTTTGCGAAGTTAATTATATAATTTTATTATTAATCGCTAATTCATGATTTATGGAATAGATTGTTGTAAGCATAATTAGATGAGCTGTACTTATTTTATCTATGTACGCAGTAACCTAATACGTAGTACAGTACCAGGTGATTAAAAAAGGACTTGAAAAGTTTAAAAGATTAAAAAGATTTATTGAGAACTTACAGATTCGGTTGAGCCTTCTCATTTCATAGCAAAACTCATCAAGTTTTGACTCACGTAGTTCATTAGTACCGAATTCGCCCACCAGCTTTGTTTCCAGTATTGTTAAAAATGGATACATTTATTGGTGTGGAACGTGCTCGCTATGTGTTTTGGTTTTACGATTTTTAACTGCAGATGAACGTAATTTTCGTAGAGTACGGTAGGGGGCCTCCTAGTAGACATACAATTTACTCTTGGCATCAAACTTCATTGAGGCAGGTTGTTTTATTAAACATACAAAATCACCAGGATGTCAACGCGTTCCTGAAGTTGCTATGAAACAACTCAGAGAAAGCTTTGCACGTAGTCCGAGGAAATCAAATAAACGTGGGTCACGTGAGACTAGCATTCCAAAAATAACTGCTTGGCACGTATTACGTAAACGATGGCGCTTGAAGCCATATAAAGTAACCGTGATTCAATACATTACAGATGATGACAAAGTTGCTCGGCTGCAGTATTACTTGCAAATTATGGATAGCATTACTGACAACGATATATTTTTTAGATAATGTAACTTTTAATGTTAACGTCAACGTTTGACATCAGTGGCAAGGTCAACATCCATAACTGCCCAATATGCGGTAACCCTCATGAAACTTTGCAGCATATTCGTGTTATGCTTATCCCTTATGGTCAATGGTTTTTTGCCCTAATAAAACAAAGAGTGTACGGCCCGTTCTTCTACCAGGAGGCAACCGTAAATGATATCGTTTCTCTCGACATGCTTCAAAATTTTATAATTCCTCAGTTAGACGATGATGACGCCATTGCTACCAGCATGACGGGGCACCACCTCATTATCACCTAGAAGTATGAAATTTTCTTGATACTTGATTCATAGGTCGGTGGATCGATCATGAAGATCCAATCGCATGACCACCTCGCTTCCCAGATTTGACCTCGCTAGATATTTTCTAGTGTGGTTTTATTAAAGATAAATTTATACCAGCTTTACCTACTGATCTTATTGAGCTAAGACTTCGAATTAACGCCACAACTGCAGAGGTAATGCCCGACTTGCTGGCTACATTCTGGAATAAAATTGGCTTTACTTGGGATGTTGTATGTTGCATTACAAATGGAAGTCATATCAAACCAAAGTGAATATCGGGTGATAAACTTTATCTGTTTTTCTATGAAATGAAACCTCAACCGAATCTGTAAATTATTTCAATAAATTTTTATGTGCTTTTAAAATTGTGAAGTTTCTTTTTGAATCATCCGGTATATAAATAATATATTACAGTGCAGTATAAAAACAGACGGGTAAGTATTTAAGCAAAAGAGGCTCTCCAAATTAAAAAATACATGAAGATGAGAGAAAGCTTCTGATTTACGTAATACAATTTTATTCTTCGATCGAAAAGCAGACAAAATATTCACCGCACTCGAATACTCTACATGACTACCAAAAATAAAATTTAGAAAACATATATAATGTTATTCTATATAATGTTATATAATGTTATTATAATGTTGTATAATGTTATATATAATGTTATTCTTTATAAAAATCAAATATTCTTCACGCTTTGTAGTTATGAAATTATCATGATCATACTCTAAAATCCAACTGTTTACAAGTTAATAGAATTATTTTTTTTAACGGTGAAACTTTTCAACTTTATTTAGGTTTAATAAAACCTTTTTTAATTACTTTTAAATACATATTAAGTTTATAATAAAATTATATGATCCAATTTTCACCGATACGAACGATGTAATTAAAAAGATATATATGAATAAATGTATTAAAAATACAATGTACTATAAATAACTTATCAGTCTTTTAAAACAGTGCACTTTTTATGGGTTTTAAGGCGTTAAATTAAATCGTACTTTTAATTAAATATTCATATTTTAGAAAAAAGAGTAAATTTATTTACTTCTATAAATCGAATTTATTTAAAAAAATTTAATAAATATATATTTTTTTTTGGTAGGGGGTAGGTGGAAATGCATTTACGCACGAAGTTTCGGGCTCCCATTATCCAATCACCATCAGCAGACTACCGATTAAAACAACCACCCTTTCAACCCCCTTTCAACTAGGACTCAACCCGGAACCGTTTAGCACATTATTTAATGCCGAGTCTCCTATACCAGCCTGAGAAGAACGCTACCTAATTTTACGACTATCCAGGTCACCCTTCTTTGTCCTGACAATGCCGCCGACGAATCGGGCCACACTCTCCCAGTTGTTCAGGTTCCAGAGTACATCTCAACCACGTTGTGGGACTCAGTGTTCCGACAACCGCCTCTAGTGTCCCTCGATCTCCTGCCCACCGAGCATTTTTGAAAGAGGTGTGCTTGGCGTCGTCGCATACACCGGGCATAGTCAGTCGTGGGACGGCGCTTTTCCTGTGACATGGAGATAAACGTGAAAGTACCCCTGCCCGTTAAAAACTGGACATTTAGTACTCCACCTCTCCAAGCCGCGTTTTGTGATCTACCATCCTATGGTTTCTTGGCTCCAGGTCTCATGCCATGCGAGAAACGTGCGAGTCAGTTTCCTGGCATTCCTCCTTGGCAAGGATCTCCCGATCTTCGCCTGCCTGTCGCCTCCTGAGAGCGCCTGGCGCTCTCTTGCCAAAAGATCAATGGGTATGACGCCGGCAACCACCAATATGGCAGGCTCGGAAACCGTCTAATACGCGGAAGCGACTCGTAAGGCTACAGTGCATTGCACCTGCGCGAGCCGCTTCCAGTTTCCTTCGAATCTTAATGACCGGGCTCACTCTTTCACCCCATATTATAGGACGAATGCAGCGTGGACATCACCAGTTGCCGTCTCCTGGCCTTTGGACCGCCGACATTCGCCATGAGCCGGCTGAAAGCAGTTACAGCTCTCGCAGTTTTTTCGGCGGCTCCCCGAAGCTCCTCAGCAAAACTGACTTTCCGCTTAATCATCATACCAAGATACTTTGCGGCCGGGTTGGTCTCGACAACCTTGTCCTCGACCCCACAGCTGGAGGAGGGTGTCGATACGCTTATTCGTTAGAACCACGATCTCCGTTTTTCTGAGAGCTAGAGACAGCCCATGGTCGTCCAGCCAGGCTCTGACTCTGGGCATGGCTCGACTGAACCTCAGTAGGGCGCGCTTCACGTTGCGGTCTGCGACAAGTAGCGCAACGACGTCAGCGTATCCAACCAAGGCTGATTATTCATGCATCGCTAGTCTCAGCAAGCCGTCACAGACGGCGTTCCAAAGGTCGGAGCCGACAATCGCCCCCTGCGCCGCCCCTGACGTGATTGCAATGCTACGCCGGCCAGCTGCAGTCTCGTACATGAGACCGCGGTTCCTCAGGTATGTGTCTACCATTCTGAGGAGATATCGAGGCACGTGGAACGAATGCTTCAGGGCCCGAATCATATCGCTCCACCGTACAGAGTTGAAAGTATTTTCACGTCCGACATAACGAGAAGAACCACACGGCGCAAAAAATGTTGTCCTCTGCGCTCGCTGCACTCCCTCAACAACCTCTAGAGTTCACCGACCCTGCCGGAAACCGTACAAGTTGGGTGACAGGCCACCTGCCTGATTCATCGTCACAACCAGTATTTTCTTAAACAGCTTCTCCAATACTTTTTCTGTCAAGCATACACAATGGGCGGCAGGAGGACGGCGACTCTGGCTCTTCTTTGTCCCTTGGGAATCAGCGCAAGACGCGTGGTCTTCCATATGAAAGCCCCAGCCTTCAGACATGCATTATACATGTCTAGAAGCAAACGGGGCTTGCAGCGCCCCGTTATACTGTCAGGATAGGGGCTTTACTGGCCTTCAGCGAACGTAGGACTCTCTCCAATTCCTCCATCGGGAAGAGCGGGAAGTCGCCAAAGTCGCATGAGTCCCACTCACGGACCAAATGGGCCGGAAACAACTTCTTAACGACATACTTCGCTTTAGCTTGGTTTGTGGATCTGGTGACCGCGAGACCACCAATCGCCGAGTTACTATTTTGTAATCCAGCCCCCAAGGATCTGCATCCACGGTCTCCGTCAGTTCTCACCAGCAGCGTGTCTTGCTTACCTTGATGGCTTGACAGAGCCACTTCTTTGCCGTCTTATGCTCAGCTAACCTGGTGTTCGCGTCCTTGCGATTCCTTGAACGTTGCGCCGCTCGTCTTAGTCGAAGCCACTCTTGGCGCAACCTTGCAATCTCCCGTGCCCACCAGTACACGGGTCGCTTCTGGTGCCCTCCGCGGGAGGGCCCGCGGAGGGCCGAGGCACCAGAAGCGACCATGAAACCATGAAACGACCAGAAACCATGGAGGCGTCGCATGCAGAAGCGATCAGCCGCATGATCAAAGGAAATACGGCTTCAGCGTCAGCGTCGCCTCCCTCTCCCGCTCGATGATAATGTTTTCAGAGGCTACTACCACTATCACTGAAGAGATCCTTCCTTTGAATCACTTCTCGTCAAATACTCTAAACGAGATGTATTTTTAGTCGCTCCGGTGTAATCCTCGAGAACCCTCCAGTTCTGGACGAGCGTTACCAGTTCGTCGGAGGCAAGGGAAATATCGGGAGTAGTCTCCAAGTATCCTGGACGGCGAAACGTTGTCGTGTTCCCTGTATTGAGGATCACGAATCCAATACTTGCCACCATGTCCAGAATGTATTTCCCTCTGGGGTTGCTATGCGCCATACCCCACTCACCGCCTTGTAGTTGAAGTCCCAAGCTACCACCACCCCACTGGCAGCAGCAAGAAACCTTCCGGCGAAAATCCGCTATCAAGTCATTTGGGATGAAGTAAATACTAAAAATCATCACTTCCCCTCAGCAGACCCACACGAACCCCTCGCCTGTGCCGTGTCTCCGAATTTGGGCTTTGCTGCGAATTGGGACTGCCGCGAATCCATATCACCCAGTCCCGAGCGAGTTCCAGAACCATTGGGAATCGTAACGGTCCTGGTACGGCTCGCTTAAGCTTTAAGTCTTTTCCTTTACCTTTCCTTTCCTTTTTAAGCCTTTTTTAAAGCTTTTTCTCCGAATAAGTCCATGATGGATAGGAACGGAGAAGGTGGTTTGGCAACCGGCAATGTCACAAGGCGGGTTTTCTTCTCCGGAGCGGGGGGGGATTGAGATCGTACTGCGCGCTGTAAACAGTTCCAAGTCGGCCTCGCTGTCTCTTGCTAGCTATAGCAGCAAGTAATCGGCTAGCCGGCTCCTGTTGAGGTAGGCGTATAGAACATTGAACATTCTACCGAGTCTTCTCTTGGCCTGTTCCAGGGCTTCCCGAAATATCTGACTCTTCCTTGGTGCGGTGCATGGGCAAGCTGCGGGGCGCTCACGCCTTTTTCTAGGCAAAATATTAATAATAATTTTTTTTTTTTTCCCCGCTTTCCCTTACACCCTGTCGCCTCCTCCCACAAGTGTGACGCGTAGACAGGTACCAAGGGGGAAATAATGTAACAGGACAACCTTAAGCTTTAATAAGCCACATATTTATTAATTTTAACTCATAAAACGCACATATACAAAAATAAAATATAAACAGTAAAAATAATATGAAGAAAAATCTCATCGATTCATTGCGATAAATTAAATATTCATACTTAATAACAAGCGACATCCAAGTCATAGTTACAAGTAAGTAAGACCAAGCAATATACATATATACAACCAACGAAAAATGTTAAACATCGAAGAACATATAGAACATGAACTAACAAAAACATAAATTTCACAGAATGCCGTAAAATGCCTAAAGCTGCTTTTTAAAGAACTGACTAGACAAAGCGAAGAAATACACAGAGTTAGCAATCTCATTTGCATGTTAAAGACTATGAGGAGAGGAGCATTAGAGGAACGCCTCATGTACTGCATTTGCCGAAATTGTCTTAACCCTCCACAAAGCACTCTTTGACCAATCAGCTCAATAGGTCCATCAATCCGACCATGCAGAAGCTTGTAGAGATACAAGACAGAAGCTCTAATACTATGTTGACGTAAAGGTAGTTGAAAGAATCCGCACAGCTGCTCATAAGTGGCTGAATCAAGAAAACCATTAATTAACAAGAAATTCATTAATTCTTTGGTTATTAGAATAACCGAAAACCTTCAATGGCCTCAATTGGCCTTCAATTGTCCTCAAAACCTTCAATGGTAGACTTGCGCTCGTAATTCCAGGCGTCGCTGCAGTACTTCAGCGATGGACGAACGATCGCATGAAACAAACCCAGCAATCTAATAGGATGTTTAAAATGTTTACCGATCCAGAAAATTAGTCTTAAGTTCCTCCTAGCACGAGAGACAATTCCAGCTAAATGCTCAATAACTGCTCAGCGTCGATATTAACACCCAGATCTTTCATATTTTTACTCTGGAAATGACTGTGTCATTCACTTTATACTGATATATATCCGGTACGGTTTTTCTAGTATACGTAATGACACTAGTTTTACTAGTCGCTCCAACTCATTGAGTCTCGACCCTCTGGCCAAACAGGGACTTTTATCCAGGTTCTGCTACTAGTAGGGAGATTAATAAATCTCCCTACTAGTAGCAGAATCTTTGCGTTCCATTTCGTTCCGAGTGTGAGAACTTTGTAAACCACGGAAGAAGTAATGTTTTTTTGTGAATATTTATATCATACAATTCGTAAGACAATAATATTAATTAACATGAATACGTTATTTAACGTTACCTACTAAAAACTTTTATTTTAAAATATTAAAAAATATTTTGTTTATACTAAAATAAGAGTAAATAATACAATAAAGTAATAGTAAAATAAAATACTAAGATATGTGTAAATCAATAGTTTGTTTTTAATATCATAGCTATGTAGTATAATTGAATTGTTAGATTCTTTTTAGCTTTATAGTGAATATTTTATCATTAGAAAGAGGTAGAATTTGGTAGAAGGGATAGTCTATATCTCTCAATTCACCTTTCAATTGTGGGCGAGAGAGAGATAGCCATGGGAAAACAACTGAACGGACTGTCACATGCCAAATTTCTGCCACACACAAGAATATACAATCGAGAATTCACACACAAACACGCACACACACACACACACACACACACACACACACACACACACACACACACACACACACACACATATACAGTATATAATATTTAAATACATATACGATGTGTATGTTGATGTTCTCATGGGTAACAAAGCCTTATTATTCAGTTTGTCGGAAAACAAATACATAAAAAAAATCCAGCTACCACCCACTCATCATCCTCCCGACTAGCTACATAGTAACATACCCACATCTGTACGACCCATGATTCTTTCAACCAGAACAAAAATTTCCCGAACACGAACTGATCTCATTTCAAGGTATTTTTCAATATCTATCTCTCACACCAAACCGTTCATCCTCTCAAACAGCAACAGTTCTCTGACATCAGTTTTTATACCCTCATTCACCAACAACGGTCTCTCTCTCTCTCTCTCTCTCTCTCTCTCCCTCTCTGTCCTTTTTCCAATTTCTCCTTCCCTTTCTAATTCCCTTTCCATCATTCTATAATTGCATTTAGGATAAAAAATGTATGTGTGACCCTTCTAATTGTGTTTTAGAATTTTTGATACGTAACATTTTGTCATTTAGTCGATATGAATAAATACATGATATAAGTTCACAAGAATGGGTAATTACCGAATACTTTCTATCAACGCAAACATTTCCATACCATACACACACACACACATACTTTTCATACATGCTTTTGAAGTTTTTAATATTCATTATATAAACGTTTGTTGTACCTACTTTATAACGGTTATTATTCATCAACATTAATATAATGTAATATGATATGACACGTTATTCAAAAATATGAAACACAAAGTAAAATATACAGTGTAAAATAATGCATAAATTCTCTATAGATATAAACAGTGATAATAATGTAAACAAAATTTCAATTTCTATTGTTTATATGATGTGAAATAACGCTTTCAGTCCGACAAGGATGTTCCCTATCCCCGTTATATTTTAATCTTTACATAGAAATATCTATTAATGATGTAAAAGACCAATTTGAATCCGGAGTAACAGGTAAGTTGAAAAGAAAAATGATACAATTTTCTGATGATTAGTAATTACAGCCGAGAGTAAAAAAGATTTAGAAGAAACAATGAATGTCATGGATGAACTTCTTCGCAAGAAATAAAACGTGAAAATAAACAAGAACAAAACGAAAGTAATGAAATGTAGTAGAAATAAAGCAGATGGACCACGAGTATAAAAATAGGACGAAAAAAAAACTATGGAGGTAGAAACATTTTTTATTTGGGAAGTAGAATAACTAAAGATGGACGAAGCGGGAGCTATAGAAAATGCCGAATAGCACAGGTGAAACAATGTTTCAGTCAGAAATATAATTTGCTTACATCAAAAATTAATTAATTAATTAACATCAGGTAAGCATTTTTGAAAGTATATAGTTGAACCGTAGCTTTATATGGAAGTGAAACTTGGACGATCGGAGTACCTGAGAAGAAAAGATTAGAAGCTTTTGAAATGCGGTGCTATAGGAGAATGTTGAAAATCACGTGGGTAAACAAATGAAGAGGTGTTGCAGCGAATTGATGAAGAAAGAATCATTTGAAAAAATATAGCTAAAAGAAGAGACAGACTTATAGGCCACATCTTACGGCATTCTGGATTAGTCGCTTTGATATTGGAGAGACAGGTAGATGGAAAAATTGTGCAGGCAGGCAACGTTTGGAATATGTAAAAAAAAAAATGTTAGGGATGTAGGGGGTATATCGAAATGAAACGACTGGCACTAGATAGGGAACCTTGGAGAGTTGTATCAAACTAGTCAAATGACTGAAGACAAAAAACAATATGATATGACATCATAATAGTCTAAATAATGAAATGGATACCTGCAAAACTGTTTAAAAATTGCCAAATAATAATTAAAGCTCATTTAATAACCAGTATATATAGCTAGCTGGCTTTATATTTATAACAAATCTGAATTAATAAATCAATGAAAAAGATTTATAAAAAACCTATTTAAGACCAAAGATAATAAATATTTAAATATAATATCTGATATTAAGCAGAAAGACCACTTGTATAAAGATATTTACGTATATGCACTCACCGGTCTAGCTAAATTAATTTTTCCTCAATTTATTTAATTAGCTTATATAAAGACTGTAGATGTAAATTTATGCACATAACCTAATTTAATGGCTGAGTAAAAACATATAAAATAAATACGTTTGGTATTTTCACAGCATTATTTATACTGTGTTAAATATAGGGAACAGTAATATTACAAGTTACTAAAAATCATTTATAAAATATATATATATATATATATATATATATATATTAACTTAACAAAAATAATTCTTTTGTAATTGTATTTGTCCATATTCCTCTTTGTACTAATATCACAAAGACAAAAGTATAAAAACCGTTTACCACAAAGAGTACAGAATTCGATAATGCTTCTTACCTTATGCTTATTAATTTTTTTCTAATAGCGCTTTCGAGGTTTTCATTCATCATTAGTTAAATCTTTCTTTCAAATCACACAATAAATTCTAGCCATTAAAAGCATAACATATAAAAATATGTAGTCATAAATATTAAAAAATAAAAAATAAATTTTTTTTATATTATTTATACATACAATACTGTACTGAAGTTATTTTGAATTTATTTCAATTGTATAAATGTCCTGCTATTTAAGGCGGTTTTGATAAGAAAGTCATTATCATACTCTGTCTGTACATTAATCAAATTTAACTTTTGTCTATAATTGTAAATACTCGTATGTAATACTAGCAGACCCGGCAATGTTTCGCTATATATATATATATATATATATATATATATATATATATATAAAGAGAGAGAGAGGGTTTAAATGAACACAATTGAAAATTTAATAAAAAAATTTAAAAAACTGAAGTTCACAAATTTTACTTTTCACTTATTCTCCTTCCCCTTTTTTTCTTTCAAACTTTCCCTTTCACCCTTCTCCCTCACCGCTCTCCCAGTTTCCTCTTTACACCTTTTCTCCTTTTCCCCGTTTTCCATTTTCCCCTTTTGCCCGCGCGTAAATCGGTCCATTAGTTTTTTGGTCTTTAGCGGACACACATATGGACATGCCTTTTATATATATGTGTAAAAGGTTTTATATATAAAGTTTTTCTTTCTTTTTATGTGTGTAATGTATCGATCTACATAGAGCAATACATTAAATATAAATTCAAATAACTTCACTAGCGTACTGTATGTGTGACTAGCCACATAATAAACAAATTTTAATTTTATATTTTTTTAATATTTATGACTATTTATTTTAATATAATAATTTTAATGGTTTGAATTTAACGTGTGATTTGGAAGAAAACGTTTAACTGATGATGAGAGAAGATCTCGAAAGCGCTATAAGAAAAAAAATAATAAGCATAAATAAGAAGCATTATCGAATTGTGTACTTTCGGTGGTAAACGGTTTTGAGATATATATATATATATATATATATATATCTTTATATATATATTTCTTGTGTGCATGTGTATGAAAGTGAACTCCTCATAAACGGCTAGACTGATTTTGATGAAATTTTGTGTATGTGTTCAAGGGGATTTGAGAATGATTTAGATTCACAATTTGGTCAACTGGAAAATATTTTTTTAATTAATTTTTATTTATAAGTAGTTGTTGATTATAGAATGTTTTACATTGGATCCGGCAGACTGCGCTACCATCGCAGTATCGAATATTCAATAATATTCTATTTTAATTTTAGTTTGTCCCGACAGTTGGTGCTGCGATCAAATTGAGAAAAATATTTCGTAATTTTGTGTTATTATTGTGTTACAAAAAATCGCGAGAAAACAGTTTTTTATTAAATAAGAGGCTAATAAATCAGACGGATATGTAAACAAAGGAAAACCAATCAGATCAATGCAAGATGGCCGCTGTCATACACAACGACCAATCACAAAGAGCCCGTAAGGCCGTTGACAATGTAAAAAAATTATAACTGATTAAGTAACAAGTAGGCAGCACTGCGATCGCGTTTAGAATTGTGCGCGTATTGAGAAATATTATATTATTATTTATTGAAATAACGTTTTAAAGTGTAATTAAAAAATATACATTGTGCAAATTTGTAAGGTACAGTATTGAAGTGAAAATGTTTTTTAAATTTATTTATGTGTTGTTGATCTTGAGATGGTTAAGGTTCACAATTGGGTCCGGTAAGCAGCGTGTGGGTCCGGTAGGCAGAGCTGCGATCGCGTTTTAGAAGTTTTGTTTTTAATATTTGGTTTATCAGTCAAACCCGGTAGTTGGTGCTGCGATCGGATTCCAGGAATTTTTTTTATATTGATGCTTTTTCGCATATCAGTTACTTTCGTCATAGCTTAGTGTTGTTCTTACATTAAAATTCATATTTAGAGAATAGTTTGAATTAAATCCGATAGGTAGTGCTGTTCTGACAATTGGATTTATTTACATTCTGAATTTTATAAAGTTAAAGGTGAAATTTTATAAGGTTCCGTAATGTTTTGTAAGTTTCTTAATGTTCAGTATTAATTGTAATGATTTTGCAGCCACAACACTTTTCGTTAAAAAATTATTTTCCATCGAACACTGTGATTAGAGAGTGGTGTGAATTAAATCCGATAGGTAGTGCTGTTGTTTTGCCATTTGGATTTATTTACATTCTAACTTTTATAAAGGGAAAGGTAAATTTTGTTAAATTGCTAATGAAGTTTTTTAAGGTTTTATAAAACTTTCAATTGTTGTCATTTAATCTGTATGTATACTCAGATCTAGCAATAGCGAAGCATTGCCGAGTCTGCTAGAATTGCGCGCTTATTGAGAATATTATATTATATTATTATTTATTGAAATAATGTTTTAAAGCTTAATTAAAAAATGTACATTGTGCAAATTGGTAAGGTGCAGTATTGAAGTGAGTATTTTACATGAATTTTAATGATGTATACACGTGCATTCAATAACAATCAACTTAACCTACAAATTTAAACTGTCAGTTCTCATTTGATTCTATGCAACTTATGAAGTATTGAACGGCTATTTGAAAATAAAAATTTAAGTTTTGTAAAATAAATTGTAACATTTATAAAATTAAAATATAAGTTACTTATAACATAGTTTAAAGTATTTTTTTAAAAATGAATTTATAATGTTTTAGCTGATTAATTTTATAAAAAGTTTTCTAAAATTATTTTTAATTTACAATTATCTAAAATTTGGTAAAATAGATGTTAAAATAAAGAATGAGAAAAATATAAAAATTTCTACTAAAATTTTAACTACGTTGCTTTTTTACAGTGCTTTAATTTTTTTATTAATTGATTAATTGAGCTGTTACATGATTATGAAACATCAAAATTATTAAATTAAAAAAAAAATATGTAGGAGGTACTTTTTTAGAATGATGGTAAGTGAAAATTAGTAGTAATGTAGATGAAAATTTATTAATTACATTAATTAATTATTTTACGACGTTTCGATTTTTTAATTCAATTTTCATCGGACATCTCAATATTTAGTGAAAATAAATATTAACCATACTACACATAATTAATCAATAAACCCATTACAATAATACAACAATCACAAACTAATAATATCATACTAATAGTCATTTTAATGAAATTTAGAACACATTCCTGCTAATTTTAACTTAATTAAGTTACTTATATTTATGTGTGTGCATTTATTACAGAATAATGCCGCGTCAGGAAAACGTCTGTCGGGTCCGTTAGTATATATATATATATATATATATATATAGAGCGAAAAAAAAGTATGGAAACCCCTCAAAACTTTAAAACCTTTCCAGATAGAATATTTTAACTTTCAGGATATTTTCTTTTGTGTCACTATTCCGACCATATTTTGTACGAAAATTTCGAACTGTAGAGTCCAAACCTTCATTATTTTGTAAAATATTGGTTAGTAATGAAAACGCGTTGTTTTTTTCGTGTAGCACTCCATTTTTAATAACCGTGAACTGTCATCTACCACGCTGTCTTTTTTTTCGTTGGCATCACTTTACCGCACAAATGGCGCAAAATTCAGTTCTTGTGTGAATTTTTGGAAACCCAATATATATATATATATATATGTGTGTATATATATAGTATATAGTAATAAATTGTACTGTATACGCGTATATTGTATTGTAAATGATTGTCATTGATTAAATCATGTTCAGCTAAACATAGTTATTATAATTCATTCAACAAATTTAGAAGAAAATCTAGATTCTATTTTGGTATAATGTTTATAAAAATCCGATCAACAGTTTTCCGGTTTCGAAGATGTATCCTTTTCTGCAGGTAACTGACGGCCTTTTTCCCTGTTTAGCCTCCGGGAATTACCGTTCAGATAATACTTCAGACGATAAATGAGGATGATATGTATGAGTGTAAATGAAGTGTAGTCTTATACAGTGTCAGTTCGACCGTTCCTGAGATATGTGGTTAATTGAAACCCAACCACCAAAGAACACCGGTATCCACGATCTAGTTTTTAAATCCGTGTAAAAACAAGTGACGGCCTGATTTTTTATAACGAATTCAAAAAGATATAAAATGAAATTACGTGATCTCATCTCCTTTTGGCGAAAAATAATTTTGTCTACACTTGCTCAAGGATAATATGGCCTACTAGCAGGTACCTGCGGGTTCGCACGCGAACTATGATTATTGTAGCGATTGTTGAGTATACGAATCACTAATAATGTGTGTAAAATATTTACACATGCATATAGAGTTTACACGTATATTTACATATGCACATTACATATAGAGCTTGCCCAGGACGGCGATGTCGTGGATATGGTGAAGCGCGCCTTCTTGTGTGCACCAGTGGGTGGACTGCGTGTGACTGATATTTTATAAGGGTGCTACAGCAGAAACTAATAACGGAGGACCGTGAAGAGGACAAGGAGAGATCGGTTGAGGACGGCGATGGGCGCCACCCTTCGCGGGTGGGCGGTGGAGGTGCCTCGGCATTGTCGCGTCACCAATGGCTCCCGCAGAACGCGTTCCTGTTGTCTGAGGCCGGCTTAGCTATAGCGTATATATTCTGAGTTGTATATATTATTAATTGTGAGTTATATATATTATTAATTGTAAATAATGAGTGTAAATAGTGTCTGAATATGTTATGTAAATATTGATGTGAAAGACAAGTGTGCCTATGACGCGGGTGGTGCTGATGTTATGCCGTACGTCAATTCCAGCACCACCCTGCGTGAGGGAATGGGTTTTTAGTGGTTCCCACCGCATAGGAGGTGAACCCCCACACCCAGTATGTGCGGGCTGCTGGGCGTTTGGTTCAGGCAAATTTTCCCACTTCCTACGAAAAAAAATTTCTTATTGTGATTTACGAATAACCGAAGCACGAAGAATAATAGATTCATCATTCATAGGTCCTCGATACGTAAAATCTATACTTGATCGTTTTGAGATATTTATAATTATGCAGTAACACCGTTCATGTAAATAACGAGATAGATGAAATCTTTATTTCTCAGGAGTAATGAAACTAGTGTTTTTATAAATATATTTACACCAGCGCCTCAATTTAAACTATATTTTTGGGTCTTTCGTTATCACAGCAAATAAGAGCTTGCTGCTCTTCCTTACTCGAGAACAAGTCACGTACAACCGACCGTAAGAAAAGCAAGCAAGCAGCTGCACGTAAAGTTTGACCTTCCGACTTATCGATGGTCATTGCAAAACATATATTAACTGGAAACTGAAGTCTTTTAAATTAAATAAAAAAGTCATAGGTATGATTTTTATTCTAGGAATCCTTTGCGGCAGCCTGTTAAAACATCATATCGATGATGTTTTTTTACACATTTAACTTTCAATGGAATTTCAATACAAAACTGTGGTGGTTTCAAATTTCTCATGAGTATAATCGGAACAGTTACTTTTACTTAATTTTAATGTGTGTGCTTATCCTGATACTGATAATGAATTCAAAAACTCAGTTCAGTAATGAACTGCATCCTCTTCGTTCAAACCTGATTAATGGAGTAGTAAGTTTTTTCGTCTTCTGGAAATTTTTGCTGTATGCAGCTGTTTATGACATTTACCTGGTCATTTCTACACGCTCACATAACCACGCATCATCGTGCAAATTTATAGACTCAATAACTCCATAAACCTTTTCGATCAACTCCGCACATTAAAGAAACTGAACATCATAATGATGGCGACAAAAGGGCGGAGCGAGTAATTTGGTGAACTGCGGCACTAACTTGTGGGCGTGTCAAAAAGATAAGTGAATAAAATTTGTAATAACTCCGGTTCTTTTTAACATAACGGTATCAAACAAAAAGAAAACCCTTCTTTTCAGCGCCTGCTTTAAGTGTGCAAAGCTTCATTGAAATGAGTGCTGTAGATTCAGAGATTAGCGCGGCCAAAAAAAAAAAAAGAAAAAAAAAGAGATTTATTATAGTATAGTGTAGATATAGATTAAAAAAAAAGGATGGGATAGAATTCTCAACCTTATCCGCTTTGGTAAATCCATTTTTAAATCTACATATTTACGATAGATTATAGCAAAATGTTTATCCGGACGAAAAAGATTTGTTTAAAAAGAAATATTCTAGAATAAAACTTTGAATTGGTTAGGGGGAGATTCCATCAATCTTCTTTCAACAAAATAGTTTGTTTTTATTAACAATTGTTTAAAACTACTTTAGTTGTTTTTTTTTTAATATTTACTAGCTTGAGGATACATTTCAGCGAAAAAGTTAATTAAAGAAAATTAAACCGCAGATAACAAATTTTAAAAAATAATTTTTTAAATTTTAAACCGGAATATTTTTTCCATCTTGAGAGAATTGTTTTTTTTTTTTTGAGTTATTGATCAGCTGGAATACATTTTCAACCGACTTAAGATTGAGAATATTCTCAAACCGATTCCGTATATATATATATATATATACACACAGAGTGTCCCATATCAAATGCAACCCATCAATCACTCATCCATGAAATTTCAAAAGTCAAGCTTACTCCCATAGTCGTTACTGAAATGGACTCGTCCAACATCTGAACATCGCGGCGACGCAGTAGAACACTACCGATAGTAACAACAATGCAATCATAACGTTGAGTGTATTGTTAGAGACAAGATAGTGTTATCGCTACATGAACGTGTTTTCATTGTTGAGTCGTACTTCAGTACGAAATCGGTGGCTGCAGTGCAAGATTTGTTTCGCCATAAGTACCCAGATAAACCAGCTCCTAACAAATCATCAGTATTAAGGTTAGTCGCAAAATTTAGAGAGACCGGTTCTGTTAATAACAAGGAACACAAAAGATCTGCGTCGGTGTTGAATACAGATAGTCACCGAAATCAAAGACCGATTACTCGCCTCGACAAATAAATCGATCAGACGTTTGTCTGCTGAAATTAATTTGTCTAAATCGGCTGTTCATCGGGCGACCAAACGATTACAACTACGACCTTATCGCATTCAAACGGTTCATCGACTTCTTGAGGCCGACAAAGAAAAACGGCTACAATATTGTCAACGGTTCCGTCGATTTCTGCGTGAGGGAATTAACGTTATGGATTCGTTATTTTTCACAGATGAAGCACGGTTTCATTTGTACGGCTACGTAAACAGCCAAAACAGTAGAATTTGGAGCGCTGAAAATTCCCACGTTTATCACGAAAAACAATTACACCCGCAGAAGTTGGGCGTGTGGTGCGCGATATCGTGGAAGAAAATAATCGGTCCTATTTTTTTTTTGGAGTACACCATTAATGCAGAACGATATCAGGATATTTTATTTCAGTTCTTTGGACTCTTGGAAGAGGAAGACAGACGCTGCTGGCTACAACATGACGGTGCGACATCGCACTACGCAGGTTCAACTTCTGATTTCGTTGAGGAATTCTTTGGTAATTGTGTTATCGGTCGAGGCTTGCGGCCACCAAGATCCCCAGTTTTGACTGCGGCGGATTTTTTTCTATGTGGTTACCTCAAAGCAAAAGCCTACAGCAACAAACCACGAACACTTGAACGAGTGAAAGTCAATATTGAACAACCTGTATTAAATATCCAGCCACAAACTTTGAAAAAAGTTGCAAGAAACGCTCTAAAAAGAATTGAAGCTTGTATTCAAGAAGATGGCGGCCACTTCCATCATTTACTCTAAATGAAAGGTAATGGATGGTAATAATAAAAATTACATTTACATTTACACATGCCTTTTTATTATTTCAATACCTACCAATATAAGGTTGGGTTGCGTTTTATATGGGACCAACTGTATATACCATATACACCATTACTCGGTGGTACTTGACCGTTAAAAAATTTATTGGGTAAAATTTTCTACTTTATTTAGTAGAACGAATTTTTCATTTTCTCTAAATGAGTATTTCTTAAATCACCTCTTCCGTTTCGCAATTTTTCCCGTTGACGCACTTTTGCAACAGTCAATCTACGTGAAGATTCTTCAGGTATTTCATTACAAATATAAAGGATTTGTAATGGAACAAAGCTATTTCGTAGATCCATAATGATGAATCAACGAAGAAAACCGTGACCTTTGTTATCGAGTCTCATTTGAAAGACGGTTTCATATTCAAATTTTATCGAATTTTAAACACTCTTGCTCATGTACCATATCAGACTCTTGACTTCGAATCCCTCGAATTTTTAAGTCGATTTAAAAACCCTGTTTTTTTTTTGAAGATAAACTTTTCTCTTACGAAAAGTTTGTTTTCTCTGGAAGAGACTTCCCATATTTTTGCTTTGGCTAAGTTACAAAATAAAAAAGAATAAAATAAAAACTTTTGAAAAAAATTGAACCGACTTCAAAAAGAAAACGGGTTTAGATACATTATATTGAAAATTAAAAAAATTATTTTTCCACTACAATCAATCTAAGTCGGTGCCAAATTTTAGAATTAACTTCAAACCTAAATTCAATTAAATTTTGTTATCCGTACGTCGTGCATTCGTAATTAATTTAAAATTAAGCGCCAATTTTAAAAAAAAGTTTTATAAAATGTATTTTTGGGTAAAGGAAAAATTATTTTTTCATTTTCAGTATACTTTTTTCGAGTCTGTTCAATTTTTTTTCAACTTTTATAATGAATTATTTCAGTAATACATGCATTGCTGCAAGAAAAATTTAAAGCATTTTTTTTTTTTATAGTTAAGAATTTAAGTCCGGAGAAACACAGTGGTTATTGATCTTTTATAGAATAAATTATTACACTTTATTATTAATTTAGTAATATTTCTATTTTTTCTTGCTTTAATGACTAAAACAAAAAACAAGAGATTATAAAAAGAAGAAAAATGAAACGAGAAAATGTAGTATTTTTTTTTTGTATAGAAAGAATCAATCTAAAATTTGAAAAGTTATGAAATATAAAACACTTGAGAAATGATTAAAAAAAATGTAGACTAAAAAAGAAAGACTGTTATTTAATAACCGAATAAATAAACGATCTACAAAATGTCCGTAAAAATCTTACATCTCTGGAGTTTAAATTATACAGAATAAAGATTAATGGATGTTAGATATAATACTAAATTATCTTGAATGATCCAAGTGGGATAGAATAAAATTTTCTATGGAAGATACCTCATTTATCTGTGATAATTTATCAAATGGATTCCGTGTATTTTTGTAATAAAAATCTATGTTAACATGATTTTTCTACTTTTTGTTTCAGATTAAGAAAAATTCTTTTTATCTCATTTAATAATTTGTTTTATACAATTAAAAAAAATTGCATACAAAATAAAAGAAAACGTTAATAATTAAAAATAATAATTAGCCAAATTATTACTTTTTAAATATTGTTTTTTTTTTTTTTTTAAATATTACAATCTTGGAGATGATTCCATATCTATTTTAACGAAAAATATGGACTCATAAGAGACCAAGTATCAAACTCTTGCAAAGAAGTAAACAAGAGAACGATAGGAAAGACCCACTACTCTTTAGCAAAATTTGAATTGAAATTTAAAAAAAATTAGCTCCAATAAATTTTAATAAAATTTTTAAATATTGTCAAGTCAAATTACCAAAATAAGAATTAAGCATTAAATTCACAAATCCCAAATAAATGTTTTGATTTTAGGGGTTTTCTTACTCTGAAGGGAAAATTTATTTTAAGAAAGGTAATCCTTACAAAAAAATAAAAATAAAATAAAAAAGAAATGTTTAAAAATATTGAAAAAATAAAGTATAACTTTTATGAATATAATGAAAAAAATTGTTTCTCATTTTGGGTCCGAAATATAAAATCGATACCAAAGCTACTTTAATTTTAATAGCCATTAAGTAATGAAGAGAAATACAAAAACAATTTTATAATAAAAATTGAGTTAAGAGCCAAAAAACAAAATATAGTTTTGTTAGAGAAGGGGAATAAATTTTCTATAAATATTCATATTATTATTGTAAAGCTAAGGAAATTTGCTTAAGTAAAGTTTTCTCTAAACCTAACACTCCCTTCAAAAAAGGCTAAACTAAGAAAACGAAAATTTAAAAAAATTACCGTTTTAGGTTCGGAATCGTTAATTTAAAATAAAAAAAAAATGTTTTTTCACACCAGTTTTCCAGCTATTGTCGGGTCTAAGCGCGCGCGAGAGAAAGAGAGAGTGAGCACACGTGTGTGTGTGTGTGTGTGTGTGTGTGTGTGTGTGTGTGTGTGTTTGGTTTTGGCCACTGAATCACTTTATATATCCAGAAATAAACCGATTTTGAGCAAACTTGGTCAGATTACGTTTATATGGGGAATTGATGCCATTAAAGTTTCAACTTAAAAGGTCAAGGGGATGAGGCTGTAGGGCAAGGTCACCCTCAGTACTTAGATATTTCACCTAATTAAGGCATACACACACACACACACACAGAGAGAGAGAGATAGAATGATCTACACATGCACACGCGCGCATGTGTATGTGTAGAATAGCAGCTGCAATCACCGCTACAAGCTTGCCAGGCCTGACGTAGCGCAATGAGAAATGTAAATGTACCGATAAACATGCAGCCTTGAACAGATTCAGTTCGACTACTTCTAAGGTGTGTGTTTAACTGAAACCTAACCATCAAAAGAACACCGGTGTTCAGAGTTTACCATTCAAATCGATTTAAAAGAAACTGCCTTTACAAGGATCTTAGAATTCTTGACTTTGAAAATCAGCTGATTTTACGATGACAAGTTTAACCACTAGACCAACCAGGCGAATTAAATAGATCGAAATAAAAAAAAATATATATATTTCAATTTCAAGAATTCGGAGTTGATTTTTCGACAACTTTTTGTGAGATTATTTATATATGCGTTGTAGATAACAAATTTGCTTTAATAAAATAATTTTTAATAAAGTTTCCCTAAAATACCTCTGAAGAAGATCGAAATTGGTTTTATCGCGATATCCCGCCACCCCCAAACGAATTTTGACAAAACATTAATATGATCAATGTCTCATATATAGAAATATTTGAGCCAAATTTGAAGAAAATAAGTTTGTCAATCCTGAGATAAAAGGACAAAAGCTGTGCGACACATAGGTGCGTGCATACATACATACAAAATATACAAAAGCTTATTGGCTCAGATGAACTAGTTGGATCCAAAAACGTAAACATCTGCAAAACCCCATTTTTGACTTGATCATTATACCTTCCCCTTTAATACAGATATTTTAGCTATGTTCGCCGGAAAAGTAAAAGACCATTTTTTGGGTTTAAAGCATTTCATATTAAATAATAAAATATAATATAAAATATAAAAAATATTAATTATTATTAATTTTTTTTATTACTTTTTGTTCATAAATAATTTTTTCCGTCTAGAGTTGAATTGCCTCTCAGAGGTGAGATGGCAACTCTGCTCGGGCAGCAACAGTAGCCCCGACTGTACCGTTCCAACATCCCCATCCAGGCAGCCGGGACTCGGTCTTCATTGCCACGCCTCAAATGGGGGAATCCCGAAGGGATTTCTTCACAGAACTACGGTCCGACAGTGCCATGCCTCAAGCTAGGGTATCCCTAGAGGGATCCCTCCACCAAGACGACGATCTTCCACTGCCGTGACTCAAATAAGGAACCCCCGAGGGGATCCCCTACCGGGACTACGGTTCCTTTTACCCCCATCTGGTACTAGGGGGTCCCCGTTCGATCATCGAAGGTGAGACACCTGAGCATCTCACCCCTTTTGAACGGGATTGTCCTAGTCTTAAACCACCCGGCTACCAAGGTGCAAGCGCACGATTCTCAATTCTTAGCCGAAGTCTTGCAGTCACGGCCGCCAAGCGAGCCTTGTAACATAGAAGGACCCTCCAGTGTCCAGTTTCTCCGCAATTGAAGCATTACCCTCTCCTATCCGGGCTTCTGCAGAACTTCGCTCGGTGTCCCACGTTCCAGCAGCGAAAGCACCGCTCCTCTATTGATCACCGCAGAACCCTGAAGGTCACCCACCCTATGCGGACGCGACCATCCGCCAAGAACTCATCGACCAAGATGAACGGCACGGCCACCGTCACCGCTTGCGTAGCCCCGAAAGCAGACCGCATGGAAACCATATTAGTTGTCATGGTCTCTCCTGCAACTCGGCGTAAACCTCCTACCAGCTCTTCTTCAGTCGTCAAAGCATCCACATCCTTCACCAAGAGGTGGACCCGTCTACTACGTCTTCCTGCTGACACCGTGGCTCCCTCCACTTTTTTAATGATATATGAACAAAGATCATTTAGTTCATAAATTATTTATTTAACCTGAGGCATATTTAAAAAAATAATATACTAAAAACAAAATATATATATATATATATATATATATATATATAAATTCATCTAAAATGTATATAATGCATATAAATACAGACAAACACATAACGTCTCTCCGATTACAGTATTACTCGTTAAGTTTATAAAGCTCTAATGACGCGCGGGATAGAGATGGATTGCTGGACCGGCGACTGGCTTCTTATTATCTACGACATCCTGTCGCAATATACTATACTCTCCATTGCACTATTAGCAATCTTAACACTACTTCAAACATCCCAGATAGAATTACAGTGCATCTGTTTGTTTTTTTCTAAACACGGACGAATAATAACGTTGGTCAGAGTGTCTTCAGAATGATGTAACTGATATTTTACAATAATAACCGGTTCAACAGAATATAATTAAGTAGAATAGTATTCAACAGAATACTGTTCTACTTAACTAACTAAGTAATTAAGTAACTAGTAATTTTATCTAGTCGAACGCTTTTTTTTCTAAATAAAATGAATATAAAAATGAAGAAGGCGGTGGGGACCTCTTTCAATTATAAAATGTAGTATATTTACCTCGGATTCGTACCTGCAGCTCCACATGATACAGAATTCAAGTTAACATACAATTATATCAAAATAGCGTTTAGCTTAATTAAAAAAACAAAAATTAAATATTAACAGTGCTCAAGGTTATTTAAAAATTATTAAACATTTAAGAAGGATATATTAAACAGTTTGTAATTCAAAATTATACATTCCCGTGTAAAACAAATGTAAATGTAGAATGTTATTACAACTTATTCGTATACTTACGCTCCAAAATTTTGCAGATGGGTGAGAGTTTCTATAGGAAAATCTATTATTGGATAACTACTTAATATTTATGAATGAAAAATAGTCTTTTACGGCATATATTTGAGCCGATTATTGCAAAATCTTAGACCAGTTGTGTTGTATTGTTGCCACCTTGAGTAAAGAAACCCGAAACCCAAGTCCCAACAGGATTTACTTTTAATCCTAAACTATTTAACGAACTATATTATATTTGATGATGATTGTTTGACTGAGAATTAGATGACGAAAACAATAATAATAATCTATAATATTTTTAATCTATTTAAATTTTTGCTTACTTTCGTATTTTATACAATTTTTAACTTGGTTTTCTTTTTTTGGATCATCTTCGATCAAAATAGGACCACACTTAATAGTTAACTGGTCATTCTCCTATTTCTGCATCCCTTCAGACTTGTCTTGTCTTTTGTTTCAATATTTTTATGTTCTCTATGTCTGTATGTTTTATACTATTAAAATTAAAAAACTACATAAAATAAAGTATATTTCTTGTCAAACCATTCATTCCAGACCTAAATTGAAAGACTAACTATTACGGTAACTTAGCACAGTCAAATTATTGTAGCTAAACTGAGATTTTTGATCTTCGGTTTTTTTTTCGATCTCGCGACTAGTTTTTCTCCGATATATTTGTCAAAATTCTTTTTAGTTAATCTGTTAGGGCTCATTCCTATTAAATAACCATAAAAGATTAGTCTACGCTTTCGTATGACATTTATGATTCTGTATATTTTGAGGTAGAGCTCAATGTTCTTCCGCATTTTCCAACCCTCATCCGATTTTCCTCGGTCCAAGTATTTACCTTTGAATTTTTTTTCTCATACATTTTTATATCGTCTACTTCTACCTAATTTAGTGTTATATATTTATTTACATTACTTATATATATATTTACTTATATATTTAATTTTTACATTATTTACACATTTCATATTTATAAACCTGTTTTTAATACATTTCTACTGAAAAATTATTATCTATTCTCATTTTAATTTAAAATTCCAATTATTCGGGCGGCTTTTTGCTAAAAAATAATTTGTATAAATCCGGACCAACCCGATAGATATATGTTACTAATTGAAGGGGTTTTGTAATACCTCTTTGGTGAATTTTTTTGTATAGTTTCATTCCTATATTAAAAGACTTTTACTTTTTATCAGTTCTTTTTCTACTTATTCTTAATTTATTCATCCCCAATATGTTTTGGCAAAATGTCAATTGGATCCTTGCTAAGGATTCGGGGACCTATAAATGCCCTTACGGTACTTGTGTAGTGGCACTGCCTATAAAATGGTTTGAAGACCTTACTTACCTATAAAGTGAATATAACCTCCAGATTGAGACAGAAAGTGTACAGGAGAAAGATACATGCGCGTGCGCGCACGCGCACACACACACATCCGAAAAATCCTGGGTTCGGATCCTGGTCAGAATTAGTATTTTTTTTTGCGTAAATTACACAATTAGAAAAGAAAAAGAAAGTATGACAATCGGATACCAGCCTGTTAATCCATGCATAAATAAAAAATATGAATAATTAATAAAATATTCAATCTGTGGTGATTATTCTATACATATACAGTGCGAATATTGAATAATTATAATGTTTCTGGTGCAGAAAAAAATCATTCAAATTTTCTTTATGTAAACAAAATCACGATCAAAGATTACTCTTTCTCCCGAACAATGACGGAGTGGAAGCGCCTCAGCTTTTCGTCCGGAGGTCCCGGGTTCGAATCCCGATCGAGCATGGCATTTTTCAAAATCTAAAAATTTCCATTTTCATATTACCACGTACAAGCTTCTTTGTAAACCCTCTATGGTGAATTAATTTAAAAGTCGTAGAAAAAGAAAAAAAAAAAAGGATCATAAGTTAAAAATTCTGAGGATTAAAAAGTTTTAATCCCGGGAAAAATTTTAAATTTTGATCACAATAAGTAAAATAAAACCGAATGAGTTATTTTAATAATAATAATCCAGTATAAAATATAATTAATCTCTTTTCATTTGTTTTAGTATTAAAATTCCATATATCAAAAAGACAAGTCTTATATCCGAAGCTAAATTCATGAATAAAAATAGACTTTCCTTCGAACTTTAACATCTGATTAATATTCTTGTAGCTTTTAAAAGAGCAACGGAATATAAATTGCTTTCTTTTCCTTCAACTTCTATTTTGTAGACCGGCTTTTTTTAACGTTTGTACTCCTCTGGAATGTAATTTTCTTTTTAAATTTGTTATTTAAAAAATAAATAAATTTGTTATATTTTTAATATGCTGTTCAATTGTAACCTTAATTATATGCTCGTTTTTTATTATACATAATATTAACATATTTTACTTAAAAATATTATCTTTATTAATTTCTTGGGTTAACCAAAATTATACAAACTTATAAATTAAATACACAACGTTTCACTTACAATTTTCTAAGCTTTTTCAGGTGACAATACACATTCATACACACATACAAAATGCTCTTACATACTAAAAGATTAACTGGTCTATCCATCCTAGATAACAATATAGTATCTCCACCTTCGTTATATACTCGACTCATCTTATCGTTAGGAAATTATCTCTTTATATAACTGATTGCTATTTTCTGTATATTGAAACCTTTACAATACACATATTTTTCTCAAAAATTACAAACATTAAACATTATTTTCTTTAAAACTAATTTTTTTTTTGTCTTCAGTCATTTGACTGGTTTGACGCAGCTCTCCAAGATTCCCTATCTAGTGCTAGTCGTTTCATTTCAGTATACCCTCTACATCCTACATCCCTAACAATCCAAACGTGGCCTTCCTACACAATTTTTTCCTTCTACCTGTCCTTCCAATATTAAAGCGACTATTCCAGGATGCCTTAGTATGTGGCCTATAAGTCTGTCTCTTCTTTTAACTATATTTTTCCAAATGCTTCTTTCTTCATCTATTTGCCGCAATACCTCTTCATTTGTCATTTTATCCACCCGTCTGATATTTAACATTCTCCTATTGCACCGCATTTCAAAAGCTTCTAATCTTTTCTTCTCAGATACTCCGATCGTCCAAGTTTCACTTCCATATAAAGCGACACTCCAAACATATACTTTCAAAAATCTTTTCCTGACATTTAAATTAATTTTTGATGTAAACAAATTATATTTCTTACTGAAGGCTCGTTTCCCTTGTGCTATTCGGCATTTTATATCGCTCCTGCTTCGTCCATCTTTAGTAATTCTACTTCCCAAATAACAAAATTCTTCTACCTCCATAATCTTTTCTCCTCCTATTTTCACATTCAGCGGTCCATCGTTGTTATTTCTACTACATTTCATTACTTTTGTTTTGTTCTTGTTCATTTTCACGCGATAGTTCTTGCGTAGGACTTCATCTATGCCGTTCATTGTTTCTTCTAAATCCTTTTTATTCTCGGCTAGAATTACTATATCATCGGCAAATCGTAGCATCTTTATCTTTTCACCTTGTACTGTTACTGCGAATCTAAATTGTTCTTTAACATCATTAACCGCTAGTTCCATGTAAAGATTAAAAAGTAACGTAGATAGGGAACATCCTTGTCGGACTCCCTTTCTTATTACGGCTTCTTTCTTATGTTCTTCAATTTTACTGTTGCTGTTTGGTTCCTGTACATGTTAGCAATTGCTCTTCTATCTCTGTATTTGAACCCTAATTTTTTTAAAATGCTAAACATTTTATTCCAGTCTACGTTATCGAATGCCTTTTCTAGTTCTATAAACGCCAAGTATGTTGGTTTGTTTTTCTATAATCTTCCTTCTACTATTAATCTGAGGCCTAAAATTGCTTCCCTTGTCCCTATACTTTTCCTGAAACCAAATTGGTCGTCTTCTAACACTTCTTTCACTCTTCTCTCAATTCTTCTGTATAAAAACTGAATTTACAATATAAATATGATTTTTTAAATTTAATTAACATATATGTTGCTTAATCCGGCTATTCCGTTCTATTGTTGACAGTGTTTGTATTTTTCTTGATGTATATCATATCTAGAGTGGTCCTTTTATATTTATTTTTCTCTTTGTCTAATATTTTAGTGCTCTTGAAATCAAACGAGTGTTTATGTTTTGTTGTATGTTTTGTGAGCGCTGTCACTTCCTTTTTTCTATATTTATGGGCTTCTATTCTTTTTTTAAGGTATTGAGATGTTCGTCCAATGAACACCCCGTTACAATCTTTACACGGAAGAAATATCAACAAGCCAACGGAATATACAGTTCCGTTGGCTTGTTGATTTTTCTATCGGCAATTTTTATTTACAAAACAATTATTCAAATTGTAATTTTGATGAGCTGTTGCGAAATCCTTTAGTAACAATTTGTTAATTTTTTTTTGATACATCTGCGACATATAGTAATGTAACATAATTCTCACTCATATTATTTTTATTAGGATGGTTGGATGATATATTATTATAGTGTTTATGAATTGTATTTTTAAATAATTTATTTATAATATTTTCCGGATAATTATTATTTATTAATAGATATTTTACTTTTTTTTATATATTCCGGTCTATCTTCGGGGTTTGTAAATTGTATTATTACTTTATAAAATGTCCTTATTTACAGGAATAATCCTTCAAATACTCAAGAGAAATTATCTTAAGTTTGCATTTATAACTTAACTCTATATTTATTAAGCTTGATCAATAAACAAGCGCAAAACTGCAAGTAAATACAAGTGGCATTTTTTACATTTTTGTAGTCATGGAACCATCAAAATGGGAGAGGATAATAGCATGCATTTTGTTCTAAACTAGCAGCTATAATTTCTACAATGACAGGAAATTAAATATACATATTTTTTAAGGTGAAAAAATCTACAAATTCTACTCTACTAAAGGGCATTAGTATGGGTCTACGTGTATGACCGTCCTCCTTAGCTTTGCACCGGAATGTACAAACACTAGCGGAAAATCCCGATTGGTTAGTATTTGCCTCGTGGTGGTCAGGTGTGTATGTATACTTGTTGCCGGCTTCCGTGGCGCGAATGGTAGCGTCTCGGCCTTTCATCCGGAGGTCCCAGGTTTGAATCCCAGTCAGGCATGGCATTTTTACACGGTAAAAAATTGTCATTCATCTCATCCTATGAAGAAATACTTAACGGTGGTTTCAGAGGTTAAAAAAGAAAAGGTGTGTGCCTGTTATCATATATCGATAAATATGCGAAATATCATTTTTTTTATTGTTTTTCTTTATAAAATAATGAACTATACCCAAAGAGGAGGCACCGGGATGTACCGATCACTAGCGGAGTATTCGGATTCATTAGGATCAATATCTAGAATTAAATTTCTAATTTAAATTTCGTTATATCAATTTTCATCATTCAAAAAATAAATATTTTTAATCAAGAGGTAATCAATTTTGGACACCTAATAATCCCATTCCGGGACGCCGCCCGGAGGCGTTGTTTAGTGATTGCCTCTGCAGCTAGTAAATAAATAATTATATATATATTAATACGCTTGCTCTTATTTATTAAATTTGATCAAACTTATCTCTCTTATCTTATTAACACATCTCTGTTATCTTTTCTCTTCTCTTATCAACCTTAATTCGAATATCACTTTAAATTTACGTAAAAAAATCAAATATTCTTATATTATACACAAACTGTTAAAATAACAGTGTTCTATCATCTCTATATAAATCTTATGTTACTAGTTATATTTATAGTCACGAAAGACGCATTTCCTTGCGTTCCTATTATTTTCTCTCTCTATTAATGGTTCGGTGAATTATTAGTAATTTTTTCTTCCTTTACTCTTATCACATTCCATTTGCATACAATAAAAGTAACAGATCAAAGATTCTCTATTGTTATTCTATGAGAGGCGAAGCATTCATGAGGTTGAGATAAAACTTCTGCACTATAATAATATACTAATAAACATAAAGCATTAATGACAATGATGTTAATACTAAATTAACAAAAGTTAAAAGAGAGACTTCCTCAAAGATAATCGTGTAATTAAAATTAACCTATATCTATAATAAAGTACAGGATACACCATGTATGTAAATACTTCCGATGTTATGAATAAGTTAAAAATATGGTTTTACACTTGTTAAGTCAGTTTCCTTTGTACGGGTATCTGTAAGCTAAAGATGCCATAGATGTTCTGTATTAAATACAATTAATGATACAGTAATAATTAAAATTAAATACAAAAATAAATTAATAGCTTTGGAATAACTTTCATTTAAACGATTAAAACTTACAAAGAGCGAGAGATCGTCGGAAAGCTTTTAATTATAAATTTCCCTTTACATGATGTAACTGAATATCTCGTCTATTGATGCTACTAAAAATAGATGTACAATAATACGCGTACTTCACCCGATCAATTTTTTAATTATTCGAAAAGTATAAATGTATATTCTTTCGTTACAATTATATAAATGATAAAACAGTTCGTTTGGAAAGTTTCTGTACACTAGAATTATGGAAGTATAATGACGAAACTTTCTTAATTATTACTTTGTATTTATTTTTATTTTATTTTAAACAAACGGATATTACAATAACCGGAATAGTTTATAAAATATATTGAAAATAACCTTCTCCAAAATCAATAGAAACAGTGCACGCGTTTCAATGTGTTTTCTAACACGTTAACCAGTTGATGAACTGGAATGTCACGTCAGTGACATTCCTGATGTACTATGTCATTGTCAAGGGATCTTAAATCCTCATTTTATGTTTGTTTGGTATTAAGTCCCGTTGGTCCACTGTAGAAGATTGTATTGTAGTAGAAGATTGTGAAATTGGGACGGATACGTTTTGTATAATTTAGGAGCAATGTGTTTGTTTAGCGATTGTATTCCACGTTTAATGATTTGTTTTATTTTATTTATTATATTAATAGCTACACTTTACCTAGATTTTTAAGTTTATGACATAATTTCTGCTCCGAGATTTCTGTAAATATAATTTATTTTATTGTAATTTATCTCTCTTTTTGATTACATTGTGCAGGAATGTATCAGTGAGTATGTATTTACATCTAATAATCTGGACATGGTAATTTACAACGTTGAATCCTTCATGTGCTTTATAATATTTAATCATATCAGGTATTTTAAAATATGTTCTTCAGATGACAAAGTAGTATTTAATAATCTGTCTCTCTTTTTCTTTTTAGTCTCCGGAACCACCGTACGGTATTTCTTCAGAAGATGAATGAGGATGATGTATGAGTAACTAAAAATGGAAGTGTAGTCTTTCACAGTCTCAGGTCGACCGTTCCCGAGATTTGTGGTTAATCGAAACCCAACCACCAAAGAAGACCGATATCCACGATCTAGTATTCAAATCCGTATAAAAGTAACTGTCTTTACTAGGATTTGAACCCCAGAACTCTTGAATTCGAAATCGACTGATTTGCGATGAAGAATTTACCAGTATACTAACCTGGTGGGGTAGTGTTTATTACTCTGGATCGTAATTTTAAAACAAAGTTTTTGCTATACTTGTTTGTGTAAGGGATTCAAAATAAGAATATAACATTCTTTTTATATTTTTAAAGGATTTTTGTTGGTTATTTTATTTTTTCTGTGATGATAACATCAGGAAAAATCGACTTGTTTATTCTATCCGAATTTGTAGCAAAGTTTATTTTAATTACGTACACTGAAGTTGTTCCCATCTTCATGTATTGATATATTAAGTGGTGTCCTTAACGAATATTATATTATTTGTAAATATGTTTGTATTTCACACACATACGCTATGATGCTGGAATAAGTGAAAAAATTAAAATTTAAAAAACCCACGAAGCCGTTTTGAAAAACATATCTACTGCAGCGTCCCCTGCTCACCTATAACCGTAAAAACATATCTAAGAATCCTTCTCTAAAGTGATACCTATGTAATGCAGAAACCGCTACGAAATCGGTCCAGTAGTTTTGAGGAAAATGGTAACACACGCACACAAATACACATAACCTCTTATCCGAAACGCATAAACCGTCTCCGTTCCGTTGTGGGTATAAAGAGAAACCCACAAGAACTTCAAATATTATCTCGATGTAAAAAAAAGCGACGGTCCGAGTTTGTAAAATATCCACACATTGTAAATTAAAAGCCTAAAAACCGTTCAACAAGATTTGTACAATACTTATGGAATGCAATCTCATTTACAACGAATTTTTATTTTATGTACCAATGTTTAATACGTTTATAATTTCTGAGATAAGCTTTTTTTGTAATCTGTTGTGCTTTATTTTGTATTTAAGAATGGAGAGCGTTTCAGTTATTTAAAGGTCAGCGTACTGATCTGTTATGTTGGATGTTATTTAGAAGAGACGATTCTTCAGAGGGAATTTGTTTAAAGAAACTATTCTTGTGGTTGGTATAATATGTTACTATTTACAATCTATCCTTAATAGTAATTTGAAAAAATATTTTGGTTGAATTCTACATAATTTCTTCAAAATATTTTTCTTTTTTTGTGAATATAAACAGGGACCTTGTTATTTATTGAGCCGGTGTAATGTTATTTATTTGGGTTTTTTTTCCAGTTACGTGAAAGTGTTGATGTTATTTTATACAGTTGGTGGATGGATTATATTTTTTTTACTCTGTGTCAAAGGTTTAATTTATTTCAGTTGTTTTATCCTGCAGACATTTAACACAATAATCATTGTTTATTTAGAATAAATATTCTAGCTGACTGAACAAAATTCTATTGTAAGCCAGTAGTTGGTGATCCACAAATAATCGTAGCCGAATATATTCTCCGACCGACCATTAGAAACTTCTCTTAGAAAGGGATGAATAGATGTAATAGTAGAAGAGCGTTTACAATTGTGATAGAATAGAAGGGTGTCGGTCGATGAAGGGAACAGCTATTTGTAGATATTCTGAAACTTAGTTACAGCCGGCCGGTCAGTAAAACTAATCACGTTTTCAAGGCCTCTTGTAATATAAACGTTGAAACCTGCATAGAACCAATAATACGAGAAGTGAAAGTGCCATTCAAAGTGAAGGCCTATCCGCTCCTGAATGCTTTTGTACTTTGCCCCGAAAGCCTGATGTTAGTTATAAGTTGAGTAAATACCTTTTGGCTTAATTGAAACTTATGCAAACTTATAACCGGATGAAGTAAAATATATTCATAACGAATAAAAGATTATTATAATAACAAACTCAAAGGAAACTAAATTACCTCGGTTAGTAAACTTTTAAGCGATTTCAATTAATTACAAAATTAATACTAAATTTTCTTAAATACATCAAAGAAAATAAACAAAAGGTAGCCAACTAGATGCATTTTTTCTTCAAAAAATCAATATTGTTGTTATTTATTACATTAATCTGTTTCAGTTAAATCAATTACAAAAAAAACAAGCAAAAAGCACAAATTTAAAATAATTCTTCAATTTAAAATAATTCTGAACTGTAGCTCTGATTATATAACCTACTACATTAAAAATATAATTTTTTAAATAAATTAAGATAAATATATTATATTCTACAGAGCGTTCGGGAAGTTACTGTGCACTGGAATTAAGGAAATATAATAACGAAACTTTCTTAATTATTACTCTATATTTCATTATTTTACAGAAACTGATTTTACAATAACTGGAATAGTTTATAAAATGCGCTGAAAATGATCTCCTCTAACATCAATACAACATTGAGTATATTTCAAGTTGATTGCAAACAATTTAACCGACTGATAAACTGGAATGTCTCGTACACATGCCGTTTTTGCAGTTTTTAGTTCGTCAATTGTGCGTGGTTGTTGCGATACACTATTTGTTTTGCCCCCCCCCCACATAAAAAGTAATCTGAGGGAGTCAGATCGAACCATCACACTTCGTAAAACAGTCACTGACCTTTTAGGTCTGCTCTTTAACGCCATCTTGTTGGAGCCAAGTGTGATTGATTTCCACTGCTGCCTAATGAAGTTTGTTAAAACAGCACAATAACGATCACTATTAACAGTAATTTCAACAAAGAAAATTTGACTAACAATGCGCGTTCTACTCACACCGACCCTGACTCCAATTTTCACTTCGTATAAAGATTATTCATCTTTTTCATGAAGGTCAATTGTCAACCAATCGTGTATTTGTGAATTTTTATATACCCTGTAGGGTATATACCCTACAGGGTTATCCCTTAGGGAGGAGGTTAGGAGGTTAGTGTAGGGTTAACCCTTATAAGGTTACCCTTATATACCCTGCGTGTAAAAACACACAATTTCAATCATACCTAAGAAATTTTGATTAGTAAAACTTTTAAACCGTAGACAATAATTTAGTCTTTTGGCATGATGCGTAAGTTTCTTTTCTAATAGCTTTATATGCGGTAGCAAGTCCGATATTTTGCTGCTGTGCTATCATAGCCATTGACTTTGATAGATTTTCAGTCATAGCATCCGAAATATCAAGCAGCTTCTGTTCGCTTAGTTTAGGTGGTCTTCCACTTCGATCAGCGTCTTCAACAGAGCCCGTTACCCACAATGTTTCGAATGCAGTACAAACTGCAATGTTGCGAAGAACATAAGTATTTAAAATCTTTTCAGAAAATTTATGTTTCTCTATAAATCAGTATATTTGTCATCCTGAAGGACATGTTCAACGAGAAAAATGCGTTCGTCCATCGAAAGAACCATTACGTTTCTCCAACTATTGATTCCGACAAACGAAATATCACGAAACGAAGCACATTTAATCAATCACAACTCAACAATTGACGTCTTGGTTTATTACTGAGTAACGCCTAATGAACCCACAGGGCAACAACCAAACGTCGAAAGAACAAAATGCACCACACAATTCTAAAGCACACTGCACAGCGACTTCCGAACACTGTACTAGTCGTGAAATAAAGGAATATGAATATGAATAAACGAAAATAACTCGCTTCATAATACAGTAAAGTAAGATATGAATTGGTCTGATTTTTGTTTTTCAAATTTTTCTGTCAAACTGCACAATTTTCATTTCCTTACTGAAATATATCTTCAAAATAAATAAATAGAAAATAAGAAAAGAATATTTTTAATTATGTTTAAAATTAACCCAACTTAATGGGGCTGTAAAATTTCTAAGTATCCTTTATTGTTTGACTAATAACGAATCCTTTTTTCATTCTATTCGCCAAATTTCTACTTTTTCAACCTGCAGTATTCCAGTTAACTTTTTTTTTAAATTTTATTTATACCAGTCAGTAATGATAGTTTTTTTAAATTAAAAAAGACAAAATAAGCTGTTATATTTTTATTTTGATAATCTAGAAATAATATGTTTAAAAGATTTCAATTTTTTTTATTTTAGCATCTTATTTTCCCCTTGCTTCGGAGCCGGACACGCATCAAACATAAGCTCAGCTTAATTTTTTTAAATTAAAAAAGACAAAATAAGCTGTTATATTTTTATTTTGATAATCTAGAAATAATATGTTTAAAAGATTTCAATTTTTTTTTATTTTAGCGTCTTATTTTCCCCTTGCTTCGGAGCCGGACACGCATCAAACATAAGCTCAGCTCCGAGGGATGCCATCGCCTCAAACTAACTCGGGGGGAACAAAGCCCTACCCAGGCAGCCGGTACACGATCGTTTATTGTCATGCCGTGCCTCTAATGAGAGGGCCCCCAGAGGGGTTCCCCCACCGGGACTCCGGTCTTTATGCCTGCGCCTCTAATCAGGAACCCCCCAAGGAATACTCCACCGAGACTACGGTCTTACCTTCCCCGTCCCAAGGTGCTGCAAGGGAGTCCTCGCCAGATCGTTGATGGTGGAACGCCGGAACCTCCCGCCCCTCACGGACGAGGCTTTACCCCGCAAACACCAGGCCAGGACAGATACCGCCGACTCATGACACGGGTGAAGCCTTACAACCACGACCTTGCATGGATATGCAAGGTGCATATTCTTGCAACAGGGACAGCGAGCTTCCCGCTTGCAGTCCTTCCGCAAATGGCCGGCCTCCCCACAGATAATGCAGTGGCCACTCCTGTCCGGGCTGCAACAAGACTGAGCCCTATGGCCCGGACTTCAGCACCGGAAACATAGGTCATCAAAGGTGCGCCGTGTGACTTGAAAAACATTTCAATTAAATTGATAATTAATCATTTTTGTAAATAAAACTATGGCGAAATATTTAATGCTAGTATGAGCAATATATAGTAACTTTAGCGTAAAAATTATTAAGACAACAAAAATAACTTTTCATCTTTTTCATAGTATCTTATTTCATTCTAGACGTTTTAGATTTTTTTTCATGTACCGCCTTACCACGGTAATATCAATTGTTACTATTTATTACTGAATACTTTTTCTTTCTCAGTTTATAAAAGCAAACACATGTTTTTTTTTGTGTTTTTTTAATTAGCCATTACTAATTGAAATAATAATTTCTTACAAAAAGACCGAAAACTGGAATATGATTCCAAAAACCTTGAAACTAAACAGTAAAGAACAAAAAGTTACACTGTTTTAATTTTAAAATTGTAATTATGCTTTATTTTTTTTAAGTAGATTTTACATTATTTTCAAAAAAATATTGGTACGCCTACTAAAAAATAAAAAATCGTTCAAAGATAGAATCGTAGAAGCGGTAAACCTACATCACAATAAAAATAAAAAATGATTTAAAGAAAAAATGATTTGGAAAGAAAATGATTTAAAGTAAAATCACTGCTACCGAGCGGTGAACAAATGCTTCCTGAGATATCAGAGTATGTTTTTCAACTAATTTTTGCGTAAAAATCTTCGGATATCGAAACAAGATCGTATTATTTAAAATTACGCTATGAAAAATGCAATACTAGGAGTAACTGCATCAAGAAAATATCGTAAACGTTTTATGTAGATAATTTTAATTCACGGTTTAAAAAATCTAGCGTTTCCTATCTCCGTAGCGGAGTGATAGCGCCTCGGCCTATCATCTGGGAGTTCCAAGTTCGGATCCTAGTTAGACAGGGCATTTTTTAACGTTACAAAATTTCATTTCCATATACCCATATGCTCCTCAAAAGCTTCTGTGGTGAATTAGTTCATCAAGCAAAAAAAGTTACTTAAAAAATACTCACAAGTGGAACACTAGGGGAACTTATTCTAGAAATAAATAAGGAAACATCGAATCGGACCATTTGACGAAGAGGAAGGTTTGAATATATTTTTAAAAAAACCTGATAATGGAGTTCTGTTTTCTCAACAGTGAAACTAAGAACTCGACGCTTTCTAGATTTTGAAACTGGCTTCTCGAATTTTTTTCGAGATTTTCAATTACAGCTATTTAAATTAATATTTAAAGAAAATATTCAACTTAAACGCTACATTTTTTAATTAATAAACCCTTTTCCAGAAAACCAATTAAAAGTCAGATATGAACGAAAGTTTTCATCTTCTTGGAAAATCTGCAAAAGGTTTTAAGACGATAAATGGCCCATATGTAGATCAATATAAATATATACGAAGTATATCAAACATTTAGAGATAACGATCAAGTTTGAAAAACATCGTTTCAACCAGAATACAAATATTTAGTGAAAAGGAATGAGACACACATATATACTGGCCGCTCACAGCTAGGGAATCAAGCCCTTCCCCTCTAGCCAGGATCACCGTTGTGTTCGTTAACCTCATGATTGTTAGAAAAATACTAATAAATAACAATTCAAATAGTCAGACTTTACAATACCAGAAAAATAAAGTAATTACAATAAACAGAATAGTAGTAACTATGGTACTAAAGTACACCAGCCTTAGACGAGGAAAACTCCCACAACGTCACCCCCCACCTACGCTAAAGCTTCGATTTATGACTTAAATCCTTCCCTGGGATAAGAAGAATATACCATGATTTGAAAGCAATCGGTTAGTTGGTTCTCGCATTGTGCTGTTACAAACGGACAGACAGAAAGAACTCGCCACAAACTTTCGCATTTATGTTGTATATATACATATTTTATTTTTTGTCTTAATGGCTACTTATAAGGAAAAACATAGAGATTTGTCAAAACTCCAGAAGATGAATTTTCTGACCAACATATTTTTCCTTCATATAGTTATGTATATATCGTGGTAAGTATTATAAGTAGAAAACTTTCTTGGGCAGTTTTGCGTAATAAGACCGACTTTTCGATACTTTATTTTGTATAATTTTTGCCCAAGAAATATACAAAATATAAATGAGAAGACTAAAAGAGGTATAATTTTTGTTTTATTTAGTATTGGGATATATTTTTCGTTAATAAGAAAATTAAATTTTTTTAAATAAATTGATAGAATAATTAAAAATACCGATTAGACCCTAAACAGAAGCAACAAGTTTAGACTCGCTCACTACTGTGACTCACTTTATAAACTCTTATCTAAAATACATCCCTACACAGTCAACATAACCTCAATTTGAGGTTGTATTGTCTGTTGTCGACCTTAAATTCAGAGTAATTCAAGAACTACTCGAAAAAGTTTCATACAAGTTTTACATGCATAACTACAGTTACACTACTAAAAAATATATAAATTTAAATGAAAATTATTTTGTAGTTTTAAACCAACATACTTGGCGTTTATAGACCTAGAAAAGGCATTCGATAACGTAGACTGGAATAAAATGTTCAGCATTTAAAAAAAGTTAGGGTTCAAATACAGAGATAGAAGAACAATTGCTAACATGTACAGGAACCAAACAGCAACAGTAACAATTGAAGAACATAAGAAAGAAGCCGTAATAAGAAAGGGAGTCCGACAAGGATGTTCCCTATCTCCATTACTTTTTAATCTTTACATGGAACTAGCGGTTAATGATGTTAAAGAACAATTTAGATTCGGAGTAACAGTACAAGGTGAAAAGATAAAGATGCTTTGCTGATGATATAGTAATTCTAGCCGAGAATAAAAAGGATTTAGAAGAAACAATGAACGGCATAGATGAAGTCCTACGGAAGAACTATCGCGTGAAAATAAACAAGAACAAAACAAAAGTAATGAAATGTAGTAGAAATAACAAAGATGGACCTCTGAATGTGAAAATAGGAGGAGAAAAGATTACGGAGGTAGAAGAATTTTGTTATTTGGGAAGTAGAATTACTAAAGATGGACGAAGCAGGAGCGATATAAAATGCCGAATAGCACAAGCGAAACGAGCCTTCAGTAAGAAATATAATTTGTTTACAACAAAATTTAATTTAAATGTCAAGAAAAGATTTTTGAAAGTGTATGTTTGGAGTGTCGCTTTATATGGAAGTGAAACTTGGACGATCGGAGTATCTGAGAAGAAAAGATTAGAAGCTTTTGAAATGCGGTGCTATAGGAGAATGTTAAATATCAGACGGGTGGATAAAGTGACAAATGAAGAGGTATTGCGGCAAATAGATGAAGAAAGAAGCATTTGGAAAAATATAGTTAAAAGAAGAGACAGACTTATAGGCCACATACTAAGGCATCCTGGAATAGTCGCTTTAATATTGGACGGACAGGTAGAAGGGAAAAATTGTGTAGGCAGGCCACGTTTGGAATATGTAAAACAAATTGTTAGGGATGTAGGATGTAGAGGGTATACTGAAATGAAACGACTAGCACTAGATAAGGAATCTTGGAGAGCTACATCAAACCAGTCAAATGACTGAAGACAAAAAAAAAAAATTGTAGTTTTGGAGATTTTCAAGACAAATCATACGCTTATACAATTTTATGTATAAGCGTACAGTATATATATACATTTATACAGATATACTTACAAAGAAATTATATTTTAAGTAAATGTTTCTGTACTCATCATATCTCATGAAATTCAATTTCACCCCACTCCGACCGAGCGACAGAAAATAATACCGTCTTTTTTTTCAAAAAAATCGGTTAAAAGAGTACTTAAGTTTTAATAGAGAATCAACATCTTAACAGATTGACTGCTACAAGACTCGATTCTTGGTCTTAAGTTATATGTGCAGCTGGTGTACGAGACTTGTTTTGATATCTCAGTGCGTTAGTGATTCCAACCAAATAAGGATCTTTATTGCGCATCTCAGTTTTCAAATTCAAATGTATGTCCATCCCCACCTTACGCGTAAACTGAGCTTTCTAAATTTTTATGAATAATAATTAATATTATTTTTATTAATGACGTGGGAAGTTAAGCCGCTGTAGCAGTTAACGACGATGAGGATATAAAAATACGTTCTAGGCGTGTATTCGCGGCCACGTATTTGCGTGTAGGATTATTTTAAAAGTTTTTTGATTTGTCTTCAGTCATTTGACTGGTTTGATGCAGCTCTCCAAGATTTCCTATCTAGTGCTAGTCGTTTCATTTCAGTATACCCTCTACATCCTACATCCCTAACAATTTGTTTTACATATTCCAAACGTGGCCTGCCTATACAATTTTTCCCTTCTACCTGTCCTTCCAATATTAAAGCGACTATTCCAGGATGCCTTAGTATGTGGCCTATAAGTCTGTCTCTTCTTTTAACTATATTTTTCCAAATGCTTCTTTCTTCATCTATTTGCCGCAATACCTCTTCATTTGTCACTTTATCCACCCATCTGATATTTAACATTCTCCTATAGCACCGCATTTCAAAAGCTTCTAATCTTTTCTTCTCAGATACTCCGATCGTCAAAGTTTCACTTCCATATAAAGCGACACTCCAAACATATACTTTCAAAAATCTTTTCCTGACATTTAAATTAATTTTTGATGTAAACAAATTATATTTCTTACTGAAGGCTCGTTTAGCTTGTGCTATTCGGCATTTATATCGCTACTGCTTCGTCCATCTTTAGTAATTTTACTTCCCAAATAACAAAATTTTTCTACCTCCATAATCTTTTCTCCTCCTATTTTCACATTCAGAGGTCCATCTTTGTTATTTCTACTACATTTCCGTACTTTTGTTTTGATCTTGTTTATTTTCATGCGATAGTTCTTGCGTAGGACTTCATCTATGCCGTTCATTGTTTCTTCTAAATCCTTTTAACTCTCGGCTAGAATTACTATATCATCACCAAATCGTAGCATCTTTATCTTTTCACCTTGTACTGTTACTCTTTAAAAGTTATCATCCATAAATACTTTTAACGTATTATGTACGTTTAGGTAAAATTATTTTATTAATAAAGGTGTGTATCTACCTCATTAAAAAAAATATCTAATTACATAACTAATATAAAAAAATTATTTCATGACTTTCTCGGCTATTATTAATCAGAATAAAAGCGTTAGAGCTAAAATACAACGAAATGTATATTATTTACAATTGGAAAATAAAGTTTAAGAAACATTTTTATTAAAATCTTCATATATAGGTTAAGCTTAACAAATCTGCTTAAGTAAAGTTTTCTCTAAATATAACATACCCTTCAATAAAGGCTAAAATAAGAAAAATAAAATTTTCATAAAACCTTTCTACATTTTAGGTCCGGGGTGTGTAATTTTAAAACAATTTAGACATTTCATAGTAGTTCTATATATGAAGTATAAAGTTTCAAAAATTAAAAAAAAAAAAAAAAATATTTAAACCGAAGGGAGAAAAAGCGATAAAAGAAGAATAAAAAAAAGCTCATGTGTACTATGTACGAACGGAAAAAATTATTTTTCTTTGGTATGAATAAAAAAATTATTTTTTTTACACATTCAAACAAATTTGAACCGAATCAAACGATCGGTAGATGACATTAAATACCACGAATAAAAGTTTGAATAAATAACACTTAAATTAAATAAAATAATATTTATTTTATACAGTTTAAATAGTATCGAAGTATTCGTTGTCATATAAAACAACGTTCATCGAATATATTTCGATTAGTTTAGTTCCATTAATTCTTCGGATGACGATTGAATTGGCACGAGGGTTTCCAGCGTTTTATGATATGAAAAATATGAAACAAACAGTTTTATTTTATAATAGTGTATCTTATAAAAAATGTTGTTTTTGGTAAATTTAAAATTATTTATGCAAAACCAAGAATTTATTTATTACGACTCAATATCTATTATGTTTACAACACGTGCTAATCACTTAATTGCATTTAATAAGACTGAATTAGACGCTACACGCATGTGCCTGCAAACTGATCCACTTGGGCCTGTGCAAATCTTCATGGTGTGTTACATCGGCGAGCGAAACTTCCGTAACTTCCTGTAAGTACACTCTGATCGGTTCCTCCTAACGCGCAAAAAGAAGTGTAACTTCAAAAACATAATTTCAATTTTAAGAGATGGAGGTTGATTTTTTAAAGTTTTTTTGGATTTTTTATAAATACATTGGAGATAATAAATTTGCTTTAATAAAGTTTAATCTAATGTACCACTGAAAAAAATAGAAATTGTTTTTTTTTTCTTTGTTATATCCATCCGCCTAACAAATTTGGAAATAAATGAAAATGATCAATATACAGAAATATTTGAGCCAAATATGAAAAAATTCAGTTGATAAATCCTGAGATAAAATGAAAAATTAATACCGGCACCCGTACGAACATATATGTTTTTTTTATTTTTCGTCTAGATGAATTTGACGGACCCTAAAACGTAAAGATTTGCAAATCAAACCAACATCCGATTTTTCCTCTGAAAAGGCCAAAAAAGACTTCATGAATGATAAAAAACTTCATGGTGATGATAATAACCAAAAGAAAATGTATATACTACATTAAAATTATTAGTATAAGATAAACTATAAAAAAATGTAAAATATGTATTTTTTTTAACTTCTCTCGGAATTGAAAAAAAAATTACAAATAACAATAAAAAGCATTTTTTTATCAATTTAAAAGTAAAACAATTACTGTAAAATATTTTTGATTCATACAGATGTTGCAGAACACTATAATTTTTCTTTTGTTTCTAATTTATTATTGGTTCTACAATAATTTAAACCGGAGAATAAACTTCTACTGTAAAGATCCAATCAAAGTTAGATCAAGTTTTCATGCTCCATATCAATACTATCTTCTGAAGTCAACTTCCTAGTATGAAAATGGTTGAACGCCCTTATAGGTTTGCCTTTATGTCATGGCAAGAGATTGCTTCGTGAAATTCAGCTTTTCCTTTTACTGCATCTAAGCTATTATATCTACTACTGCACAAATATTAGTTTATTATTATTATTATCATCATCGTCATTCCCTCAACCCGTATTCACTTATTGTGAAAAGGGTCCTATTTCTCTCTCGCTCTCACACTCTCCCTTTAACATCAATAGAGATGTATAAACAAGCTATATACGATGGAGAGACAATAGGGTAATAATCTCACGCACAAGATATTCGAGAGGTTAACTCAAGTTTATCTTACGTATACATTGAAGCCGCAGCTCGCGCGCGCACACACACACATACACACACACACACACACACACACACATATATATATATATATATATATATATACACTTACACAATATGGGCGCGTACGTATGCATAAGTAAAGACCAATATTACCACCACCGCGAAAGGGAGTGCCAAAGAAATCGGAAATTAGTTGTTTAACCAAAGTTAGAAGGCCAAACCGTTCCCCATCAATTTTAACTTTCTACACAAATCTCTTTCTCTCTCTCTCTTTCTCTCTCTCTCTCTTAATAACTTCAAATACCTTATTAAAAATGGATAAATGAAAAAACGATTTATATTGTACAAAGTTATCTTAAACCATCATCCAGAATAAAATCAGGCTAAAATAAGATGTACATTACATCTGAAATTTATTCTGAAGTAGAATTTAAAATATTTTTTTTTTAATAATTTTTTTAACATTTAAACCGTGGAAAGCGAATTATGCGTCGGCTAGGATAAAACCGTTCATGAATTGAATATATGAATTTTTAATTTACTACGTAAGATGATGGAATATGGAAAAAGATTTATTAGGTATAACTGGATTGTTAAAAAGCACGACAATGTGATTAGTCGATTATCAAAAACTGATAAAAAGAATTATGAAAACAACAAAATTGAATTTGATGAAAAATGTTCGGATAAATTCACAAAACAAAGAATAAAAAATAGGAAAGACATTAAACAGCAATAGTAAATAGCTCCAAACCAATTCGAGTTCTCTTTGGAAATTTTACACAAACGGGCAAAGCATGAAATTCATAAAACTTTTAGAATATACCGTGATCGAGGATTCTTGAGGATTTTTTATATTATTAAACTAAAAAAACGAATTATTTAACAGTAATGATCTACATAGTTTAGTATTTATCTCCTCAAAAAATGAAATTAAAATCATTTAATAGATCTTTCATAAAGTTACGAATTTATAACGTGAACAATTATTTTTATTTGTATTTACCAATCGTTTGACTTTGACAATTATTTGCCTTTCATCCGAAGGTCTCGGGTTCAAATCCCAGTCAAATATGGCAGTATTCATTCGCTAAAAAATTAAATTTTCAAATCCCATGCACAAGCTTCAAGCTTATATGGCGATATCATTAAGCAAAAAAAGAAAAAAAAAGAATTAACTGACAAAATTACAATCACTATTGAAACTGGGAATTCTTTCTAAACGATAAACATCGGTCAACATTATTAATTTAAAAAATAACTCGACTACGTCGAAGGTGTTGAAAATATATTTTGTTTAAAACGAATAGAATTACATGACTGTCAGAGAGAGAGAGAGAGAGAGAGAGAGAAAAATATGATTATGGAATGAAGAATGTTCAATATTGTAAGAGATATCAATAGTACTATTCATCAAAAAGTTTTGAAGTAAACACAAAATCAGGTAAGTGAAAATAACTTCTTCAGAAATTCTAAATAGCTGGGTAAATTTCCAATTTTACTTATTTGAATACTTAGGAATTGTTCTTAAGGATCCTATTTAGTCTAATTTATTAAGATTATGGGAAGTGAAAAATAACGAAGTGGTATTCTAGAAGTAAATTTAAAGTAGAATTTCTAGAATAGCGTAGAAGTTTCGAAAAATAGAAAACATTATTCTTGCATGAACAAAAATGATGGCTCGGTTGGATAGATGTGCAAGTTTTAACCGGGAAGTGTAAATTCTGGAGATGATTAGCGAGTCGGACAGAATGCGATAACATTCGAAATATATTCGATAAGTCAAGTGTACAAGAGAAGAGTGTTAAACGACCACATGTATTCCGACAATGCACTTTTGTGGCAAAAATGCGACAGTATTCCGTTCTGCTGTCAAGTATGAAAATCTGTTCGTCAAGTTTATTGTAAACGGGAAGAAAAAGGTATTATTTATTGAAAAAAAAAAAACTGCAAGTTAATTTTGTAATTAGTAAAACTAAAAATCTGATGTGGACAGATGACTTCCTTGCACGCCTATTAAATGACGTATACACATTTTTTGCTGCACTTCATTTAAACTTATTTCATTTGAAAGTGAGATACGATCTTCCAATTCTTTATCAAAGTAGACAGTAATACAATTGCTGAAACTAGAGAACGTGTACACATATTAAGATAAGAAGAATTATATCAAACCAAAGAGCGATTAAATGACTGGCAACAAAAAAAAAATAAACGAACAACTCCGACTAGGGGAGAATGAATATTGTCTGACAATATCAGTGGAGTATTTAACTAAAAGATAAGAATTTTTGCAATTTATTAAAAATCGGGCTTGTATGGCTCAGTGTATATGTTGTTCTCGTGAGAGTCTATTTTTCAGTCACTCTGCAGTTAACTTTAATGTAGATAAAATTAAACAGAAATTCCAGAATAATTAAATAAGATTACACTAGAAAATCCAAAAACAGTACGATTCTAAGTTATAATTTTCAATTAATATTAAATAATCGGATGTTTCACCAAATCTATTACGTACACACATATGTACATATATAATAATCCTTATTAAATTACATATACACATTTTTAAAAGTACATTTTACTACAATTTTTTTTTTTTTATTGTTATTATTGAATTATTAGTTATTCTAAATAGTATTTTACAATCACGGGTTAATAATTATTAATAAATCAATATATTTAAATTAAAAATAAAATTAAAAAAAGGAGATGACGTCTTGGTTTGAACCGATGTACCTTTCCTTGTAAGAACCAAATATTTCATTAATTAAAATTTCATTTGGCTATAACTCTGAAACCAATGAAAATAAGTACCATTTATGTATCATTGAAAAGAAAAGCTCTCAATGAGAGCTTATTACTAAAATTAAGAAAAAGTAAAAAAAAAAACATATTTTTGGGGATTTTGGGCTTTTTTGGACACTTTTGGTTCAGTCAATTGCAATCAAGGGAGGTTGAACAACTAGATGTTACAACAGTTCTAAATCCAAAATTTCAACATCCTACGGCTAATCGTTTTTGGGTTATGAGGGATATGTACATATAGACGTCACGCCGAAACTAGTCAAAATGGATTCAGGGATGATAAAAATGGATATTTTCGTTGAAATTGCCGGTCTCCGTGATGCGAGTGGTAGCGTCTTCGCTTTTCATCCGAAGATTCCGGGTTCGAATCCCGGTCAGGCATGTCATTTTTCATTCGCTACAAAATTCCACTTTCATATCCCGCGCACAAACTTCAAGGTTATTTGGCCATATCATCAAGAAAAAAGAATCTGAAAACCGAAATTTTTCGCGTTCACAATACTTCATTTACTTCGTACAAGGAAGTAAAAATTTTATAAAATGTATTTGAGATAGTAATCTCATTGCAGTACTCGTTCTTCTTACTTTTATATAAAGTTTTATTAAATATAAATTTCATACAAGAAACATAATTATTATTTGTGGCATTCAATTTACTTATTTTGTTAAATAATAACTTACTTAAGACTAAATAAATTGCAATTATAAAAATTTTTATTCCTTTATATACTTTGCCGAACCGATAACCCATGCTATGAATAGTATAATGACAATATTGTACATCCAATATGTTATAAAATTCCAATACAAAAGCAATGATGGCCGGCCTCCGTGGCACGAGTGGTAGCGTCTTGGCCTTTCATCCTGAGCTATCGGGTTTGAATCTCGGTCAGGCATGGCATATTCACACGCTACGAAAACTGTCATTCATCTTATCCTCTGAAGTAATACCTAACGGTGGTTCCGGAGGTTAAAAAAAATTAATTATAAGAAACGATGAAGAACAATAAAATAAATAAGGAATTTATTTATTATATCGAAATCGATTTATTTGGTGAAGATTATGTTAATGATACGTAAAAAAAATACAAAGGTAGAACTGGTAACCGCTTTTTTTGTTTGAAGTCTATTAAAACCGACTAAATATTTTTATAAAATTTTAAATAGTTTATTTATGAAAGAAATATTAAAGTGTTAGGTACATGTTAAGAAACTGCAGGTAATGTTCACATATTTCTTGGAAAAGGATAGCTTTTTAAAAATATCACATTATTAGTAAATATTTAACTGCTGATTGCAGAGGAAACATACTGATATCATTTCCAATGTTTGATGCAGTGTTTTTATAAAAAAGATTCAGAATAAATGTAAAGGACAATTAATAGTAATACGTGAACTAATTTTAATATTCCCGGGGGAGATTTTAGGTCAACCGTTACAAATTTTTTTTTTTCAAATGAAAAGTTTTAAGAACGTATTAACATTCGTAGGATTACTAGTGCATAAATAAAAATAATAAAATCGAATTTTAAATTTATTAATACTCGCATATATGTGAGAATGAGCACAGAATAACTTTTGGTAAAATCGAACAAAAAATCATTTCAAGAATAAAAAAAAAAATAAATAAAAATGAGTAAAAAAGAAAAAAACCGTATACAATACAAAGCTTGAACACAATACACAATAGAAACGCTCTGTCGAAGGCAATTTCTAGGATTGAACTCTTGTCGAATAACACAAGACATAGAAAAATTCACAGAATATTTTAGTGAGAGATCCATTTGCAAGATGGTAGAAGTGTTGCGCAGAATTTAGAATCCGTTTTACATGACAAGTCGAGATTGTAAGATGGATACGGTCCATTACTCAAAATGTTTCTGTCCAACAAAGACATAGTTTCAAGAATGAAATAGGAAGAAAAATATCTCTCTAAAGCACTCTTTAGTTGTTTCTTCATCATCTCTTATGAAATGACAACGAATTTTTATTCATATTTTACAATAATAAAATACATAAATTAATGGGAAAAAAAACAAAAGATTTCATAAATTATTTATTTATTTGGAAATAGAATAAAAAATCCGGGTACCTCTGACTTGATTTACAATCTGCACAATTTCATCTTCAGTAAAGTTTATTTTTAAATAACTAAACGTATTTTCAAAAAAAATATAAAGCACGGATAATTTATATTTGCAATTAGCCAGAAGGCTCCGTGCCTCCTGGACCCCGTTGTGTTTTTCATCCTCATGGTTTTGACAATAATACTGATAAATAACAATTAAAACTTGAAAAGCTATTTTTCCTTCAACGTTTTCCTCGTTCTTAACATAGAAGCTCCTACTATAGACGAAGACATCCCTTTCTGTTCCCCTTTCCATAATCCTATAATACATTATAACTCGGAAAGGGATCAAAGTAGAGAGCTGAAAATCGGCTGATTCATAGTTTTTAGATTTAAGAGAATCATTTTGAAGTACTTTTGTTTTAATACTTAAAATTATGATTTCATAAATTTTACTATAAATATTTCTTGGAATAGTATACATCTTTCTCAATAATATTGTAGGCTTACTCATTATTTAACCTTCAGTAATAATATTACAAAAAGTTTTATCGTGATTTAAGTTTCATTTTAACAGAAATAATATTAATTATAGAATATTCTTTTGCTAGTTAAATTCTATAATAGGTATAAAATCAAGAAAGTTTTAAAACTTTATCTAGACTCAATCAAAAAAGTAGTTTTTTATCATCACCCTATTGTTACCCAAGAGGGAGTTGTGATTGTTACGTTAATTTTTATTTTCGCTACAAGCTCACACAAATGCACGCGCATACAAAAAGTAATAATTATACTCCAGATTTTACAATTTTGAATCTTATGGAATCTTAAAATATGTATAAATATTTATCTTTATATATATATTTCTTGTGTGCGTGTGTATGAAAGTGAACTCCTCATAAACGGCTGGACTGATTTTGATGAAATTTTGTGTATGTGTTCAAGAGGATTCGAGAACGAGTTAGATTCACAATTTGGTCCACTGGAAAATATTTTTTTAATTAATTTTTTATTTATAAGTAGTTGTTGATTATAGAATGTTTTACATTGGATCCGGCAGACTGTACTACCATCGCAGTATCGAATATTCAATAATATTCTATTTTAATTTTAGTTTGTCCCGACAGTTGGTGCTGCGATCAAATTGAGAAAAATATTTCGTAATTTTATGTTATTATTGTGTTATAAAAAATCGCGAGAAAACAGTTTTTTTATAAATAAGAGGCTAATAAATCAAATTGAAATGTAAACAAAGGAAAACCGATCAGATCAATGCAAGATGGCCGCTGTCAAACACAACGACCAATCACAAAGAGCCCGTATGGCCGTTGCCAATGTAAACAAAATCACAACTGATTAAGTAACAAGTAGGCAGCAATGCAATCGCGTTTAGAATTGTGCGCGTATTCAGAAATATTATATTATTATTTATTGAAATAACGTTTTAAAGTGTAATTAAAAAATACACATTGTGCAAATTTGTAAGGTGCAGTATTGAAGTGAGTATTTTACATGATTTTTCATGAATTTAATGATGTATACATGTGCATTTAATAACAATCAACTTAACCACAAATTAAAATTGTCAGTTCTCATTTGATTCTATGCAACTTATGAAGTATTGAACGGCTATTTGAAAATAAAAATTATAACATTTATAAAATTAAAATATAAGTTACTTATAATATAGTTTAAAGTATATTTAAAAAATTGAATTTATAATGTTTTAGCTGATTAATTTTATAAAAAGTTTTCTAAAATTATTTTTAATTTACAATTATCTAAAATTTGGTAAAACAGATGTTAAAATAAAGAATGAGAAAAAAGATAAAAGTTTCTACCAAAATTTTAACTACGTTGCTTTTTTACAGTGCTTTAATTTTTTTATTAATTGATTAATTAAGCTGTTACATGGTTATGAAACATGAAAATTATTAAACAAAAATTAGAATGTTGTTAAGTGAAAATTAGTAGTAATGTGGATGAAAATTTATTAATTACACTAATTATTAATTTTACGACGTTTCGATTTTCGTCAGATATCTCAATATTTAGTGAAAATAAATATTAACCATACTAAACATAATTAATCAATAAACCCATTACAATAATGCAACAATCACAAACTGATAATAGTCATTTTAATGAAATTTAGAACACATTCCTGCTAATTTTAACTTAAATAAGTTACTTATATTTACGTGTTGTGCATTTATTACAGAACAGAACAATGACACGTCAGGACAACGTCTGTCGGGTCCGCTAGTATATATATATTTTTTTAAATTACGTAAAAAGAGTTTTTTCAGATTTTTTAGAACTAAAGATTGAAAACACCTTTTCAGTGGAACAATCGTTGAAACTGTTATTCTACCAATCTTAAAGAGGTAAAGAATAGCCTTCAACTTATCCCCAAATTTAGGGAATTTTTAAATTTCTAAAGTCTGGAGTATGAACTATAAAGTTGAGTTCACTAAGGGAACTAGGAATAAATTTCGTTGTTGCGACAACATTTCTTGCGGTATGTTATTAATTGATTTGCCTCGAATAATTATGATATATTTACTCACAAATTAGCTCAATTGCAGTGTAGAACTAGGCATGGGGTTCGTGCTTCCGCGAACTCGGTTAGCTAGTTCAGAGGGCAACAAAGTAGGACAGTCAAGGTGTCCGAAAGAAGCTTACAGCGAAGTCGAAGTCCGAGTCATTAATTCACTGATGCAAATGTCTACCAAGGCATTTACATCGGTGACATCCCAATGAGACCTGGCATATTACTTTCTTCTTTTTTTTTTGTGGAGGGCGAAAAACGTCTGTACGTTATCATCGCCCGGGTATTTTTTTTTTTTTTATGAAAATAAATAAATAAAAGTAATTAAGACTAATACGTAAAACTAAAACTTAAAATAAAAATACAAAATAAAAGCAAAACAATTAAACAAAGTCCAAGATGGGTGTAAAAGGCTCATTCTCGGATAACAAGAGCACAAAAATGATACAAAAAAGTTTTAAAAAAATAAGCAACAAACATAAAATATAGAACTAGGTTAGAACTAAAATAAAGAAATTAAATAAAACTTAAAACTAAGTTACAAAATAAAACTTAAAACTAATATCACAGACAGAGTCATTAAAACATAAAAGCTAAAATAATAAATAAAAAAAACTATATAAAAAATAAAATTTAACAGATTCGGATAGGGAGTGTAAAAGGCTCCCTCGTCGGTTAACAAAATCAAATCTATTAAAAACTTCTCTAGTATAAGTTATATACCCGACAATGTTAAATGTTTTGGGTTAACCCTACACTACGCAGAAAAAGAAACATCCGGTTTAAAACTTCATTGTCGTTGCACAAGACACCACGGATGTTTCTGGGTGATTTAAACTTACGACGCAACGCCGCATAACATATGCAGTCCACGAGTATGTGGTGCACAGTCATGCGGCAGTTGCATCGTTTGCATAGGGGTGCTTGTTCTCTTGTCATCAGGTGCCCGTGTGTGACCCTGGTGTGTCCTATCCGCAACCGACATAGGACTACTTCCTCACGCCGAGATTTTCTATATGAGGAGTCTCATGGCAACACAGAATTTTTAATCTGCCGGAGTTTATTATCTACAGTAGCCGTCCAGTCACCTTGCCACTTTGCTCTTAGTGATTGTTTTACATAATTAATAAAATCAGAAGTAGCAACTCGGGTGGTGAAAGGAGGCTGGTTACATGCTTCTTTGGCAGCGGAATGTTCATTACCTAAAATCCCTACGTGGCTTGGGACCCAGCAAAAACTTACTTCTGTGTTGCGATTATTAAACTCAGCGATTGCGTTGTAAATTTCAATGACGATAGGATGTGTGGAATAAAAGTTTTTTAAGGCTTGGAGAGCACTACACGAGTCACTGCAAATAAGAATTTTTCTATATTTAGGGTTAATGATGTTTAGAGCCTTATTTATAGCGTATAGTTCAGCGGTAAACACACTCGTAATACCGGGTAGACCAAACAAGTTCTTTCATTGACAACAAATGCACAGCCAACGGTATCGTTTTGTTTCGATCCATCAGTGTATACAACAGCGTCTGGTTTCATCTTGGAGAGAACACACTGAAACATTTGCTGGAAGACAATAAGTAGTGTTCATAGTTTATTGTATGTATTCAGGTCAAAATTAAAATTTATAAGGTTTATTCTCCACGGAGGATATAAGCAAGGATAGGTAGGAAAGAATGACGGTGTGTCAACGTTTATATGCTGCAGCAGACGCTGGGTACGGACACCTACAGGTGCAGTACGACGTGGATGGTCCTCATACTTTCCTAGATTAGGATTTCTAAAGACCGAGTCAAGAGCCGGGTGATTTGGCTGTCCTCTGAGACGAGCAAAATAAGATAATAAAAGCTGGTCTCGTCTATCCCAAAGTGATGGTTCACCACAGTCTACAAGTAAGCTTGTACAGGACTTGATCTAAACGCGCCTGTGGCAAGCCGAAGGAAAGCATGATGTACACTATCCAGCATTTTAAGCACGGGTTGACGAGCTGAAGAGTAGGCGACACAACCATAATCTAAACGGGAGCGAAAAAAGGAATAGTAAAAACGTATCATACATGACCTATCGGCTCCCCAGTTGGTGTTAGTAAGGACTCGCATCATATCTCGAAGTTTGGAACATTTTGTTTATAATTCTTTTATATGTTTGACCCAAGTAAGTCGGCTATCAAAAAATAAACCTAAAAACTTGACGTAGGTAGAAACAGTAATAGTCTCTCCGTTCAGAAAAACTTGCGGAATAGAAGGGTTTCGTAGCCGAGAAAAAACTACACATTTTGTTTTTTCGGATGAAAATGTGAAACCAGTAATCCTGGACCAAGCTGCAAGGTGAGATATAGTGTTCTGCAGTAGTCTCTCTGCTGTAGGTGTTGAACGGCTTGCAATGTAAATAGCAAAATCGTCAGCAAATAGAGAATATGAGCCTGCACACATTTGGTAATACCGTTTATGGCTACAGAAAATAAGGTGGCAATTAATACACTACCTTGGGGCACTCCATTCTCCAAGATGACACCATCTGACAGCGAATCATCCACACGAACACGAGCCGTTCTGTGATTTAAGAATCCCCGGATAAAAGCAAGCATATTGCCCTTGATTCCCCATTCTTTGAGAGTGTTAAGAATACCACGTCGCCAGGCTGTCTCATACGCCTATTTTATATCGAAGAAGATAGCGACGAGGTGCTGGTGATTTAGGAAAGCGTTTTGTATGGCTGTTTCTATTGACACTAAATGATCAATGGAAGATCGTCCTTGTCGGAAACCACACTGTTCTGACGATAGAAAGCCATGTTTCTCTAAGTACCATGTAAGCCTGCGGTTTACCATTCTCTCCATTATTTTACTCAAAACGCTTGTTAATGAAATAGGGCGGTAGCTTGAGGGGTTGGTTTGGTCTTTACCAGGTTTTAGTACTGGTATAATAAATGTTTCTGACCAGCCGGGTGGGAAGACTTGTTCGGAGAATAAACCGTTGAAAATATTCAAAAGTTGTTGTAGTGCCGAATTTGGAAGGTGTGAAAGTATGGAAAGGCGAATGTTGTTCGGTCCAGGGGATGTCCCGTGAGTTTTTAAGTGCTTGTAACAATTCCTTAAATACGAATGGAGTGTTTAATTCACCAACCGAATCACCAATGTTTAACGATAATACTTCTATTTGTATCTTGTAACGTTGAAAATCGTTATTATATGATGAGGTGAGAGACACCGAGCGGAAAGATTTTGCTAGACTATTTGCCACTGCCGAAGGTGATAAAAGGAGTTCTCCTTCATCAATAAGACCGAGAATAGATTGTTTCGGTGATCCGAAAATTGCACCAATTTTCTTCCACACAGTAGACGTGGGAGTAGTGCGTAAGATAGTGCTCACGTATTTCGTCCATGAATTCCTCTTAGCGTCCAAGAATACCCGACGGCACACTGCTCTAGCCCTGCGGTATAAATTTAGATGTTCTGCTGTAGGCTTACGATTAAATTTGCGTAGTGCCTGCCGTCGATTCCTAATAGCATATTTGCAATCATTGTTCTACCATGGAACGAGAGGACGTCTAGGATTACCCGCTGTTTGTGGATATATCTGTTGGCATTCTTAAGTATCATGGACGTAAAAGAAGAATATTGGTCGACAATGTTTGTTCAATCTGCCTTTTCAACAATCCATCTCCGTGGCCTTCTTTTAATCTCGCAGTCTACACCGAAACCAATAATAATTGGTCTGTGATCACTGCCGTGAAAGTCATCACAAACAGACCAATTAAAATTAGGGAGTAAATTCGGCGAGCATATGGAGAGATCAATGTTAGATACAGTGCCAGGTGATAAGGACATGAATGTGTGTAATCCATTATTCAGTAGACAAAGGTCCAAGTCTTGTCTCACTCTGTTTATCATATTTCCTCGAGTGGAGCAGAAGATTGAGCCCCAGGATATATGATGGGCATTGAAGTCTCCTACTATTAACGATGGAGATGGTATTTGCGTGAAGAGATTTGAGACATCTAGAGCACTGAACTCAGTGTTCGGTGAGAGATACAGGTTGCAGATATGCAATTTGAAGGGGATAGAAACCTTTACTGCAATAGCAGGAATGACAGTGGTTAGTTGAATTCTTGTAGCCGACACCCCATTCTTCATGAAGATAGCCACTCCACCACTCTCCCTACTGTCTACTAGGGTATCCTCTGAGTGTAATTGGGTCATGTTGTAGAAGGTGAGTTTCCTGGAAACACATGATTAGTGGATCATGTGCGTGCGCCAGTACTCTAATAACTTCAATGCGGGACCGAATACCTCGAACATTCCACTGAATAATGTTCCTAAGTGTAAAAAAAAATAAATAAAAAAATGAAATAATTAAATTTCAGAAATTATATAAAAATTAGCTGTACGTGATTCGGTTTTTATTTTTTGTATTTTTTATTTTAACGAACTCTACCCTAGGGTCGGGTGGTTCTTCAACCATATCCTCAAGTATATGAGGTGATGGTGGAGGAGATTTATTTGAATGGGATGCTGCAGTTGATATCCCAGAGGAGATAGTTATGTGGGTTCCCTTTACGGGGAGCTTATTAGGTGGCTTACTGCCAGCTGTAATAGTTGCTACTTGTGCCGGTACGACTTTGAGAACACGAACTTTCGTATGTATCACAGTGTTGGATTCACTAACTGCGACGGAGGACTTTTTATTCATTTTTGTCAGCTCTGAGATAGTGGCTGTAAGTGAAGCTACTTGGTCAGAAAGCATCTGAACAAGTTTTTTAAGCTCATTGCAGGATCCGCACTGCTGATTATTAACATTTGTAGGAATTTGTTTAGATGTAGCGGTGGCAAAAGATACATCTGGTTTAACCAGGTTCCGTGAATTGTTTATCTTTTTATATTCTCTACGTGTAGCCGGAAAAGATAGTTTTTGCTCCGTACAGATTTTGAGAATTGCCTTATCTTCTTTAAAAGTTGGGCAATCTCGGGAGCGGGCTGTATGTGGACCACTGCAGTTTGCACATTTTTCACTTTCTTCGCAGTTAGTGTCGTTGTGACCTTCTTTACCACATCGAGCACAGATCTCAGTTTTCGTGCAAGATGTTGTAGTGTGACGAAAACCTTGGCATCTGAAACATCGCCGTGGGTTGGGTATGAATGGTCGTACCCGAACCGAGAGGTAACCCACTTTAATCTTCTCTGGTGGAACAGGGAGATTGAATGTTAGTATAAGAGACGGTGTCCGTTCTTCTGTTCCGTTCTGCCGTTTCATTATACGTATCACGTCAACAACATCTTGGTGGCAAAGCTCAACTATTTCAGAGATATCTATATCTAAGAGGTCTCGACAAAAAAATTACATCCCGGCTCGTATTTAACGTTTTGTGGCTTTCTGCACTTATATTTATACCACCCATATTACGGAGACGTAAGATAGATCGACTCTGTTCATCGTTGAATGTTTCGATCAGAATCGATCCGTCACGTAATTTCCTGATATTCTTCGAGGAGCCACTTGCACCTGTTATGGTTTTGTTTATTAAGAAAGGTGAAACCTTTTGAAGGGAGCCACCTTCCTGACTATTTCTGAGAACAACGAATCTAATATTTTTAGAATTCGATTCTAATAAGTTGTGGTTCTCTTCAGTAAGACTTTTATCCTCGTCAGACAAAGCTGACCGAGGTCTCTTCACAAGACTGGATTTGGTGTTTTTTTCAGATGGACCACCAACCACCATTGTGTTTATTATTGGAACTGAAATTTTGGTCCCACGAGTACCGGCGAAAAATCGACCACTCCAGCAGAGCGCACGCGTACTGGAGCTAGAGCTAAATACAACTGGGTGTAGTATACGTGTATAATGTAAAGTGTTCTGCAGCTCATTGTGTAGTGGGAAGAAAAGCTGCAGAGGCTAGGCCCGTGGGGACGCCAACCCCCAAAGTCTTAAAGAATAAGACTCCCCGTCGGGGAGCTTATTACTGTAAGATGTAAAAGTTAGAGGGTCCATACACGACCTCCATTAAACCCCATAGGGCTAGGAACAGGGGGTGATGTGGCGACCGGATCGTCACAAGGCGGGTGCTTCTCCTATGGGGGTTGGGATGGGATGTTGAAGTTTGTTAAGATTCGTTCTTTACCATCATCATATCATTCAATATCATTTATCTTCATCATTCAATCAAGCTAAACCATAACGTAACTAATCATCCCAAACGACACAAAAATTTAGCTTTCTTATAATTGTAACATTGCCTGATATATATTCTTCCTTAGCAGCTGATAATTATACTGAAGAACGCAATGCGATACAAAGCATTTGAAAAAACTCTTACGATAGTTAACTAAATAGGTGAATAAAATGCTACATAAAATATTGAAAAATTATAACACATCCAAAAAGGCATAGGTTAACCAATAATAACTGAATTGTAAATTGTAAGAATATTAGTCAACATTCCCGCTTTAAGAAATGTAGAGACAAACACAACAAGTCAAGAATGTAAAAATTAAACTGCAGTATCTGAAATTACCTCTAAAGTAAAGACCGTTTCATAGTAAAAAGGTTTATTCTGAAAACGTTTTAAATATTTTTTACTTCTCTTGAACTACTTACCTTATACTACTTCTCTATATAATCGCGCCACATGAATTAAGACATTTATCGTAGAGATACGTCAGCTTCAATATACCCTTGTCGTATTCTTCTACCGCCAGTCCAATTAGCCACCGATTAACAGAATTTTTAATTTCATCGTCACTCGCGAATTGCTTACCGATCAAAACTTCTTTCAATTTCACAAACAAATGGTAATCAGAAGGAGCTAAGTTCGGACTATATGGTAGGAGATCGTAAATTTCCATCCACATGTTCTCAGTGAATCACGTGTCGGACCCGCAACATGTGGACCTGCATTATTGTACAGCAGGACGACGCCATCCATCAGCCGCCAACGTCGCCGATTTTTAATGGTGCGCCGTAACTTACTTAGAGTTTCGCAGTAGGCTTCTGCCTTTACAGTCGTTCCACGTACCATAAAATCAATCATCAGTATGTCAAACCGATCCCAAAAACTGTGGCCATCAGTTTGCATCCAAATGGCTGCGGCTTGACATTTGTCGGTCTCGTTGGTGATTGAGGATGACGCCATTCTCTTGACTTGACTGCCGTTTTTTCTCCGGCGTGTAATACGAAATCCATTTTTCAACACCGGTAACGATTGAATTAAGGAGCTCATCACCTTTATCTGTGTAGCGCATCAAAAATTCTAAAGCAGATCCAAATCGAATTTTGATGACGTTCCGTTATGACGTGCGGCATCCGATATTCACAAACCTTTCTGAAGCCTAAACGGTCATCACAATACGACCTATAACGGCTTTTGAAACATCAGGAAAAAGAAAATCCAGGTCGAAATCGTTAAGCGACGATATTTTCTGATTTCTTCATCGACTCGTCTCAACAAGTCCCCAATGATTATCGTGGGCCTTCCCGAACGTTCTTAATCGTGCACATTAATTCTGTTATTTCTAAACCTTTCACACCATTTTCGGACGTTTCTTCCATTGCTTACAATATCACTGTACACAGCAACCAACCGTCTATGAATTTCAGCCGACTTAACGTTTTGATGGTTTAAAAAACGTACGACTCTACGTATTTCACATCAGCCACAATATCGATTTTCCTATTCATTTTATAACGTAATAACTCACGCATAATCAAAGATACTACAACGCGACAACTTACAGACAACAATGCAATGTGTACATTACTAGCGTGGTCGTGAACGACACAGGTTCGCCAATCTTAAGGAAAGAGATTTCCAGCGGTCTTTACTTTAGAGATACCCTCATATATACATCAGTTAGATATAAAGATTCATCAATAAATACAGGTACACGAAACAGAATCAACGTTTTCCAATCGCCTCACATAAACTGGACACACATATAAATAAATTATCACAACGTGGAAATTTACACTAATAAAATAAATACCCAAGACTTTTATGTAATTCAACAGAATAAGATTTAAAAGTAATTGAATAAAGAAACATTTCAAACGAACGAGCACATAAACCCTTCTGAACCATTAACGACAGTTTCATCGCTCCATCATTGACGAACGGGTTTTATAATCGGTTCCAAAAACTTCTAGAAAAATCTCCAAATAATTTAAAAGCGAGTTCTTAGTTATTTTTCAGATTAAAAAAAAATATTGTTACATTTCATCGTACTTGAAGTTGAAATGTAATGCCCGGAGGAGACATGACATGTATTTTCCATTGTTAAGTATAATATGATACTTTTTTCTTTCACCGTACAACAAATAAATCCTTTTTATTAGTGCAAAAAATAAGTAAAATAAAATTTCGATATTTACAAAATTGATGTTTTTATAAATATTAACAAAGTTTTATACGCTTTTGCTTTTAACTTAGCTGAACTAAACTTATAATATTAACTACAAGAAATGATGTTAAAGTAAGTGATTCTGTTGACGATAAAGACAGTGCTTGTGAAAAGATTTAAGAAAATACGAATTTGTCTTAACATTAAAGGGCTTTCAGGGTACTTTATCTTCATCATTCAATCAAGCTAACACGATCCATTCGATGGAGAAGCTCGGCGAAAACACGACGGTATAAGGGTTTTTGTTACCCCATCCCATCATCTTTTAGTTAGTAACTCGCGGGTAGCGGGTGTAGTGCAAAATGAAGGACGTCTAACAAAACTTTTCTTTTAGGCTAGATAGAAGCGACTCTCGGTAAATCGTATTACGAAAGAATCCTTCCTTCGCATCATACCTTATACACGGCAAGTCGTGGTTGAAATCGAAGCTAAAACTCTATCTAAAGTACATCCATACAGAATAAAAAATAAATAAATAAATAAAAATGGAGAGATATGATAAAGGAATCTGATAGAAACCTATCCGACATAATGCATTTCTGTCCACTTTTATATTATATATGAACTTTAAAGTGGTGCCTGTAAAATGATCTCTTATTTCTTACCGTACGTCCTTTTCATCATATCATCTACCACATCTCTTTATCATAAATTTCTCATATCCCAGCCTCTTTCTCGTATTCTACTTTACATTCTCATATCCCATTCTTCATGTAGCATTTAATATAGTCAATGCAGATGCTCACATAAAATGAAAGAAAAATATATTACCGTTCGCAATATTATATTATATGAAATCTATTCTATTCTCAAATTTAATATTTAATAAAATATATAAGAAAATAAAAGATAGATGTACAAACACAATAAAATAAAAAACACGGAAAAGATATGTGGAATAATAATAATAATATTATTATTATCATAACAAAATAACCAAACAACATCCATTAAAAAGCAAAAGTTTAATATTTATTTATACAATATAATAATATTAACAAACTAAAAGCAGTAAAATTTAATTTAGTAAGAATTTGTAATAGTTTATATTATTTCACATCACTCTATTTATTAATTCTTTTTGTTTTTTAATTTAAAAGCTTATATCTCGACCACATCCCTTTTTAACGTATTCCCACTTGAAATCTCTAGTCATATTGGAATCTCAATGAACATTTTTTTTCAAATTATTAACATATATTGCCATTATTGATATCAAGTACGGTCAAGTCAAAAAAAAAATATATAAAAAATTACAAAAATATATTTGATTACATATAAAAAATTATTTTTTAAAAAAGCTTTTATTTAACTAATATTATTAACATTAATAAAAAAGAAAACAAATTAGAAAATCCCTCTAAAAAGTAAATAATAAGAATTAAATCAAATTGGGAATTTTAAACAAAAAAATATAATACATTAACAAATATAAAAATGCGTTGAAAAGGGTTAATAAGATTAAAAATAAAAATTAAATTTAGAAATCTTGCACAAAGTTATTATATTTTGACGTTAATCGCTTTCGGGAATGGAATGGAATGCAAACTTGGCGGGAGTTTATTTCTCCCTACGTATCGCAGAACCTGGACAGAGTCCCTTGCTGCTGGATGATTCTAATCGGGCGTGTTTATTTTTAAAAAGTTTATTTTCAATGACGGGTCTAATTTCTCAAGTTTTGTTTTATTTAGTATTTTAAGGACGAATTTAATTGCATTCCAATCCGTTGTTAAACCGGCGTTATCGAACGCATTTTATGGGCCGACCGCGGAAGGCTAGACTTATGCAACCCGTTCTCCCGACGTAATTCCCCTTCAGACCGTCCACTGAAGTCCTTTCAGTGCTAACGCTTCATAGGCTAGCAGGAATACGCCACAACGGGGCACTAACTATATGGAAGGAGCAATCCCCTTTTCCGGAGGCGTCGCAATTGCTGATTTGTGTTAATTTTTATTGTAAGTTTTAAAGGAAGGGTTGTGCAGAAGCTCTTCATCCACTTCTGTTATGGCTGCCTTTCAGGACGCATCTCTGCTGGGCTCTGTTCCGGACTCCAGTCCGTAATCGCTTTCTTTGTACGTGTTCTCACATAGTTGAAGTTCATCTTCGAATTCTTCTTGTAATCTAAGCCAAACTGAACGCACTCTTACCGCTAAAAATTTTTATTTAATGAATTCATAATTACGATTACAATTATAATAATTAATAATTTTTCAGATTACCGTCAAAATGTAATAACTTTGTGCAAGAAATTCTAAATTTAATTTTTATTTTTAATCTTATTAACCCTTAAAGGTCATCTCGCTGCAAATCTGAACCATCAAAGAATTAAAACTTGAGTTATTTTATTACAGAAAAATAAAATACTGACAGCAAATGTTTATAAATACTTATTCGAAAAGATTGTTATAAAAACTGCCCCATGCTTTTATATAACTAAATATTTTAATTACTTTTAATTTTAAAATTTAATAATTAATACATTTATTTATTAGATATTTATATAATTTATTTTTTACTTTTTAGAGGGTTTTTATAATTTGTTTCCTTTTTTTATTAATCAATATTAATATTAATCAAATAAAAGCTTTTTTAAAAAATAATTTTTTATATGTAATCAAATATATTTTTATAATTTTTTTTTTTTTTTTTAAGACTAAAAAAAAAGTAAAAATATTTATTTTTACACTTCGAAGTTCGATAGTTCATGAGAAATGAAAATTTTCAACTAAATGCATGAATTTAGCGTAGGGGTAGTGCGTGGTGGCGTGGGGATGGGTCATATCAAATTCCGACACCGTCGGTTTCTATCGAAGCAGCCCTAGTGTTAGCAGGCATTCCCCCTCTCGCCCTGATTGCTCGCATGAGGAAGACAGTGGAGGAAGGGGAAGACTGGATAGTGGCGCGTAGACGGCTGTTCCAGGAGCGGCAGGAACTATGGGACCAATCGACGACTGGAAGATGGACCCACAAATTAATAAGAGAGGTCGAACCGTGGGTCAACCGCAAGTTCGGGGACTTGAACTACCGGTTGACCCGACTACTGACGGGCCATGGCATGTTCCGAACTTACCTTCATGGAAGGAGAAGAGCAGATGACGAACTGTGTCGGTACTGCGGAGAGACCGATACCCCAGAGCACAACATGTTCGAATGTAGGCACCGGGAAGGTGAACGGCGCAGATGCGTCAACGTCACCGGACCTATAACAACCGACACGATAATACAGGTGATGTTAAGCAGCAGAGATAAATTTAACACTGTGGTGAGATACGCAACACATGTATTCACAATCAAAAGCAGAGAGGACGAAATGACAAGAGACGGGATAACCTCCACAAAACAGCGTCAATGTGTAACATACACTACTGGTGGTTAGGAAGACCACAAGACGTAAACTAAACAGAGAACGAAGGGGTGAAGGACAGCCCTCTGCAGAGCCATCACTCGTCTGCATCTGTGCGGATGGGTGCTGGTGATGAGGCACGGGGACTCTTGACCTCCTGAGCCGAAAAGACACCCCCGAGGTTGTGCTATGCTTGACTGTTGATCCGGCCTCGGGTCGGGAGATACGGTGAAATAGGAGTTTTAGTCGGTAGGGTACGGGCACACATAGGTTCTGATAACAACATCTAGCCGAACCTGTACGAGTCCGACACTCAAAATGGTATGGGGGCACGTAAATGGTATTTCTCCGCAACACTGATAAAAAAAAAAAAATTCCGACACCGTAGTGCTGTATTGTCATCAAAGTTACAAACATGTACCAAATTTAATTGATTTTCATATGATAGATCAAAAGATATAGCAGTTGCAAAATTTGATTATTCCTAAAGCGAGTTAAATAAAAGCTTTTAAATAAAAATAAAAAACTATGCTATGAAATTTTGTCTTTTAATTTGACCTCACCACTTGTTTCCGCTTTCTCTGATTACTGTAATTAATCTTTGCCATTAAAATAATTTAAATTAAAAATAAAATACATTACAAATCATATACAATTTATAACGTATCGTTAATATTAGTAGATCGATAATGCTAATGATCGTTAAATTAACAAAGCAGTATTTTTACCTGAAAACGGGTGAAGAAGTGTAGGTGACTGAGATAAAAGGTAAGATGCTGCTAGGAACTTATTTTTTATCCCGCGGGATATATTCCGATGAGATAAAATATTTCCCGATGTCTGTCGAGATGTAATGACCACAGTTGGCGGCGAGATCGTGGCTGGCTTGGTTACGATTGACTGGGTGTTTTTAGCGTTCGATTATTTACCTTAAAGAAGAACTTAAACTTAAGAAAAATAATCTTACCCAAAAAAATAACCGTGCAAAACAACTCCATAATCCATTTTTTAGATTATGCATTTATAAAAAGATTTTATCTTTTGTATCTGTGGGAAAATGGAAAAAGAGAAATTATAAACAAATGAATAACGAGAACACGTTTATAATACTGAAAGGAGAGGTTAAGAATTTTATAAAGAAGAAGGAAAAATCCTGTTTGAGTCATAAATCGCACGTAAATAGTTTAGAATGAACGATCAACCATCCCAACCACCCGTAGGGGGAGACACCCGCCTTGTGACGATTCCGGTCGCCACCCCCCGCCGTTCCAAGCCCTGATGAGCTTTAACGGAGATTGCCTTTTGACCCTGTAACTTTTCTCAAAGTAATAAGTCAGACCTCGTTGGGATGCCACCGATGTAAATGCCTACATCGGTAGGCATTTACATCACTGAATTATGACTCGGCCTTCGCCTTCGCTGTAAGCATCTTTCGGACATCTTGACTGTTCTTCGTTGCCCTCTGAACTAGTTAACCGAGTTCACTGAACCACGAACCCCGCACCTAGTTCTACACTGTAACTGAGCTACCGTTGAGAATTGTCTAATAATTCGACGCAAATTTAATAATAACATACCACAAGAAATGTTGTTCACAACAACGAAATTTATTCCTAGCTCCCTTTGAGTTCAACTTAAAGTTCAAACCCCTGACTTGATTTCAAACTATGAATGATCGACCACAAGAAATTGGATAAAAAAGAAAAACGGGGAAAAACACTGGAATGCTAACATCAATAAGGGAAAAACTTAAAATAAAATTTAAGCCTCATGAAATGGCTAGCTGTAACTGATGACTTACAATTACGGCCACCAGTAGCTCGCGCCCTGGAAGGCGAAAGATCCTTCCCATCAAATATACTCATCGCGGTACAAATAACGTAGCAGACCACCAGGAAGCCAGCAGCCACAACGGTTCAACAATATCATACACCTATTTACGTTTCAAACAAATCCCAAATCTCTATAATAGAGTATTCTTCCGTTAATGGCTTTGGAACCATTTTATACCTAAGAGAGCATCTCGGACAGATAAAGCACTTAAGCCCATCTATTCAACAGATTCCAACCAGCCAAACTTCCATCGAATTACAACAGCAATAAAATATAATCCTTGTATTTATATTCTGTGTATAACCTACGCATTTCACTCCATTACAGCTGGTTTTTGCAATGCAGTTTATATTTTTTGGCCGCTTACTGACTGATACCACAGTCATTGATTACAGAATTGTGTACGGTTGAGTTTGAACACGTTAACTAGACTGCGGTTCAAGCAGCCAGGCTGACAGATCTGCCGCTTACGACATTAGCAATTCACCAATATTTAAACTACACAAACGTTCTACCAAGCATACCACTTCAACAAATCCGCCGTTTAACACTACTGAGAAACGAAAGGGATGGTTTTGAGAAGGAAGGCGGAAGCATCTACGCTATTAAAGACGATAACTGGCTAAATAATCGGAATCTTTAAACCCAACGATCGCAACTATACTAGCCGCTCGGACGATCAAGGCTCTGACTGCGGACCTGCACTTCAACGGACGCCTGGGAAATATTCCCCTTCATTTTCCCGAAACTAATCAATATCTCCTTTCCAAGCGAAGCGATTAAAGTTATTATTTTTGGAGTCCCTGCCCTAATCACTTTTTTCCTTTTTTTTTCTCTGCTACCCTGGGTCGGATCAAGAATCATGTATTTTCACATCCCAGGGAAGTGTCCTTGCGACTCTAACGGGTCTTCCTACCCGCTGACAGTACGTTCGGCACGGCAGGTCTGCCTGCCAGTTCTGGATCGTTTTTCTCTTTTTGCCTACCTCAAACTGGCTGGAGAGGGGTAAATCCGGGCCCGGCTACACCGTTACCGGGGATCCCTGCCCAAGCACCCGGGACTCGGTCTTTTCACATTAGTTTACTGCTTGCCTCAAACCGACAGACGAAAGGTTGTCGGTTTGAGGCAACCGACTCCGGTTGCCTCAACCGGATGGGAGTCGAGTCCGGCTATGCCGTTCCCGACTCCCATCCCAACCGGGACTCGGTCTTCACTTTTTTTTTGAGCGACCTCAATTTCTTCTCCTGTTCTGGAAGTCTTCCTCTTTTTGTTTCAAGATAATCGTCACCAAGTTCTCAATGATCCTCCATTCTTCTGCGCGGCTTAGCATATGCCCAATCGTGTTGTCCAGGGTAATCCAACTCAGGTGTGCTCTTTCCTTAATGTCATGCCATTTCGGGCACTCATAAAAAGTATGTAGTATCCAGTGCTCCACAATATAGGCAGTTTGGAAACTCTCGTCTTTTGAATCTATACAGATATTCTTCAAACTCCTCGTGGCTAGAGGGAAGCTGGGAGACATAGTATCTGACCTCTCCGTGCTTCCTCTCTAACTATAGTTCTAAATCAGGCATCAAGGGCCGCGTCCAGGCCCCAGAGAGTGCATCATTTCAGCTCTCTTGCCACTCTTGAAGGAGCTGTGTTACCCTAATCACCTGTCTTACAACAACCCGCACGTCTATTCTCAATCAATTATTAAGCATTAACCACTACATAAGCGCGTATCTTGTAAATCCTTACAAAGTAAAAAAATAATAAGAAAAATAAAAGAGATTCAGATGTATAAATATTTTTTTAATTCGGTAATTTTTTCACTTGTAACAGGCGACAAATTGAAGTTCTGTATTACATAACAAGATTTACTTAAACTGTTCGTAAATCAAGAAAAAATGTTATTTTATTTTCAAAAATTAGTTGTAATATGTGTAATGAGGATTAATACTAACGAGATATAGGACGTTAATCTAACGTCAATTATCATCTTAAAATACAAAGTACTTAACGTTAACAATAATAAATCTTATTTAATATCTTAACTATTTTCCATTAATAACGTTTATAATCTGCAATTTGAATAGGATCTTTTCTAACGATAGCTACAAATTCTGTTAACTTATTCTGTAAACGATTATGAAACAAAACTCTTTGTTTTTAACATTAGAACTTCAAATCTTTTAAGATACAACCTATGTAAAATGAAGTACTTTAATTCCATATTAATTTTATACGTATGTAAATAGAGCACTGATCCTAAAAGCAATTTTAAAGTTAGATTTACAATGAAGAAATCTTCTTCTGTAATTAAAGTAATTTACATATAACGATATATTAAACAAATATCCATAAAGGCACTGAATTAAAAACCGTTAAAAAGAAGAAAAAGAATTGGTATTTAATTCCTTTGTTGTAACTTTTTCCCGAATTAGAATTAACTAGAAAAATATAAAAGGAAACATAAAATTATAATAAAGAGAAACTATACTATTATTTTAAAGAAATTCAAACAAAAAAAAGTTAAAAAAAGAAAAAACAAAATCAGTTTAAAAATTCCTATTTTCAAACTGATTATCAAAATAGCTATCAAAATAGGAATTTTGATAGCAACAAAAAAAAATTAAAACATTTAGTTTAAAAAAAAATTCTAACCTGCTTAAACATAGAATGAGTTTAAACAAAGCTATTTTCTCAATTTTATGACCTATATTTGGGAATCTATTTAGACGGCCAATGTACTTAGAACTAAATGTATCTGAAATCTATAGGAATGCTTAGTTCTGAATATGCAGGATTCTCGAACAACTATCATGCACCGTGCATCACGAAGTTCTACTGAGACTTTCATAAAGTATTCTATTAGAAAAAATAATGGGAAAGTTCATATAAACATGTGTTTATATGACTCGCAAACGCGAGTCATATACATAACTCGCAAACGCTTCGTTTGCGAGTTACGGTAAAGAAAGACTTCGCCCGGATTTAGCTACTACTTTGAAATAAGATCCTACTAAAATTTTAGGACGTTAATTAAGGAGTAGGATTAGAAATTTCTTACGGTCTTTGACCTGAAAAGTCGAGCTAAATACAGAACAAAGAAAAATTAGCAAAATTTCGTTCCAATTTTTCTAACTTTTCTTTGTTTTATTCAACACCATTTTGTTTAGAATTAAATTTTCTACAAGTTTTGTTTAAAAGTTTTATGCGTTTATTATACCCATTTAACATAGTTATTGTACCTGAAACGTAAAAAAATAGGGTTTTTTACACCAATTTATTGGTTTTTACCTCTGATTTCTCAACAATTACTGCAGATATAGGACCAATTTTAATCAATTTTTCAGCTAAAAAACTATAAGAAGTCGTGTGCTCCTTAAACGATCATCACTACTAAAACGATGAACGATTCTGCTCCTTAAATAACGTTCTAAAAATTTCAGTACGACCTCATTTCACCGGGGTAGCTAAAATCCGAGCGAAATCTTTCACTTGCTAATTAATTTAATTAGATAATTAATTCTTATACGATTTAATTAATGCTATTTAAATGGATGACTCATATTAGAAGGTCGTTGAAGAATTAAATAGATGAAAAGTAGCGAAAAAACTATTTAATAAAATAAATTGAAACTGTCTGACATTCAAGTTGGCACCCCTGACATAGAAATATCAGCTGTTTGAAACGAATTTCCATTATTATAATCTTTTTTGTTTATTGCGTACACGCTTGAGACGTGTACGGTGAAAGAACAGAATCCTGCGGTAAGGTTTTTATTTTTTGAAGGAGTAAAATTAGTCGAAATTCATTCGTGACTATTAAAATACAGTACGGTAAGAAGTATATTCATCGTACAAATTTTTTATAAGTGTCAACTTATAAGTCAACAATTTCCATCGTAGCGGAAGATCGGTGGAAGTTTCAACTGACGCTATGCAAAATTGCATTAATGATTTTATTTTCTGTGACATACGTGTAAAAATCTGCAAAATCGTCGAAATTTTTAATGCAATTCCATTATCTATGTTAAGCTGAATTACCCAAAACGTGTTCAAATGGTTTCCGAGGCGGTCGACTCAAAATCACCACAAAGACGCCCGAATTCGTATTTTTACGGAACTAAAACAAGTTATTATGCTTTTTTTTTAGAAGACGTAATAGCTGATGATGAAACTTGGATTCATCATTTTGAGCCATAATTTTAATATTCGAATATGGAATGATAACATCCGATTATACTACATATTCCATTGCTTTCATATTTTTTGAGGTTTTTCCCAATCAGTTAGGCAAAGGAGGAAGTGATTGATGCGGGAAAACTAGTCGCCAGCTGACTGACACAGTCCGCTAATGAGTTAAGAGAGACAACTCGGTTTTCTATAGTCTCTGTTTCTACTATGTATTAGATTACCTCAATTATCTGTAATTTAAAGTTCAATAGCGTGTCGTGTGTGTTATGAAGTAGTCTACAGTTCAAAATTGAGGTTTAGATTTCGCAATGTAAGCCGAAATATATATATATATGTCACTCAATGTTTTCGTTACAACGTACATTTTAAAGTCATATATTACAATTGAAGATATACCAATTTCATAAAGGTATAAAATAACATTGTTTTATGTAAACAATACTGTTAGATGTTTTCATGTAAACTTATTCCCGAATATTTATTAAAATATTTCTTTAATTAAAAAGACTGTACGTAAATAAAACGGGTACTTGCGTATTAACGCCAACGCAGCTACAGCTTTATTTAAAAACAAAGTAGTCAATCGGATTTCGGTGGAAAATGGGGCGATATAGAGTGTTAACACAGATTCAAAACAGTCTCTTTATTAATTTTTTAATAAATAGTTATATTTATTTATTTTATAAATATAATTTAACCAAACTTAACCTACGCTCGCTAACCTTGACTAATTAACGGGAGTGTTTTGATTGTTTAAATAATAAATAATTGCAATAATTACTGAATTTATTAAATAAATACTCAATAAATTACGGTGTTAATTAGTCAAGGTTAGCGACCGAAGCGAGCATAGGTTAAGTTTGGTTAAATTATATTTATAAAATAAATAAATATAAATAACCATTTATTAAAATTAATAAAGAGACTGTTCATTTTCCACCGAAACCCGATTGACTGTTTTTAAATAAAGCTGTAGCTGCGGTGGCGTTAATACGTAAGTACCTTTAAAAGATTAAAATAAACAAAAAATCACGTTACAGTTAATATTTAATAACTTATGTCAACGCATCTACTGAAAAAGTAAATAAATTATTTTTATTATAATCCGCCGACCTCCGTGGCGGGGTGATGTCCTGAGTTTGTAACCGAGGCAGGTTTGATATTTTACAGATAGTATGGGAACACCAAAAATAGAAACTAGGAAATAATAACTGCTGCAACAACATCAATGATATTATACGCGGCCCCGGTTTGGGGACATACAATTAGTATTAAACGGAATAAAGGAAAATTGAGAAGCGCGCATAGACTTGCACTGTTGAGGGTGGCCGCTAGTTACAGAACGGTGTCTTATGACGCGCTTTGCGTAATAACAGAGGTTCTACCAATAGACCTGCAGATTAAAAGCAGGATGCTTAGATATGAGGGACTACCACAAGACGAGGTAGCAGCTCGATTGGACCAAGAATGGCAGTTGGAATGGTCACGCTCAAGAGTCGTGGATTGGATTAGAAGACTAATCCCTGATATAGGTAGGTGGTATGGAAGTAGACGCGGAAACGTCGACTTCTATATGACACAGTTATTATCGGGGCATGGATCTTTCGGGCAGTACGTAGCCAGAATTGGAAAAAGGGACACACCACAATGCGTTTATTGTGAGGAAACAGATAATGCGGAACACACTATATTTGTATGTCCTAGATGGGCCGAAAACAGGAGGGTAATTATAACAAATCGATTAACACCGGATAATCTAATTAATTGGATGGTACAAAATCAAGAGAACCGGGTCTGGTTCAGAAGGTTTGCTGGAGAGATCCTGAAAACTAAGGAAGAAGAGGGCGGTAGACTGTGATTAAGTTAAGAAGGGAAGGGTGGACAGTCTCTCCGTGGAGGGCCCGTATGCCCTGGTATGCGGGTTCCTGCGAAGGGGGAGAACTCCAGGGGAGATGGAAATAAAAGAAAAGACCGAGTCCCGGCCGGCGTTGTTTCTCCCTGCTGGCGTCTAGGCGCTTTGTGGGGTGGGTACCATCGGTTAGAGGCATAGGAGGAAAAAACGAGACCCGGCTGGGGGACGGCATCGCCGGACCTTGGCCCTAACGCGGGGAATTAGAGGCAAGCAAAAAATAAAACAAAAGATCCAAGACCGGGGGGGGCCAACCTGCCGTACCGGATGTAAAGCCGGTGGGTGGAGGACGCACCCTTTGAGTACAAGGACACTCTACCCGACTGAGTATACTTAAATGGATATCCGGTCGGGGAGAGTAGAAAAAAAATATATAAAAAAGATAGTAAGGGCAAGGCAGGTAGTTAGTATAAGGGGTGTATATGTCCCTGGTTAGTTTATGTTGAAAGTTTGCTGTATTGATATTATGAAGTAATATTTTTTTTTTTTACGTATATATTTGAGTATTTTGCTTTTGATGTATATTATGTCTTTCTGATCTTGGGCTAATACCCTTTTTCTTCGGGCCTTACTGTAGTATGTAGTATTTTGTATATTCTGCTTTCTGTGAGGTTTTGCTGTTCGGCTGCAGATTTTTTTTTCTGCTGTCCGATCTACGCATTTTTAGTGTTGTGTTGTTGCACTGATCGGGTAATATTGATGAATGTCTCTTTTTTCTGGCGTTTCTTTTTTTTTATGTTCTTGCTGGTTTTTTTTGGATGATTTTTCTATGTTTATGTTGTTGTGAGACTTGTTTTCTTGAGGTTTTTCTTCTCTTGTATTTGTATATATTGTGTGACTTTTTTCTTTGATGTAGTTTCATAATCTGTTTTCTGTATCTTGATGTACGGTGATGAATTTTGTTTACTGTAACTGATGTGTTTCTGTTGATTTTCCTATTATGATGCGATTGCACTATGACATATAAGTCTGTGAATGGGCGTGTAAACCTTCTTCCAGAAGGAACGCTTCGCTAGCGGTCTCAGGAAGGGTGGTAGCCAGGGGTGGCGGTTTAGTCGGTAGTGCGCAGGTTTGCATACGCATATTAATAATATGTTGCGGCACCTGTTAGCGAGCCCGACACTGCTTAGGCGTCCGTAAATGGAATTTTAACAAACAAAAAAAGTTTGATGTTTTACATACGTTATAAAAAATCATCTCTCATCAACGGTTGTAACTGGGCGGTTAGCCTGTAATTATTTCAAAACGACAAAAGTAATCAAAACGAAAGAAACAACTGCAAGATTTATAATGGCTTATTTCTATAACGTGAAAATTATTATTGGAACTTCAAAATTGTAAAATAAAATCTCTTTATTTTTTTTTTTTAAACTTGCACGTACCCACTGGTTTATAATTTTTTGTTCAAATTTATTATTTCAAGAGTTTCCGAAGAAAAGTATGGTAATTTTTGTCGTATGGTGGGAGGGGGGTGAAAATGAATTTTTTTGAGATATGAGGTGTACGAAAATACAATTTACTCAAAATCGGGTTTCTTATATATATATATATATATATATATATACTTATAAACCAATGTATAACATTTTGAGGCTAGAAAATATTTAAAACTACATAAATTTCACGGAAATTTAGATGTGTTATAATAGTGTATCTGAAGTGCATGTGAAAATTTTATAAAGATTGGTCGACTCGTTCGTAAGTTATGCTCAATTTAAAATCGAAAATAATTGAGGTTACGTTGAGTGTAGTTGTGTATTTTTTATTTATGCGAGTCACAGTGGTGAGCGAGTTGAAACTTCTTTTTTTTTATTTTTTAAGGTAATGATTTTTTGATTTGTAACGTTTTTATGGATCAAAGGTTCTTTTTTTTGTAAAATTTTATATTAGAATGAGTTCATACCGTTTCAAAAGAAAATAAAATAAAATAACGGGTAAATTTGGTCTTCTTTCGCAGAACTAGGCAAGAATTTTTTTTCAAAATGATATCTTATAAGTTGGTTGTATTAATGTTATGAAATACTATGATTATATTATAAAAATGCCCGCTTTTTCAATTACTTATTTGAAATACCTTTTGGCGAGTTTTAAACAATTGTAGTTTGGTATCTATAGTAAGTCATTTTGATTGATTTAAAATAGGTTTTGAAGTAATATATATATAAATTACGTGCATAAATAGGGTTTTATTAAGAGTAGGGTTTTTTTCATTTTGACCCTATAATTCTAGAATGACTGCTCGATTAATTATAATGTACGTATCATATATATATATATGATACGTACATTATAATTAATCGACAAGTATATATATATATATATATATACATATATACATTAACTATCACTGATATTCTGTACTGTTCTGAGAAGTTAGTGTGTTAAGGTTAGAGTTAGTTAAGATTAGCATTTAATGGAGAGGTTAGGAATAAATTACCAAGGTATGGCAACACCTAACACCACGTCGCAGAACACCTGACCGAATTTATGTTTAAACGGAAATATCATAACAACTGAGACAGAGATTACACCGCATGTTCTGGCTGTTAGTCCTGTGTACGACGATTAATAATCTTACGAAAAGCGCCGTCAGTTATCTTCAACGGCTGACTCCCGAATCCAACTCTGTCGACTATTAAGGTTAGTTTATGGTTTATTACTCTCTCCGCAAAACTCTAACACTATCCTTACACTATCCTTAACCTTAATTTTTATCCTTACCTAATCTTTCTACACAGAACAGGTCACCGTAACTCACAAAACTGATTCCTATTTGACTAGATCATTGACAACACGGTACGGACTTTGACTTTATACAGATCACCAGTTGTTCAAACCTTCTTTCTGACAATTACATCTTATGTTTTCCTAATCTAAACATATCTACTACGGCATATTAAAGTATGAAAAAAAATTAAGTTGATCAAGTAATTCCTTAGAATTACCTTATTAACCAATTTACGCATCTAATTTAGTCGTATTTATGTATGCTTTGTTATTCTTTAGAATCGGAGATTTCACAGTTTTAATTTCTCAAAAGTAAAAACGAATTAAATTAATACCCTAAAAATAATGTATAACGTTAAGCACATAATAACTTTTGAAAATGTTTTTAATAGTAAGTATAATCCAAAGTAATCCTAGTTTTATCATAAAAGTTATCTTTAACAATCGTATGATTGCAACCTTAATTCTATAAAATAAGTAGTACGCCGACACACGCTCAGTTAAATTTTGTGGCACTTTATTGTACGCTTAAATGGTAATATATGTTTAAACAGCTGATTTTAGAAATGGAGCATTCTAATGTTCAAATCCTAATAAGGGCAATTTACTTTTATAGAGATTAGAACACTAGACAGTAGATACGGCTGGTGTAATTTGGTAGTTAGGGTTCAATTAACCATCCTTCTCTGGAATGGCCGGTCTGAGTCTATACAAGATTATACAATGACTTTCCGGCTACGCCAATCAAGTTATACATTACCTTGTACAGATTCAGTCATGAAAATTCTTATTTTTAATTTCATAATAAATTTTTAAATATAATAAAAAGAAAATATCGGATTCTTTTATATTTTGTACCCTTCCGTATCAGTTGTTTTTTTTTTATTAATTATAATGATTACAAAAGTAAAATTTAAGCATCAAAATTTCCAAATTTCAAATAAAAAACTTTTGATTTTGGAGAATCCCTTTTACACTTTGGGGATAATTTAGTAAATATTTTTTTTATAAAGAAGTGATCCTTAACAACAAATTGTTTAACAAATTGAAAAAAAATTTAATATACTTTTATAATATCAATGAAAAAAATTACTTCTTATTTTGAGTTCACATAAATAATTTTACATTTTCATACCTTATTAATAAAGAAATTTATAAAAAAAGAGGAATTTTATTTTCATTGCGGTTTTGACTCATTAAAATTTGACTTTTTATTCTCAAAAAAAAAAAAAAAAAAAAAAAAAAACAGAAAATATATTGAATTAGTTTGTAGGGTAAGATATATTTTATATATATATAATATTGTGTATGCGCGCTTGTGTGTGCGTAATCAATAATTTGGTTGTTTCTCTTTAAGGTAAAAAGATAAATAATTTCAAACGATACATTTTATTTTTACATAATAAATAAAGAAGTTTTATTTAATATGAATTATTTGTAAGAAGTCTTCAGATACCTTAATCAGCTCTAATTAATCAAGGGTGGTTGTCAACTGCACCGCTTGTTCATTTTGTGAGGATTCATGTATCTTGTTATATTCCTAAACCGCTAGACAAGATGAATTGTAAATAACAGCTTCGTTCTCATTGTATCACACGGGAAGTCAAAAGCTAACCCTTTGTACCACCCTGACACCCAAAGAGAATAAACTGTTTAAAGGAAACATTTAAGATCCTGAAACTGAAATTTGAGAGTTTCTAGTCATCAAAAATGACCTCGGGTAATAATTATTAACTTCTTATATTGTAAAACCCAACACCAAATTTCCGTAAAAACGTAATCGATAGTAAACCAGATAAATAACGGTTTATGTGCTATAATAGTTGTAAATGTATCCTAATCAAATATTTTACGTAATTCGAAACAAGTTTTATTGCATTTCTATGTAAACATTTTTTTCATCAACAGATTTTTCATCGATTACACCCGGTTTTATTACTAATATACTATAATGAAAACGGTGAAGCATTTAACAACTATGTTTCGTATACTTTAGCGTACAGTTTGAGGCAGTTTCAACATTTAAAATATTACGCTAAAATTGATGGCAATTAAAATAAAAATTAGTAGAGCAAGATAAATAAAATAAATACGGCGTTTATAAAATCTTTTTGTTTTATAAACTAAATAAAGAAGCTTATGTTACTATTCTGTAATACTGAATAAGTAATATTATTAATATACGCATTACATACCAACAATAATCGGAGAAAATTCAGAAGATCTACCGTGAAACAAGCACTGTTATAAGTTATTAGTTCAAATAAAACTACACGTAAAAGACAATTCACAAACTGGTAAACAAGCAAACAGACAAGAGGGATCTACTACTACTACTGCAACAGTACAGACTACTGAATAGTAATGGACGCAGTCATCTGCGTCCAGTCGCTCTAATTGTTAACCAACAGCGCATCGTACACCCCACAGTGTTCCTTCTCCGCGACATGTTATATGTACAGGTGCGTACCTAATTATAACAGATCTGAAGTAAATAACTGACGTCAACTGTCATTTTAACTCGTCTTTCAACCAACCTCTTCCACGTAATCGAGTTATTTACGCAATAAGTTTAAATAAATTTTAATTAAAGTTTTACTACGTACTATCGACATAGTTTCGTTTACATCGGAAATTTTTACAGAATTTTACTCGTATTTTTTATCATAATTAATAATAGATAAAAAACGCTTACAACGTAGTATTAAAGGCAGTGTTTGCATTATTAGCTGTAAATAAATAATTTTATTTAATACACATTTTCAGTATCTGAATATTCATGACTTCTATAAATAAATAAAAAATGTATTATGTACTCTGTATTTAATGTATTATGTACCTGTTACAGTACAAATACTGAATAACTGGTTTAAAGACATAGATATAAATATAAAATAATTTTGTACTACTGTAATAAAGAAAGAATTTTCTCTCTCAATAAAAATGACCCCCTGGATTTTTTAACTAATTATTTTTAAAGATTTCTGAGTCAAAAACTACTAACGTTAACTAAAATTTTTAAAAACTTGCTTTATACTTTTTAGTCATACTTTAAACAAATTATTATCATACACTGCAGGAGTTTTATTAGTAGATTAATTTGGATTTCAAAAGATAACATCATATATTGAAATTTACATAAGTAAGAATATAAAAATGTTCGTTTGTTCAAAATCTTAAATCTCCGAAATTTCTTCACCGATTGCTTTGAAATTTTTACACAACGTTGAATTCGAATATGCGTATATTTTTATGTACCTGCTATTTATACACCTACGATGTCACACCAGTTACAGGTAAAAATATGCTTTTTTTGAAAAGCAGCGCTATCTATTAGACGTAAAACCAACACACGCTATACTAAATAGTTTTTCGATTGCATTTCAATGTTTCCGATATGTGTGTTCGCTGTAGTCTAAAAAACTACTGGACCGATTTACGCGCGGAGAAAAAGGAAGAAAGGAAAAAATCTGAAAAAGGAAAAACCGAAAAAGGTAAAAGGGAAGAAGGGAAAAATGGAAAAAAGAAAAAAGGGGAAAACGGGGAGAAGAAAAAACGGGAAAAGGAAATGGAAAGGAGAAAAAAGAAGAGGGGAAAGAGGAAGGGAAAAGAGAAATAACAGAAAGAAAAGGTAAGAGGAGCGTAAGGTAGAAATTGAAAAAGGAAAGGGAAGAGGAAGGGAGAAATGAAAAGGAGGAAGGAGAAGGGAAATTGAAAGGGGATAATGGAGAAAGGGTAGAAGGGGAAAAGGAAAAGGTTAAATTTTTTGAAGTTCCGTAATGTTCATTTTGTAAGTGTTTTATCAAACTTTCAATTGTATTCATTTAATCAAGTATAGCAATAGCGAAGCATTGCCGGGTCTGCTAGTTTCTAATTAATCTATAAAATATCAAACAAATTTTCAATCAAAATTTTACTATACAAAGTAATGAAATGTGAAGTTTTTGCATTGCGAAGTTTTTATTTCATTTACTTAATTAACTATCACAATTTTCGACAAACGTTTTTATATGTTTTTACAAAAGATTTCTCATTCGATCCATCTTCTCTGATAATGCATCATTATTACAAGGTCTCTTCCTGTTAATTTCGAGTTGTCCAATTCGATTCTAAGTCCATCGAGAGATCTAACTCGGCTAAGGCTGACATACGCTTGATCTTCAGTAAAGAGCTTTCGACCAAGATAAACAACTGCGTAATCTACAGTGCCGCCTTGCATTTTATGGAAGGCTTTTTATGGATGCCCGTGATAAAATTAACAGCAGTATTCGGTGTTGAGCAGTTCCGCAGCTGTACAGAGCAGAAAATTGAATGGCTTTTGGCTGCATTACGTGAGAGTCGTCTCTGCCAAATTCTATTCTTACTGATGATATGTCGTTCTCGTACAGTTGTCCTCTACGGAAATGCGGCCAGATGATTTCAGTCAGGAATCTTATTGCTCCATCGACAAGACCTCTGGATATATTTGATCGCAGCGTGACTTTTGCTCCACCGAATATTTCCAATTCTTTTGGCAAACCTTCACCTCAGTTAATGTCATTCGGTATAATAGTATCCAAGTGGGCACCATTCCTCAACGATCGAATGGCATCTACGAGTTGATCTTGTGCTCGAATCTTGAAGATTTTAGTGCCTTTGCTTCAAAAGTGCTCCGGTACAATCCTGTTGTGATCATTAACTTGTTAATCGGTCCGGTAAATTCGCAGCGCCCTTTCTATAGAAAATTCATCATCCATGTTGATGATAATTTTTTCCATCAACGAAGTTATGTGATTGGCTGTCAGGTCTCCAACTCTAAGCGCATTTAGAATGTTGTCTCATGTTCCTTTGAATTCAAACAGTGTTAACAGTTGCCAAAAGTGCGTAGCTGGAAGCAAACTTTCTGGCTGTTGGAATACTTGTTTTCCTCTTACTGGTGACAGCTGCATCAAATCACCAAATACTAACATACTTGACATTACATACGTCAAATTCGAAACCACAAAAACTACCATACTTTGTCATTTTTATTTCAAACGGCTATTCGATTTGTCATCTCGGACCCCAAAAACCCGCATAAACGTTTTGCAGATTATGCAATTATTTACATCCGAACCCTTAATTTACCCCCGTACGAAAGGATGTTTGCAGAAGTAATGGTGGAACAGTGTATTGTCACCCGAGCTTAGTAACTGTTCAAAATTTCATCAATAGGCAATGTCAGCAAGTATGTTAAATTAAGGATGCAAGATTTGAGGACAAACATGGGAAAAAAGTTACAGAAAAGCAAGTAAAAATTCTATGTATGCGCTTGTTTTATATAAACAGGTGTCTCACGAAGAAACTGAGAACTTTCAGGACATGCTTTACTGGCGAAAATATTGAAAAATGTTCATATAAACATAGATCTGAAAACGCTTTGTTTTCAAGTTTCGGCTAGCGAAAGATTTCGCCCGGATTTCAGTTCTTCTAATACAAATAAACCCGTACTGTAATTTTTGGAATACAAATTAAGGAATAAATTTGATGGTTTCTTATGTAATTTGAGCTGGAAAGTAGGATAAAATAGGTTTCAGAACTGTAACTCGAGTATTTTTTAAGATATCCGGCGTAAAACACAAAATCTGGTGCAGAAAAACAAGTTTTTTTTAGGTTTGTAATACAATAGCTTTGTTAGATGACTAATAAATGCGAAAAATTTAGTAACAAAACTTGTAGAGAATTTAATTCTGAGAAAATAAATTTAAATAAAGCCAATTTTTTTGTCTTCAGTCATTTGACTGGTTTGATGCAACTCTCCAAGATTTCCTATCTAGTGCAAGTCGTTTCATTTCAGTATACCCTCTACATCCTACATCCCTAACAATTTGTTTTACATATTCCAAACGTGGCCTGCCTACACAATTTTTTCCTGTCCTTCCAATATTGTGCCTTTTTTCTACCTGTCCTTCAAAATATTAAAGCGACTATTCCAGGATGCCTTAGTACGTGGCCTATAAGTCTGTCTCTTCTTTTAACTATATTTATCCAGATGCTTCTTTCTTCATCTATTTGTCGCAATACCTCTTCATTTGTCACTTTATCCACCCGTCTGATTTTTAACATTCTCCTATAGCACCGCATTTCAAAAGCTTCTAATCTTTTCTTCTCAGATACTCCGATCGTCCAAGTTTCACTTCCATATAAAGCGACACTCCAAACATACACTTTCAAAAATCTTTTCCTGACATTTAAATTAATTTTTAAAGTCAATAAAAAATGAATAAAAAGTTTTAATAATTGGGTTTTTATTGAAGCAAAACAAACGAAAAATAGAAACGAAAAAATCGAATTACTCTTTACCTTTTTTCTGTTCCTCCGGGACCACCGTTAGGTATTGCTTCAGAGGATGAGATGAATGATTTGTAGCGTGTGTGTGAAATGCCATGCCTGACCAGGATTCGATCCCAGGACCTCTGGATGAATGATCGAGACGCTACCACTCGCCCCACGGAGGCCGGCATTACTGTTTACTTAATAAACATTATTCTTAATATAATAAAATAAAAAAATGAAATACATGAAATGATAAAATAATGATATCAGGATAAAAAATTTCAGTTACAGTAATTGTTCGAAATTCCCTCCCTCACGACGTAAACAGCACTCTGCCCGACGAAAAATATTTCAGGTGGCTTCCGCATCATCTCAGGATCTTTTCGTATAAATTCAACAGCATCTCGTATTTTAATGAGTAATTCTTCTAGTGTTAACGTTTTCGTCGGTATACCGTCATTTTCATATAGTATCGTCATTTTCCAAACGGTATTCAAAACATGAAGAAAATTTGATAGCATCAACTCGGTTCAAAATTGCCTTATTTATTAAAAACATCAATTCTATTAACAAAGATCTATTACTGACTGCAAAAGAAACTATATTTCCTTTAATTCACAATGATTTTTTTTTAATTTACAACGGTATACTGTTCACAAAGATTAATATTCTAAACTTTGAATAAAAATCCACTTAAAAGTAAAAATCTGAGGCTGTTATAAATTTGATTGTATGTATTTAGGTTGAAAAACATCGTGAAAAGTTGAGTAACTCAAGACGTGTACCTGTAACACTTGATACCTCAAATGGAAAATATATTAAAATTATGTCTGTCATTCTTCGTTACTTTCAACCTCTACACGGTGTTTAAGTCAGATTAGATTTTCCTTTATTACCGATTTTCAGTTAATTACCGAGAAACATCCGAAGAGAAATCCAATGTTTTCTTTAGTAGTACTCGTATAATTTATAACAAGGATTTGTAAAAATAAGATTCTTTTACTAGTTTTTAAAAAAGTACATATATCACTGAAAACTTTTTATCGACTATTATTAATGAAAAACGCAATTTCATAGAAAAAAATATTTAAAAAAAATCTTATTATGGAGAACTTTTATGTATTCCGTGAATCTCTGTTAAAATTATTTTTTTGTTGTTAGAGCTTCGTGCAGTCGGAGAAATTTTATTTATAAATTTCTGACAAAATATATATCCGCACATTATTGTTTTTTAAATAATTTTTTGGTTAGTTTTAAACATCCTACAACATCTTTTATTAATTATTTTTGAAGTGTTTATTTAAAATCCATCTTCGGTTAAATTTTTCTCTAAATAGTGAGCCCTTTACAATCACATCTATGCATATTTTCATTTTACACAATACTTGCGAAATTTATTAGGTAAATTTCATAAGAAAGAAACCTATTGTAATGGCCACCATGATTAGACTTCCGGAAAATTACTACATATCTTCGCGTTTCACATCCCCCAGACCCCAAAACAACTCTCAGTTCAAAAGTTTATAAACTCTATATATATATATATATATTTCACTTTATTGTTGACCCGTGGGTCAACCGTAAGTTTGGAGAACTGTACTATTGGTCGGCCCAACTACTGACAGGACATGGCGTGTTCTGGTGTACCTATACGGAAGAAGAAGGCCAGAAAATTACCTTCTAAGACAAGAAGAAGTTACTGTGGAAAAACAGCCACCCCTGAACATGTCATGTTTGATTGTCAACAGAGGGAAGACAAGCATCGTCGGTGCACTCATATAACCGGACCTTTCACAGTCGATACTTTATCTGAAATCATGCTGAACGAGGAGAATTTTAAAGCCGTTGCAGGGCTTACTAAACAAATCCTGCAGCAGAAGGCCAGGAAGAACGAAATGGCGACGGGTGAGGGGTAGTCCTACAGACACAATAACACACTAGAAGAAGGGCGACTCCCAAAACCCCTTGCGGGAAAGAAAAGACCGAGACCCGCCATGGCGCTCTCTAGGGAGCGTACGTGGTATAGGCATGAGACATAAAGACCGAGACCCGCCCTTAGGCGTGAGGCCCAGGAACGACATACTCGGGCTTGGCCACCTCATATCGAAGGTTAGAGGCAGGCAAAAATAAAAGCTCCATCCAAACCGGCGAGCTGACCTGTAGTACCGGACGTACTTTTGGCGGACGGGAAGGCCCGTTTGAGTTAAAAGGACAACCTCCTGAGCTGTTCTAAGCTTAATCTTGTAGTATCCAGCTCGGGAGGTACGAGAAAAAAAAAGTATTGTTAAACTGCTGAAAAGAATACTGATTTTTGCCTTTGTTTCGATTATAAATAGTATAAATTTAATATTTTACTAAATGATCATCCCATTACTTTATTGGCATACTCTCTCACTCTCTCTCTCTCTCTCTCTATATATATATATATATATATATATATATATATATTTATCTAAAAGAGAGAGAGAAAAATATTAGACAAGATCTGATGAAAATACGCACGCACACACACTCTCTCTCGCTCTCTCTATCTATCTATCTATCTACATATATATAAAAACAGAGAGAGAGTGTGCGTCCATGTTTTCATCAGATCTTATCTAATATTTTTTTTTTAATAATTTCGTTGTAAAGACATCAATTTGTAAAAAAAAAAAAAAACTGGAAATACAGATTTATAAATATTGGTAAAGAAATAAATAGTACTGTTTAATATGTTATTATGTGTTCCTTACAATACTTTTTTACTCTATGTAGCAACTATTTTAAAATAATTTTTTCAAACACATCATGCCCGTCATAATAATACTTATTTTTTACTACTACCTATAAAAATTTTTATAGGGTTTTTTAGGTGTTTTTTTTTTTTTAATTACCACTTCGGTCTGAAATATTTTTCACTTAGCTAACGGTCGATAACTGGAATACAGCGCCTAATTACAATAATGGGATATAGCTCCAATCCAAACACACAAACATCCAAACACATCTATTAAAGCTTATTTTAAAGTACATCTATTGAAGGATATTTTTTCATGTTTTACAGACGAAGTCGAGTTAATTTTAATAACAAATCAAGAAGAAATCTTCAGTTTTTTGAAGAAATTTTTCAATAAAATGAAATATTGGGTAATTTGGTCTAAATGAAAACAAATACTTTTCTCTCTATTATAAAGCGAGTTATTACGTTTTAGACCAGCTGTGTTCCACCAGCTGACGTTCCTTTTGTGTGGCCCTTATAGATTTTACATAGATACTTTTTTTATGCAATAAATCTAAAAAAAATTACATTATATTTTATACAAGTAACTGAACATCTATGTTGTCGTGTCGTCGCTTATGCTGACGACGCGCTGCTACTGACTGAAGGGGATTCCCGTAACAAGGTAGAGTTCCGAGCTGCTCATTCTTGTGAGACACTCCGGCTGTGGGGTCTCCAACAAGAGGATTTTCAGCCCACAGAAAACCATAATGATGTTGTTTAAGGCCCGACTGGCTGCTTCCCGACGAATCCGGGTTCGGATGGCTGGTCTCCCCATTCGGTACGTTACGCTCAAAAGTACATGGGTGTCATCCTTGATGAGAATTTTCGATTCAAGGAACATCTAGAGTACGTAGCAAAAAAGGCCACTGATAATTTTTATGGAATCCGTAGAGTCATTCATCCCGATTGCGGGTTGAATTACCGTACTATGCGTATCCTTTACAAAAGTGTCAGTGAGGCTGTTAGGCTATATGCTGCACTTGTCTGAGTTCACTGCTTGGCTTTAAGGTGTTACGCGAACATTTTTCTGTGGGCCCAGCGACTCCTCTTGCCGGCTGTTATAGGCGATTATAAAACAGTCTCATGGAAGGCGGTCTGTGTTATAGCCGGAATCAAACCAATAGATAGATATCTTGGCAAATGAGCATAAGGAACTCTACATTTCCAACGTAAATAACCTATTGATATCAGAACGAAAGCAGATTGAAGACCGGGGTCTTGTGTCTTGGCAGGTCAGGTGGGACGAATCACCTACAGGACGCTACATGCATAGTATATTTCCCATAGTGTCTGATCTAGGTACGATTAGATGGGTTTCCGCCAATCGGTATATAAAACAGTTTCTCTCCGGGCATGGTGCCTTTCGGGCGAGTTTGGCTAGGTTTCGAGTTTGGTGGATTCGAGTGAATGCCCGGATTGTGAGACTGATGGTACAGTGGATCACGTCCTCTATGTCTGTCCCCGACATGAGGTCGAACGTTCACGAGCTGTTAGGTAAATTGAAAGAATACAGTCCTTTATGGATCTCCGTATTAACTGGATGATCCGCGAAGAGTGGCCGCTTTTTTGTTGCGCCCTTGCGGTGTGTAGGTCTGAAGAGGGAGTTTAGTCGAGGTGTTTGATCGTGGCAAGATCCCGGGCGGCTAGGGTTCCGGCCTAGGCATTGGATTGGTTTGAGGTAGGCGCATCGGTATCGTGCCACGGTTATATTGGTATTATTTACGATCGGATTTAGGGCTCCCGCTGGCTGGGGTGTCCACGTTGCCGGGGTATGGTAGCCCGTGCGACCGGGGACGTGGCTCCGTTCCGCCAGTGGTGGTCCTGATTTTAACTTTGTAATGCCGTGCGAGACACCATGATGTGACCCGGGAGGGGGGGTACGGGGTTCATCCCCGGCTCTTGCGCGGACCGGAATGAGTTTACGTTCCCCTTGTTACGTGACTTATTGTGGTGACTTTTTTTGGGTATAGGTCTAATATTCTATGTTGCGTAAAACATAATTTTGATTGGTATGAGTGTAGCACAGATTTAACTTTGAACTCATTCGTTTTCTGAGGCATTCACTGTCACAAACGGTGCTGTCAAATATGGACTAGGCGCGGGGTCCGCGGTTTCGGTTAGTTAGTTTGAGGGAATCGTATTAGGTTGGATGGAAAGATATCCGTTTGAGGTCTACATGAAGGCAGAATTTGATTTTTTTTTTCTTGATGCAAGTGTCTGCCGAGGCATTTACATTGGTGGCATCCCGACCGAGGCCTAGTTGATGACTGTGAAATGTAATCAGTTAGAGGATCTAGAGACGACCTCCGGTAAAGCCCCTCAGGGCTGTGAACGGAGGGGGTGGTGTGACAATCGGTAACGTTACAAAGTGGGTGTCTTCCCGCTACGGGATTGGAATGGCTCTTATATTCTTAATTTTTTTAACTTTGACACTAAGACACGCTGTAAAAGATTTTTATTTTTAAAATAATATAATTTGAAAATAAAATACATATGTTTTAAATAAAAAATTAAAAAAACAAAATTATGTTAGAAACAAAATATAGATAAGTTTAGTTAGATCTGGGAAATTTTATAAAAAAATATATTATTAGAAAATAAAAAAGTTTTAATTTTTTTTAAAATATTGTATTATTATACTGAAAACTGAATAATAAAATTACAAGTTAAACAATTTACTCATAACAGGCGGCCGGCCCAGTTTTTTAAATGTTTTTTTAGCAGGTCCTTCATGTTAACCTACCCGGTTGGTCTAGTGGTGAACACGTCTTCGCAAATCAGCTGATTTCGAGAGTTCTAGTGTTAGAGTCCTAGTAAAGGCAGTTACTTTCATACGGATTTGAATACTAGATCATGGATACCAGTATTCTTTGGTGATTGGGTTTAAATTAACCACACATCTCAGAAATGGTCGATCTGAGACTGTACAAGATCACCTACACTCGTACACATCATCCTCATTCATCCTCTGAAGTAATATCTGATGGTGATTCCCGGAGGCTAAACGGGAAAAAGGAAGGTCCTTCATGTTACTTTTTCCCATTTTAAGATCTACTTTGTGCTTTTTTCTAATCCGTTCATTAATTTTGTCTTTCATATGAGTTGTATTAATCCTTCAGACTGAACCAGCTACGTCCAACCCAAAATCGTACCGGGCCAATAAAATACTAGGAATGTGAAGCGAGCCGCACGCCGCAAAGACAAGAGATACAAGCCCGCTACCACTCGCGCCACGGAGGCCAGCTTATACCTCTTGGTGCGGCGTGCGGCTCATTTCACATTCCTAGTTATTTTATTGGCCCGGTAACGAATTTGGGTTAAACAACTACGTCCAACGAAAAGGATAAGGATATAATATAACTCATATGAAAAACAAAATAATTGGACGAATAAAAAAAAGCAAAAAGTAGAATTTTTGGAAAAAAGAGTAGCATGAAGGACCTGCGAAAAAAACAATTATTCTTATGAAAAATATAACTCGGTTAAAATTTATAATTATGCCTTTTCGATCAATCGCGCCTTTAAAAATCCAAATATGTTGACATTTCTCAGACAAATAAACAATTTAATGGATTTTAAAAAGTATAAAAATAAAAATTTTGCCAATAAATATAACTATGAATTCAAACAACTGAGAAAAGTAGTCTACTTTTTAAATTAAAAAGATTTTTTTTATTCGATAAAATATTTTGTTATAAAAATATTTTTAATATAAGTATTTTTTTCAAATATTTTTCAATCGGTTGGAGAGGAAAAGAATAGTATATATTATAAAATAAAAACGATTTTAATAGATAGATATGATCTCGCCGAATTTTAAACGTTAGTTATTAAATTTTCGAAGGATTACTGAAGTATGGGCCTATAGCTTATTTCTGCAGATACTTTCTTTATTGTCATTCTAGAAAAGAGAGTGACTGCTGACTGTTCTAATAAAAACATAAAACAAAACGAAAAAACAGAAAAACATTTTATCTGTTAAAAGTCGTTACATAGTCCTCTCTCGGTTTACAGATTAAAATTCTCCGGACAGGATTAAATGTAAACGGGAGAGAAAAAGATCGATATGAAAACAGAAAGGGGAGAGGGAGAAAGAACGATAGAGTTATCGCTGGCTGTTTATGACAGCCATAAAACGTTTCCACACAACGATATTGAATCCTCTTTGAGTATGCCCAAGTCCCGCTCCGCGGTCCATTGGGCTTATAAAACGAAAAAAATAAAAAATAAAAGAATAGCATAATCCACTTATTTCGCCCCAGAATCATTAAAATTTTACCCTAGGGAGTGATTTTACGTAAAACAAAAAAATAAAGCTTTCTTTTTAATAACAAAGTAGATATTATTTAGAATAACATACAAGAGGATAATTTTCTGTCTAAAGATATATGCATATATATAGTATAATCACTATTATTGAATTATTTATTGATTTAACATTTGTTACGTTCGTTTTGTTTCACAGTGGATTAATCCATAAATAATTATTTTCGAAATAAATTTAAAGCTTCATAAAATCATAATCTATTCGTAATATTATTAAATTATAACACCTGGATACCTAATCATCCAAATGCAAGGTATCGTTCATAATCAGTCGTCCTAATCGGGTATAGGTATCGTTCATAATAGTTCTTAAGCTATTCAGGTGCGTCAAATTTGATCAGTTCTGTAAATTTAAAAAAAATTCCTAGTACTATAGTTATTTGTAGAGTGCGCTAGACGAAAATATAAGCTTAGCTGTGAGAGGAAGGTGCATGCAATACACATTATACTACTCTATTCGAAAATGTATTCTACATCAACTAGGTATTTTTCACGAGTAATTGTTTATACTAATAAATAGAACTATTCGAATAAATGGAGATAATTTTTTATGTTCAGCTTTTTATTGTATCTAGTGAATAAGAAATAATTTTACCTATAATTTACTTAATAATTTTACTATAGATTTATTTCATTTATAAATTTTCCCATATTTTTTTTTTTTAATAATAGTAATGAAAAGCACTTATTCTAAAAGTTTTTTTTTTCTGAATTTTTATGGTCATCGACTGCTAAGGTCATTAGCCGTCGCCACAATCTTTAAAAGAGACTACTATCACCATCTGGATCGTCATATGTAAGGGTGTAAAGGGCCCTTACATTTTATTTAAAACAAACTACACAAAACATTTAAGCCATAAAGACAAGGACAATCACAAAACACTTATGGGGTGTAAAGGGCCCCAATATTAAAATTTGAGTTAGGTTCCCAAAAGACCATTAAATTAAAATTAAAATTACAACTTATCCTACCATATCTTTCTTTCTTTCTTCTACGAGTCTCATTTATAGTTTGTTTAAGCACCCTCGGGGCGACCAGAACCGCCGTTGAGCAGTATATCAGCCGCGCCAGGGTGCCGTGGCAGTTGAATCCTTCTTATAAACAGGCTATAGGCATGCACAGCGTACACTCACAGCCTCGCGCCCTCAATCCACCCTTGAGGGTCCCCCATGCCATCATCGGACACACCCCGACTCACTGCTCTTGAATGCAGGTGAGCCAAAATGGCCTAGGCAAGAGGGCTACCTCCGGTCACTATACGTGCCACGTTTCGAGACTCCCTTATGTATATATGCATACATTTAAATTAAAATTAAACTTATCAATACCATTTTTTCTTTATATATATATAAGCTACCGCTTAGAGTTTCTTTTGTCACAGCTTTAAACTTTCATTTTTATAGACTTTTAAGAAGTCCACTGGCGTGTAAAAATGCAACTATATTTTCTTCATTTCCATTATCCAGATCAGCACTAATATTATTTGTAAAACGGAACCTCTTTCTGAGGTCCTCATATATGGTACACTCTTCTATAAGATGCTTGATTGTCAGTGTTTTATTACAAACACCGCACATTGGTCTCACTTCGCCGGTTAACAAATATAAAGTTGTTAATCGCGTATGACCGATTCTAAGTCTGGTCACCGCTACTTGTTCACGGCGAGTCAACTTATAGTCGCTTTTCAATTTATAAGGAGAAGATTTTACTGTGTTTAATTTTGTATTTAATCTCCTCCATTCAGCATTCCACTTGTTTTTTACTATGTTTGTTAGACGGTTTTTAACATCTGCCACTCTTACAGGAAATGCATCCAAAATATCGCAGACTGTTGCCTTTCTGGCAGCTTCGTCTGCGATTTCATTACCTGTAATACCAGCATGCCCCGGAGTCCATACAAATACGCATCGCTGTCCTCGTTGTTTTAGTACGTATAAAATGGACAGGATGTTTGCAATTAGGACATCCTTAATGTTCTTGTTCCGAATTGCGACGAGTACACTTAATGAATCGGAACATATTAGGACTCTCTCTTCGCAATAGTGTTCAGTGTAGCGAAGAGCTTGCTGAATTGCAGTGAGTTCTGCCGTGTAGACACTGGCCACATCTGGCAGTCTCCAAAAGTGGGCTTCTTCATTTACATATATCGAGCATCCAACACCATGTTCGGTTTTAGAACAGTCAGTATAAATTCTAATATGTTCTTCGTAACTACTGACGGTTGCCAAAAATTCCTGCTGGATGATCACTGCTGGCTTCTTTTTTATTTCTCCCTGAGAGATCCAACCTTGTATTTACCGCTGGCAAGAGCCATGGCGGTATTTCTCTACCGCCAATAATCGATCCTGATCCACAGGGTCAAACTAGCTGACTTTTTGCAGGGTTTTTACTTCCTGCACAGCCACTTCGTCTTTGTAAACAGGACAGTTCCTGGATCTACAGGAATGCTGTCCTCTGCAGTTTATGCAGGTAGGAGGCTCCTTACACGGCTCTCCTTCATGAACTGCATCACCGCACACGCATATTTGCGGCCTCTCACACCTAACAGCGGTGTTTCCAAAGCGTTGGCATTTAAAACATCGCATTGGCTGTGGGACAAATGCCCGCACATCCAACCGATGTATGCCCGCTCTTATCTTCTCCGGTAAAGTAGGCCGGTTAAATGTAAGAACATGGGATGCAGAAGGACTTCGCCATTCCTTCTCATGTTCAACCTCCGACATTCTAATACTCCTTGCGGCGCTAATTCTTCTACAATTTCCTGCTCCGTACAGTTAAGAAGATCCCGACAGACCACAACACCCCTTGAGGTGTTGAGCGTGCCGTGGGGATCAACACGTACAGCTAGCTCTACAATTTTCTTTAGTCCTAGAATCTTCTGAGACTGTATATCATTAACAGTCTCTACATGAAGTCCCGTGAAAGTTTTTGTTATTTCTTTAACAGGGCCTCCAGCACATTTGTTTATTTCCCGAGCGATGAGGAAAGGACTCACCTTCGAGAAATTACCTTCTTCCTTCGTGATAACCAAATACTTAGGTTTTGGGATGCTGCTCTTAAAAAAAGCTCTCCGTACTCTTTCGGCGTTTCGCTTCAGGCGAAACAGCCGGTTCTAAACGAGGGTGTTTGCGTGAACCCTCTGCCACGTTTAATTGTACAGTTTCCATGAACAAATAATCCCTTCTGTAGTAAGGCTAGCCGCCGGGGTACACCCCCACTCCAAGGCTACCAACCCTGGAGGTCCGTTCCGGTACTCCGGTGGAACCGGCATATGTCCTGGCAGAGAGCGGATGCGCAGTCTCTGCACTGATTCCAGGCCCCTACACACCGAAGCTTTCAGGGCTCCCATGCTCCGAACATGGGCACCTTAACTACATGCTTGCCATCGCGGGGGGCATGTGGACGACTAAAGGTCTCCGTTACACCTGCAAATAACTTTGACCGTGGCCGCCACATCGCCAGCTCTAAAGCGGTATTAATCCATTTCCATAATCGTTAATATTGTCGTATCTGCAGGTGGCCGTAAAAAAAAAAGTCCAATTTATTATTTTCTTTAAAAATGTTGTGTTTTTGGTTTTCGTTTCTCGAAACAAAACATAAATTAATATTATTGTGAGGGAACGTCCACTCCTTCCTGCTAATACACACTTGATACCTACTTCATTTGACAGGCAAGCCCCTACGTGTGAATTCCTACTTGTGTGTTAATGTATTCTACCACGTAAGTGTAACTTTTGTTCGATACTCGCCCGTCTCGCGACCCTGTGTTGGTGTACACTGTGGAAATGTGAATGAAAATGGCATGTGTCATTGACCTATTCTGACCTACTCTTACCTAATCTGATAGGGCGGTTCCCCACGATGGGGGCCGAGGTCCCCATCGGGAACCCCCCTGGATCTTGAGAACAAGCCGAATTTTTCTTCTGTAGCCTAGGTGACCCTCCCCTGGGGAGATACCCTACCCGGTCCTAACGTACGTTTAAGTTGAGGGGATGCATTCGCTTCCCCTCAACTTCGCCTAACTTGTTTGTGTTTTGTTTTTGGCATAATAACAGGATCGGAGCGGAGGTACCCTCTGTAAAATCAACTTAAAATTCATTCCAGTGACAAAGGCAGTTGTACGTGTATAATCTGTAACTCCTTTTAGAGAAATGAGAATTTATTAACAACGTTTCTCTGGAAACAAAATTAATCTATTTTTATTTGATTTTTTTTTTATTGTTGAGAAATTATTTAATAATTTTAATAATTCTGGGACTATGAATTCCGTAATTTCTTCCCCTATTCAAATTATTTTAATATTTGACTTCCATCAAAACTTTTAAACCGTGCAGTCCTATAGTGGAAAAGATTCATATACGAGGGTTATTTTTTTTCAAGATCTGATCGGTCACGAAATTAAAAACACAGTGAAAATAAAAAAAATTTTATTTGTAACAAGTACTTACATAGTTACGCTATTTTTCCTACATACTCGCCACTCCGATTTAGACATTTGTCGTAGCGTGGTACCAACTTTCCAATACCCTTGTCATAGAACGGAGCCGCCTGTGTTTTCAGCCATGTTTCTACGCTGTTCTGCAGCTCAATGTCTGTGCCAAAATGTTGTTCTCCTAGCCAGCGTTTCATGTGAGCAAAGAGGTAAAAATCGGATGGAACCAAGTCCGGGCTGTATGGTGGGTGATCAAATACTTCCCAACGAAAACGCTGCAGGAGCTTCTTTGTTTCAGCTACAGTGTGCGGACGAGCATTGTCATGGAGAAAGACAATGCCTGATGAAAACATTCCTCTCCGCTTATTCTGTCCTTCATAGACGTAATTGCCCTTCGGAGACGTTGAAGAGTCACGCGTATGAGGCTGCAGTGATGGTCGTGCCACGTTCCATGAATTCCACCAAGAGAACTCCATTCCGGTTCCAGAACACACGCCTTCTTCAACAGAAAGTAGGAGAAAGTTTGCTTGAACTTCTTTTGTTTGTTTACTGGGAGAATGAGAATGCATCCACTGTTGGGATTGTTTCGAAATGGACCCATGTCGCGTCCCCTGTGACAATTTTGTTCAAAAAATCTTCTCCTTCATTGTGGTAGCGCTGAAGAAACGTTACGGAGGCGTCCATTCTCATTGTTTTGCGATGGTCGGACAGCATCTTGGGAACTCATGTCGCACGCAGTTTGCGGTACTGAAATCTCTCTCACTGTGGTGTACAGAGCTGAACTTGAAATTTCAGGAAATGAATCACTCAATAAGGAAATTGTGAACCGATGATTTTCTCGAATTACCTCATCCACTCGCTCAAGAAGATAATCGGTTGATACTCGCTTCCTTCCCTGACCGCCTGCATCATGAAATCTGTACGTCCTTCCTTAAAGTTCCTGCACCATTGTCGCACTTTACCGTACACATTATTTGTCGATGAATTTCAGCTGCATTACACCCCTCAGCCTGAAGAAATCGAATTACCTACCGCACGCACTTCACACTTGGCGGGAGATGCTATTGTTGTAGACATGTTTACGTGCTAGCTGTGTGTTCAGAACTAAACAAAGTGACGCGGCGTGATTGAAGACCATATAGAGACGCTGCGCAACACACATGCGCAAAGTTTCATCCGATTTTTGCGCGGGTTTTTATTTCGCGACCGATCGGACCTTGAAAAAAATAACCCTCATACTTAAAAAATAAATTTATTATTAAAAAAAATCTGTATTTACGATATAATACTTTTTAAATTTATAAAATTTGATTTTTAGAAGTCAACTCCGAATTCAAACCACACCAATCCCCAGCTTACGAGTCATTAATTTACTGTTAACTGTAAAAAAAAAAGCTGGCAAAATATCGATGACTTTCCTGGTTATTAATAATAAAAATTAAAGGATTCAAAAATAAAATAAACTTTTTACATCCAAAAAAAATATTCTTAATATTTATATCTGAATATTACTGTTTTTTCAAGTTTGTTTGATTATTAAGACTAAATAGTAAAAATATTTATTTTTACACATCGAAGTTACATACGTGTACCAAATTTCATTGACTTTCAAACGATAGATCAAAAGATTTAGCAGTTGCAAGATTTGATTATAACTGAAGCAAGTTAAATAAACGCTTATAGAAATAAAAACAAATACATATTTTTTAAGGTGGGGAATAAATTTTAAGAAAAATTTTTCTAAAAATATTCGTACATAGAGAAAATTGCTCAAGTAAAGTTTTCTCAAAATCTAACACCACGCTCTTCAGTAAAAGCAAAATTAGAAAAACATATTTTCAATAAAACCTTTTCTGCATTTTAAAACCAAGATCTATAATTAAAAAAAAAAAATTAGACATTTCTTGATATTTATGTGTATGAATTGTCTATAAATTTTCAAGAAATGTTAGAAAAATATTTAAACCGAAGGGAAATAAAGCAAAATAACAAAAACAACATAATATATTTAAATTATAAGAGTGGGGGTTGGTCTTTGAAAAAAATGGATTATTATTTAATTTGCATTGTAGGTAAAAAGCTTGTTTCAATAAATGTTTTTGTAAACTTTTCTAAAAAAAAATCGAAATGTTTTTTTCGTGATATCACCCCACCCACTTGACGGGTTTTAAAAGGGATTAATATAGTGATAAATGTCCCAATATAGAAATATTTGAGCCAAGTTTCAACAAAATCCGGTTGATCAATCCTGAGATATAAGCTCAAAATTATTACAATACACTTGCATACAATTTTCTTTTTACCTAGGCAAAAAAAACCGATATACCATTTTTGTCACGATTGCCATAATTTTTCCTTTAATGTAGCTTTTCAAGTTATGCTCACCGAAAAAAAAAGATATATATATATATATATAATTTCATTGTGTTTTTAGATCTTTTAAAGGTTATTTTATAAATTTTTAGTTTTATTTTCATTTAATTTAAGGACTTTTATTTTGTTTTTTAACGAATGTTCTTGAAGTTTTGCCTAAGAAAATTTTAAATACCAAAATGTGTCAGACTCTACATCATTATGCTATAAACTTCTGATACTAAGAATAATGATAGCGATAACAAAACTATATGTTTTCATATAGTTTTTTATAAAAAAAATTAATCATTTAAAGGATCTTCCATTGAAAAAAAAATTATTTATTTATTATTTAACAGTAATACAAAGGCTAACAAATTGTTTCATATACCTCGTAATAACCTTATTGTCATTCAATAAATTTTTCAGCTTAATTAAATTACAACCAACGAAGTTATCCTACCCTACTAAACAGCATTTGTGTATGCGTCTCTGTGTGCGTCCCCCTTAGCTTAGCACCGGAATGTACCGATCACTAGCGGAAAATCCCAATTCGTTAGTACAAGTCTCGTGATGGTCAGGTGTATACTTGTTGCCGAAAAACCTAAATTTCGTGTTAACAGCGCTATCTGTTGGACGTAAAAGCAACATACGATATACTAAATACTTTACGATTCCGTTGCAATATTTCTGATATGTGTGTCCGCTATAGACTAAAACACTACTGGACCGATTTACGCGCGGGAAGAAAGGAGAAAGGGAAATGAAAAGAAAAAAGAAAAGAGGAACAAGGAACGGTGAAAGGGAAATGAGGGAAGAGGAAGGGGATTAAATAAATTTAATTAAAATTAAATAAAATAATATTAAATTTTAATTTAAAATAAATAAATAATTAAATTAAAATGGAATTAAAAAGTTAGAATATGTAAAGCAAATAATTGAAGAGGTCAGATGCAAAAAAAGTCGGTAGAGATTAAAAGCGTAGGTAAAGCATGGAAATGAAGTAATTCATTACATCTGTCAAATAAGTAATATTAATACTCGTGTACGCGCCCAGAGCGACAGAATGAGTGTGTGTGTGAGTGCTCCAGAAGAATGCCGTTAAACTTTACATCTGTATTTCTCTGTTTAAAATAATGAAAAAAGTTCATAATAAACATGTGTCCGGAAAAGGCTTTGTTTTTAAATTAGGAATAACAAAGAATTTTACAATGATTTCTGCTTAGCGGTAAAATAAACCTATACCGAAATTCGTCGAAAACCGGGGAAGAAGGGAGAAAGGGAAATTAAGAAAAGGGAAATAGGGAAAAATCGAAAAAGGTAAAAGGGAAGAAGGGCAAATTGGAAAACAGAAAAAGAAAATGGAAAAGGAAAAGAGGAAAGAGGAAGGGGGAATGGGAAATGAGGGAAGAGGCAGGGAAAAGGGAAGTAAGGGAAGAAAGAAAGGGAAACGGGAGAAAACAGAAAGGGAGAGCGAAGCGAGCCATGATCCTCTGATCGTGACGGGAAGCGCAAGTAACCATAGATCAAGGGCGAGAAGCCGAGAAGAAGAAACCGAGAAGCCGCGATGGGGGATGCTAGATTTGGGATTATAATATATTTTTTGTTTATCTTTATTGGACTTTTATATAGAACTGTTTTAATTGATTCATAAAATGGATTGGTCTAACAAATATTGTTCAATTTTCTTATCTTCCTTTTTTGAAAATTTTTTCTGAACAAAAATTACATATAGATTGAATTGGAATTACGTCCTTTTTGTGAAGTCTGTTAAGATTTTAACTATATAAATAATAAAATCGACTCTATAAGCTCTATAAAGTTTAGACGTAGACAGCATTGGGACAAAGTAGAGGACGAGAGTATTGGCTTCCATTAACTCTTACTCTATTATTTGTCTGTAAGGAGTTGAACTGATTCAACTTTGCCAGTCGTATGCCCCCGTAAACTATCCATTACTAGCAAACCGGTATTTTTTTAAAAGTAAATCCGATCGCTTTTGCCATACACTCCTGATCCGATATAAAATCAAGGTTTCGTCCATCCAACCTGATTTCTGTGCTCTGATAATAACTCCATTTACCTGTACGGTAGGAAGAGTTTTTCTTTTAAAAACAATGTACGGAGGTAATTTTGATCCATCAGAAGTAATACAAAGCATAACACTACACCTTTGTTTTTCATTACCACCAGTGCGAATCGTAACACTTTTTTCACCTTTTTTGTTTACGGTTTTGTCAAGCGGCTTTTCAAAATATACGAGAGTTTGATCAACGTTTCCTATTTGAGAAGGCAAATAGCCTTCATCTTTTTTAAGAGTTATGTATTTGTGAAAATTTGATATTTTTTGTTCATAAGCGTCCGGGAAGTCTTTTAAAAACGGTCGTTTTTCGTCTTACTGGCAAATCATTTCGTGCAAAAAATCGTGATATCCATCCACGGCTATCTTTAAAATAAACTTTATTCAATGATTTACCGTTTTCACGAGCAGATAATTATAATTAACACATTTCTGTCGTGACAGCATAACCGCATTTTCTTTTTTCATAACAAAGTCATACAATTTTTTTTCTATGTCTGTGTATTTTGGTTTTAAGCCACCAAAATCCCTTTTATTACCAGTGCCTTTCACCAGAAGTTGTTTCTTCTTACGCCAGTCTCGAATGCAGCTTTCATTTACGCCAAATTTTGTTCTTGCCGCCCGATTTCCAAGCTTTTTTAGCCTCTTTTATAACGCACTGTTTTTCGTTTACTGTAAAAGATCGTAGACGCTGTCCTTCTGTACTCATTTTAATGCCGTAATTAAAATAAATCACCGTATTAAACTTTACAAGATAAACTAAACAGATAAAATGCACGTAACCGTCCACATATACAAACAGTACAATGACTGTAGCGAATAGACAAGACGACGATGTATAACTGATACTGTAACTGTAGTATCATTAGAACCGCATGCAGCCTATACAGAATGAATCAGTTTTATAAAAATACCGTAACTACGTTCCTATCGATAATATGAACAGGATATTAATAATTAAGGATGTATTCTGTCTGTATAAGCGGCATCCGGTATTGATAAACGAGACTAATGTAACTATATTTACGATTGAATTTAGGTACTTCTAAGAAAACGTTTACTTAAGACATAAATTATCCTAGCTAGAGGCTATGTTTCAAGTAAGCCCCGCACCCTTATTTTTTCTCTCCAATTCCAGGAAAAAAGGTCCGGGGAGTACTCGAATAAATACGGTATGTTTCATTTTCTGGTTAAATATTTAAATAATCAAAGATGAACTATTTAAATAATACATTTTTTTTTTTAATTTATCTAAAATATGTTACGCCTACTACACTATTAATAATGTGAAAAAATTGTTGAATTCGCCGACGAAACTATTTGTGTAACTTGAACTGCTGCCAGCAGCAATATGTAAAAAGTGCACGTAAAACTTTTATTCCAAAAAAAAATAAATTAAATGACAATTACACGATTTAATTTTTTTTTTAATACATAGAAAGTTAGTGCATCCTGTGCAACATTTTTAATGGTCAAAATTGTTTGTAACTATCAGTACACATTAGCGGTAAACGAAATTTTCTTGAGTGGTAATTACACGCTTAACAGTTTTACAGTTCACGCGCAATTAATGGATTTTATCGTAACTCTCATCTTTTGCTGCAGGAGATATTTTTACAACTACTTTAAAATAAATTTCCTTTTAAATCTAGATATATTACCGTCTAATTTTAAAATTCACGTTTGAAAAGTTTTATATCGATCGAATAAATGCAATCTAAAAAAAAAATGAGATTGTAAACTGTATGGTAAGAGTGTCTAGATATATTTTCTTCCGCTCAAAAAAAAAAAATTTCTAATTTAAATAAAACTGTTTCTAACAAAACGATACTCATATCAAAATCGTAAGACGCTACATGTATATTATCAAAATCTGTTATTAATTTAGAATTAAAAAAAAGAAAATACGTGTTAAATATATGTAATAGACAATAGATACAGTAATAAATAATAGCAATTTTTAAGCTTTCCATATATTAGGAAAAAAAAATTGGTTACAAAACTCTTACCGGCCCGATTTCATTTATTAAACAACGAATAATCAAAACAATTGTATTATTAATATAAATGCGACATGTATTACATATAAATGAAATTGGACAAGAGTTTTGTAACAAATTTTTGTTCTTTTTTTTTCTTATTATATGGAATGATTAAACATTGCTTATTATCCATTATTGTATATCTATTGTCTACTACATATATTTAACAGGTATTTTTTTAAATAAGATTCTAAATTAGTAACAGATTTTGATAATAAAAATGCAATGTCTTGCTTATTTTGATATAAGTATCGTTTTGTTAAAAACAGTTTTATTTATATTACAGAAATTTTTGTTTTTGAGCGGAAGAAATGATATCTGCGAGACTCTCACCGTACGGTTTACAATTTCATTGTCATTTTTTTGTATTCACTACGTTTTGTTAGATTATTCATTTATTTTTTATTTTTTTTTTTTTTTATGAATTACTGATTGTTATCTTATGAATTTATTATTAAAATTTATGGCACTAGAACAAACAAATTGAATTTCACGGCCAATTTTTTTTATCGATAGTCATATCACAGTCACTTCATACCATATTTTTCCTTTTTTAATAAAACGAATATAATGACTTTTACGAATCGAATATCCGTTATATAATATTACACTTATTACTTTGTACGTGTAATTTTATAGTAAGTGATTTTTATCGTATCCGTGGGGCACATTTTTTATATTGTTACTAGCTGGCCCGGCAATGCTTAGCTATTGCTAGATTTGAGTATATATATATATATATATATATTAAATGAACACCAACGAAAGTTTGATAAAACATTAAAAAACTGAACATTACGGAACATCACAAAATTTAACCATTCCCTTTAGCCCTCTTTCCCTTTCACATCAATTACCCCTTCCCTTTTTCAGGTTTTTACCTCTTTTCCTCTTACCCGTTTCCCTTTCTCCTTTTTCCTTTCTTCCCTTTTCTGCAAAAATATTTCTTTTGACGTAAATAATTTATATTCTGAATATGAGAAAATTCGGACTATAAATACAATTTTTCGAAATATTTCGACCCCATCGCGACACCTACCGGGTCCACTTTTTGCACAATTATTATTTCTTTTCATGTAACTAATACATATTTTAATATTAGCCAAATCAAACCATAAATACAATTTTTCGTAATAGCTCGACTCCAGCGCCACCTTGTGTGTACAAACTAATTCAGAAGCCTTCGCGGACGTGCGTATAACTCACAAAAGTTTCATCGCAATTGGAAGAATGGTATAAAGAACGCATACGGGACAAACAAACATTCATTTTATATGCTAGCTCTACCCGCCACGCTTCGCTGTGGCACATTGTGGTTGCACGGATGAGAAATGAGAAACCAAACAAAGCATACGTTTCATAGAAGTTTAATTTTGCAATACTTGTGGATATAAAATATTTTTTGTTTTTCCACTGTCTGCGTAGATATAAAGGCTATCTAGTTTGCCGCCTCGGGAACAAACAACATACAGTTGCTGCCCATGTGAGAAGCAATCCGCATCTACATCTAAACCACACGATTCTAAAGATCGACCTTGAGCTTTATTGATTGTGATTGCAAATGCTAATCGAATTGGGAATTGCAATCTTTTAAATTAAAATGGTGTATCGGTCGGGATTATGGGTATTCGAGGAATGAGGACATATTCACCTTTGAAAGGCCCCGTTAAAATCGTTCCTTCCACGGCGTTATTCATCAATTTCTTAACTGCAAGTCGCGTTCCGTTGCAGAGTTTTGGCTGATTAATATTCCGCAACAGGATAATTGTCATTTTTTTATCGAACCGTTGCTGGAATCAATCTAATGAGCAATGTTTTCCCAGTTCCTCCTGGCGCATCCAAGAAGAAGGTCCCCCCAACTCCGTTATTTATCATTTGCATTATGCGATCATAAATGCCTTTCTGTTCACGCGTTAATTTGGGAATGTTTGATCGGACATATGACTGAAGATCCCTGATGTTGTAACTCTGTTCACGGCGTAAATCCAACAAATGAAGCAATCGCAGCTCAGCTGGGTGCTGGCATTCCCGATCGACTAAGAACTTTATTTGCAACAGCTAAGCACTTGTCTTCAATATTTATCAATGCTTCGTTGTAAATGCCTTCTGTAAATTCCACGGTCATATTGGCATTTTCTAGGCGTACTCTATGCAAAATATCCTCAACCATATTAGTTTTATCGAAGTATGTTTTACTAAATAGTATATTAAGTTTTTTATTGTGAACAAAATGAAAGAAAGAGATAATTTGATGAAATCCGTTGATAACAACTGACATACATATGACTGAAATTGTTAGTGTATCGTAAAAATTACGCAATCTGATAATTCTGTGCTTGTTGGCACTTTCTTCACTAATTAACAATATTTTTAGTACTTATATATCTATAATATTATATAAAGACGTAGACGAAGTTTTTGTTTTTTCGAGATAAAAAACTACTCATTCAATCGCAACCAAATTTAACCTATAGTTCTTAGCAAAACTGATAAGGATTTTAGATAGATATATTTCATCTCCTAAAAATATATACATATACATGTAGGTGCGGAGATTTGCCGGTTGAAGCATAAACTTAAATGAAAAGAATTAATGATCTGTAAAAATTGTGAGAATCTATCACTCTGTGAGCTAGGTTTGAAATAAAAGATTCGAATAAATAATACTGCAAAGATTATAGAATTAAATTCGCATTCAATAAAATCTATATCTACACTATTGTATAAAAAAGAAAATGATTTTTGATATTGAAGGTTTTACATATATTTTATTTAGAAAATTCTCAAAGAACTAACCGGCCGATTGCTTTCAAATTTTCAGGATACATTCGGGTTATACCATGGAAGGTTACTCATAAACCAAGGCCCTAGCTCCCTTGAAGGTTAATATAACAAAAATATTCATTATTTCTTAGACGTTAAAGTTGTAAATTAAAAATATTAAAAAGATTAATCATTTTATTCATTACTATATATTTCTGCCTCCCATGTCAAAGAAAGTTACGAATTTTTCGTCGTCAAAGGTGAGCGTACTTTAGTTACCGTAGATATTATTTTGTTTTTTACCATAGCTCTGTCTTATGTAATGTAATTTCTTTTTCAGGTTTCTGAAAAGCCTGAATTGTTATTTATCAGTATTATTCTTACAATCAAGAGGATAACAAATAGTGCGAGGTCCAGAGGCGGAGTCCTCTGCGTAGACGGGAATGGCGACCGAAGCGAGCTCTGCAGATGCCGTCCCCTTACAACACGAAAATATCGAGCTCTGCGGCTCTGGTATAAGCCCCGTGGCCCCGGGAGGCCTCGAGGAGCCCCTGAGTTGGCTCCCGGGTTCACCTGTGCCGACCTGGATCCTGAGGGTCCAGGTTCTGGCTAAACGGGCCAGCTAGTCATTTATTAATTGTTGTCATTTGTAATAGAAATATATATAGTGTTGGCAAAAAAAAATTAACAAATGTTATTTTTTGTACATATGAATTTTTTAGCTAATTTTTTCTGGTTTAAGACAAAAATGAGATCTGACAAATATTTTAGCCAAATGCCCTTTCTAATTAATTAATCCAACCTAGATTAAAGAATGAAAGGGAAATATATTTACCGAATTAAAAATACCATAGCTGACCGGGATTAGAACCCGGGTATTTTTGGATGAAATACTTTTTTTGTCCATTTATGAAATAGTAAGGTCTGGATTCGGTTTGAAGAGAGAATATTAATTCTGTTTGAAAATTTTGGCGTATAGCTCTTTAATATTCCAAGTCTATAAATTATCTTATTTATAACATACTTGTTTTTTACAATTGTTTCGTAAAAAATATTTTATCCTATTTACTTCAAAGGTTCCTTAACATTTTGAATCACATTCTGAAAGTAAATACGAATTTTGTAACGTATCGAATATTTTAGAAAAGCTAACACGTAAATACAAAATTAAGCCATATTTTTCTGTTTTCTATTAATATATAATTTATTTATTTAGCCTTTTATTTGAAAAAATAAATAAATAAGCAATAAGTCTCTCATTTATACACAAATAAGTATACTAGTTCTGAATAGTCAAATAATAACACACTTTTCACGTTTAATCAAATGAATTATAAAATTGTTGCGTGAAACTCTGTTTTAAATTATTAAAACATATTATTAATACATTTTACCAACCCCCCCAAATTTCTTTTGGGGCTCCCATCCCCGAGTGGGTACTCGTTGGACTCGGGATCGTCCCCATAGTCCAACAGCGCTAATATGAGACGAATAGGATCACTCCCCTTAGAGGGATCATCGCAGGGAGCTTCTAGCTCACAAAAGGTTACCATTACTAAGAAAACGGAGGGTAAATGTAAAAAGAGACCCCGACATGGGTCCTCAGAAGAAGAAGAAGGACCGCCGGAGAGCCTTAGCAATCTGGTTTACCAATTGGGATTAACTATGGTGGCGTTGAGACAGCATATGGGACCGGGTCTCTCAAAATACATAAGTACAGATGAGCAGGAGCTCAAAGGCATATATGATGGGCTTAATGCCTTGACGCAAGTCTCGTCCCCTTTATCAGTTGTTACGCAGCGCAGGCTACTCAGACGGACCCTATAGTTGTGGAAGATGAGATGGAGCAAATTCTTACTAAGGAGCTGACAGATGAGCAAATAATAGATCTACTGCCCAAAAGGTGGCCAAATAGTTTGCGGAACAAAATTAGTTTGATTAACGAGTTGCCTTCTGAGGTGGTGGACTCTTGTACTGTTAGTGATTTAAGTAAATCAAGTCAAGGGGATGAAAAAGAAGGTATTAGTACCAAATACAAAGTAGGCGACATTCGTAAAGATGTACAATCAATTCTTGGAGACTGTGACGACATTAAGAAAAGTAAATACAAAATCTACTATGATGGTAATGCTACTGAGACGAGCACAATGGGAGCTATATTGAGGGCTTTAAGGAAGATTATTCCTCAGGCTGGTAATTTAGTTTTTGTCGTCCCCAATAATAATATTGGAAACTATATGAAGAAATTAATATCTTATTTGCGGAGAGACGAGGAAGTAGCGGTTAAAGTGCTTACGATCCCAGTTGAAGGTAAAGCTATTCAAGGCAAGTCTGGACAAGCCCATATTAAAAAGTCGACACCACCGGCAGTTGACAGTCGTACTGTGGTTATCAAAGCAGCTGGAAAATCCTATTCTGATTTACTTAAAACGATGAAGTCTGCAGTAAGTAGCGAAGATGCAAAAGAGGTCATCTCCTTACGTAAGGGCAGGAACGAAGAACTCCACGTGAGAATTCAGGGAGCGCAGAAAGCTGCTGAGTTTACAAGTAACCTACGAGATAAGGCGGCAGATTTGCATGTTGACCTGCGTACAAGAGCGGGAAGGCGCACAATAGTTCACATCAGGGATGTAGAATATGACACCACTGAGACAGAAATTTTTGCTGCAATTACTGCAAGAGTAGGTACTGATGAGGACATCAAGATATCGTCAATTAGAAAAGGGTACACCGAGACCCAAAATGTTACAGTTATCACCTCATATAGGGCTCCTGTAAGCTGGTGGAACAAAGGTTGAGGATTGGCTGGGTAAATTGTCGGGCATATATTAGGGAATCAGAGGAAAAGTGCTTCAGATGCTGGAATACTGGACATCGTAAACATGAGTGCAAGGGCCCTGACAGAATGGATCTCTGCTTCAATTGTGGAGGCAGAGACCACAAGATTGCTGAATGCCGGAAGCATAGTAGCTGCCTGGTCTGTGGGAGCCAAGAACACCGCACCGGAGGCTGGAGGTGCTCAAAACATTTAAATGCTTAGGGTGATAATGGTTAACGCAAACAGAAGCACCATGTCTCATGATTTGGTTAGTGAACTGGTCATAGAGCAGAGGGCTGATTTACTGATAATCACGGAGCCGAACAAGTACTTTGTTGCTAGATCAGGCTGGATGGTGGATACAAATGGTGACGTGGCAATTATGGATGTAAGTGGCAGGATAGCATGGAGATTGACGTCCAGATCTGGAGGCATGTTGGCGGTGGAGTCGGATTCAACACTAGCGATTGGTGCCGATTGGTGTCTCCAAACTGTGACGTACATGAATTTACTAGAAGACTAGACATAATACAAGGAGTAGTAAATAATGCTAGGAAGAAAGTCATTATTCTAGGTGATTTCAATAGTAAAGCAATTGCAGCAGGGAGCGCATACACCAATCGCAGAGGTGAGATCCTTACGGATATGATGGGGGCAATTAGCTGTCATTGTGTAAATGATGGCACCCCTACATATGAGGCGAGAGGACACTCGTCAGTCTTGGACTTAACAATCATAGACGATAGATGGAGTAGGGAACACTGGGACTGGCGAGTGTTACCACATGATGTGGCGAGTGACCATCATGCCACTATGATTACCATAAAAGGCTCAGACTATGTGACTAGAGAGAAAATGCCCTATAGTAGTTTTACAAAGGAACAGATCAAGATCATAATCGATAGAACAGCCGAAAGGAATATCAACATAGAGAATCTGACACCAGTTGCCCTGACTAACGTTATAAGACAAGAAATGGGCAGAGTAGCTCACAGAAGAGCCAATAGACACTCAGTGTATTAGTGGAATATTGAGATTGAAACACTGAGAGGGCTCCTACAATCACGCAGAAGAAGGAAGCAGAGACTCAGAATGCGAGGCGGACAGGAGTACGAGGAGGCATCTCTGGCTTATAAAGAGACCAGACGGGCCTTAAACAAAGCTATTCGTATGTCTAAGAAAAAACAATGGCACAGACTCTGCGAGGAGTTAGACGCAGACCCCTGGGGACAGGCATACAAAATAATCACTAAGCGATTTGGAAGGCGTCTGCCCGTATTAAATAAGGAGCAGGTAGAACAACAATTTAATGAGCTATTCCCCGGTAGAGTAGAAACTGCAGGAAATGTTATAGATTGCGAACCCAGACGCTTCACGTTCTCTGAACTGCACTTGGCTGTAGCACAACTGGGTAATAGGAAGAGCCCGGGTCCAGACGGAATTCCAGCGGCACTCCTTAAAGGGCTGATAAAGAGAATTCCTTTTGAAATGCTTGATGTTGCCAGCCATGGATTAGAAAACAAGACATTTTCAGGAATCTGGAAGGAATCTAGGGTGATGTTTATCCCAAAAGGCACAAATGAGAATGGAGAACCTTTATACAGACCATTGAGTCTTTTAAATACCATGGCGAAGGTAGTGGAGAAGATGCTCGCTGGCCGAATCTTTAAGGAACTTGAGGAAGGAATAGGCATTAGTGGAAATCAGTTTGGATTCATGAAAGGTCGTTCGACGATACAGGCGGCAACAAAGGTGATCGACTGGGCTAAGGATACTAGGAGCGGCACATGGAGAACAAGGTGTATTCCCCTATTCATAGCTTTAGATGTAAAAAATGCATTCGGTTCTATTAAGTGGGAATCAATAAATAGGGCATTAGTGGAAAAAGGTATCAGTCCTTATTTAAGAAGGCAGATAGGGGAATACCTCTCAAATAGAGAATGCTTGGTGGAGACGCAGAGTGAGTGCCTACGTTTCAATATTTATGGCGGTGTGCCACAGGGGTCTGTACTGGGACCCTTACTCTGGATACTGGCCTTCGATGGGATATTAAGACTAGACTATTAGGATGGGGTACAAGTAATTGCCTATGCCGATGACCTGGCGATACTCATCAAGGGTAAAACAACTGTGGATGTACAAGAGAGTGCTAACAACACGTTACGGACGATAGATAATCGGTTGAAAGAGAGGGGACACCAGCTGGCAATAGAAAAATGTAAATATATTATGTTCACAGGGAAGAGGATTTTAGATCGTCCGGCCATCCAAATTGGAAACCAACATATAACAGAGGTCGAAAAGATTAAATACCTGGGTGTGACTTACGAGAGGAATTGCCGGTTCACCCGGCATATAATAGACAAATGTGCCAAAGGTGAACAGATGACTAAGAATTTGAATATAATAATGTCTTCACAGAGAGCTCCAAGACCCAATAAGCGAAGGGCGATAGCGTCCACACTGACATCTATGATGTTATATGCAGTACCAGTGTGGTGGCACTCAGTCAGGGTTAAAAGAAATTTGAACAGACTGTTCTGGTTAGTACTCATAGGAGGCTGTTGCTGGGGGTTGTTTCAGCTTACAGGACGGTCTCCTATGAGGCGTTGTGCGTGTTGTATAGGGTGCCACCAATAGACTTAATGGCCCTAAATAGAGTCGAGAGGGCGCAAGGCCTCGAAGCAAATGAAGCAAAAGATAGACTTAGACATAGATGGCAAAATAGATGGCAGGAGGATGGACCAGCCAGACGCACGAAGGAGCTGATTCCAGATCTTGCACTACGGTTAGACAGGGAACACGGTGAGTTAAATTATCATATCACGCAGTTTTTTACAGGTCATGGCAATTTCAACGAGTACCTCCATCCTGTTGGAAGAAGGCCAGGTCCAGAATGTATGTACTGTGAGAGAATTGACAATGCAGAACACACATTTTTCTGCTACGAGAGGTGGGCAATTAAAAGGAGGAACTGTGGCATAATAGGTATGAGCCCAGCAGAGGTCCTAGAGCACATGTTGAGGAACGAAATAAACTGGAAGAAGGTTACGGAATTTATAGTAGCAATATTAACAGAGAAGGATATAGATGAAAGGCGACTAGGTTACTAGTGTAGAATAGGGTAGGGTGGACAGCCTCAGTGATGAGAGACGGCACGCTGAGGTGTGTCGTTCTCAATGATCCACTGAGGACTCCAAGGGTTTAGATAGGTTCCGATGAAGAAGAAGAGTAAGAAAAGACCCGGTGCCACGTTACGGCTATTCGAGGTATGTCGTGGTTACCAAATGGGCAAACAGAAAATCACTCAAAAGAGCTGACACCGGCGAGCCGACCTGCCATGCCGGATGTTCAGCCGGTAGGCGGAGAGGCTCGTTAGAGTTTACCAGACACTCCCGTGGGTGGCGCAATACCAACCAGTCGGACCGGCCCAGGGGAGAAAAAAAAAAAAAAGGTAAATGGCAATTTTGTAGCTTGTGAAAATGCCATGCCTGACCGGAATTCGGAATTCGAACTCGAGACCTAGGCGAACCTCAATCCACTTGAAAAAACATTTCAAAATTCATAAAAATAGAATGTAAAAATAGATACAATGCACAAAACTTTGTGCATTGAATTGTAATAGTCATAAATTTCATGTTCCTCTATGCTATTTACACTTCCCACCATTATTTTTAATCCCGGAACAAAAATTCAACATAATTATTATTTAAACGTGAAAATATTTGGAGCACAAAAGAATACAAACATTTCTTGAAATTAAAGTGAATTTTAAAATAATGAACTGTAACATGATTCAATCATACAATTCCCTTTATCTGTAAAAATACAAAAGATGTACAATAAAATTATGGAAACAGAAAAAATGCTGGAAACCAATAAGATAAGGGAAATTTTATCGACTGTGATATAGTATTTGACTATCTGTTACGGCCAACCCACAATCGACTTTATTAAAATTTTTATTATTCATTTCTAACATGTTTTTCAAGATTAAGTTATAAAAATTTATAACATAGTTATAAAATAATTCATAAAATTCTTCAAAAAATTAACAATTTTTATTAACTTTTTTATACTTCTCTTAGTGGTCAAAGAAGGAATATATAAGGAATAGTATTCTACAGAAAAAAAGCTTTGTATTATCAAAATCTATTTTGCCCGAGTTACGTGTAAATTATCAGAGGGAGTGTAGCAACTGTCTTGCTTGGGCGCGGAAAAGAAGATGTGTTACACCGATTTAAAAAAATATATACGTAATTTTTTTATATGTCTATATTTTCAGAAGAAGAATACAGAACAATTAGTTTAACTAGTCATGCATCAAAAATCTTAACTAGAATTCTATACAGAAGAATTGAGAGGAGAGTGGAGGAAGTGTTAGGAGAAGACCAATTTGGTTTCACGAAAAGTATAGGGACAAGGGAAGCAATTTTAGGCCTCAGATTAATAGTAGAAGGAACATTAAAGAAAAACAAACCGACATACTTGGCGTTTATAGACCTAGAAAAGGCATTCCATAACGTAGACTGGAATAAAATGTTCAGCGTTTTAAAAAAATTAGGGTTCAAATACAGAGATAGAAGAACAATTGCTAAAATGTACAGGAACCAAACAGCAACAATAACAATTGAAGAACATAAGAAAGAAGCCGTAATAAGAAAGGGAGTCCGACAAGGATGTTCCCTATCTCCGTTACTTTTTAATCTTTACATGGATCTAGCAGTTAACGATGTTAAAGAACAATTTAGATTCGGAGTAACAGTATAAGGTGAAAAGATAAAAATGCTACGATTTGCTGATGATATAGTAATTCTAGCCGAGAGTAAAAAGGATTTAGAAGAAACAATGAACGGCATAGATGAAGTCCTACGCAAGAACTACCGCATGAAAATAAACAAGAACAAAACAAAAGTAATGAAATGTAGTAGAAATAACAAAGATGGACCGCTGAATGTGAAAATAGGAGGAGAAAAGATTATGGAGGTAGAAGAATTTTGTTATTTGGGAAGTAGAATTACTAAAGATGGACGAAGCAGGAGCGATATAAAATGCCGAATAGCACAAGCGAAACGAGCCTTCAGTAAGAAATATAATTTGTTTACATCAAAATTTAATTTAAATGTCAAGAAAAGATTTTTGAAAGTGTATGTTTGGAGTGTCGCTTTATATGGAATTGAAACTTGGACGATCGGAGTATCTGAGAAGAAAAGATTAGAAGCTTTTGAAATGCGGTGCTATAGGAGAATGTTAAAAATCAGATGGGTGGATAAAGTGACAAATGAAGAGGTAATGCGGCAAATAGATGAAGAAAGAAGCGTTTGGAAAAATATAGTTAAAAGAAGAGACAGACTTATAGGCCACATACTAAGACATCCTGGAATAGTCGCTTTAATATTGGAAGGACAGGTAGAAGGGAAAAATTCTGTAGACAGGCCACGTTTGGAATATGTAAAACAAATTGTTAGGGATATAGGATGTAGAGGGTATACTGAAATGAAACGACTAGCACTAGATAGGGAATCTTGGAGAGCTGCATCAAACCACTCAAATGACTGAAGACAAAAAAAAAATTTTCACGTTAAAAAATTTATGTTAAATATAAATTTTTATAATTTACGAATTCAATATTTTCTTATTTTTTTTCAAATTCCTGTTTTTTATCTCATACACACACACACGTACATACGAACATTTAAACATCTGTAAAATTTCCATCCGGTTTTTTTTGGGTTACTTAGACGTCAAAATATCAAGATCCGGTGAAAACCGCGTATGCCCAAATTGGACCGATTACAATACTTTCCCTTCTACAGTTATAGATCTGCTATACAAACCACGCTTCTAACAGGTCCCGCTCATATCTTTTTGACCTTGAATTTATAATAACTCAAGAACGACTGTACCAATCTTCATCAAATTTTCACATGCACAACTTCATATACACTACTACTGCATATCTAAATTTATTGGGTAGTTTTGGAGATTTTTGAGCCACAAAAATTTATACTCAAGCCTGTAAATAAATAAATATATAAGGAAACCATAATTAAAGCGAATGGTATTTTCGTACTTCACACACATCAAAACGTAAAGAAAATTCATTTTCACCCCTCAATTCCATCGTCCGATCGAAAGTAATACCGTACTTGCCTTCGAAAATCCGGTAATAATAGTAATAATAATAACAATAATAATCTACACCTAAAACTAAAAAAAATAATAATCTTTCAATATTTTTTTTAATTTCAGCTTTCTAAAGTCGGTACCTTATTAAGGTAAAATAAGTTAGTTGTAATAATTTTAAATTTATGACGAGGTTTAAATGTAACCGATTTTAAATGTAGAATTACGAGGTGTGTGAGAAAAGTAATGAGATTGGTAATACTGCGAGCGATCTGGCAACGCTGTATCTGCCGGTCTGTGCTAGACCGGTTTGTTCATCCCTTCCACATGCTCAGCATGATTTTCAACTCCTTTCAGCCAACACATTATTTTTGGCAGCGCTATCAGTGAAGTTGTGTTTTTGTTGTGTGTTACGAAAATGGAGCAACGTTGTGCAATCAAGTTTTGTGTTAAACTTCGGGAATCCGCGAGTGTGACCTGTGAAAAGTTGAAACAGGCCTACGGGGAACATTGCTTATCAAGAGCACAAGGTTTCCCCTGGCATAAATCATTTTTGGAAGGCCGAGAATACGTTTCAACTTCGCTCAGGGAGACCTTCAACTTCAAAATCTGACGAAAACGTTGAGCGTGTGAGGGTTCTTGTGAGATCAGACCGTCGTTTAACAACACGGATAATGAATGAACAGTTTAATTTAAACGCTTTCACCGTACATCTAATTTGGCAGACGATTTGGACATGCGAAATTGGTGCCGAAAAACCTCACAACGGAACAGAAGGACAATCGAAGAAACGTGTGCGTTGATCTTCTTGAGAGTATTGGCAATGACCAAGAATTTTTCAATCGTGTGATCACAGGGGATGAATCCTGGATATCTGAGTACGATCCTGAAACAAAGCGGCAAAGCGAAAAGTGGCACACTCCGTCATCTGCTCGACTGAAAAAATGTCGAACGAGCAAATCAAAGATCAAAACCATGCTGATGTGTTTTTTTGACAGTAGGGGTATCATGCATAAAGAACTTGTTCCTCTAGGACAAACTGTCAACCAAGTGTTTTACAAAGGTGTCCTCAAAAGGCTCAGGAATAGAGTGATTCGCGTGAGACCAGACATTGCAGACAAGTGGATGCTTTATCATGACAATGCCCCGAGTCACACGGCCATTTCCATCAGGGAATTTTTGACCTCAAAACGCATTCCTACGGTTCCTCAACCCCCCCCCCCCCCCATTCACCTGATCTGAGTCCTTGTGACTTTTTCGTTTTCCCGAAATTGAAACATGTCTTAAAAGGACGTCATTTTGGAACTCTGGAGAACATTCAAAAGACTGTGACCGACCAGTTAAAAGCCCTTTAAGTCGAAGCCTTCCAGCGCTGCTACCAGGAGTGGTAACAACGACTCAGCCGGTGTATAGCTGCCCAAACTACTTTGAAGGGGATAATATTGTTGTTTGAAAAAAATAAAAACTTTGGTAAGTAAAAAGTCAGTCTCATTATTTTCTCACACACCTCGTATAATGCGTTTAATAAAGAAAAGATATTACTAACTAGTCTGTAATAAGATTTTACTTTAATCCTGTTTTCTTTAGATAAACCTGAAAAGATGGAATGGAGGTTGTATATATTATTTTAATTTATAAAGTATCTCAAAAAAAAACAAAATTCAATGTTCTTTTAATGTTTATTGGACTTTGAAACAATACAATATAAATAATTAGAATAATATTATAAGTAATATTTGAAATATTGGATGTATTACAAATATTACATGTACATAATATGATAAAACATAAAATGCATATTGTATTTTATGTTTTGCATATGTGGATAAGACTGTAGTACATAATACATATTTTTTTTATTGATTTTAAATGATTTTTTTTAAATTTTAATTAAGCATCAAATGACAGCTTTTAACAGAACACATAATTAAAATTACTTTCATAAACGATCAAACTATAAACTTTTTTAATATTTCTTAAATAAAAAAAGTTGTGACAAAGGAAGTAAGTTAATAACACCAAGTCATAAATTTTTCGTGTTTGACTACAATGATATTCTAACATCTAAAATATATTAAGCTATTTGTTAATTTATCGGATAGTAATGGGTCGATAAGCTTTAGAGTTAAAATGAATTGTACAAACACACATTTAAAGCTGTTGATGTACGGTCGCTAAAATAGTTGGTTCTAGAGTCAGCTACCATGTTATAGATCACATATATTTGTGACGCTAGTGTTGGTCTCGTCATCACCAGATGTTACCACTTCGAACTCCATTCACATTCTCACACAGCCTCTCTACCCCCTTTTGCACAACTCTTTCCCTATTCACTGATCATCAAATTAGCCCGTATCGTCAAATTAACCGTTCCATTCGCTCTTTCTTTCTCTTTCTACATCCCTTTTATCAAAAAACTCTACTGAAACAATCGTTATCCCCATTCCATTTCAAATATTTTAATATAATATGATTCAAAAAACAAGTTTAATAACTTCACATTTCATTTCCAATCATCAAACTTCCTTAAAAACTTCATAAATATATATAAAATTTCAGAATAACTGCTTAATAACCATTACTTAACTTCGTATACTAACTTATAACCGTACTTTTAAACTAAATTAAATTATAAGAAAAGTTGTTTAGAACTTTATTAAAGTTGAACTTATTTCTTAAATTTAAGCATTTTCTTTATAAAGAACAAAATATAAGGCACTTTACATCAGATCTGCTTTATTTCTTAATAAAGAATATTTAAGGAAGGACGAGAATGTCGATAATTCTATACCAGATCACTTTAACTTTCAAACATTATTATAAGTACTTGTTAATGGAGGAGTTCAGCAGACTGAGAACCCATCTATTAAGTTATAAATACCAGTTTAATAATACATAAACAGTATTAAAATTTGAAATTGTTGAAATTTATTTAACATTATTATTAACAAAAATATTTTTTTGAAAATAGTAAGAATTGTTATAATCCATAAAATTAATTATTGTATATATAATAAAATCATTAGTTCTTAATTTGACCGATAGATTACAATATCTAAACCATAGGAATTATCGATAGAAAAGTTTTAATTGAAGTTAAACTGATCTCTTAAACTGTATCATTCTTAAAATTGAATAAAATAATCAGTATCTCTTAATGTATACGATATAAATGCCATAATGATAATTATTAAAATGACCTGATGTGAATCACAAATAACTCCTGAGTTATCCATTCATAAGAATAACAAGTATCCCGTGCAAAATAACTAATGAAATGGTTCTGTATAAACTGATTCACTGAGCCAAATATACCAAGCCCAGTGATACACACATGAAACTCCGCTATGCATGTGACAACTTCATTCTATTCAACATGTGGCAAAAGAAATGGATGTGAAAGTTATTACTTTAGAGAAAGCAAACTTTGACCGCTGTATTTTATACTTCAGGTGCTTTACGTGTCTCAAAACCATAAGAAAGACAGGAATAAGTAATGTAAATCAACAAATTATTAACCCGTTCCTGTTGAGATGCAATGTGTTATATAACCTGTTTCAAGTCAGCAAGGGATTGTCTTTTAATACTACTTAATTATTACCTAATGAAATAGTGATCATTATAAAAGTGCTCTTGGTATCAATGAATAACTAAGAAGTAAATTTTAAATACATATAATGTGCAATCACAGTTTGAGTTGCAGTTTCATTGGTTTAGATGGATTTTTGATCAATTTTTGCTTTCTATTAGCTTTACCTGAAACAATAATTGTTTTTATCTTAACTATTCAATCATTCAATCCCCTGACTTGTTCTCTGTTTGGAGTCAGCCCTCCTGAAACTTTTCTGCCACTCTTGGCAATTTTGTGTCATTTCTGACGTTAAGCTCATTGTAGCATATCATTATGGATGGTTCACGTCCTGGTAGTCGGTGGGTTGGCCTCTGCCCCTCTTGCCTTCCTTTATGGTTAAAACCTGTCAGGTCATGTGGTGTTCACTTCTATGCACTAGATTTTCAAACCAGCATAAACGGCTTTCTTACATAACGGATTTTTTTTCTGTATTTAGTTACTTTAAAGATATATTTGTTTCATGTAGTTATTTAAAAAAATACTCTATACAGTTTTTTAAAGTAATATTCATTCATCATTAACACATTCTTTTTACGCAAAAAAGCCAACTTATGGCCACCCAAATATCACTCTTTCTAGCTTCTTTCCACTTACTCTACACATTACTCATTTTGTTGGCATGGCTTCATTTTTGTTCATCTGGTTCACTTTCTCCCTCTCCTTCTTTTTTCTGAATCAAGAATTTTTATATTCTAAATTATTCTTTGGAGTTATCTCTATAACTCTTCTTTCAGTCCTATCCTTTGGAGTTCCTCTTCCACCTGCTGCAGGTAGTTTGATTTGCTTTCCGTATTCCACAGCTTGTAAAAGATTAATTTATTTAATCTGTTTCGTCCATCCTGATCACATGCCACAAGAAATTTAACCTTCTTTTCCTAATAGCTCTTTCTAGGTCTATTTAATTTTGGTAGATCTCCCTGTTAGATTTCAGTCTCTCTCCTTCCTCTCTTACCTTTGGACCATGGATTTTCCTTAGTAAGCTCTTTCAATCTTGAGAGACATTTTGAGATCGATTAGGTGTAATGTTTCACTGCCATATAAGATTACTAGTCTTACTACAGCTATATAATGGCTTAATTTCCCGATCTTGAAGAGATTCTTCTTATTGTAGATGTCTTTGGGATAAATCTAAGTTTCTCCAATTTTAATATTATATTTTCAATTAAGACTTTTTCTACTGCTATTCAATGGATAATCTCTCCAGGTGCTTGTGGTTGGTGAAATTTATCTTTCCATATTTAGTCCCTACAGTCTTTTGTGTGAATGATCTGATGTTCACGATTTTTATCTTGGTAAAGGATACCTATAGGCCTGCTTTACGGGCTATTCCTGTTAACTCTTCTGTTTGTGCTACTGTGTCTCCCTTCAATTTAGCAAAAGAGCTAGGTCAAAAAATGCCTAGGTCGTAAAGGCTAGGCATCTTATTTTGACATTTCGGTTTTTGGATCTGATTACACACGTATCATTCATCTGCCAAAAGAATTTCATTATTTTGCCTAACACCAAGTTAAACAGGTTGTCTCAGCCTGCTGCGACAACCTGTCGCTTCACTTATCTTACTCATAAACTTAACTTTATAGACTGGATTTATGAAAATGAGTTTAATGAGTTTCAAACTTTTCTGGTCAATCCCACATTCTCTGAAAGTTTGAAAAAGATGAAAGGTGTGAAGATAGGTTTATTCCTAGATATGTAGTATTTTAGAATCAATTTCAAATTCTTTGTTTGTTCCACAAATTCTTTATTTTATTTTTATCAATAATTTAATATCTAATTTGTTTACAAATATTTTTCTCAATGAGAATTATCTAACAATCAAAATAGCTATGTAGTTTTAGATTTTAACTGTCAGTAGTTTTTAGATGTAATCTTATTTTTCTAATTTAGTAAGGGAAAAAATTGCTGTATAATTATTAAATTTTGCAGCTAGGATGATATTTAATTTAATTTATCTATTAATCTCATGTACTGAAAACGTTTGATGTAGACCACAAGATTTCCTTTATGCCTATTAAATTACATATACACATTATTTTAAAAATGAAAAGTACATAAAATTTTATTTCATTAATAACTTCTGATATTTTTTTTTTATTGTTATTATTGAATTATTATTTATTGTAATTTGTTTTACAGTCAGAGGTTAATAATTATTAATAAATCAATATATTTAAATAAAAAAAAAGTTAAAAAAAGAGATGAAGTCCGACTTCCCCTTATTAGATCCAAATATTTCATTAATTAAAATTTCCTTTGGCTCTAATTCTGGAACCAATGAAAATAAGTACTACTTAGTATACATCATTATAAAGCTCTCAATAAGGCCTTATTACTGCACTTAAGAAATTCCAAAATCCTAATTTTAAGGAATTTTGGGTTTTTTGGACACTTTTGGTTCAGCTGATTGGAATCAAAAGGGGAGGTGGATAACTAGATGTTACAATAGTCCTAAGTCCAAAATTTCAACATCCTACGGCTAATCATTTTTCAGTTATGTGAGAAACATGCGTACATACATCACATCGAAACTAGTCAAAATGGATTCAGGGATGGCCAAAATTGTTATTTCTGTTGAAGTCTGAAAACCAAAATTTTTCACAATCACGATACTTCCTTTACTTCATACAAGGAAGTAAAACTTAATATTTTCATAATAAGAAAAACGCCACATTATTAACTACAATAAGTACGACAAAAGACAAAAACTTATGATAATTAAAAAGCTGTCGATAATATGTTGTTTCGCTTCTCTACTTATACTTTGTTTCCAAAAGAAAGAAATAAATTAATTAGTTACTTCACACCATCTTCCACGATATACTTCTCAGCATAAGGAAGATCCATAAGAAAGAAGCCATAAAACTGTAAATATATCTGAGGTACATCTAGAATACTATTTCGAGTTACTTTCTCTCAGAATAGTGATGTTCATTGTATTCCCAGTCCCTGTGATGAACAGAATGAAGGTATACACATAGGACCAAATATCACCTTGCGATTCTAGTCTTGTTGATGTACAATATATTTATCTCAGGGAAGAAAGCAATAATTGCAAAACCACTTCATAATTCACTTTCCTTGATAAACCTGGTATAAGATGTTGGTTATTCAAAGGAATAATTTCATTTCATTTTTTTAAAAAAAAAGTTCTATTTTATACCAGGTCACTTATAAAAATAAAAATGACATATGAAATATGAAATATGTATATTTATAATAAAAAGTGTAAATAACATTTGTAATGCCTTATCTACATATCCTATTCAAACAATAAAATTAAACAAACTTCACTATATTAAAAGAAAAAGGAAAGAGATTTTTAAAGTTGACAAAGAATGTGAATTCATCTTTATTTAGGTAAATTGTATTTATGAGATTGTAGATCGTTTTAATATCAATTCTCAAAGTAAGATAATCATATACATATACATAAGTGAAAAAACACACACACACATATATATGAATAAAATATATAGAATTTGAATCCAGTATTAAGTAAGCTATAGATATAAAAGATATTTATTCAGAGGGAAAAAATAAGTAAAGACTAGAAGTGGGTATTAAAGAGAAATTCATTCTTTATTGAAAGAAAAATGATGTGACATCTCAAATTCCCCAATAAGAAAGATGAGACACTCCTATTGCATCAGCACTTAGTAGTATAAAAGTATCTTCAGTTTTTTATTCCTCATCCGCATGAAAATTTATATTCACCAATGAAATGTGATTTCATTCCCATGAATTGTAAAAGTAATTTATACTAAAATAATGGGTATTATTATTTTAAAAACAATCTTGTAATTTAAGAAGAAAATAATATTAATAGTTTTTAGTGGCAATTTTAGAATAAATAAAAGGATTTTTCTTACTTTATCCTAGTATAAATAATCTTTTTTTTAAAAAAAAGAAGTTTTTATCGTAAATGTACTTTTCATTGATACCTATCTTTATATATCATTTGGTATCTTATCACCTTATTTTATATAACCTTTCTTAAAATTTATTGCATCGCTACATGAATCGCTCAGAATTCCTTAAATTCCTTATATTATTGATCTTTACTAATTCTCAAGGCAAATATATACTGAGTAAGTCAAAAGTATGGAAACCCCTCAAAAACTTTAAAAACGGTTTCAGATAGAATACTGTAACTTTCAGGATAAGGTATCGGTCAACTACTTTACCTTTTGATGAAAAGTAGAATTTCAACCCCTTCTTGGAGGGTGGCCCAAGGGTTGGAACACAAATATTTTAAATGGTAACATCCTTTGTGTGATAAATAATTTTAAAAATCTCTTTAAAATAAGGAAAATGGTATAAATAAAAAGTTGGTACACTATCTGTACCAAAAATGGTGGGATAAATTTTAAATTTTGAAAATTAGTGTATTTTTGTATTGTTATGAAATAAGGATACTAAAGAAAAGGGGGAAATAAATACTGGAAGATTTTGAAATGTAGACGAGAAGCTGGTGGAGGAAGATTAAATGGACAAAAAAAGTAAAAAAAATTAAGATCTAGTGAGGAAAGATAACAAGAATAGAAGCTTATCAGAATAATTCAAAATAGTTAAAACTAATTGGCTGGGAAGCATGAGAATAAAAGTGTTACTTAAAACAGTATTAGAAGGGTCAGTTGAAGATACATAAACAAAAGAGGATGAAGAATAATAAAAACTGTAGACAATCCAAAAGAAAATAGTAGTAACAAGAACTCAAAAGTTCATTTAGGAACATAATCCTTTAAAGAAATAACAAATAAAATGAACTGTCTTATAATCTTGAGGTGGGTCTATTAGCCAAAATCTTGAGGAGTATTAATCAAAAATGTAATTTTTTGGAAAATGATCAAATTTTTAAACAAAAAATATAATTTTAAATAGTTAAATTAGATACTCTACGAGAATCTAAATGTGTGTCCTTGTGTGTGAGTGCTTTAATCCACCTTTGCATCAAATTCTCTTTGATGGATTTAAATTTGTTTTTTTTGTTGTTTTTTTTATACAGACATCAGTTCTCCATCAATATGAAATGCCCTTGGGCAGTATTTTGAAAGTGACAGTGATAAAGAGAAATCTTTTAAACAAAAAAGTGATATTTTATTAAAAATAATTTTCTAAAACTGCCTAAAGGTGCTAGAATATGACAGCAAAAATTGTGGTTTTTACATACAAGTAAACATATAAAAACTTTAATAAAACAGTTAAAAATCATTCTTATAATGTAATTTTTTTTCTAAATAAGCATTTTTATAGAGCTACATGAGAAAAAATACAAATTATTTGGAGAGTTATGATACATCATTCACTTGACAATTATTTACTCCCTACATAAACTCTACAACAGCAACATGATTTTTATCAAACAGATGATACATAATCTGTTTTAATTAAGAAAGTTACAGTGTATAAATTATAAGATAAACTCATAAAAACAAACTGCAAACAGAAATCGCTATTTTCTTTTTTCAAAACCAAAATGTGTTTCAGTGTAAGAAAAAAGACATGGAACAGCTTGAAAAGAGGATTTCAAAATGTATGTTTATTACATATATATATATATATATATATATATATATATATATATAGATTAAGTTATTCTAAAATTGGTACCAAAGTAGCAAGGAAGAAAAGAACACATGTTTACAGTAATCACATTATGAAATACAATTACACTTTTTTTAAATAGATAAATGAATCTCTTTTCAATAATATAAAATTCATCTTCCAGAAGATCTTTGGGGTAATTTTACAACTCCTTTTTTAGAAAAATTACATTGGATGCTACTGTTAAAGATTCCAGTTTTTAAGAAAAAATATAGGTACTTATTAACTATATAGGATTGTCTATCTTACTCCTTTTAAATTTATGAAGCAGCATATCAAGGCAAAACACTTAAAAAGTACTGGGAAAAATTTAATCAATTTATAAGGAAACACCATAAATTGAACAAGTACCAATCTCTCATCTTAAAAATAGATGTCATTAACAACTAATTTTTCTGTAAAAAAAAATGTATAATTACATTTGAAAGACCAATTTCCATACATTTTAAAATTCAGAATTTTCAATTTTGTATAAATCTTTTTTTTAGATATGTTGGTGTACTAATTTCTACATTTGCACATTTTCAGAAATAAATTATTACAGCTATCAGAAAGCAGGGCTTTTGATGTAGACTGTGTAGATTTTTTATGTAAAAAAAAAAAACCATTAACAATGTTTTTGAGTTATTACAATTGAAATGTGTATATTTCACAAATAATATAATAAGATAAGGGTCATTCAATAATTTAAAGAGACAATGATTGTAGAAAAATAATTATTACTTCAATAACAAAGAAACTAAAGCTACTTTTTAACATAACCCCTGGCTAGATTTAGGCACTTTTCCCATCTTTCTGTGAGCTTTCTTCTTCCAATAGTAAAGAAATGTTCACCTTGGTAACTGAGCCATCAGTCTTGTACCGAACATTAACCTGCTCATTCTTGCTGAACTTGGTGCTACATAAATCTCTTTTGAGAGGACCAAAAGAACCTAATGGTGCGAGTTGACATTTGTAAGGCAGAAGTAGTAATACTTTCCGAGCCTATTTTTGAATAGCTCGCATGTCTTTTAAGGAGTATGGGCAGCCATTATCATGCCAAAAAACCTTATGTGTTTTGAGAGAGAACCAGAATGTTTCCTTCTCCTTATTACACTTTATTTTCTAGCGTATCAAAATAGTACTCACTGTTGACTTTGTAAATTGTTCTTCCAAATAATCACAAAAAAACTGTTGACCTTTATAGGCCAAAATAGTGTTAGCATCACTTTACCAGCAGAGGTATAGGTTTTATAATGTTCCACTCCATAGCCTGATATTTTGATTTCAGGTCAAAATTATTAATCCAAGTTTCATCATAAGTTATCCCATCCTTTGAAAGACCTTCCACTAAAAACCATCAAATTAATTCAATACTAATGTGAACATTTAATTATTGTCTTTGTGATTTTTGATTAATCCTCTTAGAATCCATCTTGAACACACCTTGTGGTAATTAACCTTATGGAATGGACAGGGCCAATACTGGCATTATAGATTTCAGTATTTTTTAAAGTTTTTATGGATCTATCCCAGCGAATAAGATCATTAATATGATTTTGCAAAGCATCAGTTGAAACTTCTACCAGTCTTCTGTTAAAATGAAATTCAGCAATTTTTTTTCTGCCTGATTTAAACTACTTATAAATATCTACTAATAAATATTTATACAATTAACACACGTTTTACCACCAGCAAATGAATTTCAGCTGGTTTTACAACTTCAGAAAATAGAAATCTTATCACAGCTTGCTGTTCTTTCACATACCAAACAGAGCCGACATTTTGAATAAACAAAAGCAATTATAATAATGGAAATTTTTTTTCTAAGTCAGGGGTGCCAACTTGAAAGTCAAACAGTTTTTTATTTGAATATTTAAAACATGATATAACTATTCTGTTGTTGTTAAATATGTTCATACATAATACATATATAATGATAAATGTATTTTCAAGGTGGTATAGTAACATCTTATTTCTTTAAATACATCAAACAAAAAAGGCAAAACAAGTCTTGTTGAAAATGTAACGTATCTAATATTCTTGGAGAGGCGCTAACATTAAACCCACTTCACCATAGTTATCTCTTTTAACAACAAGTGCTGAGCTACATACTTATTGAATTTAACTTTTTATCTTTACATGAGTAACAATATGTACCTGCTGATTTAAAAGAAAACCGTGAAAATAATATGGTTTTCTTCTTCCTTTTACATCATAATAAAAATTATTTAATTTTACTGTTTTAACATGATTGAATGTAGTTAAATTCAACTTAAAAGTTGTTTCTTATGACAGTTGATTTTTGAGAATTCCTTCTAATTTACTTGTTTAGAATTCTTTTTTTACTTTATTTAAATAAATGATTCTCACAAAGACAATAAATTATCCTGATGGGTAAATTGGCCGTTTACACCAACAACCCATTTTACTTTCACTTAGCCTTGATCTCATGTTCTTCATTATTAGTTCTGTAGATGCAAATTTAACCCTGCTAGGTTCTCTATGTTAAGATTGATACCAGAACCTTTACAGCGTGTCCTTGCACCTAATAGGAGGAGATTCATGTCGAATTCAGGACTCTCTTTTCTGTCGAATAATGCACAAGGCTAATGGCTACATAACGAAAGTTAAGTCTCCTAATCTTCCTCCTAATAATCTATATTTAAATAAAATCACAACTTACATCTCTACAACTAATGAATGTACTATCAATGAATGATAATAAGTTCAGGAAGAGTTTGAAGAGTGTTGGATTATTGTTTACTTGAAATTTATATAATTTGAAGTAGATGTCATTTATCAATTATAAAAATTGCATTAAAATTATTAAAAAAATCTGGTATTATTTTTTAAATTCAGTTTTCAAATTTTATAAAATACTGTTCATAATTGGTATGTGCAAATGTAATGAAAATACAACTCAATTTAAAAAATGATCCACTGGATGGGATTTTTTTTTAACCTCCGGGACCACCGTTAGGTATTGCTTCAGAGGATGAGATGAATGATTTGTAGCGTGTGTGAAAATGCCATGCCTGATCGGGATTCAAACCCAGGACCTCCGGATGAAAGGCCGAGATGCTACCACTCGCTCCACGGAGGCCGACCACTGGATGGAATTGTATCTATCTAACTTTATGCGTGAACAAAAACCATTCCATTGTGCAAAATTTCTGAGTGTTTTGATATATGACTAATTCTTATGGTATGATTTTCTTTGTAACAAAATTAAGTTTTTCAGTATTCCTTTGAACCATCTTAATAAGACAATAAGCTTGTCATCATTAAATATTATTATACTGCACATATTTCCATCTGAAATGTAATATCATCTTTTGGGTCTTTCTCAAAAAATCTGAGTAAGTATTCAAGACACAAAAGAGGGCTGTAAAAGCATCTGTAAATATGAATTGTGCAAAACCCATATTTAATAAATAAAAAATGTTTACCTTATCTACAAATTTATATTTATGTATATGTGACCTTTCTAAAAATAATGTTAATTTATTTAAAAAACTTATTATCCATCTTTGCCAAACTAGATTATGAAACTGAACTCTTTTCATACTACTTAATGTAACACTTAGGACTACAAGAAAGGGCTTTATTATTCTTCCATTTCATTTGTACCTTTAAAGTAACTACTAGTCCTAACTGACTGACTGATTCAGCAACATCCAGCAAAAACTGAGATAAATTGATGAAAATTTCTATAAATCTTCTTACAGTGTAAGTGCAACACATTAAATTAGGACTTTTTGAAGTTACGAGTTTAAATTTTTAATATGGAATAACTTTGAAATTTACTGTTTTTTTTTTTGTTTTTTTTAATTTCTCAGTAACAAATGAAGATATCAACTTGAATTTTGGAAAGTGTAATCTTCGTGTGAATAAAAACTAATAATAAGATAATCTAGAAATTAATTTCTATATTTTTTAAATTCAAACTTGAAAAGTGTGAAGCAAGGTAAAAAAGGTTGACAATGATTGCAAATTTCCATCATTTCCGACTATAATAAATGAGATATTCACTAGATTGGGACTTACGGATACTCTTCAGATAAATATCTAAAAAACATTTTCAGGTTTTTTTTAATTTCAATTTTGTAGGGGTACGATGTATGGCACGGCAGCTCGACCTACACAGCCACTGTTACTGCATGTACAACGCAACTGGCTGCACCTCTCTCTCACTCTCTCTCTCTCTCTCTTTCTTTCTTTATCAATCACGCTATCTCTTTCTTTTTCTGTTTAGCCTCTGGAACCACTGTGCCTCTGGTTTCTTGACTAAAAAATATACAATAAAAGTAAATAAAATTTTTTTTTTAAAAATGAGAAACGAAGTTCGGTCACCTCTTAGTGGTGTTTGTCAGGTAATACTATGAACCGGGAAAAATAAATTTTTACCCGCACTTACATTCCTAAGAATTACATAATAATTCCTGAATATGATCCATGCAATATATATTATGAACAAGTATGATCAGTACAAAACATTTATTTTATAATAGCTTTTGCGTCTGGTTTCTGAAAAGAAATAACAAAAATGCTAAGTATATGAATGAAATTACTATTAGTCATCGATTCATGTTGTTCTTGACAGTAGTATGGGAAACTCACTTGTAAATAGAATGCTTGGACAACACTTATTTATATGCCATTTACATTCAGGTTTAACTGTAGTTAGTAAAAATGTTATATTACAGACAACATGAATCAAATTAAGGTGCTGTTAATTTAAAAAATCAGTGTAATAGAAGTTTGTTTAATTAATAATATATCATGGCACAAAGTGTGAAATATAAGAATTTTATATAAATTAAATGTAAGTAATCTCAAAGTGTCCTTTAATAAAGGAACACTACATTTAATAAAGGTACTTTCACGAGAAGTGTTAACTAAGGATAAGGTGAGGGAATGGATAAATTTCTGAATAAATAATTAGGGAGTATAGTCGGTACTTATACAGTAACTAGTTAAGAGAACTTCATCTTTAACTTAACTACCGATTCCTACAAGATAATTTTCTGGTTTAATTAACGAACTGATGTCAAATAATAATTTACAATTTACTCATCACTCCTTGTAGTTAAAATTTCAATATAATAAATTAACAAGAACATAACTATGTATCATGTATGATAATATGTACTCGCATACAATTAAAATTATTTAATACTCATTTTTATATTTCGCGGTAATTAGCATTTTGACTGACCTCCATAGTAAAGTGTTTCTGGCTTTCATCCAGAAGATTGTGGGTTCAAATCCTGGTCAGGCTCTGCATTTTAAGTACTTATAATTGAACGGTTAGCTTGTAGTTGCCGAAATAAATAAAATTAAATTAAAATTTTTCAAAGTTTACTTTGCGATGTTTATAACAAAGGACAGTTGAAGAGCATATTTATGTTCTATAATTTTGATAGTTAATATTTTATTTAGAACAGAACATAATTTTTCATTAAATGGATAATATTATGACCTTAATTGTGGTATTTCATGCATAAAAAAATAACAGTATGAGCAATTAGCTGGAAGGATGAAGAGAAACCTTTGGAAATGTTGTTCAAAATAAGTAATATAACAAGATTAATCCGACCCTACCAAAGGGCATTTAAATGTGTGTGTGTCTGTGTGTGCATCCCCCTTAGCTTAGCGCCGGAATGTACCTGCACTGGCGGAAAATCCCGATTCCTTAGTACATGTCTTGTGGTGATCAGATGTATACTTGTTATATTATTATACTCGTATATCGCTATACGGTATACATATCGATATATATGATAAATATATATTAATAATATATTTTTACCACTCAGAAACTCTCTCTTCGACTACGTATGTGAGATGTAGTAAGTTGCTAAGTGAAAAAATGCCCCTTGAACTTATGGAACCTGGTTTACATTCATATTTTCTTAGTGAAAGATAACCTAGCCTGTTTCGGTAAGCTTGGATCTAAAATTCGCACAAATCGACTGGAGCTAAATGATAACTTGCTATTAGTTTTATAAACAAGCGAAATATATATTAGCTATACAGTTTTTACTAGAAATTCTGTACAGTAGCGACCGAACTTTTGGGAAACTTTAATATTTTTTAACAGGATCCGAGTTTTCGGACGAAAATCGCAGATATCTCGAAAACAGTCGGTCCTAGCGCTCTAAAAAATTTGTTCGACTCCCCTCGATAATATCTCATCCGCTTCCAGTGATACCCGTCGGATGATAATACGATGAGTAAGGAGTAGATAATACGTGGAGTGAGGCAGTGGTGCATTCAGTTTAAAAATTGCCGCACCGATGTTCATGATAAGGACCGCAGTGGACGGCCTAGCCTTGTAATTGATGAACTGACGATGAAAATCAACAATAAAATTCTTGAAAATCGCCGCATTTACGATTACGGAACTCTCGCTTCATTTCCCTCAAATTTCACGAAATTTACCGCATGAAATTGTATCGGGGAAACTTGGTTATCACAAGTATTTTGTCAAAAATCTAAGACGGTAAATTTCTAGAGAAGGAATTGAAAAGCTTGTGCATCGTTATGATGTGCCTCGATTTAAATGGCGACTATGTAGAAAAATAATTAAAGATTGTCCCTTTCAATGTACAAAAATAATTTTTTTTTTATTTGGTTGGTTCTTTATTTTAAAACCTAAGTTACTTTCTGGACAGCCCTCGTATTTTCAAGTGCCCCTGGGGTGCCGTTCGGAAACTGGGGAGGGTGTGTGATGGGGTGACACCGTAATATGTCGGTAGCTGCTCTACCAGATTTTTACGATTCAAACAGCGTATGTATCAACAGGTCGAGCGCTAACCGTTTAACGCATCGAATACACTTTTGATCGACCGGATCTTGGTTATCCGGAAATTAAATCGTTTAGCCCTATATTTTGATTGCACTCACCTACCGTTAAACGTACCGATCCAATATTTCGCTAAATACGCTCAAACCTATGCGCTAGCGCATAAAAGTAAAGTATAAACTTATGAAGACTAAAAAGTAGAGAATAAAAAATATATTAAAAAAACTTTTTAGAAACCACTCTTATACTGAATGCACTAAAAAGTAAAAAATATGTAAAAAAAAATTTAAACACCACTTTTAAATTAAACGCACTAAAACTTAAAAAATAATTTTAGGACGGTATCTCAGAATGGATTTGGCAACAAGCTTTAATAGTGATATGTAAGATTATGTGAAAGTCATAGCTTCAATTAGAAATTTGATGTTTTTTCCAATTTTTTCTTATGCGTGTTTGCACCCCACTCTTTAGGCCATTGATCACACATAAGAAAAAACTGGCAAAAACATCAAATTTTTAATTTGAAGCTATGACTTTCACGTAATCTTACATATCACCATCAAAGCTTGTTGTCAAATCAATTCTGAGATACCGTCCTAAATTTATTTTTTACCTTTTAGTGCGTTTAATGTAAGAGTGGTGTTTTAACAATTTTTTCTCCATATTTTTTTATTTATTTATGTGATTGTTTTTCTTCATAAAATAATGAACTATAACCAAAAAATAGGCACCGGAATGTACCGATAACTAGCGGAAAATCCTGATTCTAAATCTCTAATTTAACTTTCTTTACATCAATTTTCATAATTCAAAAAAATTATTTTACACAAGTAATCAATTTTGGACACATAATAATCCTATTCCGAGACGTCACCCGCCAGGCAACCCGCCCGTTCGGCCTGCAGCTGCTAAAAACTAGAATGAAAGCAAATAGACTTCATATTATTACGCACATAAAAATAATAAATAAAATAATATGTAAAAATAAATGGGACAATTTTCTTTCTTTTTTTTTGAATAAATACAAATAACAATTTGGATGATATTAACAGAAGATGCAAAAAATTATTTTTTTCTTCTTTTTAATATTATTTTATATTATTTAATAAAATAGTGTATTAATATTATTTTTCATCAAAAGAGTTACATTGTTTTTCAAGAGAATATTGTAATTTAATTTTCAATTAATTGTTAATATCTTTTAAACCGATGGGTAATTTATTAAATATTGTAATGTTAAGTATAATAAAATTCTTTCTTGGTAAGGCAAAGTAATAAGCTGTACTGCGTGAAAATTGTTATGTTGTTGTCGTAGTTTATGGATATTGCAATTTTGTAGCAATAACCATGTAAATCTTTTTTTTTTAAATAGGAAAAACTATTAATATAGTTAAATTAAAATTAAATATAATAATATTACCCGTTTGTAATATAAATTAAGTTCAACAAATTTTTTAAGCGAAGCTTCTTAACGCAGACTTCGGGATGGAAAGTCAACTAACAAAACACGAGTGTCACGAAAAAGCATCATGCGCTAGCTGGTAGCACAGTTCATTCAAGAATCGTGTTCAAAGAATGATAATGTTACTCTTTTGTGAACGGTTAATGATCACGCTAATATTTAAATATTTCAATCTCAGATTGGATTTAACTGTTGACGGATTTAAAAGATAGGATTTCATTGTCAGTTCATATTTCTTATTAATAAAAAAATTATCATGTGTATATTGCGTACACGATACTTTGCTCCATTAATAATTCATACAATATTGCGCAAGAAGCTTCGCTTCCGTAGTGTGTTCACGCACCCGTTCGCTCTCTATAATTTTTAATTTAAAATTGTAATCTAAATCTAAGAAGTCACCTAAAATTAGACGGCAAATTTTATAGTTAAGTACCGATGGAAAAAAAATATTCATTAAAACAAACGTACATTGCTACAATAAAAATATATAATGTAATAGTTACTAATTACACTACAAAAGTTGTATCAAAATTTAAAGTTGAATACTTTTATAGTCCATCATCCAGTAAATCTTTTTCACAGATGAAATTAATCAGAACATCCCACCAAGTGAAATCTGTAATCAATATCTATAATATATTATAAGTAGTTTACCGTTTTATTATTTTGTTTGTTAAAAAAGTTTAATGTGTAATTAAAATGTTATTCTAACATTAAATTCAAAAATATAATGAATCGTTGAAGTAATTAAGAGAATCCTAACCATTATAAGCGTGATTCTATTTAGAGGTACATTGTTTCAATAGATATATACTGAAATGTTCTGTAGTTTCATGTTATCCATTGTCACTATCTCGTCCACTATCAATATTAAGATGGGGTTTATAGTGTTTGGTTTTAATAAAAATTAAGAAAGACAAAAAGTAGTTGCAAATAAAACAAAAAATAAATAATGACAAATTATTCGATTTTTTCTAACAGACGTAAAATTACAAAAAGAGCCTTCCATAATACACAAAGTTCAGCCAAATAATCATTTAGAAGAGAAATCAAACATGCATATGCTGCAAATATTGTCATAAGTATTAAAATCAACAAAATGTCCTTCATTACACACCGCTTAAAATAAATACACTCTATTTAATCCCATATCTAAAATTTCCTATACAAATGCAAATACAAAATAATATCATATACTCCTTAAACTTAACATCCAATTTATAGTTCACTGCAAATTACTAAGAATTCATCAAATTACATAAAAAATTTTAACTTATGTTCAAAATAGGTAAAAGCACAATCAAATTACAGTTTATTTACACAACTGAGACACTTATATAAAAAAATTTAATGACCCTACATGGCAGAAAACACATTATTTTGCAAATTAAAAATGTATGTATACATTATATACGTTTACATTATTATTGTAGATATTAATAACTATAATATAATAGTTATTTATATATATATAACTATATATAATTAACAATAACTGTCAATTCAGTACAATCAAGTAAAATGAAATTTACTTAGAAATATACTAAATTTGACAATATACTAAATTTGTTAAAGAAACACACACACACACACACACACACATTAAAGCTATTTTCAATTACATTAGCTAACAGAAAAAGAATTTGGTGGAGACCACATAACTTCCTTGTACGCCTATTAAATTACATATACACATTTTTTAAAAAGTACATAAAATTTTATTTTATTAATGAAGATATTTTTTCATATTTTTTTTTTTTTTTGTTATTGCTATTACTGGATTATTATTTATCGTAAAAATGTTTTTACAATCAGAAGTTAATAATTATTAATAAATCAATACATTTAAATTATAAAAAGTTACAAAAAAAAAGGAAATGAAGTCTGATTCGAACCGATGTGCCTTCCCCTCGTAAGATCCAAATATTTCATTAATTAAAATTTTATTTGACTACAACTGTAACTCTGGAAGCAATGAAATTAAGTACCGTTTATGATATTTTGTTGAAAAGCTCTCAATGAGGGCTTATTACTGCAGTTATGAAAAAGTCCAAAATCCAAATTTCATGGAATTTTGGGCACTTTTAATCCAGTCTATAGCAATCAAAAGGGGGGGTACATAACTAGGTGTTACAACAGTCCTAAATCCAAAATTTCGACATCTACAGCTAATCGTTTTTTAAGTATGCAAGATACATATGTATGTACAGACATCACGCCGAAACTAGTCAAAATGGATATTTCCATTGAAATCTGAAAACCAAATTTTTTTGCAATCACAATACTTCCTTTACTTTGTACAAGGAAGTAAAAATAAATGGTCATTGTAAACAGCAATGTCACCTTCACCATCTTCAGTGAACGAGCTGCATAATAAAATAACTCTAAAAGGATCTATTGATAGCACATTACCAAATATTTAGAATATAAGTCCTTTTCATTTTTTTCTTTCAAAAGTTCTAAAATACTATGAATGATTACACTTTATAATTAGTTTTGAATTAGATGTCACTGTCTTTTTTTATTTACACACATCCATAGAACTACAAGATTCAAAGCATTGCTTGATAGGTATAACCATCTACAGTACTTTAATATCTTTTAAGGATAACTTGACACAACATACTTCTTATACCATTAAGTGGAATTTTAATAAGATTTTAATTATTTCTGCAACAATAGAATTTATGTATCAAGAATCTGATGTAACAAATTAATATTGTGTAAATATTTATGATTAAGAATACAATGAACATAAAATTTGTTTTAAAAAAAATTTGGGACAATTTTAAATTTCCTTCATTACTTTTCAGTTGAAAGAAATTTTTAATTCTGGGCAAGATAGTAAACTACTCCCCTCTATCCCAAACATCCCTTTTATTATCCTTAATCGCTTCTTTTTGATTATGTAGATCTGACCCTGTTAGATAATCCATGTTATGGATGTCAGGGTCTTGATGCCAGGACTACTGTAGCCTTGGTAAAATTTTATAAATCTACTATAGATCAACTCAGGGATTCATTTTCTTGTTCACTGGTTATACAATAAGCCTCAGCAAAGTACCTATAGGGTAAAATTGAGTCTCCAAATTCATCTAAAATAAAAAAATAAAAGTATGAATTTCCTAGGACAACACAAAAAATGCATCACATCATTAAAATCTATTCAGAATGTTAGCATATACAAAATGGAAAAAAAGGAAGAACAAAAACCTTTAATAATTATCATTTTAAAATGCAATTTTTATTAATTAATTTTGTACTCATTAGCTGATAGTTTATTTCATAATTATAATGAATACTATTATTTTCACAAGACGTACAAGTTTCTCATATTTAATAAGTATGGCTGTTATGTAAGAAATGAATAAAATAAGAAAAAACTAATATTGAAACACTTTACAAGAGATAAAGTTTCACAATAATGGAAGCTTCTAATGTAAGATAATGATGGATGTTGTTATAGAGTATATACAGATAAAGAGAGGTAAGGAGAAAGGGTTAAAAGGAATATGGGAGGTAAAATTGCTAAGACAGGTAAGGAAGGTGAGAAGGATAAAAGGAGGGGTGGTAGAGCTTGTAGAGGAAGCTCATCGTAAAGAAAATTGAATCGAGGAACGGTACGCAGTTGCCGTTATTTGATAAACTAGAATGATGCGATATAACGTGTAATTGTATACATGCACGTTCTTCATTTCCCACTCCATTTTAGACTCATTTTGCTACCAGCTACACAGTATAAACTGTATCCCCCAAATCTGTCCACCTGTTATTTCATTTTTACATTCCCAGTTTTTTGATTCTTTTTCCTTAAATAAAAAATATATACTACAGTTAAGTATAATCGTGATTAAAACATCATTAATTAATGACAATAAAAATTTCTGGAACTTTATTTTAATAACTAATAACACAGGATTTATTTGATAATAAATCTGGGTAACAAAAGACTTTTGATTATAATATGAAGGACATACATTAATTCTGCTGAACACATATTGATTTGCTTATTGCAAAAATCATTAGCTGTTAGTTCATATCAGAGAAGGAAAAAACTGATCACTAATCCATAATTCTTTCTTGGTTTGGTATCCATTTCAAGAATTATTTTAAAATAGTAATAGTAGCAATTGGGAAATATCAATTTTACTTCATGTAATATTCATAAATCTCAATACACCTGTGTAGCTTTTCTGATTTAGCCTTCATAAATAACTACATCTACTCTCCATGTACTGAATATGAATACAGCATGTTACATGTGAGTACTCGGCAAGAATGATTGTTAATATTAAAACTGTAAAACATTATGTTTTAAGATAAGTAAGAAAATGAATAATACCTTGCCAACACGCAATAACAGTACATACTTACATTTTTATTCTACATTAAATTAATCTGAAAATACTATTTTTTTTTTATTTATTTTTTTTTATTTAAACAAAAGCTTATTAAAAGTGTTCTAACATGGATGAGACTAGTTAGAAAAATGAATTTCATTAGTAATAAATTCCCTGGAACAATGAGCTTTATTAAAAACGAAGCTTTGTTAAGTACTTATTAGAACAAATTGGCAAAGAGAGAAGTAAATAATTTTTTTAAAACACTCTAGACCCAGATATATATTTCAGTTGTTAAATAATTCTCTTAATAATTATAAATGGAATTATTTAAAACTAATATTTTTGTAATACAAAAACAACTGAATTGTTTTATTTAACCAACTTGTAGAAAGTTGGATCATACTGGCTGGTCCAGATGGAGAGTTTAAGTATGAACTTTATTATAAGCTAACCTTTGCTTTCAATCTTGACTACATGCATTAAGGAGGTATTGTATTTTATTTCTTTGTTTATACATAAATAAAAATGTACATTTTTATAACGATTAATTCTGATAACTACAGGCTGACACCTAGTTGCAATCCCTTCTTTTTGTAAAAAAATAATTTTTTTTTTTAAATATGAAAAACACTAAGCATAACCAGGATATAAAATCAGAAATTTTAAGTTAAAAGGTAAAACCATACACCAGATTTTTTAATAAAAATTCTCATTTTCCACAAATGATGCTTAATAATTTTAATTCTGTTGTTTATTTATTTTTTTGTTTTTTATTTATATTTATTTTTATAAATTCCATTATAAATAGTAATGATGATGATTGTTTAATATTTGAAATGTGCAAAAAGTTTTATAATATTACTTTCTGTAACAGAATTTGATCATTCTCACTGTTATTTTATGAATTTATCAATTTAAATTACAGCAAACAATGAAAAAATTAATTGAATTAGAAATAAAAATATAACCTGTAAATGAATAATTCAGATTTTAGGTTAATTAAGTAAATCAATCAGTGAATAACAGCATAATACATTTAAATCAATATTAAATTTATTACTATATAACTTTATCAATGCGATTCATTCCAGTGACAATAGTCATTATATATATGAAAGCAATGGTTGTATACAATAAGATGAAAGATGCCAATTCAATTTCAGTGAGATTGCAAGAACAAACCCTGAAGACAATGGGTTATTACTCGTGCCTTGATTATGCATATTGACTTTGAATTATCTTCCCTTCACGCATTTCTCCTCCTCTTTTCCTATTCTAAGTCAACTCTTCCTCCTACTTCCCTAGCTAGAGAAAATTAAATGAAGGAAGCATAGTATAACTTACCAGAAAATACCAAACTAGTAGTGACATTAACACTTTTCTGAATTCTCTGCGTTACATAATGTTGTAATAATTAAAATGTAGACCAAATAATGTAAAATTTTATTTTTTAATTAGGGAGCAAATAGTTTTATAAATGGATAGTTTACACGACAAACAAGTTTAATTTAACTGTAATATAATTTTATTTTTTTGGCAGTACATTAACTACTGAATCAGGTAGAACATTAATTAATAGTTAACAAACCCAGTTGATAGAGCGGGAAATTATAAATTAATCAAGATAATGATTAATGAATAAGATACATAGAGCAAACTAAAAGACAGAAGAAAATAGAAACCAGAATAAAAGAACAAAGGACTTGTTATAGTACATATATATTGTATAACTAACTATAGTATATATTATAACAGAAGACCCAAAAAAATCAGCTGTGACAAATCTATGCTTGGAATCCACTCATAGAATAGATTTATTAGAAGCAAATATTTTAAAACACTTAATGTTAGACAACAAAAAACATACAAGCAGATTATTATACTAGCATTGTTATTTAATAACACCATACTCCTACACAAAGTAAACAAGAAAACGCCTGCTAACAAATTGTACTGCATTTTACATTTCACTGCAGAATATGAACAAAAGTTATCATTCAATTTTTTGACCTTACCTCTTCTAAAAATAATAATACGCAATGTAATACAACTGACACCTTATTCATAAAAAAAGTCTAACCATCCCTACACGATAAAAACATGCAACTTTCTTACATAATGTTATATCACCTAACACATACACCTTTTGGTCAGCCGACAACTATACTGAAGTACTGAATACAGTAAAACATCTGACATGGGATTAACCAATAACTCTTAAGATGAAACAAGTTACATTAAATACAGACCCAAAATCAACACCTAATGACAAAAAATATATACCCAAAAGTCATACAAAATTGCCAACATTTTCCGAAAAGAAGGTATTCTTTCAAAATTGGCAAAATCAAACAGAACATTATCAATTTCAGGCATATACAAATTAAACTCCAGTTACTGCACTAAATACTACACTGCATAGGCTGGATCCACATTCACTAACAGATACAAAGAACATATATGGGCAATGTACACAACAGAATCAAATTTTACAAATCATTTCATAATAATGTGATAAAATTTTATAAAACCCACAAAGATGTTCTGAAAAACATATCTACTGCAGCGCCCCTGGCAACTTATAACCGTAATACTAATCTAAGAACCTGCTCTGAGGTGATACTTAAGTAATGCAAAAAAACAGCAGCAAAACTGGTCCGAATGTTTTACAGAAACACATCTATTGCAGTGCCCCCTGGTGGCCTATAACAATAAAACATGTCTAAGATCCTGCTCTAAAGTGATACTTATATAATGCAAAAAACCGCATCGAAATCAGTCCCATAGTTTTCGAGGAAAATGGTAACAGACATACATGCGCGCACGCATGCATGCAACCTTTTACTCCAAATACATACACGTCTTCGTTCTGTCAACCAAAAACAGAATATTACCAAAACTCAGAGTTTTAAACATATATATATATAATAACAACCAAAGTCCCAACAAGCTTAAACAAAACAAAATTTACAAACGCATAAAAATTGACAGAAACAACATATTAAACGCGCAAATACGACAAAATCAAATATATAATTCTAATACATACTTAAAAAGATCTCTAAACTTTGTAAGATGGATGTCATTAACACCAGTTCTACTGAAGGACAAGTTATTCTATTAACTCTATGGAAATATAAGTTACATTATTTTGAAAGCGAGTCGTTTAATAATTTTTCATTAACAACAAGAAATAAAAGGTTTATAAAATAACCATAATGAACAGTAATTGGATGGTAAGGAATCACAATTATAACAATGATGATAAACTAATTGTGGCCAACTTCTATCATATAGAAATATAAAAACAACCGATATTTTAAATCCTTTTTTAACATACTTACATTTTCTACAAAATATTCTATTCAGTGATAGATACAAAAGGCATCAGATTTGCTTTCTTTAAGAATAATTAAGTCTCACCAGTTCCTGTAGTGAAGTTGTACATAGGACTGACTCAAAGCATTATGGCACTGAATCAGTTGTTTTGGCAAGCAAATATATCAGTTGATTTGGTGTATTATGCTCACAGAAAACAATAATCAGGAGGGCAGGAAACTACTTCAATTTTCATTTACTATTGTAAAAAAGTCATGGGATGCTTGTTATTCCGTATAATCTACACCATTTTTGGAAATCAATAATGTGTTATGTCCAGTTACCTACAACTGCTTGGTTATGATGGAATTTAATATACACTCAAATATTATAATTTAACATGAATCAAACAGTTGAGAATCTAAATCATAACAATAACAAAAAAATGGACTTTAAATAAAGCCACAAAGTGATAATAGCCTATTTAAATTTAAAAATTTCTGTCAAATTTTATGAAAATTATTCTATCAAATGAACATTAAATATGTATGTAAAGATATTTCTATGGTTGTAAGAGTTTTCATTTTTGGTCATCCTGTTCCTTTTAAAGTAAAATCTTTTTATTAATTATTGTACTGCTTTGAATGCGCCTTTTTTTACAGATTAAAGGGTCAAAATGTCAGGTGCATCTTCAATTAGAAATCTAATGCTATTTGACATAAACACATACTTAATAAGTATAAAGCTGAACTTTTTAAATCCTTAAGCCTGTTCAACGTCGAATGGACATCTGACAGGAAACGTGAAAGAACATTTGTCATCATGTATAGAACTTATACAAATTTCTAAAAAGATGAGTGATCTCGAAGATTTACATCTCAACAGCTTTATCGCTGTTGACATCATATTTTAGTGAAGAGTCATCGTTCTGGAATTTGTGCACGTGCTCTATGCATGATGACAAACATTCTTTCACCTCTTCTTTTTCGGGACCAAAACGCATAAAATATCCGGAAATCGATGCTGCTGTTTTGGCCTATTTTAAGAAACTACGTACAAAAGGTCTTCCGGTGACAAGAGATGCACTGATGTTAAAGACTAGGAAAATTGCAAGGAATAATGTTCAATTTAAAGCTAGCCGTGGGTGATGTGAGAAATTTATGAAAAGGCAATGTCTGTCTTTGCGTCACAGAACCTCCATTTTCCAGACATTACTATCAGATCACTAGCATAAATTAGTGCAATATCAATGTTACATAATCGATCTACGATTAAAGAAACAATACTCTCTCAGTCAAATCGGTAATGCTGATGAAGTTGCTGTGTTCTTTGATATACTATCAAAGTACACCGTAAGTTAGAAGGGGCAAAAACAAGTAACGATAAAAACAATTGGATATGAGAAAGTAAGAGTAACTGTTATGTTGAGTGCTACTGCCGAAGGAAATAAATTATCGCTATATGTAATTCTCAACAGGAAAACTGTACCAAAAGAAAGGTTCTGTGATTGTGTAATTGTTCAAGCTCAACAGAATCCCTGGATGACGAGAAATCCAATGCAAGATTGGTTAGGATGTATGTGGGAACTTAGACCGGGTGAAGTGACTTCAGGAACGAAACAATATTTTAGTGTTGGATGCTTTTCGTGGTCATTTGTCTGACAACATTAAAACAAATTTACAAATGGAAAATGTGATTTAGTTGTAATTCCTTTCTTTTTCATGTTTAGCCTCAGAGAATTACTTTTCAGGTAATACTTCACAGGATGAATGAGTATGATATGTATGCATGTAAATGAAGTGTAGTCTTGTACAGTCTCAGTTTGACCATTCCTGTGGTTAATTGAAACCTAACCACCAAAGAACACGGCATCCACGATCTAGTATTCAAATCCATATAAAAGTAACTGCCTTTACTAGGACTTAGTTGTAATTCCTGGAGGTATGACAAGTCAACTACAACCACTGGATGTTGGGGTTAATAAATCTTTTAAAGATCGTATTCATGCACAATACAATTAGTGGTTGACTGAAAATCATCATCCTGTCATACCGAGCAACAAAATTAAACAATTGTCAGCAACTACAACTGCTGACAAAAAAGTCATTCTTAAAGTGCTGCTTGTTGATTGCATTGGATGGTTCTGATGGCGATGTTCTTTGTAACCACAGTGACGCAAATGAATTTGACTCAGATGAATCTGACGACGACTCGACAACAACATAGAAAGCTAATGAGACACACTTGTGACAGGAGTCACGAAAAATTACTGAGATTAGCGATAAAATACCGTACTTATAAATCTAAATATGTATGTAGCGAACTACATTACATTTCAGGTACTATAATACAAAATATAGTGTTAAGTGGTTTACTGCATATTTGAATTATTCAATAAATTGCTTTAAGTAGCTACTATTGAATTTTTTATATTCATTTTTCAAAATAGAATGAACTTAATGAATAATACTGATATATACAAAATACTAATATGACTTACCATTAATTATAATAAATAATTATACAGTATTTTAATATTTTATTGGATATTTTTATTTTTCCAGAAATTATCTACTAAGTTTTGGGTGCTTCTTAGATTCTATGCTGTCTCAAATTCGAAGAACTGCGGAACTTATCTTAATTTATGATAGATGAGTCCAACAGAGTACAGAGTCAATCCAGTCAGAGAGGTTAGAGAATGGTTCGTAATATGTTGTAAGTTAACAATTTGCTTTGGGCTTAAACTTATATTTGATTTTGGAATCAATATTTAACATTTAATAAAACACATATTTATTTGTACTGTTTAATATGTGTTTTATTAAATATATATGGCTTTTCTTTTCTATTTTATGGTTGCTTTTCGTTAATTCTGTTACAACTGATGATAATTATTTATCAGTCACTTTGTCTTATTTATTTATATTTATTAAGAAAACAAAGTTCTTTTGTATACTGTTGTTAGCTTTTAAGATAAATTAATATTTATAGAATTATATAATTTACTTTTTCAATCCATGAAACAATAACAGAGAGATTCCTGAAGGAAATAATTTTGTGAACCTTTTGTGTAACTATATGAAGGCTGACCTAAAAAAATTGTTGAAACAAGCTATCAAAACAATCTACATCAGAATTATAACATTAATATTTTAAAAGTCCATACCATCTATGTGATTTCAATTCAAATGGAGTTTGTAAACTCCAGTTTTAGGAAAATATTTTTTAAAATAACTTAAGATTCTTAAAAATTATAATGAAAATAGTTCCAGCAATTAAATAATAAAACTTTATTGATTTAAGCAAGACTTAAGTATTTTAAGTTTCTTTCATGAAAGATGTCAATTAATGTGTTTCTAGAAAAATATTTCCCTACCTACCAAGCTCTGAGACAGCATTAATTATATTATTATAAATTTATTAATTTCACATTCAAAATTTGTTTTATTTATAATAAACTAAGTATTGAAATCAGGGCTAATAAAATAACGTCAGGAACATAATCATTTAATTTTCTATAAATCGATAACTACAGTAACTACACAAAATAGTTTTTTTAAATATTATTTTTCAATTTAAAAAATGAATAAAGTCAGCAGAGAAAAGTTTAACATTGATGACAAACTTTTCCTAAAGATATACACCATACAACCGTACCTTCATTACAAGAAAAAAGTCTCTTTCCTACCTGTCAAACTAAATATTTTGTAAAAATTAGTTTAGTTTACCACCAAAGATTTACTTTCCACCTCTCACTCTATCAATAGATGAAAAAAAATTATAAAACTCAAAGTAGTTTAATAAAAACTTGTCAATTCGTAACACTGGTTCCACTCAACCATGTTCATTTCTGACAAGTTTCTATCTCCAGAGATAACAAAAGTTGACACAAAATATTAAAACTGAATAATTATATATAAAATCTACACTTTGTGTACCAATTTAAAGTTACAAATTAACAATATTGATACAACCTGTAATGATCAATCATTGATAACATGCTATCTTTCATATCAAAATATGAATATATATGCATACTAATCTCTAATAGCATATTCACTCTAATAAGACAATTAAAAAATTGTTCTATATTTTCAAATGCAGGGGTGACTAGCAAAATCTTTAAAAATAAATCCAACTAAGAGGTAATTTGATGAAAAAAAATTTAATATAAAAAAGTGGTAAAAAAAAATGGCTATAAAAAAATAAATAAAAAATTATCAAAATGTACGAATCATTAAAAAAAGTTCTACCTCATCTAATAATTAAAAATCAATATCTAAAATAATAATACAATTTAACTATGGATAGTTTAAGCTAAAAGTACAAGGTTAGACTACTACTATTTTTCAGTATATGAGGGAAATGTAAGTCATAGTACAAAAATTATTTATTCCCATGCAAGAAAACAGAAAAAAAATCTCTTTTTCTAGACCAATGAGAGGAAGAAATTCAGAAATAGGTACAGCCATTTAATTTATTTTAATTGAATTAGTTAAAAAGATTTATCATTATAAAGCAAGAGTTAATGTTAAATATGAAGGAGATCTCGGTGAATAGTAATATTTTATTTAAGCCAAGCCATGGATGGTGCGATAAATTTATGTAAACTGTGGGTGAAAAACACATTACAACAACCAGTTATGAAAAGTTAATTGTTAACCACAATGCTAAGTGTGAGCTCTGATAATAATAAATTATTCTCTTTCGTGATACTTAATAGAAAGACAGTCCAAACAGGAAATTTCAATTATAGTAAATAGTAAACTTTCTGGAATTTTTGATTGGTTAGTTGTCATAACCATAATGGCTGTAAATGACATGACATGAGAAAAATGTTATACCCAAAAAATATCATTATAGATTCCCAAGAATAGTAAATATCCATACCAGGCTTATTAAGGAACGTGGAGAATAAAGTGGATTACTGTTCCCTTATTTATTAATTTGAATATACTACTGCATAACAGTCTACTGAATTATCCTATCCTTTTCAGGTGTGAAACAATATATCATTTGTATTGTCTCAGTTCAGTAGGTTAAACAAAATTAGATTGATCTTCTTTTTTTAGAGGTGGAGGAACCCCATTTACAGGTGCCTGGGCATATTGGGCTCGCTAACAGGTTCCACAAGATGTTATTAAATGTGTATCTGTTCTGCGCACTACCGACTAAACCTCCACCCCTGGCTACCCATCCTTCCTGGTACAGCTGGCGTGCATTACTTCAGGAAGGAATATACCCTCACACACATTCAGACACCACAATAAAATGACACGGAGCATACACCCACACGATACCAAACATCAGACTAAAATCTCACCACAGACTCCACGACATCCAATCATCACACAGAAAACATACCTCACGCCGCACACTCCACACATCACATCAAAGCCAGTCACATCCATTCACATGAAAAATATTAGATTAACCTAATTAGATTTGATTTTTAAATATATATGCCACTTATAATATTTAAGATAAAAAAAAATGTTTATGCATAAAACTTTGCTCCTTTAAAATGACAAAATTAAAAAATATACTACTATCTTTAACATTTTACTTACATTTTTGCTTATTAAAAGTAATATAATAGTAAACAAAGTTGTTAATAATTTTTAAACCAGTAAAAAGTAATGAAAAACTTGTTGAAATTCAACTCTACACCAAGGGAATTCTGTTTTAATATATTATAATAGAAGTAGTTAAAAACGCCTACAATGCAATTTAAGCCTGAAAAAAGATGCTTTTTGTTTAATCTACTACATATCTTGTACTAAAAGTTGAAAACTATTACCACCCTGACACCACCAAATTAAAATAAAATAAGAATTAAAATTTTACTGGATGGCTGGGTAAAAGATAAACATTAAATAAAATTTTCCTATTTTTACAGATATGCATATATCACTCTATATCCCACTGATACAGATTAAAAGCTGTTACCTAAATAATACTGATTATTTAGAGGAAAATAATGAAAATGTCTACCCAATGGATTAAAACAATAAAAAAAAATACTATTTCAATATAACCTTGTTTATCTGGACTAAACAAGACAAGATGCAGTTGGGATGAATAGAAGTTTAGATTATTCAGAAATCCTAATTAACTTATTAAAATCACAACAGATGACAAGTATAAAAGTACAGAAACCAAGCTTTTGAAATCATTTTTAACATATGTATTCAAATTTTTCTTAAACTTCATTTAGTTTCAACTACCTCATAAACTCATTCTTTTTATAAAGGACTGGAGCGAGTTCAATGTGCTGTTGTGCTATAACAAATAATGATATTTCTATAAACACTCATATCCAACTACCTAGCAGTTGTATAATCAATAATTTTTAATTTACTGATGAGTTAATGTAAAAAATTTTAAAGTTGAAAAAAAAAATAAATTTGCATGTTAAATGTTTATGATGCTAACATTTTATGATGAATACCAGCTAAAAGTTAAAAGATTTATCCAAAATTATGAAGAAAAAAGGAAAGCCCAGAAGTTATCTAAAAAATCAATTCTGTAGCCTGGAGGTAAAGGACACTATCTCCATTTTTGTTGAAAATGCTTTGAAATTCGCTTATTCTAATTTCCTTTGCTTATCATCATCCTTCCATCATAACCTTTCATACCAAAATACCTTAAAAGAAATAAGAAATTAAGCCTCCGTGTATGTGTAAAATTTAGTGTTACCAAAAAATTACTAAAATACAATGGAATGAAATTTTTAAGGGTAATTGGGATTCATGTTCAAAAAAGTATTATTTTTGCAGTATTCCATACTGCAAACACAATTGTAGGAATTTTAAATCACTGTACGGTAAGACATCTACGTTTATTTACAGGAAAGTTTTTAATAAGCAGCCAATATTCCTCCCACAATTTGATCACATTAAAGTTCAGCAAGAATAGCGTTTACAGTTGATACTTACCCATTACAAATCGTTCATAATTCATAAGACATGGTTATAAATTATTTTGTATAAAATTATTTTTAACAAAAAATATTTATTTTGTTTTGAATTAATAATTCAGAACAAAAATAAAACAATATAATATTTCATTAATTAAAGAATAATAATAACAATAGATAAATAACAAAAATGTTATCAATAATAAAGTCGACTTACTGTTTATGTCAATTTAGGTCTTGGTTTAATTACGTTACTTTTCGTAATAACGCACGCATACAAATATCAGCACTATTTGATAAACACAATATGTATTAAACACGTAATTAATAAAGTTTACAAATTATAACATAATACGTAAATAACGTAATGATATTGCTTTTAATAAACTTATTTTATAATATAGCAATGCATTTTATTAATAACAAGTAAACGCGGTAACACAATACTACCATCAACACCACACATATACAAATACCTACCCTACTTCTGCTATCTAGCGGTAAAATAAATAACCCTAACAACAAAATAAGAAAATACACTCTGCTGTTAAACAGCGAGTCTACGTACGTAACACTAGTAGTCGCAATAAACTGAATTCAATAAAAATTTAAAAAAAACCGTTCTATTTAATATCGACTAAGTAAACAATATAAATCCTGCAACTATAAAAAAAACATTTCAAAATAAATATAAACCTTAATTCAACCATACCAGTGCTTAGACAATAAATACCGTAACATATATTCTAATTATAATTCAAAATTATTTTCATACTCTAAATATTTTTAATTGAATTTTTATTTATTTATTTTTAGAATCTGACAAAAAATATAATATACTTAGTGTTCAAAAAGTCATGCAACCTTATGGAAGAATGTTTCCTTCTTTTACTGCGGGTTTAATTGAGGAAAAATGGGTTACACAATGCAGTAGAACACATTCATCGTCTCCCAATACATTAGATGTGCCAGCTATGCTCAGACCCAGAATGCCTGCACAGAAAAGTATAGTCTGGATGCACCAAACAAGTCTTCCATCAAGTGACTATAGACAAGTTCCAAGAGACAGGTATTGTGACAGATGCAGCCAAGTGGCCGACCGGAAGTGCTAACACCAGAAAAGTTTATCGACGGGCAAGCTGCATATTCTGTTAGTTCCAAGATGTCTGTGCAACATAATCTAGTCAGTCTGGTCTCTCAGTTGGTAGTGCCCACACGGCATTGTGAAAGTGTTTAAAGATGCATCAGTATAGAATTCGTGTTGTTGACTAGTTACCAGCAAACACTGGAAAACGTGTAGCTTACTGTCAAAGGTTCATCTGCAACGACAGATAGGGAAGAACTCGACGATTGCTTTCGGTCTGACGAGGTAAAGTTCCACCTTGATGGATACATAAATGCGCAGATTTCATGCATTTAGTGTTCGGAAAATCCACATCAGCTACAAAAGTCTCCTCTGCACGGACAAAAAGTGGGTGTTGGTGTGCAATGTCACACACATGAATCTTCATGACATTCATTCTTTCATTGCACAGTAAACAGTGAGCACTACATACAAATGGTGCAACACCATTTGTACACCTGGAGACCGGCTAGAGTACACTTGGTTTCAGCAGGACAGTGCTACGGATCATACAGCCAACAACACTAAAATTTTCTTGGATCAGCATTTTCATGGACAAATGATTTCGAAGGGGTTTTAGCCTCCTCGGTCTCCTGACTTTTTCTTGTGAGGATACCTTAAGGACGCTGCTTTTAAAACTCATCCTCACACCATTTCCGAATTGCAGAGCGAAATTGAACGATTAGTCGCTTCAATTTCTCAAAAACCTTACATGTGTTTAAGAGCATGCAACGTCGTGTTCAATTATGTGAATCACATAACGGAAACCACTTTCAACAACTATTATAACTTACTCATTTTCCCATAAAGTTGCGTCTCTTTTTGAACACTAGTAGTAAAGGGTCATTCACGGGAACCGAATGTTTTTGAAGTGGGTTGTACTCGGGCGCTCGTGGTGGGAGGGGCACGTGGCTGGTGTCTGACGTTTCCTTTGTTCATAGCATTTACATTTTAGTCGTTGCTGTGGAGCCGTGGACGCTAGACCAACGCCTGTACGCGTATGACAGTTTTGTGCGAAATGACGAATCCGTAACTGCTGTTCAGCGAGATTTCCGCCGTCAGTTTAATATCCATCGTAATGCAAGTGTTCCTTCTCGTAACACAATATTGCGATGGGTAAACAACCTTCGAACAAGCGGTTCAATATTGAAGAAAAAACCACCGGGTCCCCGACGAACTGCTAGCACTCCGGAGAACATCGAACGAGTAAGGAAAGCCATTGTCAGAAGCGCCATTGTCACGCCGCTCTATTCAGAGGCGTGACAATGAATTCGTCTTACCGTACTTATGCTCAAATGAGCATAAGTACGGTAAGACGAATTCTGCATACAGACCTACATTTCCATCCTTACAAGATAGCCGTCGTGCAGCAGTTAAACGAGCAAGATTCCACGCAGCGATTACAATTTGGTCGACAAATGCTTACCGTTTTTGAAGAAAATGAAAATTTGTTATTGCCAATGAGTGACGAAGCCCATTTTCATCTGAATGGCTTCGTCAACAAACAGAATTGCCGGTATCGGGCAGAAAGAAACCCACATCAGCTTCACGAGAGACCACTTCATAGCCCAAAGGTGACTGTCTGGTGTGCAATAGGAAAGGTCGATGTTATTGGACCATATTTTTTTGAAGAAAATGACGCTGCCGTAACTGTAACAGCTGATCGTTACATTGCGTTGTTGAATACGTTTTTCATCTCTGAGTTACGAAACCGGGGAATCGATTTTCAAAATGTGTTATTCCAGCAGGATGGAGCTACAGCGCACACAGCGAGGGCAACGATGGCTGTTCTCCGTAACTTGTTTCCGGGACGGATCGTTTCCAGATTCGGCGACATTCCTTGGCCCCCTCGGTCCCCCGACTTGAGTAGTTGTGATTTTTTTCTGTCGGGGTTTCTGAAATCGCGTGTGTACGGCAATAAACAGCGTACATTGGAGGAGGACCTCAAGATCGCAATTCGTAATCACGTCACCCAGATTGATGTAGACATGCTGCAAAGAATTGAGGCCAGTTACCGTGAAAGGTTACAACAATGTATTGCCCAAAATGGACATCACTTGCCAATAGATGTTATATACATGCTAGTAAATGTTAGCTAAATTTTAAATTATATTAAATGATTTTTAATTAATTTTGCGCAGAAATAAAAAGAAATTCATCGTTTTTTTTAAAGTAAAGTACAGTTTCAAATAAACTAAAAGTGAAGACATGATAAAATTCGATCTGACATGATAAAAACATTTCCTTTAATATTTATTTTAACAAAGTTATAATTTAATTATAAAATCATTTGTTTTATAAAATGAACTTAAAATATAATGTACCCTGAAAATCCAGCGGTTCTAGATACAAAAAGCAGATGGAATGCTGGGGTTGGTCATTAAACCATTAAAGTTGTTAATTTGTATTCATATTTCAATCACATTCGAGGCTTCGGCCTTAGCTCCCACGTGATCTTGCGAGAGCCAATTGCACCGCAGCATGCTTCAGTTCAGCCGGCCGCTGATATATACGCTCTCTCTCACACTTCAACCTTTTTCTGTTTAGCCTCCGGAACCCCCGTCAGGATTACTTAAGAGGATGAATGAAGATGATAGGTATAAGTGTAAATGAAGTGTAGTCTTGTACATTCTCAGTTCGACCATTTCTGAGATGTGTGATTAATTGAAATCTAACCACCAAAGAACACCGGTGTCCACGATCTACTATTCAAATCAGTACAAAAGTAACTGCCTTTACTAGGATTTGAACCTTAGAAGTCTCGACTTCGAAATCCGCTGATTTGTGAAGACGCGTTCACCACTAGACCAATCAGGTGGGTTCTCACACTGTAACCTACCACTAGCATTATTTACTCGCACTCGTGTATAACATTCCCGATCACCTGGTAGAGAAAAAGTCCCACCAAAATGGCCTGTCCTTTTAAAAATATTTTTTCTGGGTATAAATATTATTCAGTATAAACCTCAAAAATATTTTTTTCGATATTTATGAAATACAATTTTGAAACGGCCTGGCAAAATTTTAAAACCGACTAAACAGTCTGGCTATTTTATTTTTTATTTCATTAAATACTAAATTTGAAGGTATTAAAATTTCAAAATGCCTCAAGGATTTTTTTTGCAAATAAAATTTCACAAAGTTAAAAATTCGCTACCCTTCAGCCAGGTCTTAGATTTTGTGTTCAGTCATTGCAAAAGAAGTGTTACAAAAATTTTCACGGTGCCTCAAATTACTGCCCTAAAATGTTTAACAGCTCTCCTACTATAAGTGGCAGCAATAAATAAGGCATAGTTTTAAGTACAGATAATTTTTTATTTCATTTGTAAATGTAAATTTGAGATTACTAGAGATCTATTAGGTAAATTTCCTAAAAAAAAGCTACCTATTGTTATGGGTACCATAACTAGACTTTCAAAAATTTTGACATATCTTCGCGTTTACATCCCCCAGACCCCAAAAGCACCGTCAGTTCAAAACTGTATCTATACATATACACAAATTTCATTTTCTTGTGGACAACTATCGTAATTAATTGCCGTAATTTTGCGTCAATCACTTTCAAATTGATACATAAAATATAACGACCTAAAACCTCGGTCGAGTTCGTTAATGGACAAAATCGGACCACAAGGATGGAAAAGCTTTTCGAAAAAAAAACAAAATATTGCTATAATTTTGTATAACTTTCTTATTAAGTAAAATATCGAATTCGTTTAACGTTCCTACTATTGTTTCGATAAGGGCCAAAAACATATGTCTAGGTAAATTTTTTGATGTCACCTACCACTGGCCCACGGGTGGAAAAAATTGGGTTTCGAAGACAAAAAATCGCACCTCCCTTAATAGGCACAGTATCGAATCGGTTTAAAGCGTTCGTTAGTCCTTTAAACATTACCTACAACTTTTGTCTAAAACAATTTTTGATATGACCAACGGTTACGGCAAGGGATGACCAAAATGTTGCTGGAATTGTAAGAAGATGGGGCTTGTCGTGTGAAAAATATATGAAACTTTTTTCACATGCAATCATTGCCGTACTGAGTGAATTTGAAGTTTTTCTTAACTTTTAGGTGGAAATATTTTTTATCCCCTAATTAGCACCGGTGAAAAGTACGTCCGCCTTCCGGCGTGCCAAAAGGGATTTTTTTGTTAATTGTTTTATATTATTTCTTTGCTGTTGATGTAGAAAATTTTTTTAAAATTATATGGTTTATTTCAATAATAAACACTGCATCGCTAAAGTAATTAACAATCTTATTTTCACTTTGAGTTATATGTTTATTTATCATTTATAATTACAAAAATACCTTTATGTTCTATGAAGTCTGACTTATCCCATAGAAAAGCCCATGCTATTGCCATTTTGCTACAAATATAATATGCAACGAGATTGCAGTTATTTCAAAATCAGTAAAACTTTATACAAAGATTATTTACTTCTACTATTTAAAAAAGACTTGTTTATATCTTTATCAATGAATAATGACACCTTGTTCACTGCTCACTCAGTGAAATCACTGAATAGTTTGACTATATGGGAAACCATTACCCCATAGTAGTGTGGTGGGACTCTCTTGTGGGCCTACCCACTAAACCCGTGCTCCTTTACAACATGGGATGACGGGCCCACCTTACAATATTTTATGTATATATATATATATATATATATATATATACATATTTTTTTTTTAACTTCAACGTCTTCCATAGAGACAGACTATATTCATGCCTGAGGAGGTCCAGGCTGTGCTACTAAAATCGGAGAGGCGATGTCTGGATTTACAAACAAGATCATGGAAGAACTAAGGGTATGGAAGGAGTCTATCTCAAGCACGAGGCGTCGGAGGGTACGGGAGCGGACAGGCTCTCTGCTGAGCGTCTAGGGGGTACCCCGTGCATGTTGAGATCGCCTGGGTGCGTTGAGGCTGGTTACTCCGCCTGTGTTCTCGATGACGGCCTTCGATAAGTAGTGTGAAAGACTTGTGTGCTAGATGTGTATGATGCGTGTTTGTTGATCTGTTGCGAATGTTGGTGTGCTTGTGACATGATGTGTGGTATTCTTGTTTTCTTGCTCTGTGTATGACTGTGTGTGAGGACGTATCACCCCCCCTTCATGATGAAATGCTTCCTTAAGTTGTTCCAGGAAAGGTGGGGAGCCAGGGGTGGAGGTTTAGTCGGTAGTACGCAGGTTAATAATGCACTTAATAACACCTTGCGGAATCTGTTAACGAGGAGCTCGTAAACTACCTAGGCGCCCGTAAATGGGGTTTCTTCACCTCTTTAAAAAAAAAAACTTCGACCTCTTGGAGCCGGTAACGTACTCCCCAAGGGAGACTCAGAAGTAGTTGTTATTTACCCTGGACATCTTCTTTCTTTTTCCTGTTTAGCCTCCGGTAACAGTAGGGTAAAAATGCCGCTTCTGGCACACTTGGCGCCAGACTGTCTGGGGGTCAAAGCCCAAGGTCAAGTTCGAAGTCCAAGGTCAAGGTCAAAATCGAAGGTCAGGGCCACAGTCCAAGGTCAAGGTCAAAAGTCCAAGGTCGCAAGTCCAATGCCACAAGTCCGAGGTCAAGGTCAAAATCCAAGGCCAAGGTCAAAGTCCAAGGTCAGAATCCAAGGTCAAGGTCACGAGTCCAAGGTCAAGATCACAGTCCAAGGTCAAGGTCACAGTCCACGACCAAGGTCAAAAGTCCAAGGTCAGGATCAAAGCCCAAGGTCAAAGTCCAGGGTCAAGGTCACAAATACAGGGTCAAGGTCAAAGTCCAAGGTCAAAAGTTCAAGGTCAAAGTCCAAGGTCACAAGTCCAAGGTCAAAGTCCAAGATCGATACCAAAGTCCAAGGTTGAATCATAAGAGAAAGTACAAAGTACAAGGCTCGATATCCGCTGGTGGGGCTCTGAAGTTGGTATATAAAGGCTCGCCCACAGCACAGCCAGCATGCATTGTGGAAAACGAGTTGTAACTACAGCCGCTACTACTACTACTACTAGAAAGGTGAGTTCAGTTTAATTAGTGCGGATACCTAGCGGTGTTAACGAAGCACTTTTTTAGTTTTAGAGGAGTGCGGATACCTAGCGGTGTTAACTGAGCGCTCCTTTTTAGTTTTAGAGGAGTGCGAATACCTAATGGTGTTAACGAAGCACTTTTAGTCAGTGACTTATATTTTATTTTATTTTGATGACTTATATTTAACCCCATTAATTAGTGTTTTTGTTTATTACAATAGAACTCGCGTCAATTGGTGACCTACTTTATCTCGAGGTGATATTGAACAATACTATTTTAATGCGTTTCATAATAAATTTATCTTTGTTATTGCAAGATTGCAGTTCATAATTAATTTTATCTTTTGAATTTACGTCAATTGATGACTTATATTTAACCCCCCATTAATTAGTGTTTTTGTTTATTACAATAGAACTCTCGTCAATTGATGACCTAATTTATCTTAGATGACATTGAACAAGTCTATTTTAAAGCAGTTCATAATTAATTTTATCATTGTTATTGCAAGATTGCGGTTTATAATTAATTTTATCTTCGAATTTACATCAATTGACGACTTATATTTAACCTCATTAATTAGTGTTTTTGTTTATCACAATAGAACTCGCGTCAATTGATTACTTAATTTATCTTAGGTGACATTGAGCAAGTCTATTTTAACGCAAGATTGCAGTTAATAATTAATTTTATCTTTGAATTTACGTCAATTGATGACTTTTTAATCTATGAACTTTAGAAAATCTTTAGAAAAAGCACATGTTTACGATCATAGCAACTGTTTACTACTGTATATTATCAATCGATAATATATATACGTCAAAATGATAGCGTTAACTATTCATACTATTTCATACTATCATATAAATATGAGCATAATGCTAATCTTATTCATATTATATTTGAAGGTAGTTATTGTAACAATCAACAAGCTTCAAGCAGTACACATTTATTCTTCCTTGCGAAAAATCTTCTTCTCAGTTAGAGTGAGTAATCATCATTTTTATTAACTAGCAATAGTTAGTGAGAATAATGCATTTTTAAAAATTAAAATAATTTTAATTTTAAATAATATTTTCGAAATTAATCGTAAAGCATTAATAATTTAATTCTTAATTTATCTTATTAAAGTCTATTTATTTATTACTCTTCTTATGTGAAAATAGTTCCAAAAATGTAAACATTTTTCCAGTTATATTTATTATATAGGAAATAATGGGAAAGGAAGAAATGAAAATACTCAATAAAAGATATAACAATTTTATTTCCTACAGATTATAATACAGTATTTGGATTAACATAGTATATAAAGATAAAGAGATCATTAAAATAACTTTCTATCTAAAAAAAAATCTTTTACAAACTGTTTTTACAATACAATATTTAGGTTGTTGTATAATATCTTATTTACAAAAGTCCAGTATTTGGATTAACATAATATATAAAGATAAAGAGAGCACTAAATAATTTTACTATCTAAAAATTTTTTACAAAAATGTTTTTACAATACAGTATTTAGGTTGATGTATATAATTTCTATTTACAAAATCCTAGTAGTTGGATTAACATAATATATAAAGATAAAGAGCAGACCTCCGTAGCACGAGTGATAGCTATTCAGCCTTTCATTTGGAGGCTTGAGTTCGAATCATGATCAGGAAGACAGTTTACACATTCAAAAAGTTATTCATCTCTTCCTCTAAAGCAATATCTAACTATTAACCTGAAGGTTAAAAATTACATAAAGAGAGAACTATAATTTTTAACCTTCAGGTTAATAGTTAGATATTGCTTCAGAGGAAGAGATGAATAACTTTTTGGATGTGTAAACTGTCTTCCTGATCAGGATTCGAACCCCGAGGGTCTACATTTCTATATAATTTATTAGCGTAAGCTATAGAATTTGAGAAATATTAATTATCTTTCGATTTTCAGAAAAATGCAGAGCGACTTACGCGAGTTTGAGGAGGTTGTAATTGCTGTTGAGGCTGCAGCTGTTAAACTGCGGAAGAGGTTGGAGGAGGAGAAGGCTCGTCGTGCAGCAACAACATCTGCTAGTATGGCGAGGCCTCATCAGCCGAATGCTGCTCCTATGCTGGCGGCACTTTTATCAAGGGGGTTAAGATCTCCCCCCAAGCTTCCACTACCTCCACAGCAGTCAAGCCCATCAACATCTGTGGTGGGGATGGTGAGAGCGTTTAGACAGCCTGTACCACCATCAACGTTCTCATCACCTCGAAGAGACAGCACAACACTAATAAATCATCCTTCTCCTCCAGTAGTTGTGCTGTGTACTCCACCGACTGCTGATGAGGAAGTGGTAGCTATTTCATCTGCACCGCCAGCAACCTCTAGTTCTTCAAAGGAAACGCAGACGCCTCTACATCGAAGAGTGGCAGATCGTGGTACTGGTGAGCGTGATGTAAACCTGGCTATTGCGAATCTTTCCAAATACATTGGAAAGATGCGTAATAGGCAGAAGAGCATAATAAAAATTATTAAACAACTTGTCTCTAAAAGGTCTTCCCACTCAGTCGAAAGATTGGGCGAGCTCAACCCAGAGCCGGCTGAAGGGAGGACTATGTCGAATCTACAGTCAGTAGAGGGGGTGCAGAATGTAGATAGGCTTTCTGAGCTAGAATTTTCTGCATCGAGGCAAGTGGAGGATGGCGCTCCCCTCCAAGAGAATAATCCCCCCCTCCAGTCTCTTTGAGACTACAGCGGATGGGATAACATCCCACTCACTATAGCTTCATGAGCTTACACAGGTGGGGGATAATATCAATCAGCCTCCATCATTCAGGCTCTCTCAGCCTAATACGGATGTATTAGATGATGATGGGATTGATGAATTAATCGGCTCTTTGATATAGGAGCGTCTGCTTACATAAAAGTATTATTATCTATTAAGTACATTTTGAATTATTAGTTGTAAGTGTAGTGTTAGTATTTATAGAAAAACATTTTGCATTATTAGTTATAAGTGTAGTTTTACTATTTATAGAAAAAGAAAAAAATTTTATATTTATATTTATATTATATTTTCGATATTAAAAGGTTTTTAAATTTACGTTTTGTTTTATTATTTAATAAACCTTAAGTCAACCACATTTTTAAAATCCAACATAAAATAATAAATTAATTTTTACGAATGTAATTTTAAAAAAGATGTAACATAAACAAATAAGTATAATTAAAAATTTCAGATAAAAGAAAAAGCAAAATGAAATAATTTGTAACATTACTATCCTATTTTTATTCTTTTCTGCTTGAGACTTGATCTAAAAATTCTTCAATTAAAATCTGCAAAGGAACCTGTTGGTTAGCACTTTCCGATGTAAACACTCCTATAAAAGGGATAGATTTGCTTGGTGTTGTAGAAGTAATCGTTTTAGAGGTAGTATTTACCATCGAAGAATTGCTGCAGATGTTATGGAGAGCATTTCTCATATAACGCCCCTCACCAGTAGTACTAACAAAACTAGAAGTGGTTGCGATGGGCTTGTTTGCTGTCGTAGAAGTATTCGCTGTACTGGTAGTATTTACCATCAAAGAATTATCTATTGTAGCGTTAATAGATGGTGGTGTGGAGGATGAAGGAGTGGAAGGAGTAGTAGCCCCCACCACTGTTTCAGGAAAGCTTTCTGCGTGGGGGGGTGTTGAAAGCACTCGCCATATGACGTTCCTCACCAGTAGTATTAGCAAAACTAGAAGTGGATGCGGTCGATCTACAGCTAGATGGCCGCATGGTAATAGTAGGGTTGGGCTCAAAAACCGTCGTAGAAGCCGTCGCACAATTAGATGAATGTGTAGATGATGAATGACCGAAAGGTGTAGTTGCTTCCATCATTGTTTCAGAAGTGTTTCCTGTATAGATGTTTAGAGCGTTTGTAATATAGCGCTCTTCACCAGTCACTCTCACCAGTCAGTCTCTTCACCATCGAAGAATTGCTGCAGATGTTATGGAGAGCATTTCTCATATAACGCCCCTCACCAGTAGTACTAACAAAACTAGAAGTGGTTGCGATGGGCTTGTTTGCTGTCGTAGAAGTATTCGCTGTACTGGTAGTATTTACCATCAAAGAATTATCTATTGTAGCGTTAATAGATGGTGGTGTGGAGGATGAAGGAGTGGAAGGAGTAGTAGCCCCCACCACTGTTTCAGGAAAGCTTTCTGCGTGGGGGGTGTTGAAAGCACTCGCCATATGACGTTCCTCACCAGTAGTATTAGCAAAACTAGAAGTGGATGCGGTCGATCTACAGCTAGATGGCCGCATAGTAATAGTAGGGTTGGGCTCAAAAACCGTCGTAGAAGCCGTCGCACAATTAGATGAATGTGTAGATGATGAATGACCGAAAGGTGTAGTTGCTTCCATCATTGTTTCAGAAGTGTTTCCTGTATAGATGTTTAGAGCGTTTGTAATATAGCGCTCTTCACCAGTAGTAGCAGCAAAACCAGAAGTGGGTGCGTTCATTCTATAGCAAGAAGGCTGTGTGGTAGCGTCATCGCAATTTAACACCATAGGAGAAGTCGTAGCTTTAGTGTAGTAAGTCTGTTGAGTGGTAGCGACGGATGTAGCTAACGGATGTTTTTCTAAAGCTTTAGTAGCAAATCTTCTCTTACTTCGAGTTGGTTGATGCATATTCTCCTCATCTCCATCATCCGTTAAATCTATCATCCTCATCCGCATTTTAGATTTAGCATCCATCAGCATTTTAGATTTAGTATCCTCTTTTATTTCATCTACAATATCTTTTATTATGACGAGCATGTTGCTGATCTTATTTAGTTTCTTCAACATTATGTCCATCGACGACATCTGAAAAATCAATTTTTAAATATTAGTTCCTTTTCCCAATAATCGTCTACTAAATCTTGGAAGCAACTAGTGATTTCCTCAGTCAGCCAGGAATCTTCAATTTCATCCAACCCTTTCCACTTAACAAGATATTCTATAGTTCCACAATTATTTCTATGGTTTTTTATATATTCCGCTTCATTGATTTTAAGAATATCTACATTACATTCATGAAGATTGCGTGAGGAGGAAGACTGCGAGTAGTCATCTGCAAGATTGATAAAAGGAGGATTAGGTTTCAGAATAAGTTTCACATCATCGCGGTTTACCTCGCATTCATGAAAACTGATTAAGGAGGAAGACTGCGAGTAGTCATCTGTGAGATCGATAAAAGGAGGATTGGGCTTCGGAATAAGTTTCACATCATCACAATCTACATCTTCTCTACATTCAAATCCTAACCACCTTCTATAATTGGATTCAAATTCTTTAATAAGCATCCAACAACTCAACCGTTCAGTTCGTATCCACTCAGCATTCTCATAACCTAAACCTTCCCATTTTACTAAGTAATATGTCTTCCCCTGTTGAATCGTTCTATCTAGAATTCCTTCAATATCGACCTCATTAAAGCTTTCATTCATGTTATTTCCCAACCTGTAATAAATAAAAAGCGAAATTAAAAAAGTTTTTCTTTCATATTATTTCCCAACCTGTAATAAATAAAAGCGAAATTAAAAAAAAGTTTTTTCTTTTCATATTAGCCCACAACCTGTAATAAAAAGTGAATTAGTACCTCTTTAAAATAGGTATGCTGTTATGTTAGTATGAAGATGTTTTTTCATACAACCTTTTGAGCTCTAGCGGCATATTGCGATGACCATACGCTAATGTATTCTTATGATCTATAGCAGCTCGCTTATCATCATAGTTACATAGCGCAAGTTTATTGCAGATTATTGTATCAACTTGATGATTCTTCGAGCGAAACATTACCATATCTCTATACAGCTGCATATTAGGGTCTTCAAGACATCGTTTATAGTCGTTGAAAGTTAGATTATTTTTCACCACATTCTTCTTTATACCTTTAGCCTTTTTCTTTTCTATATCAGCGCTTCTAAAAGAGTACATTTTCGCTCGCAACCCTATAAATTCTACAATTGGGATGCCATTACATTCATCTTTATATTTACCAAGAACCTTTTTGTTAACTATTGAGTAACATTGATGAGTTGAGGGATAATCAGAGGTATCAAACCATAAATTTAGGATGGGGTCTTCTTTTATATCGTTATAGAAATCATGCGTCCGAATATCGTAAAAGAAGCTATCAGTATCCATATATAGTAGATCTATATTACTTCCATATCTATGTCTCATAATATCATAATGAAAATTATACATTAAAGTTTTACTCAACTCTAATACCGCCAATCCTACGTATATGGGCTTATCTAACTTTATATTCGTTTTCTGCATCTGGATCGCGCATAAATTTTCAGAATAAATTATTCTATCCTGAAACGTAGGCTTCGCAATCAATTTTAATAGACGCGATTCTGATGATACAAGCTCAATATTATTGCGTTTACGCACATTCTCCATACATTTTCCGATAACTGAATTATTCATCAGTTTAAAGAAATCCTTCTCGAAGCTGTTTTTAGCCAGCTGTCTATTTGCAGTATTCAACTCAATATATGATTTCATCCATGCCTTCTGTAAAAATTGAAGTACTCTATATACCTTAGTCACTACTAAGCCACGCGCCACCGCTTGTTTCAAATTAACATAGTGGCAGACATATCTCTTTTTAGACCAAAGAGTAGTCAAAAGCTTTGGTTGACTAGATCCTAGCGGTTTTCCATTTTCAGGAAGAAATGGTAGATCATTATGCTCCTCATGAAGCGATGCTGGATACTCAATATCTACTTCTAGAATGTAGCCCCTTTCAGATTCGTGTTCTGTTTTCAAAACAACCTCAAGCGCGGTCATTAATTCTACATCAGACAACCATCTGAAGTCTTTATACGGCAGACGTTTGCACATTGCCCAACCATAAAGGTTATTGGCATCTATATACATTAAATAGTTTGTTAACAAGTCAGCTTTATAAACTTTTACATAAGCATTATTCGCTACAGCGTGTTTTTCACATGTAGTTATACCACCTCGAATCCCCCTCTCAATAAACATATGCTTATCATAGTCCGTAATAAGATCAAGTTCGATCTTAGTCTTTAGTAACATAGCATCGAATGCGAATCCTGGGGCTGTGTAATAATATGCGCAATCTAATTGATATTCCCTCATACATAGACTTCTAAAGCTCTCGAATACGTCGGCTAATAGGAGCACATCGCATTTAAGATATAAATCGCTATATTCACCTAACGTTTTTATATTAAAGCGTTGCCAAATTTCTTCCGCTCTCTTATATTCTTCAGCAGATATATGCTCTCCGCTGAGTTTACTATAAAATTTTTCTATCGGCGGAAGTACTGTTTCATCAAGCGTTCTCCACCCAGTAGTATATTCATAGGGGTATACCCCTTTGGTTGTTACATATGGGAGGTCATCTTTTGCGAAAAATCTACCAATATGATGGAACATCTCTAATGGGAGATTTTTCACAAGAGCGTCTAAACTGTCGGCCATAAATCTATAAGAGTCTAGAAATCGCACCGATAGATTTTCAGTAATATATTTATCGAATGTGATATATTTTTCTATACTATTAGCTATTACACTTATTCTTCTGTCATCGTAACCTAATTCCTTCACTATAAAGTGGAAGTCATAGTTGGAGCCATTATGTATGAATATCGGTATTGATTTTTGATTTCGTCGTTTAAAGTTACAATTTCGACATAACGCACTGCGATACTTCCCAGTTAAATGGCAGTGGTCCCTAATAGGCGCAGTCTTAAAAGGATTTAAATATATCTCACATCGCGATGCTGACTCAAAAGATTTTCTATCCTCTTCAGTAAAAATAATCTTTATGTTCTTGCATAACGATTGATCTAATGGTTGGAGTATACGTTTAAGGGTATTGATAAAATGTTCTGCAGCATTTAGACCTCTATAGAGCAATGGTTCTGATGGAATAATCTCTCTTATTTGTTCTGGTAGAGTGGAATTGGTAACGAAATATAAACAATAACTCATTGGTATATGTTTCTCTGTAGTAATTGTGAATGATGATGAAAGTGAAGGCGCGTTCCCATCAGATGGAGTCAACAGGCACTCAAAGTCTGCATAGGCTACTATCGGTAAGGGTAATTTGTGGTGATAATTTTTAAATTTCAGTGTAGGCGTTCGTCCCTCTTCAAGGTATTTAGGTAGAATGACCCTACAGGGATGGTTATTCTTACACAACACGAGGTGTTCCTTCAATTTTAACTCTGAATTATAATAAGTAAAACATCTTCTACAAATGTTTATTTTATGTTTATGTTTTGTAAGCTGAGAACTGATTAACCTTTCAAAATTTTTTATATAGCAATAATGTCTGTTTTCTCCTGTAGAGAGAAGAAGAAGATCAAAATGTTCCTCTTTCTCCTCTTCCACAATAAGCAGAGGGTCTATTACCCCTTTTTCAGAGATCTCATAAAGATTAATTGATACCTCATTTACCTTACCAAATTTACGAATCTGATGGATTGGGGTGGGGAAATTAACTACGTTAAAATTGAACTTATTAATAAGTTCAGTATAGCGCTCATTCACCCGCTGTTTATTATTTCCTTCGACATACCTACAAAGAATTGCCCACATAAAACAGTAGTCATCATCATTCTTAGGGTTTATAATTGCCTTCTTGTCAGAAATACATTTCGGTAATGGAATGTATGATGAGGAACTAAGAGGGATATAGCGGTTAATTCTTACAAGTAGACCGTCTATACTATATAAGGTCCATCCGCTACCTTTACCAATAAATTCAGTCTCCTCATTTATTAACTTAGCGATAGCTTCTCCTATCACATCATCATCAATACTATATCGCATGTTAGCGGTTTTAAATGAAACATCGCGATATTTAAATAAGTTCTGTTTATAATATGTACAATCTAATAAAAGATTGAACTTGATTAAACCAAGACGGATAGAGGCGTTTTCTAAAAGATTAGTTAATTCATTTTTTTGCGCATATAAGAAAGTCGGGATATCGGCTGATATCGTGTTTTTAAAATAATATGTTAGAAGATTGCAGGCGAAAGCGCTCTCTATTTCCTCGAATCTGTTCGTAGAGTCGACATATGACAGTCTCACCCTTTTTGCGTTGAAAACCATCTGAAAAAGAAAATAGTAACTATACTTATATATATTTTAGTAATTAAAGAAATAAAATTTACCTTTTTTGAAAAATCTTCATCACTGCATATCAAAAATGGATAGTAATGATCTCTTTCTGCGAGGGTTATTTCGACAATCAACTGATAGATGTAATAGCTGAAGAGGAAGATAGCAAACCTATTATCACAAACCTGTGAAAGCTTTCTTAGCTTCATTATAAATATCTCAGAACATATCACCTAACTCATCTATTTCATGTGAGTTATACTTTTCATCAAGCAGAAGAGAAAAAAGAAATAAAGGTAAAAATGTTAAGACGTAAACCTTTTAGTCGCCTCTTACGACAGGCAGGAGATACCGTAGACGTATTCTTTAATGCCTCAGTCTACAAGGCGAAATCATCATCATTTATACATAACACTAGCTACGTTAAGATAATAAAACCTTTATCGCGCGATTAAAGGGTTTCTCACAAATAATACAGCAATTTATAGTTGATGAGCATGAAACGCATATAACTAAGTGGCCGCATGGTGTTAAAACTACATTCCTCTCGTTTTTGCAACATATTTTACATAGCAATTTCTTAGATTCCTTAATTCTCTTTCTCATACAATTACAGACTATTCTATTAGCCATATCATCTTTACCTTCACCCAAATCGGCACTATTCGCATCATCGAATGAGGCGACTAAAAATTGTTCTAATTGTTTTCTACATATTATACACTCTTTTACAGAGAAAAAACATGATTTACAAACAGCTAAATGTCCGCATGGTAAGAAAATTATATTCCTTTCCTCATCACAACAAATTAGACAAAGCAATTCAGATGCTACAGCCATATCCTCCTTATTTAAGTTTCTTACCCTTTGCCCCATCTCGCTGAATATTTTTACTACTTCATCAATATAATGCAATCCTTTCTTTAGTTGGAGAAAGAGAAAAATATTGCCATAATTACGCGTATGATGAAGCCATGGATCATCATTAGCAAAGACGTACTGCAGAGCTCCTCCGCAACAGAAACAGGTAACGCTATCACCTCTTCCACTATAGAAAAACCCTGCTCGTGCAAATTTTTCAGTTCTAACCCCTTTAAAAGGAAAAGTTATATAGCTTCCTAATCGTGTAGCTTCTAGCATATACATAGGGTGTTTAGGAGCGATATATTGATATATATTATCCTCATCAATCTCGATTACATTGGATGTTTTCTCCATCCTGAAACAGAGAAAAATATTTCCTGCAGACCTAATATTTTAGGTTTTTTCAGAAGTGCGTTAGCGCTCACGCTAGCGTGCAGGCTTTTTTATTTTTTGAAGCGTGCACGCTAACGCGTAGGCTTTTTTCACGCTTTTCAGAAGCGCGCAAGCTAGCGTGCAGGCTTTTTTCACGCTTTTTCAGAAGCGTGCACGTTAGCGTGCAGGCTTTTTTCGCGCTTTTTGCGCTTCTTTACACGCTTTTCGCGCTTTTTTCACCCTTTTTCATGCTTTTTATACATGTCAGCATGTGGGTGGTTGCAAGATTATTAAGCGAAATTCTACTTTTGAGTGAGGTGATATATATCCTGAGACAGATCACCACAAAGGTTTTTTCTTTGTGTTGATTTACATAATTACTAAATCTAGTTAATAGATCGACTATCAATCAGAATCACCCCAATCACTCGATTCATCCTCCTCTCCTGCAGGGATCCTACGAATTACATTAAAACTTCTACAGAGTGCATCGGTACTAATTACATGGAAAGGATTTGATATTATATGTTCAATAATCTCTTCATAATCCTTCGCGCTGATTAATGAGGCGAAACGCGTGTCGTGAACGATATCATCGACAGTGAGCAAATCAGCAAATCCCACAACGCGTTGTACTGTTATTACCTCACCGCAGTGGTAACAAGGCTCATTCACCTGTGGTGAACTTATATCATCATCAAGGAGTAGAACCTCGTGGAAACACTCATCTTCCAATCTAGAATACATGTTTCTACGTGTTCGCTCAATGAGGGCCTGAAGGGAAATCGCCTATAAAGAGCGCCTCTTCGTTAACGTTGTTAGGTATCTGCACTCCTCATTAATTCTACATCAAAATTATGATAACAGACTGCAGATTGGTCTTCATAGGGTGTGAAGTTAGCTCCATACTGCTCTACCTCTGAATGAGGGGGCATGTTGTAGGGTTGATTTTGAAGTTGGTGAGTTAAGCTAACTCCAGCATTATCATCCTCTCTCATTAGAAAAACAGCTAACCAATCTTTTTCTGCATCCGCTCAGGTAATACCTTCACTATAGCCATCCGGCTAGATGGAGGATTTATCACATCTACAACAGATGTATCTGGTGCGATAACCTTTACCGATACGTTTTTATATCCAGTAACCGATCTGAATCTAGTAATTTGAGGCTCATCCGACCCCTCTTGTTCTTCTATAACTATCTGTTGGTTTCCAATGCAGACCAGTACCGATGTTTTTTCCATCTGAAAAAACCACAGCTTTTAACTTTCATCATACCTCATAAGACTAAAAGTGCTTCGTTAACATCATTAGGTATTCGCACTCCTCTAAAACTAAAAAGGAGCGCTCAGTTAACACCGCTAGGTATCCGCACTCCTCTAAAACTAAAAAAGTGCTTCGTTACACCGCTAGGTATCCGCACTAATTAAACTGAACTCACCTTTCTAGTAGTAGTAGTAGTAGCGGCTGTAGTCACAACTCGTTTTCCACAATGCATGCTGGCTGTGCTGTGGGCGAGCCTTTATATACCAACTTCAGAGCCCCACTAGCGGATATCGAGCCTTGTACTTTGTACTTTCTGTTATGATTCAACCTTGGACTTTGGTATCGATCTTGGACTTTGACCTTGGACTTGTGACCTTGGACTTTGACCTTGACCTTGAACTTTTGACCTTGACCCTGGACTTTGACCTTGGGCTTTGCTCCCGACCTTGGGCTTTGACCTTGACCCTGGACTTTGGCCTTGGGCTTTGATCATGACCTTGGACTTTTGACCTTGGTCGTGGACTGTGACCTTGACCTTGGACTGTGATCTTGACCTTGGACTCGTGACCTTGACCTTGGATTCTGACCTTGGACTTTGACCTTGGCCTTGGATTTTGACCTTGGATTTTGACCTTGGACTTCGAACTTGGCCTTGGACTTTGACCCCCAGACAGTCTGGCGCCAGAAGCGGCATTTTTACCGTACTGGTAACTTTTTTTTTTTTAGGGCGAAAAACGGAAGTACGTTATCATCGCCCGGAAAATAAATAAATAGATAAATAAATAAAAATAATTTAAGGTTTTTAGATAAAATTAAAACTTAAAACTACTATCACAGAAACAAAATCCGGAATGGGTGTAAAAGGCCCATTCTCGGATAACAAAAACACTAATATGTAACTTAAAACTATGTTAAAAACTATCACATTAAATATAAATAAAACTTAAAACTAAAAAAGGAGATAAAACTTAAAACTAATATCACAAAAATCTTACAACTAATATCACAGATGAGTTTAAAAAAAAAATGAATATATATATATATATATAGAGGAAGAAAGAAAAAAAAACAAAATAAAAAAAAATCCGATAGGGAGTGTAAAAGGCTCCCTACTCGGATAACAAAAACAATACATAGGACAATACATACAATTACGAAAGAATACATACTTATTAAATTTTTTGCATTAACCCTATACTACGTAAAAATATAAACATCCGGTTTAAAACCTCCTTATCGTCACGCAAGATACCACGGATGTTACTAGGAATTTTAAATTTACGACGCAATGCCGCATAACATATGCAGTCCAAGAGTATGTGGCGCACAGTCACGCGGCAGTTGCATCTTGCGCATAGAGGTGGTTGTCCTCTTGTAAAGAGGTACTCGTGTGTCCTATCCGCAATCGACAGAGAACTACTTCCTCACGCCGGGGTTTTCTGTATGAGGAGTTCCATGGTAACACAGAATCTTTAATCTGACGGAGTTTATTATCAACGGTAGCTGTCCAATCACCTTGCCACCTTGTTCTTAATAATTGTTTTACATAGTTAATGAAATCAGAAGTAGCAACTCGGGTGGTGAAAGGAGGCTGGTTACATGCTTCTTTGGCAGCGGAATCTGCATGTTCATTACCTGGAATCCCTACGTGGCTAGGGACCCAGCAAAAACTTAATTCTGTGTTGCGATTATTCAACTCAGCGATTGCGTTGTAAATTTCAATGACGATAGGATGTTTGGAATAAAAGTTCTTTAAGGCTTGGAGAGCACTACACGAGTCACTGCAAATAAGAATTTTTCTATATTTAGGGTTAATGATGTTTAGAGCCTTATTTATAGCGTATAGTTCAGCGGTAAACACACTCGTAATACCGGGTAGACCAAACATATAAGTTCTCTCATTAACAACAAATGCACACCCAACTGTATCATTTTGTTTCGATCCATCAGTGTATACAACCGCGTCTGGTTTCATCTTGGAGAGAACACACTGAAACATTTGCTGAAAGACAATAGATGGTGTTGATTGTTTATTGTATGTGGTCAGGTCAAAATTAAAATTTATAAGGCTTATTCTCCACGGAGGATATGAGCAAGGATATATAGGAAAGAATGACGGTTTGTCAACATTTATATGCTGCAGCAGACGCCAGGTACGGATACCTACCGGTGCAGTACGACGTGGATGGTCCTCATACTTTCCTAGATTAGGATTTCTAAAGACTGACTCAAGAGCCGGGTGATTTGGTTGTCCTCTGAGACGAGCAAAATACGATAATAAAAGCTGGTCTCGTCTATCCCAAAGTGATGGTTCACCACAGTCTACCAGTAAGCTTGCGACAGGACTAGATCTAAACGCGCCTGTGGCAAGCCGAAGGAAAGCATGATGTACACTATCCAGCATTTTAAGCACGGTTTGACGAGCTGATGAGTAGGCCACACAACCGTAATCTAAACGGGAGCGAACAAAGGAATAGTAAAAACGTATCATACATGATCTATCGGCTCCCCAGTTGGTTTAGTAAGGACTTGCATCATATCTTGAATTTTGGAACATTTTGTTTTCAATTCTTTTAAATGTTTGACCCAAGTAAGACGGCTATCAAAAATTAAACCTAAAAACTTAACGTAATTAGAGATAGTAATAGTCTCACCGTTCAGAAAAATTTGCGGAATAGAAGGGTTTCGTAGCCGAGAAAAAACTACACATTTTGTTTTTTCGGATGAAAATGTGAAACCAGTAATCCTGGACCAAGCTTCAAGGTGATATATAGTGTTCTGCAGTAGTCTCTCTGCTGTAGGTGCCAAACGGCTTGCAATGTAGATAGCAAAGTCGTCAGCAAATAGAGAGCATGAGACAGGAGCCTGAACACATTTGGTAATATCATTTATGGCTACAGAAAATAAGGTGGCACTTAATACACTACCTTGGGGCACTCCATTCTCCAAGATGACACTATCTGAGAGCGAATCATCCACACGAACACGAGCCGTTCGGTGATTTAAGAATCCCCGGATAAAAGCAAGCATATTGCCCTTGATTCCCCATTTTTGGAGAGTGTTAAGAATACCACGTCGCCAGGCTGTGTCATACGCCTTTTTTATATCAAAGAAGATAGCGACGAGGTGTTGCCGATTGAGGAAAGCGTTTTGTATGGCTGTTTCTAGTGACACTAAATGGTCAATGGAAGATCGTCCTTGTCGAAAACCACACTGTTCTGGAGATAGAAAGCCATGTTTCTCCAAGTACCATGTAAGTCTGCGGTTTACCATTCTCTCCATTATTTTACACAACACGCTTGTTAATGAAATAGGGCGATAGCTTGAGGGGTTCGTCTGGTCTTTACCAGGTTTTAGTACTGGTATAATAAATGCTTCTGACCAGCCGGGTGGGAAGACTTGTTCGGAGAATAAACCGTTGAAAATATTCAAAAGTTGTTGTAGTGCCGAATTAGGAAGGTGTGAAAGCATGGAAAGGCGAATGTTGTCCGGTCCAGGGGAAGTGTCCCGTGAATTTTTAAGTGCATGTAACAATTCTTTAAATACGAATGGAGTGTTTAATTCACCAACCGAATCACCAATGTTTAACGACAACACCTCCATTTGTATCTTGTACCGTTGAAAATCGTTATTATATGATGAGGTGAGAGACACCGAGCGGAAAGATTTTGCTAGACTATTTGCCACTTCCGAGGATGATGAAAGGAGTTCTCCTTCATCAATAAGACCAAGAATAGATTGTTTCGGTGATCCAAAGATTGCACGAATTTTCTTCCATACAGTAGACGTGGAAGTAGTGCGTGAGATAGTGCTCACGTATTTCGTCCATGAATTCCTCTTAGCGTCCAAGAATACTCGACGGCACACCGCTCTAGCCCTGCGGTATAAATTTAGATGTTCTGTTGTGGGCCTACGATTAAATTTACGTAGTGCCTGCCGTCGATTCCTAATAGCATTTTTGCATTCATCGTTCCACCATGGAACGAAAGGACGTCTAGGATTACCCGATGTTTGTGGGATATATCTGTTGGCATTCTTAAGTATCATGGACGTAAAAGAAGAATATTGGTCGAGGATGTTCGCTCCATCGTCATACTGAGATTGGAATGCTTTACAGTATCCGTTCCAATCTGCCTTTTCAACAATCCATCTCCGTGGCATTCTTTTAATCTCGCAGTCTACACCGAAACTAATAATAATTGGTCTATGATCACTGCCGTGATAGTCATCACAAATCGACCTATTAAAATGAGGGAGTACATTCGGTGAGCATATGGAAAGATCAAGGTTAGATACAGCACCAGTTGATAAGGACATAAATGTGTGTGATCCATTATTCAGTAGGCAAAGGTCAAAATCTTGTCTCAATCTGTTTATCATATTTCCTCGAGTGGAGCAGAAGGTTGAGCCCCAGGAAATATGATGGGCATTGAAGTCTCCTACTATTAACGATGGAGATGGTATTTGTGTAAGGAGATTTGAGACATCTAAAGCACTGAACACAGTGTTCGGTGAGAGATACAGATTGCAGATATGCAATTTGAAGGGAATAGTGACCTTTACTGCAATAGCAGGAATGACAGTGGTTAGTTGAATTCTTGTAGCTGACACCCCATTCTTCATGAAAATCGCTACTCCACCACTGTCCCTACTGTCTACTAGGCAGTCGTATCTCTCGCAGAAGTATCCTCTAAGTGTAATTCGGTCATGTTGTAGAAGGTGAGTTTCCTGGAAACACATGATTAGTGGATCATGTGTGTGCGCCAGCACTCTAATATCCTCAATGCGGGACCGAATACCTCTAACATTCCAATGAATAATGTTCATAAGTGTAAAAAACAAATAAAAAAATAAATTTCGGAAACTATATAAAAATTAATTGTACGTGATTCGGTTTTTCTTTTTTGTATTTTTTATTTTAAAGAACTCCGATGCCCTAGGGTCGGGTGGTTCTTCAACCATATCCTCCAGTAAATGAGGTGATGGTGGAGGAGATTTATTTGAATGGGATGCTGTAGTTGACATCCCAGAAGAGATAGTTATGTGGGTTCCCTTTATGGGGAGCTTATTAGGTGGCTTACTGCCAGCTGTGATAGTCGCTATTCGTGGCGGTACGACTTTGGGAATAGGAACTTTCGTATGTATCATACTGTTTGATTCACTAGCTGCGACGGAGGACTTTTTATTCATTTTTGTCAGCTCTGAGATAGTGGCTGTAAGTGAAGCTACTTGATCAGATAGCATCTGAACAAGTTTTTTAAGCTCATCGCACTGCTGATTATTAGCATTTGTAGGAATTTGTTTAGTTGTAGCGGTGGCAAAAGATACGTCTGGTTTAACCAGGTTCCGTGAGTTGTTTATCTTTTTATATTCTCTACGTGCAGCCGGAAAAGATAGTTTTTGCTCCGTACAGATTTTGAGAATTGCCTTTTCTTCTTTAAAAGTTGGGCAATCTCGGGAGCGGGCTGTATGTGGACCACTGCAGTTTGCACATTTTTCACTTTTTTTGCAGTTAGTGTCGTTGTGACCTTCTTTACCACATCGAGCACAGATCTCAGTTTTCGTGCAAGATGTTGTAGTATGACCAAAACCTTGGCATCTGAAACATCGCCGTGGGTTGGGTATGAATGGTCGTACCCGAACCGAGAGGTAACCCACTTTAATCTTTTCTGGTGGAACAGGGAGATTGAATGTTAATATAAGAGACGGTGTCGGTTCTTCTGTTCCGTTCTGCCGTCTCATTATACGTTTCACCTCAACAACATCTTGGTGGCAAAGCTCATCGACTATTTCCGAGATATCTATATCCAGAAGGTCTCTACAAAAAATTACACCCCTGCTCGTATTTAAAGTTTTGTGGCTTTCAGCACTTATATTTATACCACCCATATTACGGAGACGTAGGATTGATCGACTCTGTTCGTCGTTGAATGTTTCAACCAGAATCGATCCGTCGCGTAATTTCCTGATGTTCTTTGGGGAGCCACTTGCACCTGTTAGAGTTTTATTTATAAGGAAAGGTGAAACCTTTTGGAGGGAGCCACCTTCCTGACTATTTCGGAGAACAATGAATCGAATATTTTTAGTGTTCAAGTCTAAAGATTTGTAGTTCTCTTCCATAGGACTTTTATCCTCGTCAGACAAAGCTGACCGAGGTCTTTTCGCAAGACATAATTTGGTGGTTTTTTCAGATGGACCACCAACCATCATTGTGTTTATTGTTGGAACTGAAATTTTGGTCCCACGAGTACCGGCGAAAAATGGACCACTCCAGCAGAGCGCACGCGTACTGGAGCTAGAGCTAAGTACAACTGGGTTCGCCCTGGTGCCCAGAGGACATCGTTCAAGACTCACTACGTAGAGCCATTCACCCATCGGCACGATTTGTTCCCACCTTGGGTTACGGTTGCGTTTCGTAAGATGTCGCAACACCACCGAGTGTTAATGTAAGAAATATCAGTGTAGGATGTTGTTGTGTAATTGTGTAAGTGTGCATGTTGTAATTTATGTAGTGTTCTTGGTGTAGTATATGTGTATAATGTAAAGTGTTCTGCAGCTCACTGTATAGTGGGAAGAATAGCTGCAGAGGCTAGGCCCGTGGGGACGCCAACCCCCAAAGTCTTAAAGAATAAGACTCCCCGTCGGGGAACCTCCGGTAACTACCGTTTAGATAATTCTTCAAAGGATGAATGAGGATGATATGTATGAGTGTAAATGAAGTGTAGTTTTGTACATTCTCAGTTCGACCATTTCTGAGATGTGTGGTTAATTGAAACCCAACCACCAAAGAACACTATCCAGTATCCACGATCTAGTATTCAAATCCGTGTAAAAATAACTGGCTTTACTAGTTCTTGAACGCTGAAACTCTCGACTTCCAAATCAGCTGATTTGGGAAGACGCGTTAACCACTAGACCAACCCGGTGGGTTCCTGGACATCTTCTGCCAACTTCATGCATCGTGGACAACGCGTGCCACTATCATTCGGTCTAAACCATAGTTCCAATGATGTTCTCCTGGGGTAATCACGCCGAATTCTCCCCAGCATGCTTCTCTATGTTGCAGGAACCGATCGCACGCGAACACCGTGTGTTCCGGGATGTCATCCTCCCCGCAGTAATCGCAATCCGCGGAGGGTCTCAGCGTCCACGCGCACAACTATGCCTTGAAACATCCGTGACCACTAAGTAACTGGGTCAACTCGTACCCTAGTCCCCCATGTTTTCGTCATAGCCGTCTCTGGCGGTTCGGAATCAGTTTGTAGTTCCATCTGCCTTTCGTCAACTTATCACATCTCTCCTGCGATGCCTCCAATGCGGAGGTAAGGTAAATGCTACCTTACCCACTTCACTGTATATTTCCTCCCTCTTCCAAACGAGGAGATCCAGGAGCGCAAGTCCGACCAATACGCCGGTGGCATCGCCTGAGATGGTCCTGTATCCGCAGAATGGTGTCATATCGACCATCCCTGAGATGTATGGTTAATTGAAACCCAACCACCAAAGAACACCGGTATCCACGATCTAGTATTCAAATCCGTCTAAAAATAACTGACTAGTTTTACACGGATTTGAATACTAGATCGTGGATACCGGTGTTCTTTGGTGGTTGGGTTTCAATTAACCACACATCTCAGGAATGGTCGAACTGAAACTGTACAAGGCCACACTTCATTTACTCCCATACATATCATCCTCTGTATTATCTCAAAGGTAATTACCGGAGGCTAAACAGAAAAAAAGAAAGGAAAGTCTTGCGATCTCTGAGTACAAGTCGTGAACCCTCTGGCTCCAGTTTGTATTGATTCGGAGGACTTTCATTTCTTATTTTTATGGTAATATTTACTAACAGTCCTGTGGCTGGTAGTTTCACAGGCTGCGCATCTTTACTCTCGGACCTTTATGGTCGCCTTCCCATAGTCGCCGAGAGGTCAGACCCCTTGCATTTAGGAGACAAGATGGCCTGTATCCCAGCATCTTGCTGGATTCTAGCTCCCTTCTGGCGACACGGCAGCTGATCCACCCGATTTGGACCCTACTCATACTGTGGAGCTTACGAACAGCAGCCATATGGTCGCCTTCTGGGTACTGCCAAAAGCCGGCCTAAGGGACTAACCGACACCGAGGTTTTGTCCCCTAGGGCACGCAAGACCCCCTTTTGCACATCTCGGCATCTAAGTCCTTCATGTGGACGAAATACTTCTTATCAATCTTTCCTCAAAAGGTCACATCAGCACCCGCAACCTTTTTCTTTATCATTTCGCGTAGCGACTCGGCAGCGTTGCCCGCGCTTTTGTACTTCGTCGATCCTGCCCTTCCTTATACTGATCTCAGGTGTCGGGCGAAAGACTTCCCGCTATACTTGATAAGTCTTAGAGGCGTCTTGCAAGGTGGGCTTTCTAGATTTGTTGGGTCTGCCTCTATCCAGCCCCTCGACAAAAACCACGAACTTCTTGTCCGATGGACTTGCCAGGTATTCTACGAGGCGACGAACACAAAGCCCGATCTTGTCCGATAGAACTCAGACACCAAGTCTGGCCGTGTCCAACATCTCCATTATTTTGAGAGCTGTATCTGCACTTCCCTGATGCCCAGTTCTTCGCCCCCCTTGAAGTCTATAAAGACCACAAAGGTCTTGACACAGTGTAACCTCCACTGCATTGCCTGCAACGAACACAGCGGCTGGTCTGTCTATAAGGTCCTGACCCGGTTTCACCCAGCCCCCTCGAGTGGCCAAAGCCAGAAAATCCTGGTGAAGGCCTTCTGCACGTAGATATCCTTTGTGCTGGTCGCCAGGTCAATAACAAAGTAAATAAATGCAGAAATTCCTGCCTAAAAAATTGAGGACCTACCTGATGACAACAGGGTGTGTCTGCAGATTGTGGATAGGGGCCTCTAATATGATGGTCAGCTGCAATAAAGGGAAAACCTGACTGAACAGTTGTGGACAGGCAATGGCAATGTCTAAGGCATGAAGGAGTACTGCAGATGAGCAGTGTACCTATAAATACAATACGCCAAAAAGGACGCTGTGACAGGGCAAGTATCAGCCACCTGTAAATAAACAAATTCCTCATGCATAGCATGATATGTTTGTATCAATTTAACCATTAATAATTAAATGTGAAAAAATAATAGTAAAAACTACAGATAATTTGCTTCAAAAGATATGCATCTATTTATAAGTAAAGAATTAAAGTTTTTAGAAGTCACAAAAATATAAAAATTGGGCAGACTCAGAAATGGGTCAATTTTTTTTTTCATTTTAATTAGGTAATGACAGAGGAATATGTGATCTTAGGAAAAGAAATTAATTTATCTGGCCAAACTGAATAACTATCTACAGTAGGAACATTTTATTTTAAATATGTACAAAATTGTCACAATATGCTACTCAGCAGGGAATATCAATGCTTAATAAGAAAGAATTATGCTAAACAATAGTGACAAATTTATAAAAAAAAAAAAACATAAAAAAATTATAGACAAATGCAAAATTTTAGATTAATTTTAAATATAAAAATAACAATTTTTTTTTCTGAATTTTTTAAAATTTTCTGTTTAGAAATTTATAACTTTACTAAATGAAAATGGTACCTCATAAGCAATTTCTGCTGAATGGTAAGAAATTTTTAATTTTTTGTGAGATAACTTTTAAAGTAACGGTCAATTAGTTTGTAGTTTGTCTACAAAAAGAAGAAACTATATTCTTTTCTTTAAAACATATAGATAAGATTTTAATGGTTGTGCTGTCATATATTTCTTCCTAAAACATAACATCCTTCGAGCTATTTCATAAAGAAAAAAAATATTTTTCAGATATAAAAGTGGTTGTTTGTTTGTTTTAATGAAATGTAGGTTGTGTAGATTTATAATAGCAAATAAATATTTAAAAGGATTTAGAAAATTTTCTGTTATTATTTAAAAGTTATTCACTGGATAAAACTAACTTTAAATATGGATAAAACACTAATGCATTCTGCTTCTCAGTATAAGTAATATTGCCACTTGCATTGGTAGAATTCCCTTTAATGATAACTGTAATATTTCCGATACTTATAAAGTGAAATTTTTGGGTTTTTCATGTCAAATTCTCTTGATGATCAAATAACTGATTTAATTTGCAACAAAATCAAACTGAACTGTTTTCTAAATTAAAATATCTTAATATAATAATTTTTTTTTCTTTTTTATGTTTATATACATTTCATCCAATGCATACATGCAATTTCAAGACACATAAAAATCAGTAATGCATGCCAATGTAAACTTTACAATAGTATAACATTCCGTTAATTAAATTTCTATGGTAATCCCAAAATCCTGGTTTAGATATATTTTTTTTATTAAAACTGTATTCTTTTTTTGTGTAAATATTTATTAATTAAATAATTCTGAAATGAAACAGTTTGATTGGGTAATAGACAAAAAAGTAAAAATCATTTGATTTTATAGTTAATATTTAACCCTTGCTCTCAAGTGCTATGGCCTTCATACCGGCATTTTCTTCTCTACTCAATTATCAATCCCTCATAATTTTAAATAACAGCTTATCTTATTTCCAATTGTAGCCTTTTACAGCTTTATCTTATTATTCTTCCAAATGTCTTCCAGAAGAAGAAACTGTGGAATTATTTATACAAAGGTTCCTTCTACATGAATAAAAATAAATAAGAAAATTATGGTTGTGTTTTTGCAAAATATATCTAATATATTTGATTTAAATTTTACATTATCAAATATGGTAATACTGAATTAACACAAAATATTTTATAACTTTCAATATGCAATTGCTTTTTACATGCATTTGATTCAGTACATAATATTAAACATGTATAGTAGTATTAGCTGAGCCATTAAGGGGACTAACTTCAAAGTATAAACTAAAGCCCTTTTTGAAAGGTTACCACTAGCAATTCACTGATTTTTTTTTTTTCTGAAAAAAATTTCTATTTATTTACATAAAAAGTATGAGAAGGTAACTTAAATAAATCTTCATAATTGCATGAAGATATATTTGCTTTCATTATATGAAATACAAATGTGATTACTTATGACTATTTTTATTCTATAACATTGCAATTACTATGTTGGTATATTACATCTTTAATAAATGAATGCATACAATTAAGATTGTTGTTTTTTAAATACAAAATAAGATTTTGTAACATTTGCAGTAATGTTTTTCAAGAAGATAAGATAAGATTTTGTAACATTTGCAGTAATGTTTTTCAAGAAGATAGGTGGTTTTGTTGTAGATTTTTTTTTTTTTTTTTTTTTTGGTTTTCCAGACTATTGGTGTCAATGTAAACTTAAAGCAAGTGCAAGTATCAGGAGATGAAGTGTTGAATTACTTATATGATTCAACTGGGCTTGGCTTGTATGGAGATTAGTAACAAAATGTTGGATTTATTTTCAATAAGATTGTTTCAGGTGCTTCACACTTAAAGTTCTCACAGAATAATTTGCCAGATCTACTAAAGATGTTACTCTGATAACAAAAAGGCAGATGATTTTCCAACACAAAGAAGCAATTCTACTCTTTTCTCTAACAGTTAGATGCAAATTTTTGAATAAGTAGAATAGGCGTGGCAGATCTATTAACTGCCCTCTAAGGTCATGTGATTGACTCAACACCTCTGGACTACTACCTGTAGGGTCATTTGTATTAATTAATATATGAACAAAAATGTAATACAATAGAAGGATTAGCTATTAGAATTCTTAGTGTGGTACAACTAAAACAATACAACTCTGTTGAAATACAGTAAGCAAACAAAAATACTGTTCATCAGGCAGTGCTGTATTCACTATGGCAGAGAACATTTTCAGCAGTTTATTTGTTTGCAAGTTGGTTTTATTGTTTATCTATTATTTTAATGAAATACTTAATTCTTTTGTTTTGTAAAATTGAAAAACTTGTTTCATTCAATACCTACTTAAAATCTGCCACATTTTATTTTTAATAAACTTCAAAATTCTTACATTTGTATTTAATTTCTGTGGTCTTTATTTAACCATTTTATTCAGAATCAATTTCTCTACAAGTTCTGTTAATACTTTTTTGTGTTTATTAACCAATTAACAAAGTTATTTTACACCAAACATAAAACAGGTGCTTTTTTGACCTCGATCTTTTGTCTTTTACCCCAGATTTATATATTAAATATGTTTGACCTATTTAAAATGAAATACAATTTTATAGTAAATTTAATAGCAATGTCTTTTATTTATAATATCATATGAAACAAACCTATCAATAAGCCTGATTATGAATTATATCTGTCAATACTATTATCTAATCAAATAGATTTTTAATTAGACTGATAATTAACCTTAAAAAATCAACTGACACAAGTATAACATTGTCACTAATAAAAAATTTATTTATATAACATAAAAATAAGAAAAACTAATTAATTTTTGAAGACTGAAAACATTTTCAGTATTTTCTTACAACTATAGCGTACAGATTTAACAATTCCTGCTGTAAGGATTCCTTTTAAAGCTTGAGACATACCTGATTCCACACAATATCTTTAATAGAATTTTCAATAATAACATCAATGTCTGCATCAAGTGAAACAGCTCTTAGAACATCTTCAGTGTCCTGTCGTTGACCACTGGCTTGTTCATTCCAATATTGAACAATTGATCTCTGAGGTGTTCTTGGTAACTGATTTAAATGATGCAAAAATGCAACAGGACTAGTATCTTGTCTACAAATTTTAGTTGAACCATCATTTTGCATATCAACAAATTCATGTAACGCTTTAATAGTTGGTTTATATAATTGATGAAATATATCAACTTGTGGTTCTACAATATTGTTAACTTTATTTTTATCTTCACCAAACACAGTTCTAAAATTACCAGAGTATGATAAATTTGTAATTGTTCTATATAATTCCTTTTCTGTAAATGTGTCAGGTAATAATAATAATGCAGTGTGAACAGCATTGTAAAGATTTTGATTTAAAGCTAATTTTAATGCAGAATCAGTCGATGGTATAATCACTCTCACTGGTTTATGCAAACGTTCAGCAATATATAACTCATTCCAGACTAATAAATCGGTTATTAAATCTTTATTTGATATTATACCATATTTAATTGAAACATTTTCCTCCAGGATAGGTATCAAAGTATTGTAATAAACTTTTGCACTACAATTTTCTTGTAAATTAGCTAAAACTTAATGACCAAAATATTTAAGTGAAGAATAATGACTCGGATTCATTGATATATTTTGTGCATAAAAATCAATAGTATTTTTAACAACAAATACTATATCTATCAATGGATTATTTGTTAATTTACCAGCTTGTTTAAAAACTCCAAAACCATATACAAAACAAACGTAAAATGTTCATATGGGAATTTGGAAAGTATTTTTTGATAAATTGTTGGTAAAGATGCCAAACCTTTATTTAATAATGTCATTGTAATAATTTAATAAAATTTTGTTGAGACAAAATTTGGATTTTTTCAACAAAAATAATTATCCACTCCAATTGTTCAAATATTTCACAATCTATTAAAAAATACACATCAGATTTCTATTATTTTTTTAATATTCTATTAATCATTTATACATCATAATCAAATTTACTTAAACATTTGAATGTTTTTTGGACATTAAAAATAATTATGATAATATTGTGTAATAAAAAACATTACTGTACTTTTTTTATCGCTGATTAAATAACCAAATATATAAATGTTTTATTTCATAAAATATTTACCTCAATTAAATTAAATATTAGCAATACTACTCTGATAACTCATCTGCATCATCATTTTCCGATTTATTACCTGAAAATAAAAAAAAGTTCATAAATAAAAAAGTAAATCTTTATTCAGATAAATACATAGTAGAACATGTGGTAATAAAAGCCTGAAATCCAAGGTTTTATCACATAAGAATAATATTAAATCAACTAAGTTTGGTTTAGAAAAATTGTTGTCCAGGAACTTTTCCAGTATTTTGAAGCAGATGTCCAATAATAATCTTTTGCTATTAAAATGCTATACACAATAAAATCAAACAAGGAGCTTCAAAAATTTATAAGAAACCAAATTGAAGCCAAGTTTGTAAAAACTTGATGTTATTTTCATATATTCAGTAAAAATTTTGAATTGTGCAGGGTTAAATTAAAATGGCAGATACAAGCAAGCACCCAACTGAAGAACCAATGCATTAACAAGTGCTTTCATTCATTGTTTCAGCAAGGAAATTCCACCAGTAATAACATTAAAGTGGGGAAAAACTTTTCCACCAGATCATCCTCCATTTGAAATGATCTAGATATCTTTCCAGTCAATCCAATTGCTCTGATATTGTAGAAGAATCCTGTTTATGATTTCTTAAGTCAACTTGGAAAAGGTTTTAGGAGTTAAATATTTTATACTCAACACTCCAGAAATAATAAAATAATTTTTTAGATCTAAATTTTTTAAGCCTGCACATGTTAATGACCATTCTGACCAGGGATAATTTAAAGTAAAAACTGTTACAAAGCTCTTTTAAATTGTTTTCCCAATCATCAATTACACAAAACAGTTTTCTTCTTCCAAAAAGTGTGCCATTCATCTGAATAATAGACCTTCAATCAGTTCTGTATTTTTTTGTAAAGTAAATTCCCACTTTAATGTGGAAAATACATGTAATATCTGAAAAGCACCTAATAGGACCACATTTCTTTAAGTTAGTGTTGACAGCTTTTTATATCTTAACATGCTAGAAAACTGTTTTATCCCTCAGCTTCAATACACTGGTATGGAATTAACTGCAAAATGGAACTCCAACTCTTTATAAAAAATAAGTTTTTGGCTACAGTGTACAAACACCACAGCCACAATTCCCCTTTCCACGTAAAGAAATGAATATGGGTTACAACTATAATACTAATTTATTCATTGGTTCTTTTTTTTAAATTTATTAGGATTATTGCACAGAAGAAGAGTGAACTTGTTTATATATGTGAGGTGCAACAGTAAACATTTTTAATAAATATAAGAATCCATTATTTACAACAGAATTATCAGGAAAAGACTGAGAGCTTTTTGGGATATCATATTGTCCCAGTTTAGTAAATATTGTAAACGTATGAGGGTAAAACTTTTGCAGAAGAGAATTTTCACTCTACTTTAGGGAAATTTCATGCGTTGAGGATTGGCAATCTTTGGCCTGCGCACCTGCCTACAGACAACAGATGTCAAACCAAAAGAAAAGCCAAATCAAGGTCAGTCACTTCACTGCTCACATCAGTGTCATTACTGTTGTTTTGGCGTTTTAGCCAATTTCATTGTGCACCTATTTCATATTTAAGTTGTTGTGGTGTGTGCGTGCACAATGTCAAAATGAAAATGTCATTACAGAAAAGCATATTCTAAAGAATGGAATTTTATAAAAAGGAGGAGAAATGAAGAAGAGGCGTATTGTTCTTTCAGCAACAGCTTTATTTCAGTAAGTCATGGTGGTAGAGCTGATTTGTTAGACCACTTAAAAACAAACATAAAAGTAGTAGTAGTAGTAGTAGTAACAGCTTGCATGGCGTGACTTCTAAGCCGATTGAAATTTTTTTGTGAAAAAGGGATTCCAAAGAAGATATAATGGTAGCTACTGCTGAGCTTACAACAGCTTGCTTACCATGTTGTGAAACACCATCACTCTTTCAAATCAGATGATTGTTCAAATAAGTTAAATCTGACAATTTATCCCGACTCTAAGATTGCAGCAAAACAATCTACAGCACACACTAAAGCTACTGCAGTTATCAATAACGTGCTTTCTCCACATTCAGTTAGTACTTGCGTTTCAGAATTAGAAAAAATTCCATATTATGGGGTTTCAACCGATGCTAGCAGCAACCATATAGCACAAAAAATATTAAGGAAAAATAATAAAGATTTCATCAGTGAAAGATAACACTTCAGATACCATAACAAGTTACTTCTTAACATGCCTAAGAGCATAAACCTTAAGTAAACTTCCCCCCTTTAGACAGGTGTTCATCATTTTGTGGTGTTAATACAAACACTAATTTTGGAGGTGCGAACTACAACGGGATAAACAACATTCTCCACAAACTTCAAGGTAATTTAGGGAAAGACATAGAGGGGATTGGGTGCCCTGCACACATACTATGCAGCACAGTTTCTCATGCAGCTGATATCCTTGTTGTGGTTGTTAAAACAATATTTGTCAATCTCTTCAACTATTTCTATATTTACACAATCAGAACTGAAGAGTTTAAAAGTTTGTTGATATAACTTACAAACAGTTGCTTTACCACATAAGAACAAGATGGGTATCGCTTATGCCTGCAGCTGAATGCATTTTAAGTTTGTGGTAAGCTTTGAAGGCGTACTTCCTCAGTCAGGAAAAATCTCCTAAGATACTCCTAGATTTTTTCTTAACCACACTGAATGAGGCCTATCTATAGTTACTCCACAACCAGCTGTCTTTGATTCATTGAAAAATAAAAACAATTGAATCTTCAAATATTTCAGTTATTGAGATTAAATCAATCTTCAACAAAACTTTGAAGGCTCTTAAACAACGAGAAGAATCTCTCATTATCAGGTTTAAACTAAGTAAATAATTGCTAAAGAGAAAGAAAGTGATAAGGAAAAGTTTACCAGACAGTTTATGGTTACTTGGATAAGTAGAGCGAGTCCCTTCAGCAATTATCCACCTTTGACTAGATGATGCTAAAGGCAATCCCTGATTGGAATCAAATAGAAAATACTCTGGCTATTTTACCTCAAAGAACATTTCCTTCCCAGAAAGTAAGGTTTTTGATCAGTTTCTTTGTCTAAAGAGCACGATTACAATTTTATTGGTCAAATGTATGACAAAAAAGAGCATAAATGAAAGAATTTAAATTCAAGTGAAAAGCGGATTGGTGCTTTGAGAATATGGATAAACCCAGCAGGTTGGTCTAGTGAACATTTCAACGCAAATCAGCTGATTTCAAAGTCAAGAATTCTAAGGTTCAAATCCAGGTAAAGGCAGTTACTTTTAAATAGATTTGAATACTAGATCGTAGATACCGGTGTTCTTTAATGATTGGGTTTCAATTAACCACAGATCTCAAGAATGGTTGACCTGAAACTGTACAAGACTACACTTCATTTACATTCATACATAACATGATTCCCTAAAACTAACTAATGAAACCACGGATCTCGCACCTAGTCTAAATTTGACAACACCGTTTGTGACTGCGAATGCCTCAGAAAACGAACGAGTTGTAAGTCAAATCAGTACTACACTCATACCAATCAAAATGATATATTACGCAACATAGGAATTCAGACCTAAACCCAAAAAGTTAACCAAATTAGGTCACCTAACAAGAGGAACGTAACCTCATTCCGGTCCGCGCAGGAGCGGACCGCGTAGGGAGTGCGGGGACAAACCCCGCACTCCCTACTCCCGGTCCATTATTAAATCTCACGTGGCAACACAAAGTCACAATCAGGGACCGCCACCGGCAGGACGAAGCCACGCCCCCGGTCGCACGGGCTACCATACCCCGGCAGGGCAGCCACAAATTGAATCATAAACGATACCAATATAACCGTAGCACAATGCCAATGGGCCTATCTCCAAACAACCCAATGTCTAGGCCAGAACCCTAGCCATCCAGTATCCTACCATGATCAAATACTTCGATTAAACTCCCTCTGCAGACCTACACACCGCAAGGGCGCGAAGAAAGCCAGCCATTACAGACCACTCCTCGTGGATCATCCAGTTAATACGGAGATCCAGAAAGGAATCTATTCTCTCAAGTTCCCTAACAGCTTGTGAACGTTCGACCTCGTAACGAGGAAAAACATAGAGGGTGTATCACTGTATCATCAGTCCCACAATCCGGGCATTTACTCGAATCCACCAAATCCAAAGGCATAGTGCCTTTCAGGCAAGAGAATCTGTGTGATATACCAATTGGGGAAACCTATCTAATCGCACCTAAATCAGACACTATAGGAAATATACTATGCGTGTAGCAACCTGTGCGAAATTCGTCCCACCTGATCTGCCAAGATGCAACGCCCCGGTCTTCAATCTCCTGCTTTCATTCTGATGTCAAAATGTTATTTACACTGCTTTAATTTTTTAACCTAATTTTCAAAGAATGATAGTTCAATATCATGGTTTAATTTATTACAACAGCAACATGGCAAGATTCTTTTTGAAGTAGGCATATAATGTTGTCTAACATGAAAATAGTTCTGTAGGTGGACTGACGCAAGCAAATTTTATTTTTTTTGGATACATTTTTTACGCAAAGAACAGCATTACTGTATAGATAGATGCAAGGTTCTTACATTTTTTTGAATCCTTTTTATATTACTAAATATTGTCTATATGATTAATAATTGTTGGGAACAAACAAAGATCTGAAAGCCAATTTTTTTATCCTGAAAACTCATTGTAACTTTTTCAAGTAAAATTGCATTTTAGATTGGTAGTTTGTATATATGTAGTATATATATATATATATATATATATATATAGCTAAGAGCATACACTAGGTGGTACATTTCAAATGGTGATAGTTGGCAAACTATGCACATGAACATATATTATTTAGCGTATTTTAGGGTTAATAAAAAATGAACAAAACAGTGTAGTGTTTTTTCAAATTTTAATGTATGTACAATAGTCATTGATGACCTTGAATGAACACACTGATGGTATGTAATGACAGGGGGAGATCGATCAATTGAGTAATGGCCACCTTGCAGGAGAAAGCTATGTGTGTTTCATGAAAGCGGATCTGTTAGTACATTTTTTGAGGATGTTTTCACTTAGGATGCAATTGTGACTGTTAAATCTAGGCATTAACAGTTTAAGTATACAGGAAGTGTAGTTCATAAAAAAGTGCTGGAAGACCTTCCTTCTCTGAGGAAGTTTTGCAGAGAGTAACAGAAAATTTTCAGAGAAGTCCAGGTAAATAGACTTGTGTGAGTTTAGAACTGGAATGCTGCAATCGACAATTGTGAAGGTTCTGCACAAGAGCCTAAAACTTCATGCATACAAAAATTCAGTTGGTGCGTACAACTGGAGAAGACAATAAACCACAGAGTTACAATATTTCATAGACATTTTTAATAAAATGAATGAAGATAATGCGTTTTTAGAAAAAAATAATCTTCTTTGACAAAGCTACCTTTCATGTTTTTGATCATGTTAACCATCATAATTGTCAGATTTAAGGTAGTGAGAACCTGCATGCAGTTTGACAAACACAATGTGATAGCCTGAAAAATAACGTTTGGGTGCGTGACTCCTTACGAAAAGATCTTCTTCTTTGCTGAGCCAATGGTTACTAGTACTAGTTACCTAAACATGTTACAGGAGTATGCAGTACCACAAATTGAATGTATATTGGTAACCCAACTTTGACTTCCAACAAGATGTTACCACACCACCTCACTGGGGTTTACATGTTAGCGATTACCTACATTAACAATCTCCTCATGTTGTATTGGTCATGATGGACCAATTCCCTGCCACCTTGATCCCCTGACATAACACCACATGATTTCTTTCTTTGGGGGTTTGTCAAAGACAGGGTGTTTGCAATGAAATCTGTCAACATCATGAACTAAAAAGGAAGAAACAAAGGTGTAATTAATGGAATAACACCAGATATTCTTCATAATGTGTGGCGTGAAATTGAATATCATCAAGACATTTTACGCATCTCAAAAGGTCCTCATGTGGAACTTGTTTGAAGTTAATAAGTGTTATAACTAAAACTATTTAAAATGCTTAACAATAAAACAGTAACATAAGTACATTGCTTTGTAATGTTTAACAACTAAAATATTTTGAATAATTTATGATACCTATACATTTCATAATAGTGGTAGCTTAGCGTTATAATAAAATCCTTCTACGTGAAAAAAAATTGTTCAATTTTGTTGCAAATAAATTCAATTTTATTATCCACAAAAATCTATCTGTTAATGATAGTTATCACCATCCATGAAATTTTTAATTGTACGTCTACCGGGAAATTATATTAATTGGTTTTATCCAAATTGAAACTCAGATACTTACAATCCATCCAGTGGAGTTTAGAAATATTGACACAGTATTTTCTAATATTGTATTATTCAATCTTATCACCTGATACAGAAATAATTGTACCAAATGAAATGTGAAAGGGGAAGCCAAGGACTGGTGATCTTTAAAGTGGAATGATTTTCTTTTCAGGTTTCTTACAAAAAAAACAATGAAATTTCAAATATTTGCTTTGTAATTATACTTTAAGCAGATCCTTTGTTTCATAATTCCCAAGTTCTTCATCATTAAATACTGCAGAATTAAATTCTTTGATTGCAAGAAAACTAGGCCTGCTTTTCATAATTGGCTGTTTAAATATTAAAATATCACATTTTGAGCAAGAAACATAAAATGTATCTAAACACCCTCACCCAAAAATAACTAAAATGAAGATATCTGCTTGTGATCTACAAATGTACTGTATATTATTTAACCACAGAGTGAAATATGCTTTTCACTCTGTCATTACTTATCATCCTTTCATTATTTATCAATAATAAATCTATGTTTTTCAGAGTGAAAATAATTATAATCTGGCTAGAGAAAACAAAACTGCATTGATTACTTTATTTTTTAATTAATTACTTTAGAAATTAACAGAAATTTACCTGACAGACCAGTGTAATTAAAACCTTTAGTAATATTATTTAATTCTCTATAAAGCCAAATTGTTTATTAAAATTAACAGTTATAAATATGCCTGGGTTTGAAATGGAAACTTTACGTTAGGAAGAAAGACAATGCAATCAAACTTAAGATGATTTGGAAATACCTGGGAAGTACCAGTAAACCTAATTACAGGAAGTAATCAGTAAACAAGAAGTTGATTTGCCATCAGTTAATATATTTTTGAACCTTAATGATATTTAGTATGTTATTCTATAAAAGGTTTTGATGACTGGAATTAATAATCAGTGTGAATGAAGATATTTGCCTAACAGGTGAAATCAACAATTGATTTGGTTGTAATCTACAAATTCAGATAAACACAAGATAAAATTTTTTACATATGAATATTGCTAGCATTACAAAAACATTAATGAATTTACGAGTTGCTTAAATAATTGAATTACAAGTTTAATAAAATTTTGGTAACTTATGCATACCAATTAATTTTAGTTTAGATGGCTACAAACTAATAAAAAAATGCTGTAAACTTAATAATTATTTTTATCATGGATAATCTAAATTTTGATATTATTCATATGAATTGTTGGGAAGCTTACTCATTAAGCATTAAAATGAAGTTTGATAATAGTGAATCATTACAAATCACAGCGATTTATGAATCACCTTATGTAAATACATTTCTTGATATTTTATTTGATACTTCAGAAAAGTTACCCAGGAATAAGAGTTTACTCCTGCTGGCGATGTTAACATTGATAATATGGCAAGCAATCCTTTAATTTATGAATATATATTGTTATGAGCAAAAATGGACAACAATCACATGTAAATAGTTACATGAGGGTTATTGAAAAAGTGGAAATTTGTGGTTCACTATTTTTTTTTAAATATTTAGGAAAAAAATTTAATTATAAAATGGGAAATATCTTAAAACTAATTCAATTTTAACATGGGGATATGATAATAATCACAAGACAAAATGTACTAAAAAAAAAAAATATAAATTCATTACAGTAGTTCTGAACTCAAGAAAATTGGTAACTGTCTAGTTGTAAAGATGATTTTGTGGTTTATTTACCGACATCTTAGTCTCCAAATTATCAAATTATACTGAACTTTTGAAAGAGCTACTCAAGCTACCCCATAAAAAAAGATACCTAAAACCCAAAATTACAAAATTTTATTATAAACTCAATTATTTATATTTAGTTATAAAATGTTTAATAAACTAAAAACAAGCCCTTCACTACAAAATTTAAAAATGAATATAAAGATTACAGACATTTAATAAATGCAATTATCAGTAAAACAAAGAAGCAATTATAAGAGTAAAACTGATGAATTTGAAAATAAGAGTGGTAAGTGGAGTACTACGTACACAAAATTATAATGATAAAGACAAATAATATTAAAATTAACACTAATATATATTTTTTCTAAACACAGGCAAAAACCTTTCTCAACAGACCTTTATTAGGATTTAGAGCATGGTGTTGCCAATCAGTAACTCATGTCTGATGGTAAAAAATCTCTTATTCTTTAATTCTGTCTGTTTCTCTAATGTGGAAGGAATTATTCTAAGTTTAAAAAATAACGGAAATCTGGGATTGGATGGTTAAACAAATAGGTTTCCATTTTTTCTGTAATAAATAGATGCTTTTTGAAAAGCACTTAGATGACAGGTAGCTTGTTGTATATATTAAAAATAGTGAATATAAAACCAATTTTTCAAACTGGTAGCCCAATTCATGAAAATTATACATCATTCACACTAAATTCATGGAAAAATCAACTAATTACATTTTTACATTACCATATCACAAAAAGTAACCAGTTCGGTTTTCTAAATAAAAAAGTACATTAGACACTTTTATTTTATTTTTAAAGACTTTTGTTTTATTTTCAAAGACTATTGTGCCTTAAACAAAGATGAATTTTATTAGACAAAAACAGAAACTAAGATGATAAACATTAGCAACTTTTCTCAATTTGGAAAAAGCATTGTAACATTTTTCCCTTTGAGAAATTATTCAAAGAGAGAAAAGCATAGAATCAGAAAGTTAGCAATGTATCTTCTCAGAGACCATCTTGAAGATCAAACTCAAATTCTAACGATGGGTTTGGAATCAAGTGAATTCACCATAACACCTCATGGACTGCCACAAAGAACTATGTTATCCCTGATCTTTTATTTATTATTTATTATAAGTGAATGATATGTTTAAGTTGAATTTTGAATAAATTATTTTTCCAAGAATCTTGGGAATCCGTGTTTGAGATAGCTAAAACAGTTTCTGTGCAATAAAAAAAATGACTGCTCATTAAATTAAAAAATTATTTAAGCTTAAACACAACAAAACCAGAGTATATAAGTTCTACACATAAAAAAAAAATTGCACACCAATTGTATGTGCAATTATCTGGGAACTGATGAATGTAGAGTGAAATAGTAAGTAATAAAAAATATCTGTGTAATAAAAAATATCTGTATAATAATGGATAAAAATCTTACATGGGAGACTAATATTTCTTATATATCTAAAAAATTAAAATTCATGGTGTAAAAATCCAACTGAACTTTTAACTGTTTGGGAACTGATGGATGGAGATGTGTGGTAATTGGAAGAGTGAAAATTGAAAACTATTTTAAGCATAAGGTGAGTTTGGGACTGTTTATAACAGCAAATATAGTATCCTGAACTCAACTACATGTTGAATTCATCATTTAGTATTAATTGTGGTAGTAGACAGCTAATTTATGCAGTTCCCCAAGCAGTTTAATATTATCCCTTTTAATTTAATAGAAAAAAATAATGCCATAAAAATCATACAACGGGACTGAAAAACTGGATAATTAAATTTTGCTTAATATTGTTTTTGATTTCTGTTCTTTACTCTCTCACATCTTCTTTTTCTAGTGTAAAATCCATTTTATGCTACTGTTACTGCTTGCTTTTGTTCAAATGATAGTTGTTAGTATTAATTTGTTTATTAGTATTAAGTATTCACTATCATCATTGTTATTAATTGTTCATAACTGATAACCATTTTTTTAATATACTTAATCTTTTAATGTAATAATCTTCTGCTGCCTTACATCAATCTATTTCTTATAATAGATTATCATAACATGATAGACTGAATTCTGATTTTATATCATACTAATAATTAATTTAATTGAATCTGATTTGATTTAATATTTTATGATGTAAGAGTACACTTATTTTAAATTCTGCTACTCCAACTAGTGAGCAAATTTTTAATTTAAGTTAGTATAACTATTTATAAAAACAGTTTAATATCTATTATTTTTATTTATTGGAACAAAAAAAAAATTCAGAATGCGAGATTTCTGGGTATTTTTAAGAATAGTGGACAAATATTACCAGATTTCACTTTCTTAATTTGAGAAAGTGAAATCTGGTAATATTGTTAACAATGAGATCATACACATTTCAGTTCATGCCAAAAAATATACTTTTAGAAGAAACCTAAACTTACATTAAAGTACATCTTAATTCAATGGTAACAGTGATTACACACCTTGTGATACAACTATTCTGACTGTTAAACTGTTATGGTCAGCAGTAATTACTCAATTTATTTTTAGACAGCCATCATAAGTCAAATAATAATGTAATTTTAAGAGAGTGAAATAAAATTATTTAAAAACATGATTTCAGGTTACCCAAGATGCATGATATTTTTTGGTCTATTGAATAAAACACTTAAACATAAGTTATTTCTTGATTGTAAATAAATAACACTGGAAAATGTTTGCGGTGGATAAGTATTCTCTTATAAGTGATTACTTAATTTGTAAGTAATCTAAATATTAATGGAATACATGTGTGATTTCAGAACATAAACAAACATGTTTAGTTATAGTCGTAGCTATAATTCTTTTAGGACAAAGGATTTTATTTAATCATTTGACATGTTTTTGAATGAGGAAGAATTGCCTGCAGAATTGCCTGACGAGTACTAGTTGTGGATGATTTTTATTCGCAAAACTTTTAAAAGATCGTGCTGTTGTTTCAATAAATCTATGATCCCGGCAATTGTACATGCTAAAGTAAAGGCATGGGTAGAAATAAAACATGAATCTGCCAGAAGTTTGGAGAAAAATTATACTGTTAGAAGGTTAAAAAACTTCTTAATAATATGTAGACAAATGTAGAGCGGAAAACAGACAAAATACTACAGGAAACAAGATTAAACTTCTTCAATGGGAAAAAGCATTTCTGGAAATGTTAAATTATGAAAAAAGTTTGTTTTTCCAGATAATTGCAGGAGTCTGTGATAGTGCCATATGTGATCCACAAATTTCATTAAAAAAATCTAATGTGGACACCACATGACTTCTTTGTACACCTATTAAATTACACATTTTTTGCTGCACTTCATTTAAACTTATTTCATTTGAAAGTGAGATACGATCCTCCAATTCTTTAATAAGGTGGACAGTTACACAATTGCATAATGGTGGACACATTTTTTGTGGTGTCTGTATCAGCATTTTATATTAGTTTATATATTAATTTTTTTTAACATTGTTCAAGTAGTTACGTGGTGTAAGTGAAAACGTGTCAGATCCATAATCATGCATATATTGGTTGAATCCAACTTCAGATACATATATTTTTTTAACGTTTTTCTCAATTTAAGTATATTAATTTATTAATAATTATTAACCTCTGTAAAAATTTTTGAATTAAAATGAAAAATACATAAAATTTTATTTCATTAATATCTTTGGATATTTATATTTTTACTGTTATTATTGAAAATTATTATTTACTGTAAAAATTTGTTTACAATCAGATTAATAATTATTAATAATCAATATAATTAAATTAAAAAAAAAGGAGATGAAGTCAGATTCAAATCACATGCCTTCCCCTTGTAAGATCCAAATGTTTCATTAATTAAAATTTTATTTGGCTATTTGGCTCTGGAATTAATGAAAATAAGTACCACTTATGATATATTGTTGAAAAGCTCTCAGTGAGGGCTTACTGCAGTTAAAAAGCTCAAAATCCAATTTTTTGGTTCTTTGGGACACTTTTGGTCCAGTTGAGTTCAATCAAAAGGAGAGGTGCACATCTAAGATGTTACAACAGTCCTAAATCCAAAATTTCAACATCCTGCGGCTAATTGTTTTTGAGTTATGTGATAAATGCACACATACGTACATACATATGTACAGATGTCATGCCAAAACTAGTCAAAATGGATTCGAGGATGTCAAAATGGATATTTCTGTTATCTGAAAACCGAAATTCACAATCACAATACTTCCTTTACTTTGCATAATAAAGTAAAAAGAGTGCTGAACTAAATTTAGGTAACTAAACAAAACAAATACAGGAAAAAATGAAAGAATCAGGGATAATTAGCTTTTAAGTACCTGCAAAGAGGTAATATTCATCAATTTTCTAAGGAACATGTACTGAATTGAAGAATGTAATTTAAATTTGGTGACGATTTTAAAATGTAAAGCTTAAAATGCAAGATAAGAATCTTCCTATGTGATAATAATATCAAAGTATATTTAATAATGCAACTATTCAACCAATTGAAAATTTAATAGTTAATCTAAGCTGCAATAAGTTTTTACATAATCTTATTTGAACTGAATTCTTGTCTAATAATTATAACTGATTACTGTATGTCAGCATTTCTGAATCTTTCAATATTTGTAACCCAATTTTTTAATTATAACTTTATCACGCACCCCTTCTCATGCAATAATAAGTATATTGAATGTTTTGATGGTAACACTACACTACAATCTTAATAACAAACTTTACAAATTACCATGAATAAGTAAATTAATTGATATTTGGCAACACTGATCAGCTGCATTGACAAAACCAGAATTGATGCCTCTGTATATTATGTCCACAATATCGGACAATCTCATGGCTTTGCGAGAAGTTGCGATTTATCTTGAACATTCTGAAACATGTGCGTAAACATGTATAAATGTTACACCTCATTTGATTGCAGTCAGTTCAGTTGAGTTGACCCTTCTATTGATATTGAATCTATCAAGAATGTGTATGTTGTAATTGTGTGTTAATTGCAATTCACGTTATTAAATATTCACGGCATTAGATTTATTCAGAACCGTGGATAAATTTTTAAGTGGGCGTACGCGAGCATTAAACGATAGTGAAGCATCAACAAGTGTTCAGACGACTGGTTCTGAAAATAAAATCAAGAAAATATTCTCAAAAATACTTAAATTTTGGGTTTACCAGTACTGAAGTAAATGAAGAAGAAAGGCCCTTATGTGTCATTTGCTCAAAATTTTGACAGCAGACAACATGAAACTTAATACATTTAAACATTTGCAAATGCTTCACAGTGAGTACATTAACAAACCCCAAAAATTCTTTGAATTAAAATTAAATTCATATGAAAAGTAAACATCATTTTAAAAAAAAAAAACTTTGTGAATGAAAAAGCTTTACTTGCCTCTTACAAAATTTCATATAAAGTAGACAGATATAAAAAGCCTCACACCATTGGTGAAGAGCTTATTTTGTCAGCTGCAATTGAGATTGTAGAAATTATGTTTGGAGATAATTTTGCCAAACAATTGCAGTCTACACCTCTATCAAATGATACCGCTGCCCTTCGAATTGGTGATATACCTGATAATGTACATCAGCTTTTCAGAAGTTGTGTGATAATTGTTTTCAATTCAGCTTGATGAGGCAACAGATAGCAATAAAGATACTCATTTCATTGCCTATGTTCAATTCTGTGATGGTATGTCAGCAGTAGAACTACTTTTCTGTAAACCAAAAGCAACAGAACTTAAAACAACAGCACTCCCATTATTTGCTATCTTAATCATTTTATAAATTGGGCAAACATAGAGTGGAAAAGTTGCATCAGAATGTACACCGATGGTGCCTGTTAAATGTCTGGAAGATTCCAAAGTACACAAGCACTTGTGAAATAAAAATCTCCACAGTGTGTCTGAACACATTGCATGATTAACAGAAAAGCTCTTGCTTCCAAAGAAATGAGTTCTGGTCTAAATATTGTGATAACGATGGTTGTAACCGTAGTAAATTATATAAAAATGAAACCGCTAAAATCAAGAATATTATCTGCACTTTGTGAAGACACGGGCGCAATACAGCTTGACCTCAAAGGGAAAGACATCCGCCACGTGACCGATCCAGTCACCACACCACCACCTCCATACCTAGCCTTTAGGGACTTTACCGAAGGTTGTCTTCAACAAGTCTTGAGACTTCTTGCAGTCTGGCCTCAGTCACTATGCCACTGATATGTGTGATATTCCCATCAGTGTACTAAATCTAAATGGATCCAACAGGCATTACTCTTCAAGTCTTAACCCAGATAAGGCTGAATTAATTTTTTTGAAAATTTTTTAATTTTTTGGATAATAGTTTCTAATAGTGTTAATATGCGACTGGTTTTCTTGGCATTTCTCCTGCCACCACCCCATTCGGTCGCCCTAAAGCATAAGACCAAATGTTTGTGCCACAAATGGCTACTGAGCCTCGAAACAATTTAGCGACCAGTGCCCTAAATAGCTCCTACAGCTTATCTAACAACATGAGTAGACTAAATGCGGTGCCATACACCACAGCTTACATGTCCCAACTGCTCATTAGTCATATATTTACTAAAATGGGTAGGCGCACCCCGTCAACTACTAAAAATATAAATTAAAATTTACTTTGTCTAGACATCTCGATTCCCCCCCGAGGGGAGAAGAACCCACCTCGTAGCGTGTCCGGTCGCTACACCACCCCCTCCGTTCCTAGCCAGCAGTGGCTTTAACGGAGGACTTTGTCTAGACAGCAATTTGTTGCGATGCCTAGATTGCTGAATGCCAGCAAGTACCTGTCCACCATATTAAAGCGCTTGGAACCTTAATGGTGGTCAGCCATATATTTCTAGGTTAGCTTTCGACAGCAGTGCGATAGGAGTCTACCCTTAGGTAAACTACTGATGTCGGTTGAACATAGCAACTGCATCAAGAAACTCCCACATGGTCCAACAATGCAGCTCTCACCACTCGCCACTTGTGACCAATTTCCCCGTTGACCTCTAAGTTCCAGGGAGGCCCAGTCTCTGGCCCCTCCAAGATCAGGGCAGTCAAACATCAGGTGTTCATTTGACTGGACCTCTCTGCAGATGCACAGTTCATCAGCTGCCAAATGGAACCGAAACAGATATTGGTTCAAGTTAGTGTGGTTGGTGAGCACCCGGGCACTCGTTGCCCTTAAAAAATGAGCTCGAGGCAAACCATCCCCCCAAATCCTGTATAAACTTATATAAGGATCTTCCCTTAGTTGTGATGTCCCATTCCAGCTGCCATGCTTCCATCACGAGGCTATGCAGCTCTTCTGCAGGCGGGAGATGGGCAACTGAAAGAAATTTAGATCCGGTGCGGCACCATTCCGCTCCAGTACTAGCCCAGCTAGAAAACATATCCCAAATACCTTGGCCTCCCGGCCTCTTCGCAATCTCCACATGACTGCCTGAAGTTTCACCACTAAATCGATAGGTAGGGCATTTCCCAATACAATGGTAGCCTCATATGAGGTTGTTTTAAAAACACCAGTGCATACAATTAGGGCTCTGCACTGGGCAACACTTAAATTTAAATTTTAAACAAGTGCTCTATTCATATCCAACCTATGCGCCCAAACGGATGCCACGTAAGAGGTCATGTTTTTGAAGAAACCTCGGTACACCATGTATATTTGATGGCCAGACATCCCATAGTCTTTCCGAGCAATCCTTCTAAGTATATGTATCACCGAGACAGCATCCACCGCTACTTGCGTAACGTGGTTGCTAAACAGCAACCTCTTCAAACAAAATATCTAGGTACTTACGAACTCTCACTTGGTTGATTACACAGCCTTTATACTTAATATGAGCGTTTCGACTGTATGATTATTTGTCTGCACCCTTGAGATGCATAAACTTTGTCTTGGGCACAGAAATCTTTAAAATTTGAATGTGCAACCAGCCCTCTGCGGTTGACAAGGCCGCTTGTGCTTGATCTTCCAGCTGTGGTCAGGAATTACCATGAACTAAAGGAGACAGTCATCGGCAAAAGCCTGGCCTGTGACTCCTTCTGAGAATCTTAATCCCAGGTTCCACAGCAGGGGATCTGCAGGCTTCCCCTGGTAACAGATTTTTCCACAGCTACATACACATCTTTAAACAGAGCCGTACGGTTAGACAAATAGTCACGCACTACAGCCTGCAGGGCGTTCCAACTCATAGAGGACAAAACTCCACACAAGGAAGGAAATGCTACAAAAATTGCCAAACATATTTACAGTCGGCACTTTCCACCTCAGCAAGAGTATTTAAGATGCAAACCTCAACGCCAACCCCTTTCGTAAAGCCATACTGGCCTCAATTTATAAAACAGTTCAACTCAGTGCTTTCCCAGAGCAATTCCACAACCAGCCTTTCAAGCAACTTGCTGATTACCGGCAAGAGGCTGATGGGCCAATAACTGCCGACTTCATTAGGATCCTTTCCTGGTTTTAAAAGCACCCTTACCAAAACCACTTTTTAACAAGTCGGGAAGCAGCCCCGGCTAAGGCAACCCACCCTACGCCAGGGAAGGGCGTAGCCCCTGCCCTAATGCCAACCACTGCTTCACCCTCCAAAGTATCTGGAAACAGAGTATCCAGGAACGCTTGGTAAGTCGCCACAGATGTTAAAGTATGGTCACGACCACCAAAGCTGCATCGAACACTGGACTGCACGTGCAGTGGGTTAATATGTCGTGCTAATATATGTCATATATGTGTAATATATGTATGTGCTAATATATAATATATGTCAAATTATAATTTTAAAAATATTGCCCATCCTTCCAGAAGTGTTGCAGCCTAATATACCAGCATTATACACATTATTTCCATTCTTTTGACACATACAATAAACATGTTTAAAATTTTTACACCCTGCAATATGAAAACATGAAGTTTTGGCACAAACACACAATAAAATATAGTGCAATGGGTTTACAATAAAAATTCACATAAATACTTTTAAATCTATTTTTAATTTTAAACACTATGTAACAAGTTTACATTTTGTTATGAAAATTGTTTTGGTTTTATTTTAAACAGTAGCCCATGAAACACAACACATGGAGTGCTACAATACACTTTATGCACTGCGTGATACACTTTTTCTTGCACTGCCAGCATTATAATTGTTTCTTTTGCCTTCCACCTACCACATAATGCTCCATTCCATCGTATCTAGACTCCACTTTTGACGTATGAGATAGTGTCTCTTCGAGACACAATTTGTCGATTTGATTTGAGTATTACAGTGGTGACTTGTTGATGAAATGCTAGGTGGTCTAATATTCCACCATCTTACCTATATAATTGCCAGGAATTGTGTTCTGCAACAACAATCAGGTGTGCAATTATTGGAAAGAGAAATGCTTTGATCAGCTTCGTCAATGCCACCCGTGTGTAAATTGTTATTATGGATTACACATGGCTGTGAAACTGAAATTCGTTTTATCTGTTGTTGAGAGTAACATGCAACCTGACGAATGGGATGTACACTGTCAAAATTATTTACCACACAAACTGTGCTGTTATCATTCCATACAGTGACAAGTACATTGGTGGAGTCGTTTGATCAATAATGATAAGTCCTCTTGGCTCTTTCTTTTAGTTCAACACAGGAAAGTCTGAAAAACTTTGCTCGGCAAGACAGGCCCAAGGGAGTCGCTAATAATTAATAAACTTGTTTTTAATTTAATATTGATAAGTTAATTATTATTAAATACACTGCAGTTCTGATACAATCCTATTTATAAGCGTATTACATTGGTGTAATTGTGTATTTTACTTTTTATTACATCAGAATGTGTTTTGTTTTGCTATCCTTTCAGTAAACTAATAAATTTCTTTAATATTTTCTTTTCGATATGCTTGTGCCCTCCATTTGGTGTTATCATGACCCGCTAGGGAGACGCGTCCCACAAGTTAAAAAAACACTGCTGTATGTATTGAACTTGCAATGTAGTCACAAATGTTTTATAGACTCTTACATCAGGGGCACTGATGATTTATGAGTCATTGAAAAGTAGCTCAAAATCATAAACAGGTGAAAGGAAACATTTGTAAGCATTAATGGATTACATTTACAAATAAAAAAACCTATTCATGTTTTATAACTTGAATGTAAGTTCCTCTAAAGGATATCTGGTAAACAGTTTATGGTTTAGCCGGATACATCTACATGCCCAATAACTCTGGGAACATGTAAGGTTGTATCATTAAGACTTATTCTAGGGTGGCTCTTTTCACCTGGAAGAAAGCAATTTTTGTTGCAACATATATATTAAGTTGATCAAAGTAAAATTATTGATCAATAAGTTGCTGCTCACATCTGAATAAAATATTCTAACTTCTCAAGGCATTGTAGGTGGGATAGATGAGTTCCTAGAGAGGCTTACCTCTGGAGTATCAGCTGATTTGCGATGACGAGTTAACCACTTAGAGCAGCCCGGTGGGCTATCAGCATAGCCTAACGCTCATTTCCCTCACTAACCTCGTTTAATAAACATTAAATATACAACTTATTAATAATACAAGTGATATTTAAAACTAAACATTACATGGTGTTAAATAGTGATATTTAAAATGGTAATGAATTAATAGAAAAGAACTAGTGAATGTCACCATACATTTCTGGTGAAAAATACAGCTATTTATGTACTCCAATAATTATACCTATTACAGTATAGTAACACCAAGTAAATATGAATTAATTACATAAATATTTGATATACTACAGTTAAACTCTTCAATGGCAATTAATCTATCAGTTCATATAAGTCAAATCAACCTTCTTATATCATTTGAATCCATTTGAAACTGACTCAATGCAATTTATTCCAATGGATATTCCACAATGTTTTTTTTTTAAATTTGCCAGTTTAAAAATTAATAAATTTATATTACTGTTACTAACATTATTAAATTATATATAAAAAATTTCTAACATCATTCTGAAAGAAAAAGAACTAGCAGTTACAATATACACTTATAGTTACTCTAAACAAAAACTTATGTCATTAGTATAATTAAAAATATCAATCAAAAATAGAACAATTATCATGAAGCAATATGAAAAGTATTACTGTATCTTCAATACAGCAATACTTAAAAAATATCGTATTTTTTTTAAAAAAGACTGTCTAAAATCATCTTTTAACAAATTTTTTTTGTTACAAAAAAAAATTAATATAAAAGATAAATTCAACTAATACTACAATAACATTAAACTAAATTGGAAAAATTAAAAGGTTAGATTAAACTGAAATGAAATTCATGCTCTGAATCTGAAACATCAGCAATGATGTCTAATGTGTACAGATTTCTTAGCAACTTCCTAATTGGATTTTACCTAGTACGATATTAAATTCTACTATAACTTAACTGCAATAACAGCCCCAACATTTGTTTTGTATTATATTTGTATTGCTATCTTTTATCAATGGATATAAATATAAATTAAACCTGTATAAATCCCTTTATTATTTTATAAAAATATTAAGTTTCTAACAGTAGAGTGTCTCTATTAGATTATGTGATACTACTGTCTTTTAAGTAGCTATGACTTTTACTTATTTTAAAAGTGATGATGAAATACCTGATTATTATTAAGTATTTCTAAATTTTGTTGAATCCACAAATCAATATATTAGATATTGCAAAACCACTGTAGGTGAAACCTGAATTTCCATCCACAAGAATGCTAATAAAAATATTATACTTTTTCAAAAAATGTAAATAAAATAATAAATTAAAAGTATTTTACCTTAAGAATAAAGATGGAATATTATAACGGTAGGAAGATAAGGGAAAATAAAAATAATGAGGTTATGATAGGTGAATGTATAATACTTCAAATAGTTGGGAAACAGAATAAGAAGTAAAAATTAAGGGCTATTAATTAATTATAAAAAATATGGTTATAAAAAAAAAATACAACCCATAAAATAAAATATTCAATTTAATATATTAAAATCAAGCTGAAATCTGTGCAACAGCTCTATGAAATCAACTGATATACTACAGGATACAGTTTAATTCTCAGCTTGGGTTTAGCATTTATCTGAGCAATGTAATTTACCTCATTTATAGATAAATACAAGAGATGAAGGAATGATCATATAAATAATTTTACTCCATACCAATCATTCCATCAACTAAGATGGAATAATCGACATTCAGGATCCAACATTTATTTTAAATAGATAAATAGAGATGCAATATAATTAAAAATAATAGTTCACACTAGAATTTTAATACCAGAACCTTAATGTTCTTTTTAACCTGCATAAATAACAGATAATATCAATTAATTGTTAACTAATTAAACAAACGTGTCTAACGTAATTTAACATTTAAAAAACCTCGTTCTATATACAAGACCTTGCTCAACCTTGTTCAAGATTCTGAAAAAACCTTATTCATTGCCTAATATTTCTGTTTAAAATTCTCTGATCTAATTACAATGATTTTATAAAACATAATAAATCAATACTGGTTCTTTTAACATCACCTTCAGTATATAATAAAATGTTTTCACTATTAGATTAGTTTTCTCCACTCGGTGCAACTTGGTATAAAAGTCTGAAAAATAAAACCCAGTTATTTATTTTTTTTAGAAACAACTTGATGCCGAATTATAATTTCATAATGATAGATGAAAAATAGGAAGCCTGACCAGGATTCAAATCCAGAACTTATATAAAAGATATTTTTAACCGCTCTAAGAGAAAGTAAGTATTTTTAATGTATATATCTAATAATAAATTAATTTTTAAAAACAATCCTACCTAATTCATAATAAACAAAATTAATAAACTGCATTCCTTATGATTTTGTGAATTCTACAACAGATGAAATATTTTAGAGAAAGCATGTAAGGAAGTAAGAACAAAATATTTAACGTCTAAGCAACATCTAATAAACCAGTTTCAATAGTTCACTAAGTTAACCCATTTCTTCACAATATTGCGTAAACACAACAATACAAAATTATGTATATAATCTTTTTCTGTGATTTGTCACCTTTAATTTGTTTTGTGATATTAATCCTAAAGTATATAGAAATTTTATTGATATGTTTCTATTTTTATTTTTATGTATCTAAATTATGTATCTTTTTTCTTTTATTTGAAGAGGACTTGAAGAGAAAACTACAGAATTTCCTGTCATGCGGCTATTTATAAATAAAATATAATTAATAAATTAATGACATTTTTGAGATGCTACTTTCAGAGTTGTTAGGTATTGTAGAACAACAGACCATAAGAGGATTTAGTTTATCCTATGCAAATCAACTATCATTGTTTATAAACCCTTTAAAAAACAAATTAACATAACATATATATATATATATATATATAAAAAATATTACAGCATATTTTAACATTACCTTGTATTATATTAGAGTGCTATATTCAGTTTTCTTTTATTTTGAGATTTAATTTTTCTGTATAATTCAACAATATGATTCCTTTCCTGTTCTTGTTTTTGCCTTTGTAATGGTGATATAGAACTATACTTATTCTTTTTATTATTATTACCTAGCATTTTTTCAAGTAATAGATCACCTTTTGCACCAGGCTAAAACCAAAATAGAAAAAAATAAACACTTAAAAAATGTAAGATTCTATCAATTAAGACATATACAATTAAATTAATATAATTTAATTAGCTCCCCGTTGCAGCTTCACCCATGTTATATGATTACTTGCATTTCCCATAGCAATCAATATTTTTATTTCATATTTTTTTGTCAAGTAACCGGGGACGTGCAGCCAATCTTACATACAGTAATGGTGGCAGTGGCTGTGTTAGCAGAGCCACAGCGCCATATAGATTCACACTTCTTAAAAGAATTGGAATTAAAAATAATCATAAATGATTTTTAAATAATTATCTGAAGAATATTTGCAAGCCCAAATCTACTGATTATCTCGTTTACATTTTAATTTTAACCTTTGAAACTTGGAATTTAAAAAAAATCTAGAAATTGGTTTTTAGCTATTGTTAATTATTCAGTCCAAACCCAGCTCACAATCACAAGACACAAATCACAGTTCACAATTTGTTATTTTAATTCATGAAAAGTTTGTCTTTAACCGCCAAATTAATATATATATATTAAGTTTTTAAACATGTTGTCCTGTGTGTTAAATTATAATTAGTGTTTATAAACAACCAGATACACACATATAAAACAAGACTGATCTTACCTTCAATCTAATAAGACCTATTCAAATCCTATAGATTCATCATCAGTTACTACAATAATCATTAGCATTGAGCTACTTCATCAACCAAGTCATGACTGATTAAAATTATTGGTCAGGCCAATAATAATTATTTCATTATTGGTCAGGTGTTAAAATTCTATTATACAGGCCTACCAATTTAAACACATCATCCTGCTCAAAATTTACCTGGTGGTTTATTAAATTGAAATTTTTATATTTATAAATATATTATTTAAAAATTATGATAGAAAATATATTTTATACAATTATATAAACAAAAACACAAATAAAATAATGAATGTTTATAATAAAGAACAGTATAACACCGATCGAGAGCCGTTTGAATCTCAGGGTTACAGAATTTACAAAGGAATCCCCGGGAAACGTGTGATGAAGAATTGCCCACAGTTCGGAACAGGATTTGCAATCAATCTTAAAATAATTGACTCAGTCGTAGAATTTAAGTCTTACTCCCCTAGGATTTCAACCTTAACCCTAAAATCAGCCAATAAATTCTACACCATAATAAATGTCCATGCTCCCACCAATGACAAAAACAATCTTAAAAAAGATAGAGAAGAGATGGACAAATTCTGGGAACTTCTTGACCAAACTGCAAACAACATAAATAAGACCCACACAAAGATTTTAATAGGGGACTTTAATGCCCAACTTGGTAAAGAACGAAGATATCGTGATATTATCGGAAAATGGCCTGCCCAAAAGAAAACTAACAAGAACGGCCAAAGACTTGTCGAATTTTGCAGAAACCATAATATGATCTCAAAATCCACCTATTTTATGAGAAAACCAAACAAATTGAAGACTTGGAAACACCCAGATTGGAAAAAAGGAGAATGGCAACTGGATCATGTTTGCATCCTCAACTGTGACGACCCCCCAGAGCTTTTTGAGATTGACACTGAAACTCCAGTTAAAACTTCACCGGTAAATATCAACCCGCCAACAATTCAAGAAGTTCTCGCAGGCTTAAATGAAATAAAAAACTACAAAGCAAGCGGAGAAGACCAGCTTTTCGCAGAACTCTGGAAACACTCATCAGTTTATTCAGTCAAAACTTCCCTACATCTATGCCTCGTGAAAATATGGAACGAAGAAAAACTTCCAGAACACTGGACCACAGCCCTCATCCATCCATTACATAAAAAAGGGGATAAAACTAATCCGGAAAACTACAGAGGCATATCTCTCCTGGATTGCACATACAAAATCCTGTCGAGAATCATATACAACCGATGCAAAGACCAACTTGAACTGGAACTTGGGGAATACCAAGGGGGATTTAGGCCATGGAGAGGTTGCCCGGAACAAATAATATCCCTAAAACTTATGATGGACTTATATAAAAGACGGAAAAAACAACTAATAATCACCTTCGTCGACTTTAAAAGGGCCTATGATTGTATACACCGACCATCCATGCTGAATATTCTGAGAAACCTGGGCCTTCACCCTAAACTCGTAAACATGATAAAATTAACTTTAACCAATACCCAGTCCAGAGTGAAATTCAGAGGTGAACTCTCTCAACCCTTCTACATAAAAACTGGATTGAGGCAAGGAGACGGCCTCTCACCACTCCTTTTTAACTGCGCCCTCGAATTTGTCATGAGAAAATGGTATGAAATAAATCCCAAAAATATAAAAATGGGTACTAAGAAAAACTCCATCACACTAAATTGCCTAGGATTTGCAGATGACCTCGCTCTTTTAGCAAATAATATTCAAGAAGCCAAAACACAAATCATGAGCCTTCAAAACCTAGCACAAAAGATAGGGCTTCATATCTCTTTCGAAAAAACTGAACTAATGGCCATAGATCCTCTGGTAATAGAGCACATTACGGTAAACAATCAGAAAATTAAAATAGTAAAACAATTTAAATATCTAGGGGAAATAATAACTTATAATTTAAATGAAAAAGTGACATGGCAAAACAGGACAAATAAAATGATTAAATCCCAAAAATTAACTCGGTCAACATATAACAAAAAATGCCTTTCTACTAAAACAAAACTTAAACATTATAAAACTGTAGTACAGCCAGAAGTCACCTACGGAAGCGAGACCCTTTTCAAAATCACTCAGAAAAACCGAATTGAAAAAATTCTGAAAATAGAGAGGAGAATTGTCAGAACGTGTATCAATAAAAAACACCAAAAAGAAGGCCAATGGTGGATTGTGCCAAATGAGGTGGTGTATCGAGAAATAGAGCCTGTTACTGATACTATGCGGAAAAAAAGAATCTCTTTCTTCGGTCATCTCATAAGGACACCGCAAACAAGACTGTCAAGAAATATCATTGAAAAGCTCTGGTTCCAAAAGCTAGAAGTAGAATGGATCAAAGAAATTAGAGAAGATATGAAAGAATTGGGAATTTCCCTGACTGACCTACAGAATAAAACTGGAAAAATTACAAAGCTAAAAGATAAGAGCATTAGATTTAAATAAAAGACAGACAAACTACAAAATACAACGAAGAGGGTGTTTACGGATGAAGAAAAGAAAGCAAGATCTGAACAGATGAAGAAATACTGGGCAGCTCGAAAGAGTAAAATAACACGCTTTTCTCAGAAAAGATCCAACTAAAATTGACTTAAGTGGTCCCATGTTGGCCGTAAAAGTATAATAATAATAATAATAATAATAATAATAAAGAACAGTATACAACTGCATATCAAACTGTAAATAATATTTTTAAAAAATTCTTTAATTATAATACTAATTATTATATTTTTGATTAATTTAACTTAATTGGCATTTATAAAATTAAATGCAGAAACTGTGATGCTATCTATATACATATATATATATATATATATAAAATTAATAGATAATTTAAAGAAAGATTCTTGGAACATATAAGAGCATTCAAAAATAAAAAGAAAAATTTTTCAAATATGGCAGATCACCTGATTTCAAATGGACATAAAATTACAGATTTAGAAAATAATCTTAAAATATTAGAAATTTATAACGTTAAGAATAACCTGGAGCATTTAGAGAAATATTATATTTACAAATATAAAAATTTCAATTTAATAAACTACCGGGTAAATTTTGAGTAGGATGATCTGTTTAAATTGGTAGGCCTGTATAATAGAATTTTAACATCTAACTAACAATTTTAATCAGTCATGACTTGGTTGATGAAGTAGCTCAATACTAATGATAATTGTTGTATTCAATAACTGAAAATGAATCTGTAGGATTTGAAAAGGCCTAAGGTAAGACTGATCTTGCTTTATATGTGTGTGTCTGGTGGTTTATAAATACCAAATACATACATTTTCTTTATTTTTTAAAAATTTTTTGTGAAGAAATATATCTAAAAAAATTCTCATTTATGCCAAGAAACATGGGTAAAAATTTGGTTGCGACTGATAGCGTACTTTTTTTGTTTATCCCGAACAAATAATGATTTCTTCCTCTTTACACAACAGTATATATTAAATAATAATTACGTTTAATTAAAAACAAGTCAAAGGAAACTGGTATTTGTCCTTAACATTTAAACAAATAGAAATTATTCCTATTCATCAGCAGAATAAACAAAAAATTTGCAACTGATTTAAAAAATAATATAATTTCTTTAATACCAAAAACAGCTAAATTTGATGACAGTGTAAAACAGGTTAGAACTGTTAATTAACTAAGTTTAATTTTGAACAATTAGTCTTAAAAATCAATAATCAAGTCTTTGCAAAAGAAAAAAAATCATCTTTTATTAATAAAAATGAAACAGAGAAGTTAAAATGCACAAAGAAAATTAAGTCCTCTTTTACAAGCAATACTCAAAAAGCAGTTAAGGCATCTTTTTTACTGAGCTTAAGAGTAGCAAGGTGTACAAACGCTTAAAGTGTGATTAAAGCAAGGAAAGCTACCGGGCTGAACAGCATACCCATAGAACTTCTCAAATTGTTTTATAATAACAATTATATGTTTTAATAATACATGTTTATATGTTAATACATGTTACATGTAACTACATTGTTATGTAACATATAATGTTACATAATATGTAACATTGTAACAATGTAACTACATAAACGTATGTAGTTACATTGTTACATGTAACTACATATAATGTTATATACATGTTATATATGTTGTTATATAATAACAATTATATATTCTCATATTTTCAAGAACATAAAGATGACAACATACAATTATTGATAAACCTTTTCAACTTGTTATTCTCAACAAGTGTCATACCAGAGGATTGCCTGGAGACTGTTTTCATTACTATACCCAAAAAACAAAGAATTAAATACTGCAGGGATTATCAACTTATCAGTCTATTGAGTCACACATTGAATGTCTTTCTTTGTGTCACCCACGGCAGAATTAGGAAAAAGTGTTAACAGAGTCTTGACAGTTCGTAGCTTGCTTTTAGAAATGGTCTAAGAACACATTGATGCCCTCTTTGCCTTGAATATACTACTTCAGAGATGTCTTCATGTGCTTTATTGATTATGAGAAGGCATTCAATAAAATTAAACATGATAATCTTGTAGAAGTGCTACAGAACGTAAATACTGACAACAGAAACATACAAATTATTAAGAATTTGTATTGGTAGCAAAGGGCAAAAGTAAGATTTAGAGACAAAACAAATATTAAATGTGATATTCAGTACAATGTAAAATAGGATTGTATTCTCTCGCTTCTACTATTTAATGTGCACTTGAACCAAGTCTTTAAGGAAGGTTTACATGGACCAACATATTGAGATAAGAGTGAATGGAGAAGTTATCATTACAATCTAATTGTAATCATTGGCATATCTATGCCAATGATGACCTTAAGTGATAAACTTGAAGATCTTCAACTTTTGCTGAATCGAGTTAATCAAGAAGAGTTTAAATATTAACTCATCAGAGACTAAGTTCACGGTATTCAGTCATGAACAATACTCTGATGCTAGTCTATATGTCAATGGCCATCAAGTAGAAAGAATTACTTTCTTCAAGCATTTAGGCTGCCTCAACAACAACCAGCTGGATCCTGATAAAAAGGTGAAACAAAGGATAGAGGTAGCCAGAACAAATTTTCTTAGAAGGAAGCCCATTTTTTGCAATAAGAATCTGAATTTGAAGTTTAGACAAAGAATGCCCAAATGTTACATTTGGTCTATGTTTCATTGCTTATGCTGGTGATGGGCTGCTGCTGGTTGAGGGAAACTCACAGAATGAGATAAACTTACAGGCAACCCAGGCATGTAAAGTTTTCAGCTTGTGAAGTCTTCAGCATAATAAAATGGTCTTTAGTCCAGAAAAAAACCACTTTACGATGTTTTTGAAAGGTCGGTTAGCTGATACATGTCAAGCATGAATATTGATGGCCAGCCTTCACAGTAGGTATGTCACTATTCAATAGTATCTGGATATAATCCTTGACAAGAATCTTTGATTCAAGGAGCACCTTCAGTTTGTAACTAAGTAGACAAGTAAGGCTTTCTTTGGCGTTCGTAGAGTCATCCACCCCAACTGGGGGTTGACTTTCCAAACCATGCAGAATCTTTACAAAGGTGGCTGTGAGGCAATAATCTTACACTGTGCCCATCTGGGCTCATCGTGTGTAATTCAAAAGTTATAGGCACACTTTATTATGAGCCTTACATCTTCTGTTAGCAATTGTTGGGGGTTACAGGACTGTCTCGCAAGAGGCAGTCTCTGTTATTGCCAACATGTAACCAATCGACATCCTCCCTACAGAATGTAGCAAGCAAGCATTATATCTCTAAGACAGGCCTTCTTACCCCAGGGCCTATGCGTGAAATTGAAGACCAAGGTTTTGAATCTTGACAGGTGTTAGGTTGAACGAATCTTCTACAGGTCAACGTACCCATGGTTGTTTCCCCAGACGTTACTTGTTTGCAAGCGATTAGGTGAGTTTCCCCTATCAGTATAGAACACAATTTCTGTCAGGACATGGTACCTTTAGAGAAAAATTGGCTAGGTTTGGCATGGTTGACTCGAGCCTTTGCCCGAATTGTAGAGTCGATGACACTGTGGACCACGTCCTTTATGACTGCTCATGGTACAAGGCTGAACATACCAGAGTAGGTAGGAAACTTGAGAAAGTAAATTCTTTTCTGCATCTGTGGATTAATTGGAAAACCCACAGAGAATGGTCAATAGTGGCTGGCTTCCTACGGTTTTAGCCCTGTGAAGACCCCCTCAGCTGAGGGGGTCTGATCATGTAGAGTAGTACCCCAAGTGGCTAGGGTCCCGTCTCAGCGCTTGATTGGCCAAAGGTAGGCGTACCTGGCATCGAGCCTCGGATAGTTTTGGTGAAGATAATGTGTAGTGATTATGATCAGCAGGGAAGTATCCACACTATCAAGAATGAATCGATTTGTTGTTAATGTGATAACCCTGCGATGGAGCTGTACTGGGAGGCGTACATCTGTCCTCAACTTCCTGGCACACCAGAGCAGGGCAATAGTAAATGTCATTCAGGACTCTGCAATAGAGCTACATAGGAGGCAGTAGTTCTGTCCTCAACTCCCTGGTGGACCAAACCAGAAGTCCACTGATTTATTCATTGTATACTTATTTAAACTACGGAAAAAATTAGGTCTAAATTACTATTATTGCGATCAAAAAATTTTATGTAGTATGTTAGATGAAAAGTGTCAGATTACTGGAGGTGTCGGACTAAAGGATGTCGAATTATCAATCTTTAAAAAATAAAAATTAGTGTATACATATATATATTTTTATAATTAAAGTAAAAATTTAGTTGACATAATTTAAAATTAGATGACACAAAAGATGTGTCACAATATTTACTATTTGTAATTTAATATACAATCAGAAGTCAAAGAACTGCACTGCTGATCACTATTTAATGGTTAACTTCAATTTGCATAAGAAAAGATAAGTAAATAATAATTACACATATTTACTCATAAGAATCCAGTCAACTTACCTTTTTAATTTTATTAGCATTTTTTGGTCTAACCGTGATTTGAGGAGGCTGATGAACAACTTCACCAAATTTAATGACATCATGAAATTGAATTTTCTCTCCATTTTCTAAAACACTTTCTTGTTTTTTCTGCAAAGCTTTCATTTTCCTCCTCTGTTTACTATTTAATGCAATATTATCACTGGCATCACCTGTCATTCAAGATAAAAACAAGAAAAAAACAAAAAAAGCACTGTATTACCAAGGAACGTTTAGAAATATGGAAGAATTTAATTTATTATTCAACAGAAAGACTTAGTTAATGCATTAATAATGCTTTAAAAAAGAATCAAAAAGGCAGAATAGGAAATTTAATTCAATATACATGAACATGTATTATACATGTTCATGTATAATATACAATTTCAATATAATATAATATTTCAATACAATATAATATAATATTTCAATATAATATACATTTTCAATAAACATGAACATGTATAACACAAAATATGCCATTGAAGCATAGAATTAATATTGCCTTACCAATTGAATTAACATCTTTAGTATTTTTCTGAAACTTTTTCAACATCTTTTCCTTTTTTTTATTTTTATAATTATCTTTCTTTTCTTTGTTATAATTCCTCATTAACAAATCTATTTCATCACGTTCAGCCATTTCAATTTCTTCTACATCACCAGTCTCTGAATTATGTCTGACACGAACACCAAACTGTTCTTCAAATTCCACCTAAAAAGTATAAAAGAAGTTACATTTAAAAAAATATACTGATGAGAAAATTCCAAAATGCAGCTGATTTTTACAAAGTTAAGTCCTATTGACCAGGGTCGTTTGTATAGACTGAGGGCACAATTAATTGACATGTACAATCAGCACTGTCTAAGGGATCCCAACAAGTTGTCAGCATCTTTGGTCATGGTTTGTCAGGATGTACTTCCACTGAGGAGAAGGCTTAAGCAACAGGTATATTGGTGGACTGCAGCTATCGGAGAACTGTCAGAGGGGGGTTGTTGAAACTCAATAGGAGATACCAATGCAGTTTTGCGAGGGGTCGGACCAGTGCTGATTGATTGCGTGCGGATTTGAAAGCTGCTTAGTCTGGACTGAAGAAGGAGTTTTTCAGGAAAGAAAAACATGTGTCCTCGGGGAGAATCCTACAGGAGCTGCAGAATAACCTTGGGGTCAAACCTCTATAGAATTGTGACTAAAAAACTGGGAAAGAGGCTTCCGTCCAATAATATCGACAATATTGTCAGTCATTTATTCTCGCTCTTACAGCTTACGGAATGGCACATATTGCCTCCAAGCAGATCGAGGACTTCCCCCTCAGCAGTATGATTTTAGGAAGGGGAGATCCGGGGTTAATGCTGTCTTGGAAGTACTACGCTTTGCTGATGATGCGGCTTCGGGGACATGGCGAACACAGAAGATCACTGGATTGGATATAAGAAACACCTTTAACAGTCTCCTGCGGCAGGTGATTAGAGGCATTTGATGTTGATAATCAATTCCAGAATATCATCAAGAGCTATCTTTAATGCAGGAGGATCAGCACAGTTACAGATGCTGGCGAGTATGACTTTGACATGCTGGCGAGGGTTCCCCAGAGATCAGTTTTCGAGCTCCTTCTCTGGAATATCATGTATGACAGAATTTTCTGTCAGCGGTACCCAGACGGGGTGAAGCCAATCATGTGTAAAAAAAAAATATTTTAATTAAAAAAGGTCTATACATCTATATCAGAAATAATTATGCCAGTAGAAAATGAATTAGTAAGTGACGGATTAATGTGTCAACCACATGCACCCATGTAACCACATGATTCATTAAAATTCTATGTTCACTGAATTCAATAACCATTTTTCTTTAATTATTTGATAACAAACTTATACAAACCAGTTCAACTATTTAGGCTTTATACAAAAAAAAAAACATAAATAACTTCATGAAACTGTATGAAACATTAGTACTAGACTAGGTCAATGAAATATAAACTGATCTTTTGTTATTAAAATTTGTAAGTATAGAATAAAAATACAAAACACATTTATTCATTGCTTTTCTACTTAACCTTCCTAAACTCTGTACAAGGTTTTCCCAACATGTGGGGAGTTTGTGGATTCCTTCTTCATAAAAAGTTTGAGGACATGTCACAAGCCAACTGGAAACAGATTCCTTTACTTCACTGACATTGGGATTGACATCTCTTGCTCTAAGATCATGCTGCTGATTACAGAGGGGTGAAATGCCAAGGTGGCTGGAGCGTCAAACCCCTGTCCAGTTCTCCATCATCAATATCCCTCCAAGCCATATTCATATTTATAAATGAACCGTGTTTATATTTCAGACCTTTGTAAAGTAGTTCAATTTAATTTTGATATTTAATGAAAACAAATTATTAAGTGTTAACAATATGAGTGTTTTATGCTTACTTCCAAGTCATTTTATTAGCAACTGTCTAAACATTTTAGTAATTATGGAAACATTCTAGCTTTTACTGTTACCTGAACAGTTTGTGGCATAAAATTAAATGGTATTTTATAACCTCACACCTTTCAGATCATGTTATTATAAATTAATTAATAATTTTTAATGAAAACAGAACCAAATTTTTACGTAGGTTTGTTTATTGGATCTTTAATGATATTCATTGACTGAACTTTATTTTCTTTCTTAAAAAACTAACGAAAACTAAGTTTGTTTTGTTAACATAAAAAACATTTTATCACAACTGAAAAGATAATGCAAATTCTAAACTAGAGAATAATTACATAGGCAAAATGTATATTAATATTATAAAATATATAAATTAACTTTTTCAGTTTTTATAATTACAAACCACAAGAATTATATCCATTGAATTAAACAACTAAATCTAAAAAATCCTTTAACACTTATAAGTAAACGTTTACAAAACTTGTAATGTGTTTGTTCATATCATAAATTCTATAAATATGGTTTCATGATTTAGGTTCATAGTGTTTTAACTTATACTATAACAGACAGACATCAATGCACTTTGGTAATTTATAAACTTTATTGTTATTCTAATAATAACTTATTAATCCTGTAATCCAGGGGGGTTTTTGAGATATTAAAAAAACTACTGAAATGTTTTACCATCATGATTATAATCATTTTATAAAGCATTATCATTTTTAATTATTTAATACTATAATAAAATTTAGTTAATATTAATATCAGAAAAATCATATAAAAACAGAAAACAGCAGTGTAAATACAGTAATTTGTTTCTGATAATGTGAATGGTACTACAGCTTTCTCTATCAAAGTTACTTTCAACAAAATCTATTGAACTGTATTAGATGTTAGAAACTAAGAAAGCTGAACAGAACAAACAATTATAAATATGATCTTGAAGATCCAAATAAGAATATGCTGAATGAATTTTAATATAAATTCAAGTTTAATATTTCATGATCAAAATAAACAGTGATTTTATGGTGAAGGGATCAAAATATAAGGCACTTTATTTTTTTGATAAAAAATACAAATATGACAATAAAATATAAATATTTTATGTTAACAAAAACGAACTAGTTTTTTTTAAGAAAGGAAATAAAATTCAATCTACTGTTATAAAAAAGCCAAAAAATATGATCCTATAAATGAAACAAAAAATTTTTTTAATAGTTGGGTTCTTGTTTAACTTTGTTCTATTTCACCATTCACTAATAGAATATAAAATGAAAAATATAAAAATATATAAATAGAAAAAAGGCGGGCCTATGGCCAGCTGCAAAAATGTTACATAGTTTATTAGTTAGTTTTCATTATTTTTCGTTACACATGATTTTGTTAAATGTTTTTACCAATTCTGTCTCAGTAAGTTTCAAAATCCTTAACATTTTTAACTGTTTTTTGAGTTGTAATTTTTTAATGCAGTTCTCAGTTTTCCTTTTTTATCCCCAAAACACAAATATAATTGTAGATAAATCATTAACATCAACAAGTATAAATCACAGAAGTATCATAGTTGAGAAGTATAAATCATTCAAATGAATGAATCATTTGCACACTGCAAGCAGCCGCCTGGTGCACCACCATTGGTCCGTTTTGCTCCAGTAACAGCTAAAATAAAAATGAGAGCACATACAACAAACAAACTCACACACTATTCTTTTTTATAGAGAGATCGTTCATAACTGCAAGATGATTAAGAAAGAAACCAAATTACTTTTTTTTTATCATACTTAACAGAAATTAAAACAAAACTCCATCTAAAATAATAATAGAATTAGTAGCTGTAGAAATGTAAAAATTCATGCAAACAGTAGTTTATGTCAGCACTATACTTCAATAAGCTACATGACAGTTGAAAGATAAAAATGAATGAAAATTAGCATCATGTAGTTTTTATGTTAATAAGCATTTCAAATATTTTCTGCAGAAAAACATAGGCAATTTATTCGTATAAACCTGAAACAAATTACTAAAAATTATGTTTCACTTTATATTAATAAAAAAGAGATAGGCAAAATATGTCCTGTACACCAAAGTACTGAGAAGATTGCATTTTAACATAATCATCAACCAATTGTTCAACCATGAAACTTACAAAGGATTTATAAATATAAATAACAATCATTTCAATATTGTAGATGACCTACAAAAAGTAACTAAAACTATATTAAAGAAGGAAGCTTCATCTTTGGAAATAAAATAACCCAACAATGAAATACATAAACTTACAAAAAAGTAAAATGGATTAATGCTATGAGAGAAGTTTAAAATAAGGAAAAAGACTGTTCTACAACTTCATAAAAGAAATTAACAAAAAGCTCACCTTTAATTCTACAGGGTTGAAATACAAAAAAAAAGCTGCAAAAAGAAGTATAAGAAATCTAGTGAAAGTATTCTGACAATATTTTTAGAGAAAAGGATAATAAGGATGAATTGTTAAATACCACAGTATCATAATCTGAAAGAAAAGACAGATTTCTCTGAACTTCTTGAAGCAGGTGGATTATTAAACAGACTAATTGTCCAATCACCAGGAACTGATCATATATCTTGATAAAATCCTAATAGCAATAATTAATTTGTTAATGAAAATAATCGGTTGCTTGCATAATGGAAGGTAGATTCTTCATTATCTTAATGAGAGTTCAACTTGCTGAAAAATAGAAAAATAAATACTTTATGTGTTCATACATTTTAAGCAATCATTTGACTTTATGTGGAGAAAGGAACTGATCAAAATATTAAAAGCTGATGAAATAGATGAAAGAATTGTTAGATAGTAAATGTTACGATATAAATTGAATGACAAAATCTGATGTTTTCCCAACATGAAATGGAAATGGAATACTTTTAGGGATATCACACCTTCAACCTCTTTTTAAAAAGATGATGAATGAAGCTTTCAGGGCTGCAATTGATTTAGGAATGAAGTTATACAACAATGGCCGACTAAATTGAAATACATTTTATTATCAATTAATTAATTAAGCAGGTAAAAGAATTTTGATACTTACGAGATCATTTCTATCAGCAGCAAAGAAACCTAGTTCTCTAAAAAACAGTCAGACTGGGGCATGCCACAATAATTAAAGAGAATAAAATATAGAAGGATTGACTGATTGATTTACTTGTATATTAAATAAAATTCTAGCTTTACTGATTCATTCTCTTCTAAAACAATTCCATTGCAAAGGTTTTGAAAATATATCCTAGTGACTAAAATACCTCCAAAACTTGTGAATCGCGTTTTGTAATAAACAGCATGTCTTTGTTATATTTTTGTTATTATTCATAACATTATTCTTATTTTACAATAATTCACATGTTTTCGAAGGTATTTCAGTCACCAGGAGATACGATCAAAACCAGTCATGGAATTACTTTAGAGAAAATGATTCAAAATAAGATCAATTTTATTAAATATAGCATAATAATATAACAGACATGCTATTTATTACAAAATATAAATAAATCAAAAGTTCTATCCTTATACAGACACTATTAAATCTTCTACATATTTTACTGTTTAGGTGTATTCATTGACTTCGATAATTTTGTTTAATAAAAAACAACAGCATTCATAATAAAATGTTTATCAAAAATCTATAAACACAAAAAAGGTCAAAACAAGTTACATAAATAGTAAGATTCAATAACTGTGCAAATCAAGTTTGTTATTGCCAAACCTGTGTGCAGTAGTAATGAAAAACATTTTACATTAACAATATCATTATTACTAATGTTTATGTTGCCGATATCACTACAACTTATCACAATTATAAAATAGAAAAAATTATGAATTACATAAAAGTATTGATAAAGATGGGAATAGTAGTAAAGGATTGAAAGCAAGTATATGAATCTTTAGTGCTGTCATGGTTGTTCTAAATGGATGAGTATAGACCAATCAAAAACATGATACAATGTTAGAAGTTATGTAAATCATGTAAAGTGCGAAAATAAAATGAGATGACTAAAGAGGCTGTATGTTACAGTAGAATAAAGATTCAAAGATAGTAAGACCAACCATGAAAAACTGGACCCATATTTTCAAAGAAGATAATACACTAAAACTGTACAGAACTGACTCAACTTGCAAAATTAACAGAAGAGTGGATGAGCTAGTGATAGATAACCAAATCCCCAACCTGTCGTGATCAGTTGGAAGGAACCATTAACTCAAATAAACTTCAACAAACATTAAAAATCACAGACTACAGATAATTATTAGCAATTACAGTAAATTTGTCGACTTCGGTAAATTTATAACATAAAGTTAGAATTATTGGTACAGGTTTATGATTAAGTTAACTCATAAATGTAAGTAATGAACAGGCTAGGCTTACACTATGAAACCCACCGGGTTGGTCTAGTGGTTAACGCGTCTTCCCAAATCAGCTGATTTGGAAGTCGAGAGTTACAGCGTTCAAGTCCAAGTAAAGCCAGTTATTTTTACACGGATTTGAATACTAGATCATGGATACCGGTGTTCTTTGGTGGTTGGATTTCAATTAACCACACATTTCAAGAATGGTCGAACTGAGAATGTACAAGACTACACTTCATTTACACTCATACATATCATCCTCTGAAGAATTATCTAAACGGTAGTTACCGGAGGCTAAACAGGAAAAAGAAAGAAAAGGCTTACACTATGAACATTCTACTAGGATGATAGTGAACAAAAAAAATCTATGATCTGTTAAAAAAAAAATCTTACTGCAAGCAGTGCATCTTGAAGTGATGATAACAACATGAATTCATCATACATTACATAAAAAAAATTGAATGATTTACCTCATTTATCAAATTCTGTGTAGCTTCATCGATTCGTTTTAAAAATGTTTCATCTGTTTCTCCTTGCCATTGATTTAAACTAGGCAGTGTTTTATCTGGCTTCTTCATTCCTAAGAAGTATAAACTAAAATTTTTATGTACTTAAAAAAAAAAAGATAGCCAACATCTTATTGTTTGATTATTAATAAAGGTCTTTGCAATTTTCATTTTATCACGCTACAGAGAAAAGTTCCTAAAATTATACACTTATCTTAACAATATAATACAATAAAATTAATATAATAACTTATATAGCAGTTAGATAGAATAGTTCACCTTTTGAATTATTAGAGCAATACACCCTAAACAAATTGAAAGATTTGCAGTCAAGATTGACGGAATGGATGACTTGAATGTAATAAATTTAAAAGATTATGAACCTAGCAGGAGATTGTAATAGAAAGCTGTTGTGCGATGTGCTTTAGAATTATGTGGTGTATCCTGTTCTTTCAGTGTTACGTTGGTTCACCTGTGGGCTCACTGGCGGTTGTTCAGTAATAAACCAAGACATAAGTTGTTTAGTTGTGATTGAACATGCTTTGTTTCATTTATTGGAAACAATAGCTGTGAGTAACATAATGGTTCTTTTGATAGAGGAACGCATTTTTCTCATTGAATATGTCTTTCGTGAAGGTGACAAATATTCTGATTTAGTGAAGCACACATTTTCTGAAAAGTTTCCAAATACGCATGTTCCCCACCGCAATACAGTTTGAACTCTTATCAAAAACTTTCGGGCAACAGGCTCTGTTGTAGACACTGATCAAAGCGAAACACCTAAACTAAACGAATGAAGCTGTTTGATATTTCAGATGTTACGTTAGGAAAGTAGCAAGATATTGGACTTCCTACCGCTCATAAAGCTGTAAGAAAAGAACTGAAACTTTTCCCCTACATAATAATGGGTATTGAAGAACTGAAACGTACAGATCACTCCAAAAGACTAAATTACTGTCAACAATTTAAACATTTTATTGACCAAAATTAGGTATCCTCAACATTACGCTTTTTTTACAGATGAAGCGTGGTTTCATCTGGAAGGGAATATTAGTTCATAAAATATATAACTGTGGTCAAACATTAATCCCCATGAATTACAAGAAGAATTTTTACATGAAGTGAAAATTGGAGTCTGGGTCGGTGTGAGTAAAACACATTGGAGTGGGTCCAATCTTTTTTGAAAATTTTTGAAAAGTTTTTTATTATCATAAAAAAGAAGAATATTTGAATGTTCTGAAAAAATCTTTCAGGACACTGGGACATTTTGCAAAAAAGGGACTGTTTCCAGAAAAATGGGTCAAATGGTTACTTTAATTTAACCCGTTTCGATGAGAAAACCATGACTATAAAATTATACTGTGTTAGATGAACAGCCTAATACTATACATATACAATTTCGATTACACTTGCCAAATAATACTCTCACACAGTATGATTTCCATTATTTTTTACTAAATGCAGTCGCTATCTGTGAAATATTCATAACTGCATACTGACAAGATTTATCAATTTTTTGACAACATTCTTTCATATACTAAGTATATTACTATTCTGCATGCTGTAGTGCAGATGTAAATATCAAAAACAGCTGGTGTAAGATATGTTTAACACATTGAGGGATGATATTTTATTATCAAATTTAATATTCTTAATTTATTATAAATTCAACAAGAGGCTGGATGCGCACATGGATATGTCTGACTATTTTGCCATTGTAAAACAATTTCAAAAAGAAAATTCTAAATGAAAGGTTCAATTTCAAAAATATTCTAGTTCATTAATGTCTAGAAAATGTTGCATCTTAAAAAATCTATAAAAATAATTTACGATATCTAAACTCAGTTCTCATCCTGTAAAAACCAAGTACAAGATAATCTCAAAGAAAGTATATATACTTACATATATACATACATATATATACGTACATGTACATATATATGTATATATGTACATATATACATATATATGTACATATATACTTTAGTGTGTATATCAATATATATATATAAACTTCAAATGGATCGACCCATATATAAAAACACCAAAAAAACATAAGGTGGTTGCTTAACCAATTCAAAACAAATTGAACTTATTCACTTGTTTTCTACATGTCTCATGACCTTAAAAATATTTTTTTAAGTTTTTTATTTAAGCAGTTTACCTGTGGCAGCCATTTTTGTTATGGTGTGCACACCTATTTTTGTGATTGTAAGGGATTACAGAAAAACTCATAACTAAAAAACTATTGGTCCTAGAAGGATGAAACAAAAAGCAATTTATTCATGTTTTCTCAAGGTAAAAGAGAAAATTACCAATCAATTTGAACATGAAAAACGGTGAAAATGAACTTAATAATTTTTATCAAGAGGCTGGGATGGCATACACAGTTAAAATTATTTTTTTTATATGTAGGTATATGTTAGTAGTTTTATCATAAATAATATTAATGGCGATACACTTACCCTAAATTTTTATGAATTTTTGAAAACTATTTTTTTTTTTAAATTTAAATTTTGGCTTCAAATAACTCTGATGAGGCAGGTGATAAAAATCTCACATTTGCACAACTTACAGTTTTTTTGTAGATGTTTATAGAAAATAAAAAAGTTTCTGGTGTATTGTACTAATAAAAAAGTTATAACCTCTCAAAAATCATGAAAAACCTATACCATTTTGACTCACTAAATAAGTGCTCCAAGGGAGTTTCTTGTCTTTTTTTGCTCTTTAATATAAGATTTTGTAATTATTTTTTTTTCTAAATGTAAATTTACTTAATGATAACCAGTCAGCACACAACGTGATGAACTTCTATTACCCAACTTATTGAATGTGGAATTTTTTACAAATTTTAATTTCTGAAATATTATTTCAAGGACTTTAAGAATTAGAAAAAATCATGAAGATATCTAAAACTTTGTGATATAGTATAAAATAAAGATCACCAGGCCTTCTTTTCAGTACTGGTATTAACACACCATTTTGTTTTCTAAAGAAACATATAAAATATTTTTGCTTTGAATGAACTTTACTGATATTTGAAAACACAAAAAAGTAATTGGAAATGATTAGGTCTTCCAAAGCCAGAATAATACATTTTGAATCTCTACTTACATCCAAAAAAGCAAAGTAAAATATTTTGAAATGAACTGACTTTTTTTTAAACATTAAAAAAGAACTTTACAATAATAAATCCTCTAACTTCTTTCACTAGCATTGTTCTTAAATATTTTTACAAACAGTGGGTTTAAAAACCTTTTTTTAAGTCTCCTTACACCGATAACGTTGGAGTTTTCTATAATCACTGTATTTATTTTTAATTATTTGGCAAGTGAAAAGATGTAAATTCATTCAAAGAGAAATGCAAATTTCACAGAATCATCAGTATATGCAGTAATCCAAATCAGGGAATTTTTTTATAGTTGATTAACTTAATTATACATAAAACCAGAACTTCTGAGTATAAATATTTTTAACTTTATCAAGGATTAATTCACTGCATGAAGCCTGATGAATTGTATCTGGGTATAATATAACCTTCTCATTAATAACTATTTTGGAAGCACATTTTCCAAACTAGAATGATGATTCTGATTCAAAATTCACTGTAACACTTTATTTTAAATTGACTCATTATAAGCACATTTGTCAGATAAATTGGGTGTATTTTAGGTACTTACATATTAACGCCACCGCAGCTACAGCTTTATTAAAAAGCAAAGTAGTCAGTGGGATTTCGGTGGAAAATGAACAGTCTCTTTATTAATTTTAATAAACGGTTATTTATATTTATTTATTTTATAAAAATAATTTAACCAAACTTAAACTATGCTTGCTTCGCTCGCTAACCTTGACTAATTAACACCATAATTGTTTGAGTATTTATTTCCAGTAATAAATACAGTAATTATTGCATTTATTTATTATTTAAATAATCAAAACACTCCTGTTAATTAGTCAAGGTTAGCGAGCAAAGCGAGCGTAGGTTAAGTTTGGTTAAATAAAATAAATAAATATAAATAACCATTTATTAAAATTAATAAAGAGACTGTTTTAAATCTATGTTAAACTCTATATCAGCCCATTTTCCACCGAAATCTGATTGACTACTTTGTTTTTAAATAAAGCTGTACCTGCGGTGGTGTTAATACGTAAGTACCGTATTTAAAAAAATAAAGCATGGAATAATTACCAGGTAATCTGAATTCTCTTCTATTAAATTTAGACGTATCCACCAATTTATTTCTTGATCGTTTCTTCTTCTTAAACTGTGTATTTTTTGCTATCTGTTTCAAACGTATCAAGTTTTCAAGACTTTTTGGTGTTTCTTGCTCATTAGGATCTGTTGGTGGAGCATTTATTTTAGTTTTTAATCTGGAATAAAGTAATAATAATACTTAATATTACACATAATAATACTTTAAACAATAGTCTATGATCAGAAGCTTTAATTCACTAGGTGCATTATGTTGATATTACCAAAATGTAAATAAAAATAAATATATTACACAATCTACTCAATGCTAAATCTTACAATTGATCCACACTAAAGATAGTTTTTATAGCTGTTTTTTACTTTTATATTTTTACAGAATTAAATGTACTATGTTACGATAAAATCTATAAACAAAGATATAATCTATCTCTCAAATATAACTAACATTATTTTAGCCAGAGGATTGTTACTGTATGTTGACAAATCAATTTTTAAATGATGTAATTCCAACATAGAAGCCAAACATTTCTCCCCTAACCATTAATGTTTTTCTTTTTTTCACTATGATAAAGGCTAATAAATATAATTACTACTTTGGCATGTTCAACGAAGTAATTACAGAAATGACTGACATTCTGACCCAACTGTTGACATGTCATTTTAATGTATGTATATAAGAGTTTGATTTGATATTCTGAAAAACTTGAACATGTATTTAAGGAAGGTGACAATAATGCCACACGCTATCATCCTAGTTTATTTCTCCCAAGATCAGTTTATCTTAACCAAGATCATGGGTAAAATCATACAGAATCCATTTGTTTTGTCACCTGTTTTATGGATGGTCTTGTTTTGAAAAGATTAATTCTGGATACAATCCACAGTTAAAATAAACTTAAGATTATTTTAGAAATCTTTGAAAGTAAGGAAAAAGCTCAAGATATATTCTGTAGTCTATTACTCTACGAAGATATATTCTATATTCTATAACCTTTTACAGTATGATTGCATACTCAAGATATTTTGACTGGAAAACTTTTATGAAGTAATTGGTTAGTCAATAAAAGATTGGTTAGTCAAGAAAAGTTTATTTATCATAAATTCTCAGTGGTTCTCCTTTTTTTCAGGAGGGTATTACCCAAACATGAGTTCAAAGTAATAATGATAAAACCCAGATTATCTTAAGTTTTGTTAGTCATCTCTTTTGATGTTAATCATCAAAAGAGAAATGTTAAAAAATTGTTGAGGTTTCTTCTGAATAACATATTGGACTGGGGCAGTCTCACAGCTAGCCTTGGTAAAAAAAAAAAAATGGTCTAGTGATTTTCCCGATTAAAATATTAATGTTACACAATACTGGAAATGTTTGAATTTTGCTACTCATCTTCTTTGTGTTGTAAGTTTATTTAGTGGTAGGTTATAGTTCCCAATAATAGTTTTAACAAATTAACTGTATAGAAAAAAAAACAAAATAACCTATCATTAAAATAAAAGGCACACTCAATATAATCACAAAAAACTAGACATCTGACAAACTATGAATACAATATACCAACTATGCATACCTATGGGTTACCCACCTTAAATATTAATTGGCGTATATGACATAACTCTTCTTCACAAGGAATACCCAAACAATATAAACTTCTTAAATTTACAAAAAAAATTCAGAAATGTGTAATAACATTCACAGACTAACACAAAAAAAGGCATTAACCTTTTGGCCATACAAACTCATAACATGAACATACACACAATCAACCTTTTTCATCCTGGTACAAAAAAATACCAAGATGAACTTGCAAATAATAAAATATTTAGGTAAGACAAGTGGGGATAACAACACGGATAGACACAAATTTCATAATAAAAAATATGAGGTGCGATAAAAAAAATAATTTTTTAAAAATAATGCACGTTATATCCTTTTACTGGGTTCATCCTTTTCCCCACGCATGGCAGCTCTGTCTATAATACACATCAATATTTTCAGCTATATTAAAATGCAGTTCAAATTTGGTAGCCGAGTAATTAGAATACATTTTATTACAAATGGTAATTTACTTTATTTAAAAATGATGGAGCAAAGAATTTGTTAAAAATAGAATAAAATGCAGTGAAATAGTGATGTGAAGATGTTTAGAGAAGGTTTTTGATGGAGATATTATGCAGTGTGTTTTGATGTATGCAGTGAAGATATTTAATCATGGTTATCGGTGAAGATGTTATGTCAACACCATAAGTTGATAAGATTTATAAGTGGTACAAACGGTTCCAAAGTCATGAAGTTGAAGACAACAAAAAGATAGGATGTTCTAATACAACTAATGAAAATATCAACAAAATAAGGGATGTTGCAATCAGTAATCATTGAATAAATAATAGTGAAGTTACTGAAGAGGAAGGAATCCCTTATTGCTAAAGTAAAACAACTTTTACTACAATTTTGGGTATGAAATAAGAAGCAGCAAAATTTGTTCCAAAACTTGAATTTTCAACAAAAGCCACTCGCAGAATAATTGTTGGCTTGACATCATTGATGACTCAGAATTACTCAAATGTGTCATCATAATGTCACAACAGCTGATGAAACATGAATATGCAGTTATGACTGAAACAAAACTCCAATCATAAACTGGAATCTTCCATTCAATGGAAGAACAGGTTTCATTGATGGATTCTTCCTGAAGGGCCAAGATTAAAAAAAGAACACCAAATTCGATTGAGTGTTAAGATTTTTCTTACAGTTCTTTCAACTGTAATGTTGCCAATTATAAATTCTTGTCACATGATTGAATAGTCAGTAAACAGTATTACTTAGCAGTTTTACAGCATTTGCATGATATAATTTAAAAAAAGATGATCACAAATGTGGGCTAACAAATGTTTTGAGGATTGAAAGAAACACTCGAATAATTACATCATACCCCTCAAGTACTACTTTAAAGAAGACAATATCTATAATGAAGAAAAAGTAAATTCTTTTTAATAGAAATAAAAAATTCATTTTTTAAAATTACATCTCACATAACAAAACAAGCAAAAACAGATTTATATTAACAACCCTGAAAACAATTTGTATAAAATTAAAAATGTACAGGGTACATTATATAGAGAACCTCAAATAAAATACACAATGGGAGAAAAAATTTAGATAAAAAATTGACTTATTAATATTAAAAACTTGTACTCAGTAACTCATACTACAAAGAACCAACAAAAATACTTTATAGAATTCATTTTTACAAACCAGTTCAATGGAACCAATCACATATGCATAACAAATAAAAGCAAAATTGAACAAATAAATAATACAAGACACAAATATACTTTAGCAAATCAGAAAAGACATAAAAATAATAGTTTGAGAACCAATAAAATTTTATAAAGAATCTTTAAAAATACCATAAACAACTACAAACTTCCAGAACTTTCTCACTAACACCAGCACTATATCTATTAACAAAGCAATATAAAGTGATTCTAGCAGCAGTTCAGTTTCCCTGTTTAAAAAAGTAGAAGTCATTTTCTTAAGTTAACAGTTTTAAAGTAAAGAATGTCATGAATAACAAATTTTAAAAAAAAATTTATCAATGTGCCATTTATTTTTCCATTCATTTCATATAACTACAGGTCTTGGCTACATAATCATAGCGAGACAAAGAAATGACTTAAAAAGTGACTAAAAATCTGATTAAGTTGGTAGTGGAATGACTAGGGTGTGAGGCATAGTAGTCTGCCACAGTAAACTCTAGTGGTTATCCTTTTTGCTTTTACATTACACTTTACATTAACATTTAAAGTGTAATCTACAAGATACAAAAGATAATTATGAGTTTCATCAAAATATTATTAGCACAAGTGCCAGTGATGAAAGTGTAACCTATGTAGAAAAAAACAAATTTTATCAACAAGGTAGGTGCTGTAGACATAAAATAATGCTGTGGTTTTGCTACAACAAAATTAAAATATATTTCCAAATACATATTTAAGTGTTGTTACAGAGACATACAATATTATTATAAGTAAGCATAGAAAACTAAAATGATGGAAAGGTAGTTATTAAAAAGTAAACGTTTGTATTTATTCAGAAGTGGTAGAGTACGTTTATGGAATATTTCCACGTGTCGTAATAAAAACAGTAGGGTTATATTATACTTACTTTTGTTCTCTAACAGCTTTTTGAATAACAGGGTCTTTAACACCTTTATGTTTTCTTCCAGGAATTTTTCGACCCATTTGAAAACAATTTCTAACCGAATACGGTAAGTAAAACAGAAACTAACAAAATGTTTAACACTAATAACTTTCTTAACACTCAAATTACGTTATAACCTGAAAAGTCGAGCAGTAATTGCAATGAATCGATTCTTACCTTTTCGATAATCGTTTGTTAATGTGATATAATCGTTTCCTCACATTTTAAGGAATTAAATATTTTTGACTTTTTCTCAATCGCATTGATAGCTTTTCAACGATATATCATAAGAGGTACTTATTTTCATCGGTTCCAGGGTTATAGCTCAATAAAATTTTAAATAATGAAATATTTGGATCTTACAACGGGAAAGCACATCGGTTCGAATCAGACATCATCTCTTATTTTTTCAATTTAAATATATTGATTTATTAATAATTATTAACCTCTGATTGTAAAAAATATTACAATAAATACTAATTCAATAATAACAATAAAAAAAAAAACGAATTGAACGAGCACTCGAACCGTGTTATAGACGTAACGCGAGTGATTGACGTCTTAGACCACTCGACTACAGCAGTCAAACACTTAAATAAAGAAAAAATACTGTATATAAGTTGCGCGGTGAAAAAATGAAATATATATTTATATACTTAACCATCTTGTGACGTACAAATATATATATATATGTGTGTGTGCGTGAATAAATTAAATTTTTTTTCTTTAATTATTATAGTCCCATAGTATGTGACGGCACACCTACCACACAATATTTATATATATTTGAATCTCATTATGTGTGTGTGTGAATAAAAATTTAGACGTAACTCGAGGATGTTCTTGGTCGTCGTAGCGTTTGCACAGGGAGGCGACGATTGCGAATTTTGTTTTTTTAAGATTCCCACCATTCTGTCAACCAATCAGAGTGTGCTATAACTGCATGTACGTTGCGCGCGCACCCTCATCCATTCTGTAAAAGAAAAAAAAACGTTACATTTTACGCGCAATAACTACACCAAAAATAATGCATTTATGTGTTAAACACTCTCCTCACCATTCGCGATTGTAATTCAACAGATGGTAAATTTGACGTCGGATTACACCGCAAGTCTTGGAACCTTCATCCAATAATGCCGATCGACTAAATTTTATTTCTAAAAAAATATTCTTACATTACTGTATGGGTGTTTAGTGTTGTTGCATTTCCACACCACCCAAGAGGTAGCAACCGCAACGGCGCGTTGAGATTTTTTTTAGAGTGAAATCTCTCCCCAGCAGGCCTACAAAACACTCTTAAAAAAAGCAAATGATTTAAAATATAAGCTAAAAATTAAGTATTTTAAGATTATTAAATTATTATTTATTGCATACATTTTTTTTTTCAATCAGAGGTTAATAATTATTAATAAATCAATATATTTAAATAAAAAGAAAAAAAAATGAAATCGGATTCGAACTGATGTGTCTTCCTCCTGTAAGATACAACTATTTCATTAATAAAAAATTTTATTTGGCTATAACTCTGCGGAACCAACGAAAATAAGTACCCCTTATGAAATATCGTTGAAAAGCTCTCAATGAGGGCATTTTACTGCGGTTAAGAAAAAATCCAAATGTTTTGTATTTTAGGCTTTTTTTTGACATTTTCCTCAAGTCGATTTCAACCAAAAAGGAAGGTGCACAACTAGACGTTACAATAATCCTAAATCCAAAATTTCAACATTCTACGGGTAATCGTTTTTAATCACTGGCGGCTGGTGTATAGGCACTGTGTAACTGCAGCACCCCCTATTTCCACTTGATATTATTGATAAAATTTAATATAATGCGTCCTTTTTTTCTTTAATCCTTTTTTTATACTTGTACAATATATAATCCTTAAGCTTTATGTCAGTAGCCTTCCCCCAGTATATGAAAAAGATACAGAAATCTTGGTGTGGAACTATGTGCTTCACAGTTCCATTGGTGTGGTATTTGGCTGTTGTGGGCATTCGCACACAGGAAGCTGCACGCAAGGCTATGACGTAGAGAGCATTGTCTCTCTTGCGGTACCGACCCTGACGTGCTGGTGTAAGAGCTTTTTTATTTACTTCGCGTGCGTATGGAAAGTTCCTTGTTCGTTCTGAATTTCTAGTTTAGTCGATGGAAGGAATATGAAAGCGGTTTAATTGTTTTTTCAGTAGTGATCTGTAGATGGTTCTTTGATCGCCAAATCTGTCCAAAAACATACTGGATGGGTGAAAGAGAAGGTAATTAGTAAAAGCTAATTATGTATTTGTTTCTGTGTACGTAGAAATTTAAATTAAGCATCGATGGACTACAGTGTTTTTAAACTGATATTTTATTAAGTTATTATCTAATGATACTAAAAAATATTATCTGTATTGACATTTTATTATTTATTCGGTTAAACCGAATACAGTTTTTAACCACAACTTCCTTAAAAACTGTGTACCCTTTAGGTAAGAATTAAGGTAAAAAAAAATTATTTTTACCTACGCTTGCTGACATCGACTAATTAACAATAATGTTTACATTACTTAAATAATAAATAATTGCCATAATTACTGAATTTATTATTTAAATACTCAAAACAATACAGTGTTAATTAGACAAGATTAGCGAGCGTAGGTTTGATTTTAAGTTAATATTGATTCCACAGTTTCATATATTTATTTCATGTAGACTGCATGAGCTACTTGAATGGATGCCTGTTTGTTACCATTATCCAATAAAACTGCTTTATTTTTTCTTTCTTAAGGATGTCTGCATATTGTTTAAAAGTAAAAATACAAAAACCACTCTGAACTGTAACGAGCAGTTCTTCAAAATGCTTGTTTACGCTCTTCTGACCACTTTGGTCTATACCGTTTTTGTTGCTTTGATGTAACTTCCCATTTGTTTACTTTGTATCTGAAGGTGTCTCTTTCTAAAATGTCTATTGGACTTATGTTGGTGTTTTTTAGGTCCTTTCGAAGTTTGTCCATCCAAGGTGTTGAGTTCTTGGGCGAGGTTACATATTCTATTACCCTTTTTGTCAATCGATTTTCTGGTGTCTACTGAGATGACCAAAGAATTTCATTCGTCTTTTCTTAATGTCAATTTCGATGTTTGAATACTTTTCTGTTGTTTTGACCGATTTTAGTCTGCAACCATCTTGGGTATATATTGCTCCTAGGATTTTCCGAATGATCTTCTTTCTACTTTTTTAATTTCTTCAAGTTCATGTTTTCTGTTAAGTGTCAAAGTTTCACTGACCCTGACTGCTGGTTTTATAACTATGTTGTAATGCCGGAGTTTGGTCTGTCTTGACATACATTTTTTGTTGTAGATGTTGTGAACTAACCCTAGTGCTTTTTTGACTTTTTGGAGACTATTTTGTTGTGAGATTGTTTCAAAGCCTGTTGGTTCGATGGATTCCCCGAGGTATTTAAAGTTATTTTTATTGTTATTATTAAATTATTATTTATCGTAATTTTTTTTTTACAATCGGTGGTTAGTAATTAATAAATCAATATACTTAAATTTAAAAAAAGGAGAGGAAGTTTGATTCGAACCGATATGCCTTCCCCTCATAACATCCAAATATTTCATTAATTAAAATTTTATTTGGCTATAACTCTGGAACCCATGAAAATAAGTACTACTTATGATATATCTTTGAAAACCTCTCAATGAGGACTTATTAAGAAATTTCCAAAATAGTTGGATTTTGGACATTTTTTGGTCTCTTTTGGTTCAGTCGATTGCAATCAAAAGGGTAGGGGGGGGGGTGCACAACTAGATGTTACAACAGTCCTAAATCCAAGATTTCAACATCTTACGGCTAATCGTTTTTAAATTATGCGAGATCCACACTTACGTACAAATGTCATGCCGAAACTAGTCAAAATAGATTCAGGGATGGTCAAAATGGATAATTCCGTTGAAATCTGAAAACCGAAATTTTTAGCTATCACAATACTTCCTTTATTTCGTACAAGTAAATAAAAAAAGGTCATGTAAATATGAATCCTGGAACGCTTTAATTTCGAGTTACAGCTTACGAAAAACTTCGTCCTGATTTCTGTTCTAAGGGTAAAATTAAGCCTTGATGAAATTCTAGGAACTTTAATTAAGTGGTAAATAGTAGAGTTTCGTGTAGTTTTTAACCTCTTTTCTTTTTCCTGTTTAGCCTCCAGTAATTACTTTTCACATAATACTGTAGAGGATGAATGAGGATGATATGTATGAGTGTAAAAGAAGTGTATGTAGTCTTGTACAGTCTCAGTTCGACCGTTCCTGAGATGTATGGTTAATTGAAACTCAACCACCAAAGAACGACGGTAACCACGATCTAATATTTACGTGTAAAAATAACTGACTTTACTAGCTTTTGTACGCTGGAACTTTAACCTGAAAATGAACTTTAACGCCAGTTTTTAACCTTAAAATTTTAATACAACAGATTTCAGAATTGTTTTATCTACTAATTTTTGAGAAAATGATTGAAAAACAAAAAAATTCGTGTCGCAAAACACAATTTTTTTTTGTTGATTTGACGTAAAATAAACAACATTGATAAATTCTCATTAAATTATGAGAAAATCTGTGTAACTAAAGTTAAATAAACATTAAAAAGATTTAAAGAAATTTGATTTTTATCAAGAACTGAACAGACTGAAACTTATCGCAAATATATTGTATTTTATTTTACAGCAAATCAACAATCATTTTAATATTGGAAAGTATATAGGAGGAAATTCAATTATTTTAAACTTAAATAAAAAAGTATCATAAACTTACCAGTACGGTAATTGTTTGAAGAGTTCTGATTCGCGTTACCCACAATTCCTCTATAATTAACGGCAGATATGTAATTTTAAATATTGAATTTATAAAGGAAATTTCGTTTGCCTACATTCATTTTTATTTATTAAAATCGTATCATTTTCTCTTTTGGTAATATTTCTATTATCATCGTTTGTTTTATATTGTTTTTTTGAGGGCGAAAACGCTTGTGCGTTATCATCGCCCGGATCCTTTTTTTTACATAGAAAATTAAATGTTTTAAAACTATTCTAACAGATGAATAAAACTTACAACTAATATGAAAGGTAAAAACTAATATAAGATCAAAGTAAATAGAATTTTATATTGTGGATTAAATTTGAAGCCTTCTCCTTTTTTTGAAGTTGGTTAATAAAACGAATTCCAGTTGATAGTTTTAAATAATTAAAAGTTAAGAAATTATACATTTCATAAATTACAATTTTTAAAGAGGTTGTGAGTACTTTAATTAATCATTGAAGATTTTTGAAAAACCAATTAAAAAAACATACAAGTATAATAAATGAAAGAAGTATATTTCTATCGAAATATAACGTACTTTTAATATTTCTTTAATAAACAATGATTTTCTCTTACCTGTAATAGAATCAGTTCTCATATGTTCAAATTACTACGACGAATTTCTGATTGTGTAGAATAAAACATAATAGAAGTCAAAGGCCGGCATACAACATACGCATACCTTCAATGTACGAGTATATGTAAAATTTTTTGACCAATATTTTAGTATTTTTAAACTCAAACTTAAAACGCAAGACAAATATTTAAAAAATCCTCGAAAAGGAATATTGCTTTCTCAATAAAAAAAATAAACATTTCCTCTGTTGCACTATAACAGGCGAGAGAAATGTTAATTAAATACTGATCTCATTTTAGGATGACAAAGTGCCTAAGACAACAATAAACTGCGGTCCAGTATAATTGTTTTTAATATTATTATTAAGTATTACGTCAGCTTAGTTTAATGTGAAATGGTTTAGGTATACAATTATATAATTCTAAGAATTAAAAAAAAAAAACTAGCAGAGCGTGGTTTCGATCCACGGACCTCTGGGTTATGGGCCCAGCACGCTTCCACTGCGCCACTCTGCTTCTACCTATTGGACAACATGTACAAATTTTTATTTTCTATGGTTCGAATTTACGTCGAGGTTTTCATTATCACCATGGTGATAATTTAATCGCCATTTGAAGTGAGGTCTGCTATTCTTCTGTACCCTGTTCAGAAATCTACACAGACTACTCTATGATGTTTGTGTTATCGGCATACTTTTCTGCACACAGTAAATATTCTGTTATATCTTATATTTTTATGGCATGTTGTGTGGTATGAACACGTTGTTCAGATTATGGGGAACTATAATTGTAACTAGTCCTGCCAAACCTGTTTGTTTTTTTCGTCGTTTTTCTTTGGACTGGCTCTATATTTGATATCTATTAAATATGTTTTCTTCTTTTTATTTGTTATAATATTTCTTTTCCCTATTGTTTCATTTATTAGTAGTGTTTCTGAGTTGGATTTCTATCATCATACGTCTGTTTGTATATCCGATTTAGATTACTCCGTCATGTCAGCAACCTTTTTGTTTCTGACTTTGTCCTTGTATTAACGAAAGCTAACATGCGTTTGATATTTACACGCTTTTTCAGGTGTCTGATTTTTTATTCCCATGTCTATATTTTTATGTTTCTATCTCCTTTTCTGCAAAGTAAGCTTGTTATGTTAAGAATATATAATAATTAACGATAAAGATAGTAATAAAATACAACCTGAGGACTTTTATTTACGGAAAATAGATCATAAAAATAGGTTGGCACTTATTTACATGCTGAAGTTATACTATCGTCACTGTAGGCAAGAGGATAAAAAACCGCGAAAAAAACACAAAATGTTAATAAAAAGAACACAGCACAAGTCAATTCTTTTTATTTCCATTCTGTATTTTTTTTCTTCGTGGTTATTTTATCATCTTCGGTTTCGGTTCATCCCGTCAGTAACCCACCGGGTTGGTCTACTGATGAACGCGACTTTGCATATCAGCTGATTTCGAAGTCGAGATCCAACGTTCAAATCCTATTAAAGGCAGTTACTTTTATATTGATTTGAATACTAGTTCATGGATACCGGTGTTCTTTGGTGATTGGGTTTCAATTAATCACACATCTCAAAAATGGTCGACTTGAGACTGTACAAGACAACACTTCAATTACATTCATACATATCATCCTCACAAGTAATACCTGACGGTGATTCCCGGTGACTAAACAGAAAAAAAAGAAAGTAAAACCCCGACGTAAAATGTTGAGAAAATGAAAATACTAAGCAAAGGGAAAATGAGAATGGCGCAGTGGAAGCGTGCTGGGCCCATAACCCAGAGGTCCGTGGATCGAAACCACGCTCTGCTAATTTTTTAAAAAACTAAAATCATAAACATCATTTATGATTAAACTAGCTGACTTAATACTCAATAATATTAAAAACACTTAAAATGTACTCCAGTTTATTTTGTTTTATGCATAATGTCATCACATCTAGATGAAATAAGATCAGAATTTAATTAATATTTACTCACTCGGCTGTTATAGTGTAATTGAAGAAATTTTTGTAATCGTTAAAAAAATACTCCTTTCAAGGATTTTTCCGACTTTTCGAAGAAAAATTATGGTTACTTATATATATATGTCTACGTTTAAAGTTTTGCGGCTCGAAAATCTCAAAAACTACAGAATCAATTTTACTGAAATTTGGTAATGCTGTAGTAGTTCTGAAGTCGTGAATGTGAAAATCTGATGATGATTGGTCGAGTCGTTTTTGAGTTACTCTAAATTTAAAGTCAAAAACATACAACAAAACTCAATTTTAGGTTATGTGGACTGTGTAGTGATGTATTTTTCAAAACGCTTTTGCAGTGAAACACAGTAGTGGTTGTTGAAACTTGATGATTGTGTAAAGTCTACTCGAACGTATCTAGTGCGCTGTTCTTTGAAAATCGGTGCGTTCTGAATCTGAAATAGTGAAGGTGTCGGTCTTCTTGCTCAAGAGTTTTTTTTATATTTAATAACTTTTAACTTTTATTAAGCTCAAAAATACTAAAATCTTGGTCACAAATTCTATATATAAATGCGTATGAGTTGGAATTTGGCTGCTACTTAGCTTTTTATCCCGCAAAATCATGAATTCGTTGTAGTAAATTAAATATTTGAGAAACTGTTTCTATTATAGGTAAGAAAGATTAATGATTTGGTTGTAGATACAAAAAAAAAATGTTTTATTTCAAAAGACATGAACTTTTGTGAACATTTTAGATGTGCGAGTATTTTTTTTTTAAGAAACTGCAGTCGATCTTTTATAATTGGTTTTTTATTTAAATTATTTTCAGTTATTAAAATACCTTAACTTCTTACAAATTTTAATTTATGAAATACATATTTCCCAACTCCGAATTAACTATCAACTTTTCTTTTTAGCCTCTGTAACTACCGTAAGGTATTACTTCAGAGGATAATATGCATGAACGTAAATGAAGTGTAAGTCTTGTAGAGTCTCAGGATGACCATTCCTGAGATGTGTGGTCAATTAAAGCCCAACCACCAAAGAACACCGGAATAAAACACTTAAATTTGTTTTAACTAACTTCAAAAAACGGAACAGGCTTTAAACCTAACTCACATGTTTATTTTTAATTATGTAAAAAACTTATTCTTCATAATATTTTGATGATTCTTATTAGGTAGATTTCATAAGAAAGCTATCAATTGTAATGGGTACTATGATTCGACTTCCGGAAAATTTCGACATATCTTCGCGTTTCACATACCCTAGACCCCAAAACCACGGTCAGCTCAAATGTTTTTACACACATTTATATATATATTTCACTTGCTTGTGGACACGAAACTGTCGTAATTTTGCGCCAATCACTTTCAAATTGTTCTTTAAAAATATAACTCGTCCCAAAATTTCGGTTGAGTTTGTTAACGGCCAAAATCGGACCATGGAGGTGGATATGAAGGGCTTTTTTGAAAAAAACAAAATATTGCTATAACTTTCTTATTAAGTAAAATATTGAATTCGTTTAAAGTCCCTACTATTCTTTAGATAAGCGCCTAAAACTTATGTGTTTTGATATCACCTACCACTGGCCTAAGGGATGGGAAAAATGGGGGTTTGAAGAAAAAAAAATCATACCTCCCTTAATAGGCACAGTAACGAATCAGTTTAAAATGGTCGTTAGTCCTGTAAACACCTAAATTTTTTTCTGAAACAATTTTTGATATGACCAACCCTTACGGCAAGGGATGGCCAAAATGTTGCTGGAATTGTAAGAAGATGGGGCTTGTTGTATGTTAAACGTTTTCACTTGCAACCATTGTCGTATCGAGTAAATTTGAAACTTTTCTTAACTTTAAGGAAATAAAGTTAAGAAAATCCCCCTACTTATCACCTGTGAAATCTACCTCCACCTTCCGGCATGCTGAAAGGGATTTTTTATTAGTTTTAAAAGTTTCCTGGTGGTCCATATTTCTAATTGTGGACCAGTTTTTTCAGATCATTGATGCAAGATTATTTTTAATTAAAAATGTTATCAAAAAAATATTTAAATATACTACAAATATTTCTGATTTCATTACATTTCAGTTTTTTATTATTATTACCTAATTAATATATTCTGACATTTAAAATATTTTCTTACGAAAAAATTAGATTAATTTATGATTCATATTTGTATTACCACATCAGGAGGCTTTATTTCACACTTGACTATTTTTAATAATTTTAGAATCATATAGGCTACGTGCTTTTAAAACGCAGTATTCTACATTTAAATAATAATTAAAAAATATATATATACATATATACATTACATATAAAATTATATAGTCATATGTTTAAGAATCAAACTTACTGTTTAAAAACCCGCCAGAAAAGAAAATCCCGCCAATAATGCTGGACTGCCCGAAGGAGTGGCCAGCATTGTCCCGTGATATAAAGTCAAGGATCGGGGGGCGCCTGGTTGCCAAGAGCACGGGGCTTTCAATCAGGCTGCAGCTGGGCAGCGAGGCGGATTACCGGGCGGTGCAGAGTTTCCTGCACTCGCCTTCCACTCCTTTCAGCTCCCGAAGGACAGGGAACTGAAGGTAGTAATACGGGGGATCCCCTATGGGGCTACCGCGGAGGAGATAAGGGAGGAACTGACCTCCCTTGGCTTTGAGGTGACTTCGGTCAAGAAGCTGCTCACAAAGGACGGTCGGGAAACCCCGACCTGCCTAGTGGCCCTAAAAAGGACCCCTAGCGCCCGCAAAATTTATGACCTCAGCGATATTTTTTATTGCAAGGTCGGAGTGACCGCTTTTGTGTCACGAGGGGGGCCGCCCCAGTGCCACAGATGCCAAAAATTTGGGCACTCTTCGAATTATTGCCGGAGAGCCCAGCAATGTGTCAAGTGTGGTGGGGACCACGACACTGCCACATGTGTTAAGCCGCGTGAGGAACCAGCCTCATGCGTTAACTGCAAGGGGCCTCATCCGGCCAATTACCGGGGCTGCCCCTATTATAAGGAGCAAGTCAACAGGGTCAAGGGTATTAAAAAGCCCGCAACTGTTGACGGCCGCAGCTGGGCCCGTGTTGCCGGTGGGGGAAAATCAGCCCCCAAACCGGAGGTGCCGGCACCTGTGGCCAAGGCGGTAGTGAAAAAAGGGGAGGTACCCTCCCCAACACCCGCCAAGCCAAAACCGGCGGCAACCACCAAGAAGGTGGTAAAACAAAAGGCCGCGCCAAAGCCGGCCCCGGCGAAGAAGGCCAAGGCTTCCTCGACGGGAAAGCCTGCTCCGGCTGGGAAGGCCAAGCAGGCTGTTAAAAACACCGCGGCCCCTGTGGCCCCGCGCCCCACCAAAAGGGCGGCCGCGTCAAAAGGCGCCCCCAGCGGCAAACCGAAACCGGCTACCCCGTTGGAGACCACGGGCATGGACTTCCTGTCACAGATGACAGTGAGGGATGTCCTCCCAGACATTATGATGGTTTTGCCACGCCTGCTCCAGGCAAAATTTCTCAAGGACTGTATTCAGTCCTTAATAGAGTGCCTCATGGCTGTACTGTCCAGGTATGGTTAGGCCCACCCTCAGACTCTTGCAGTGGAACGCCAACTCAGTAGTAGGCCGGACGGAGGAACTAAGCCGTCTGGCCGAAGATCTACTGATAGACGTGATACTGTTGTCTGAGACGTGCTTGAACCCAAACAGGCAACTGACCCTTCGGAACTATTTTACATATAGGACGGATAGGCCAGTTCGACCCGGAAATCGCACCTCTGGTGGAACGGCGGTTTTAGTCTACAGACGCCACATGCATACGCGCGTTGTTCTTCATACAAACGTGATGGAGCAAACGTATATACATGTGGAGCATCTAGGCACGGTGTATCGGCTGGTTTCGGCTTATAGCAAGCCGAACGATGCGGTAACCGGCGCAGATCTGGATGCCGTGCTGGAAAATTGGATGGGCCCATGATACTCATGGGCGACCTCAATACCAAACACGTGTCATGGAACAGCAATCTGACAAATCCGAATGGCAGATTGCTGTACGAAAGGGCGAGAGCCCGCCGCTTGGTCGTCGTAGGCCCTGAGGTGCCCACGTTCGTTCATCGCACAGGCAGATGTAGGCCTGACGTGCTGGATATCGCAGTCATGAAGGAGGGTACCCTCCCGTTCATGATTGAAATGATAGAAGACCTCAGCTCGGACCATTCCCCTATCCTGTTGGAACTAGGTCAGGCAGGGGGTGGCCGAGATCCCCCGCCTATACCCCGAAGGTCAGTTAACTGGAAAAGGTTCTACGAGACCCTCCAGCGGGAGTACAGGCCGGTAAATCCTGAGCTCCTGAACACCCCGGACGAAATCGACGACAATGTCGGGCGCGTCACGTCGTCAATGACCGAGGCCCTGGCAGGCAGCTCATCGGCCAAGACTCGAGCAGTTGTTCGAAACGACCTCCCTCCTCATATCTCCGAAGCCATAACGGAGAAACAACGACTGAGGAGGAGATATCGAATCACCCTGTCCCCCGCTGATAAGCGGGCCTTTTATAATCAAACGGACAGGGTAAAACAACTGCTGACAAGCCATCGAGAGGATTCGTGGAACGAATACCTCGCCTCGGTCTCTGACGACATCTCCTCGGTGTTCAGGTTGAACAGGAGACTGCGAGAAGGGAAGAAGCCTCGCCATCCGGTTGTGGGGCAGCGAGGTTTTCTTGCCTACTCGGAGGCGGAGAGGGCCGAGGTTTTCGCCGATACCTTGGAGGAGCAATTCACTCCAAACCCCCCCTCCCGCCGCGAACGACGAGCACACAACCGAGGTGGAATCCTTTCTTGTAGATTATTTCTCACAGGTGGAGGACGCCCCTCTAGAGATTGACCAAGTCACTGAAGCGGAAGTTTCCGCAGCCATTAAGGCCACAAGCCCCGACAAGTCCCCGGGTGTCAACGGGATCAGCGCCCGTGCATTCCGGAACATACCGGCCTACGTGATTACAGCAATTTCGGTGATATTCACGTCCATTTTGTACGTTGGATATTTCCCGAATTGTTGGAAAACGGCTAAAGTCGTATGTTTACCCAAACCGGAGAAAAGTTTACTTTTCCCACGGAATTATAGGCCAATCTCCCTGTTACCGGTATTGTCTAAGTTGTTCGAGAGAATTTTTCTCGAAAAACTGTGGCGATACATGGAGGGAGAAGTGCGGCCCGAGCAATTTGGGTTTAGGGAGGGTCACTCAACTACCCTCCAACTGGTAAAAATAATAGATGACCTTGTCGGAGGCCTGAACAGGAAAGCGGTGACTGCAGCCGTTTTTCTGGATGTGGCCAAGGCCTTTGACAAAGTTTGGCATAGCAGGCTGCTTTATAAGCTAGCGCGATCGGCGATCCCTTACCGCTATGTCAGACTGATGCGGTCATATCTGCTAGACCGACATTTTGTCGTGCGCGTAGGGGAAACGATTCCTCTACCAAAGAAATAGCCGCTGGGGTTTCCCAAGCAGCAGTGCTCTCCCTGTTCTTGTACACTTTGTACGTGAACGATATGCCGCTGTCGGAAGGGGTCAAAACGGCCCTTTACGCAGACGACACGGCATATTTCTACGAATCCGCAAATGTGGATTACGCGGTCCGGAGGCTCCAAAGGCAGCTGGACTTAGTGGAACCGTGGCTCGACATGTGGAGAATCAGGGTCAACGGTGAAAAATCGGTGGCCGTGATGTTCACATGCAAGACACGAAAACCAGCCAGACAGCTGGAAATCTCAGGGGAGAAAATCCCATTTTAGAAAATAGTTAAGTACCTGGGGGTGGTGTTGGACAGGCGGCTTACCTTCGGCGAACATGTAAATTATGCGACCCGGAGGGCTAAGGCCGCCAGAGCCTCGCTATACCCAGTGCTGAACAGTGCCAGCCCCTACCCACTGGCAACTAAGCTTCTCATTTTTCGGCTTTACGTACTGCCGATTCTAACATATGCTTATCCGGCATGGGGGGCAGTGTTGAGCTCCTCGCTTCAAAAGAAGATCGAGGCCGTCCAAAACATCGCGTTGCGGACGATCTTTGGAACTCCGTGGTTCGTCAGGAACGCCACTCTCCGATCTGATGCGAGATTTCAATCCGTGTCCGAGGTGGGGGTGGCGCAGGCGCGCAGACTGTTCGGGAGAGCGGCTGTGTCCGAACACAGTCATCTTCGGGACATCTGCCGAGAGGACCCAACCCCGACAGTTGTAAGGAAGCGGCCTCACGCCGTACTGGACGAACCACCGTGATGGTGCGGTGCGAGAGCCGAGAATCGACAAACCAGGCTTAGGGGCCTCCATATCGCATCAGCCATAAACGGAATAGCGCGTCGGACGCGTTTCCGGGGTCGCGAGTGAATAGCGAGGTATACAGTCTGAAGAAAATACAGCAAAATACGGTAAGTCGCGCATAAAACAAAAACGCGGTCAAAATTTTTTATTTTTTTCCGCGGGTGTTTTGTTGTGTTTCTCTTGTTTCAGAAACGGGAGAAACGTGGATGTGGAACGACTCGTCGTGCCGTCTTGGGAAACGGCCTTTCCTTCCTCTCATCCTGCCAGTCCAAAGGAAAGTAAAAATCAAATTTTTATTTTTTATTTGTATTTATTTATTTTTTATTTTTACTTCTTTTTCTTCGTGTGTGTGTGTTCTGCTTCTTTTGTTGCAGATACAAACAGCCACCACAAAAACAAATGGTTTCTTCACTGCGGCCACGCGCTCCCCCCAACCCCTTCTCGGACACACGTGTGTCTGAAGGTTAATAATTACGTGGAGTGAATAATTTCTGTTTACTTCTTCTAAGAAAATCGCCGCCCCAAAACTGCGATCGCGAATAGGTATCGCCATTTTGTAAGTTCCCTATTACCATCCTTTCCTTTCAAGAAAGAAGAAAGAGGGAACGAGCCCAGCAGCCATCAGCCACTGACAGCACGGAAGAACGAAGAAACCTGCACTTTCCCCCGTTCAGCCCCTCGGGAATTTCAAGGTTAATGGTATGTAACCTCGGTTACTACCAATTCTTGGAAAGTGCAGGCCAAAGAAGAACGAAGAGGTCTTCGGAAGAAGAAGAGGGAGAAGAAGATGAAGAAGAAGGAAGACCAACCACTCGTCTGAACATCACGGACTGGAGACCGGAACAGAGCCCAGCAGAGATGCGTCCTGAAGGGCAGCCATACCAGAAGCGGATGAAGAGCTTCTGCATAACCTCTCTTTTTCAAAACTTACAAGAAAGATAAAATAACCCAGCAATTGCGACTCCTCCGGAAAAGGGGACGCATTGCTCTTTCCTTATAGCTAGTGCCCCGTTGTGGCGTATTCCTGCTAGCCTATTAAGCGTTAGCACCGAAAGGACTTCAGTGGACGGTCTGAAGGGAATTACGTCAGGAGGACAGGCTTTATAAGCCTAGCCTTCCGCGTTCGGCCCATGAAATGGGTTCGATAACGCTGGTTGAACAACGGATTGGAATGCAATTAAATCCGTCTTAAAATAAATAATAATAAAGAAAACTTGAAAAAATTAGACCCGCTAACTAAAAATAAACCTCAAAAACACGCCCGATAGAATCACCCAGCAGCAAGGGACTCTGTCCAGGTTCTGCGATAAAGTAGGGAGTAATAAACTCCCGCCAACTTTGCATTCCATTCCATTCCACTATTATTATTTTTCAATGAATGAGACGTTATAGAAGGAAACATAATTTTTTATGTTTTAAACTGTTATTAGCTCATTTCAAGATAACTTAAAAAATAGTTTTTACTGTTATAACTTAATTAAAAGTGTTAAAATTTCTCCACATCCAAATTTTAAGCGCTTCAAATCTTCTTTCATCCTCCTTCCTCAGTGATCATGTTTCAGAACCATGAAGCTACACTTGTACATAATACTTTGCTGGTCTCTTCTTTAATTCTTTGCTTAATGGTGGTCTATTGAGTAACCTTTTCCTGTTGTTAAAACCTACCTTTACTATTGCAACTCTTATTCTTTCCTCTATTGTACAATACACATCCTCAGTTACTATACTTCTGAAATGCCTGAACCGTTCTATTTGATCTATCTTTTCACCAAGCTACTTTTTACTATCAAACTTTTGTCTAACTCTTATTTATTCTTGAACCATATTCTTCAAACTTCTGGGTGCTAGCATTATTATATTACAACAAATTTAAGACATCCACTCTCCTTTCATTTGCTCTCACTTGTTTCTCACCATTAAAGCATTTTCCAATTATTTCCTTTACATAAGGTTGAACGTAGGAGGTAATATACACTTGACTGACTCATTTCCAACTTCTTTACTTTTCTCCCCATCTTGCTCTCTGGTTCTGGTAAAAGTCTTCTGTTAGTCATGTCTCTCTCTCCCCAATTTATTCCATATTTTATCAACATTCATCAGCCTGTCCCGTCTAAGTGTAGCAAATGTTTTTCTGGGTCAATAAACACCATGTACACAAACTGTAATATAATATTTAACGACTGTAAATTGTATACTTTGGTCGAGTCCAAAACTTGTCAACTCGCCTCAACGTACGTCCTATCTTATAAGATATACAGTGCCCATTAAGTCTTTTCATTATGAAAAGACTTAATGGACATTATCAAGTTTGTTTTACATTGCTTTGTTGCAGATCTCTACCTGCATCAAACCACTGAATCAATGGCACTGTGATTAATTTTTTATAAAATGGCATCAATCAAGGAGAAAGCACAATGTGTGTTGTGATATCATGAGTCAAAATCGCAGAGAACTGTACAGCAAAATTTTAGAAGGGGATCTGGACAACCAGCACGATAGCAAGAGCATCATCGTGTGGTATGCAAAGTTTAAGGAGAGTGGAAGTGTAGTCAACCTTCTGCGAACAGGGCTGCCATCTGTTAGTGAAGAGAAGGTTGAGACTGTGCAGCAAGTGTTTCCACATAGCCCTTCCAAATCTACCCGTCATGCATCTCATGAACTAGGGATCCCCCGATCAACAGTGCACAAAATTTTACACAAAAAACCAAGGTTGCACGTGTATAAAATTCAGATATTGCATCATCTAGCGCCAGATGGGGGCCCTCATCGCACTACTTTACATAAAGCATTCTTGAAAAGTATTTTATAAAATAAGAAGTTTTGCCTTACTTTATATCTTAAAATCACAAGATTGGGATATTATGAGTTCTAAGAAATATTTTATGGAATGGAAGCAAGGGCAATTAAGAAAGGCATTAACAATTGATTGGAAGCATTACTAGTGTCTTGAAATCAATCTGGTTCTATAAAATTATAATGAAGTGCTCAGAAGAATGAAGAAAGAGAAAGAAGTGATCAATACAATTAGGTTAAGAAGATTGTAGTATCTGGAACATGGAATCAGAGGCCACAGGTATATCTTGCTGCAAATTACCATGTAAGGAAAAATACAAAGTAAAAGAAGATGTATTTTTTTGGTTGGACAATTTGATACAATGGTACAAAAATTGGCCAAGCGTAAACTTAACACAATACAAATAAACAGGAATAAAATATGAACGCCATGAAGTAAATAATAACAATATTAATGAATTAGAGTAATTAGAAAAATGTTACAATAACAATTTAAAAATAAACATAAGTTAACTGAAATAACAGACAAACTTTAAGATGATATTTTGTTTAAATTATTAGAGAAGATGCAGTAGAGCTTATACAGGGTTCATGGTTTATGAAAACTATTAGTACCTCAATTAAAGGAGAATTTGACAAAGCTTAAGTTTCATTTTCTTGGCACGTATAATTTAAAATATTTTTTATTTTTAGAAGAGCCCTGGTGTTACAAGTACCACCAACAATATATTATTTATTATAAAATAAAAATGATTCAATAAGGCTAAAATATTATTCTTTATTTTCTGCTTAGATGAATTCAGTTATTTGAATTATGTAAATGTTTAATAATAATAATATGTATAATCTTGTAAAATGGATATGTAATAATTTTTATTTATATATTCACTTTTCAAACAATTACACTGTTTCTACCTTTTTCTATATGAAAAATTAATTTTGTAAAACAAAAAAAATTGCCAAACTCATCCAGTAACTTCTGAATGAAAAGCAAAGATGCTATTATGCTACCATCCCATCTGAGACAATAGCTGAAAAATTGAATTTCTTTATGGCTAGATGTCCTTCCTGAACCCAATCTTAACACAGGTAATGGGGTACAGAAATATACATTAACAGTAGTTAATTTTATTTTGTATAACATTTTTTTAATAATTTATTATCTCTTTAATATTATTAATTTTAACAATACATTTTATTAGAAGAATTGATGATATAAAGTAAAATCATGAATAAACATAAAATTAAATAATGGAAAAAAAATAAAAAGCATATACCAATTGCACAAACATCATACATTGGGCAAACACGAACTACAAATAATAGCATACCAAATAAATATTGCTACTTGGTCATTTAGCAAACAAAAACTATTTTTAATACTAATAATTTGACTAATTTAGTATATATATATATATATATATATATATATATATATATATATATGTGTATATAACTAGAACTGTTCTTTTTAATCAAACTGAATATAGTAATTATTTTTAATTACATAATAAAAGATTTTTTTTTGGCAAATCAAATTAAATTTAATATAGATTTTTCACTAATGTCAAAATGTTTTCAACTGATGTAGAAATTATCTTCAGGAACATTAATGTTAATGTTTTTTGCCAGAAAGTGATGTTTATACCACACATTACTATGTTCCAAACATTAAAAAAATTGAAAAATACAGTACGAAAACAAAAAACAAATTAAATAATCGGCTGTCACCATAACAATTTATTAGCCACCTCCTTTTTATAATATGACATCCATGGCGATATCAATATTTTAACAGGTTATAAGAATCTGAACTGAAAAATATTAATTTTATGCATGCAAATACCTAAAGATGATAATCTGTAACATATACAAGATGTCACAATGTATGACTGACTACACAACAATGTCTGCCAAATCTATACAAAAATTACAGAGGTCATAAAATTGTAACTCTGTGCAGCAAATTATTTTATTTATTTTGTGTATAATTTTTCATCCATTAACAGGATATGTTTTATCTAAAAACAATATTAAAAATTACAAAAATGCGAGTATGATTATTATTTCCAAAATCTGAACAAATCTAAATACACCTGCATTGATTATAAAAACTTACAGATGAATCAAAATGTAAGAACTAGAAGTAATAATACTAGAAAACGGTAAACAAAAAATATTTTTTTACTAATATTGTTTCTACAAGAAAATTTAATTTTTAAGTAACATGAAGTCAAGTTTTAATAACAGCTATACATGTGTAATATTATAAATAAAATTAATTTAAATGATTTGTTAATTGCAAACAAAAATCATGTAGGTTAGCATTTGCTGGTACATAAATAATTTTAAAAACAAGTGATGGTGATCACTTGTTCAAAAAGTGTTCTGAATATTCAAATGTTGTACTGAAAATCTGAAATTCAAGATTGTAGTTGTTGGCGTAGGACTATTACTGGACTTAGCGTTATATTTCAAGGCTGTACGAATTACTACTACTAAAGAATACGTTCGTTGAACATTTTTTCCAGTCGTAAAGAATTGTAATTACATTAAAAAGAATTTTACTTTTTTTTTAATAATAATAATATAATTCTCATGTTATTTTCTATTTATCCCTTTCTTGTCATTTTAAGTTAAAAACAGAAAAATGTTTTTATTAGGTTTCATGTTTTTATGTTTAAATAAATATAAATGTTATTTAATTATGTATTTGATTTATAAAGTAAATAAAGCGTGCCAAATGAAACAAATTGTCATCACAAATATTAAAAAAAAAAAAAAAAACGTTGAACCAATGCTGGCTGAATACTGTTCAATACTTTTGAAAATGCTGGCTCAATACTGTTGCAAATACAGTAGTGGAACTAACTCTGTATAGGCTATTCAGCTTACATGTGGAATATTTAAGAGGCTCCATCTCTGGCAGTTACCATGCTAACAAAAGAGAACTGAAACGATAAATTTTAATTATAAACATAAATTATAAAAAAAAAAAAAAAATGTAAGAATTATAGCATAATAATTCTGCTAAGACTATGGATGTATAGATTAATTTGAACATTAATTTAAAAGTAACAGACAAGAATACTAACAGATGAGAAAATAGACAGTACATTGAAAGTCAGTTTTCTTAAAACTTGAATTGTCATTCAATCGTTCAGTTCATTTTTTAATCTGCATTGAGAATAATCGCATTTAAGCACACAAATTGAGAACAAGTTTTTACTTATTTTAGTGGAAAAATGACAATATTATTACTGTCATCCACGAAGAATCCCATTTGAAATTTCCTATTATTTAATACCTACCCATTAATACTTACATAAGCTCAGCATAAATTTGAAAATGTTGGAGACAAAGCAGGAGGGGTGTGATCAGGTAGCTAAAAACTTGTACTTATGAAAACAAATTACCTATTGCATAGATATTTAGAAAAGAGCACTACAAAATCAACCAAAAAGGTATACACTGGGTAGGAAATACCAGAAAGAGATTTTAATAGAATTTGAAATTTATTATAAGGACAAATGCTGTCCTTCCAAAATAACTTTATATGCTTCATGAAATAATTTTGAGAAGGGTGAAATTTTGTAATATTATTCTGATGAAACACACTCAAATTTAATGGCCTAGAATAATCATGTATATGGATCTAACTGAAATCATTGTATAATTATAAGAAGAAATTTAAATGTACTTTGGGTTCATGTTTAAGGTGGGATAACAAAAAAAGGTGATTGAGTCCATAAGCGATACTTTGAGATACCTTGTTATTCCTGAACTAATAATACTGTGTTTTGTAGCATAATACTCACAATGTTTAGTAAAATTATCTTTTAACTGTGCTCTTAAAGTTAAAGGCTACCTTGATCAAATGTTTCCTGAATAAGTAGGATGCCAAGGCTTGAGAACTTGTGATATTTTTTGCACTAGGGTGTCAAAGACATGATACCCAATTATTTCCTTCACATCCAAATGATCTGAACTGTTTCCAGCTGATGATTGAAAACATAGTTGATTTTATAAATTAGTACAAAGTTTATTGAAAAATATGTAACAGTGATTAAATGCTGTCATAATGTATAAGGGGAGAAGGATAACAATTTAAGCATTTTCTTTCTGTATTAAACATGTAATTATAAAAAAAACTTTTTATTTTTTTATTAATTATCCTCTTATTAGTAACTGGGGAAATTAACTTTAAGCCCACCCAGTACAATCAGGCTAAATAATACTTGGTAGACTACAAAATCTCCAGTCAAAACTTTTCTTTTTTGGCATAGTCAAGGCTTTGAATAAAAATAACATAGTAACTAAGTTTACAATACTTTATTTTAAAATTACCATACACAGTAGAGGCAGTATGTATAATGTACTATTTCACTTAATCTGTGGCTTTAAATGACCTGTATCATTACTACAGTTATATAGTAAACCAAGTATAATAAGAATAACAAAGTAGTAATAAGTAACAGTCACAGTTGCTTTCTTTGTACGCAATTATGTTCTCTACACAGCCAATCCCTATTGCAAACAAAATGAAAGCATCACATTAAAGAAGATTAGATGTAAACTGCATTTGACTAGTTTAAGTATGAGGTCCTATGCTACTGTGCATAGCCAAGAAGCAATAAAAAACAATTATTTTTCATCCTACCTTTTAATATATCTTACAAGGAATAATTGTTATTCTAATGGTACACAGTTCTAATAGTTTTGTTTCATGTTAGGTTATTCTACAAGATATTTGCTTTTAATCAAATAACAGAAGATTTACGATGTCTAAAATTTGAAATTTCCAATTTATGCCAAATGATATGCAATTCACTTCCCCTGAAATAATTTACAGACAAGTCTTTAAATCATACTGCATGGATTTTTTAAGAACAGTTCTGGTTAATTTAATATGATATATATATACTAAACATAAATTACTATAATTAATAAATGTTTTATGTAAAATAATTATAAATGATATTTACTGTTACTGTTAGGATTTTACAGCAACAGAAAACTTTAAATCTCCTTAAGCTAATACTGTTCAGGGATAACTACATGTGTTATTGTAATACTTAAACAATACATAATATTTTAATATTGTGTATTTTTTTAATAATAACAATTAATATATGATTTAAGAATGAATTGTAACCATCTTTAAAGTTATGTTTAGTACTTTTATGTAAATTACATAAAATCACTATTTCATAATTAACAGTTTGAATAATCATGTTGATATAGCATAAATTTAAAAAAAATTTTTACTATACAATATTTAGTATAACATTTTTTCACTAATAAAAAATCAGACAATAAATCTTTTTGACTAAAACGCTATAATAAATTAACTCACTGTAATAATAAGATGTAGATTATTAAAATGATGATAATAGTAAGGTTACGTTTCTGATTGTAAATTAGATTAAGTGTAATACAATCTTTAGGCCAGTTTTAACAATAATACTGTACAATAAATATTATACAAATACTACATTATTATCTAAAAACAAATAATTTCATCAATTATATTTATTTCAGTGGTAAATCCAAAAAAAGAACCAATAATATTATCCTTAAGAAAAATCTTATTGTGCTAAAAATAATTTATAGTAAATATATCAGTTCTAGATCAAGGAGGAATCAGCAGAAAAAATATGCAACCTGAATGCTAATTAATTCTACTTCATTAGGTGTGACATATTTTCTGCCAACTACCTTTTTAAAAGATGTGTCTGGTTATACACCAGACTTAAAACCAAAATTGTATACAAATAAATTCTTAAATTTATTATTATCATCGGAGATAAATTATTTTAAAATTACATTGTATTCTTGAATAATATATTAGTATAAATTTTTTTTTATATTACTTTTGATAATTCACTTTTTAAATTAGTAAGATTGTATGGTATCGGGCAATAATGCATACTAATCTGATATTTTGAAGGGATTACAGCCTCTTTAGGGTTGATTGGTACTCCTCTTCTACCAACAAATTTCTTTATCCTAATTTATTCTTCCCTGGTTAGGAGCAGAGAAAAAATTATTTTCAATTACAATACGATAAACATGCACACAAATTTATTATAATTATTATTTTTTAATTTGATACTGTAGATGACAAAATCTGGTTAAAATTAAAAAAAAAAGCTGCTAATAAAACAACTTGAAACCATTCAGGTCTGAATAAATCAGCCTGCCAGAACCTGATCTAAGCTGGATAGTAATTCAAGATATTAAAAATATTTTTTCCTTTGAAATAAATTTAACTGAACATGTAACATATATGAAATTAAAATTATATTTTAATGCAGAAAAACTTCCCTAATTCGTCACCAACCTGAAATTTTATACAAATGTGAATTTAGCCAAACTTATACATAGAAATGAAAAGAGAGTACATTTATTTTATTTCATTAGGCCTTAATTTTTTATACATTATTTCTTACATCTTTCACTGATAACAAACATTGCAAAGTAATGCTGACTAATTATCATTTGCATCTAAAACTGGGCTATTTATAACAATTTGTAAAAATTAACTATTTAAATATAACATCTGTTTTTTTATGATCTCATGGTGTATAGTTGTCTCCTGCACAGCTCTTGTGATTTACTACCGTAGTTGTGGTTTTTATTTATATCCTCGGTTTTTGTTGGTGTTAGTTTTGTTTATTTTGATTTGTTGTTTGTTTCGTTTTATTGATTACGTTTTGTCTTTGTTTTTTTTGTACTTTTACTGAGTGATATCTGATTTCGATGGGTTTCGGGGTATGACCTCACCCATGGGCAATGAATTTCTTGCTTCCACTGGGAGTGGGATGACTCGTAGACAAGGAAGGGCAGTCCAAGTACCCTGGGGAACACTTTTTGGGGAAAGTACGAGTGACCAGCCTGAGACTTTGGATGTAGAGTTGAACCGATTACTGGAAACTCTCCATACGGTGGCTAAGAGGAGGGAGGACAAATATACTGCACAGTTGCATTGGCAGAAGTGTTCATTGACTACCTCTTCATTGACAGATTGTGACAATTGTTGTGATATTGATGACCTTGGGAGTGATTTCCTTGAAATGTTGGGACCTGGTTTGGCTTCGGTTGTATCGGCCCCCTTGGCAGATCAATATGTGGATAGGGTGGATAGGAGTGAGGAGCAACCGCCGGCCAAGCAGTGGTTGTGTCTTTCTCCCCCCCCGGCTGTAAGGGATGAAAAGAGTGCAGGGGGGATAGCCTTGGCTCGTTAAGCCTCAATGGGAAGGGGGTGATAAGAGATATGTCTGATAGACAGCAACATGAGCCTCGGGACATGAATGATGTGGCCAGGATGGAGGACGTATCTACCGGACTGTAGGGGATGAATTCCTTACTGCCTTGCCAGAGTTGACTGAGCAAGTTCAGGTCCTGGGCCGCCTTGTTGCTGTGAATGTAAACACCAAGGTGGAGATAAAAGAGTATTCTTGGCACCTGAGTGCTTCCATTAGGTGTGTAGACAGTCTCAAAGTGGGTACTTCAGGTGGACAGGGTGGCAACACAAACAGTCATTGTGTATACCCGAGATGGTCAGCGCTCTTATCAGGTGGAGGATGTCGCTACTCGGCGCCTGTTGAGTGTGGCAGCTAAGGTATTCAACAGCCCTTCAGAATTAGCCGAAGGACATTTTTTGGTTTACAGAGATAGTGGAGGACTCAGATGGTCTTGAAGGAGTTTCACAGGCATGGGTCCTCAACCTAATGGCAGGTCGAGGTTACTGTCAGCAAGCGCGGGTTATGCAGAGGGTACTATGGATCAGGCTGTTGGTCCGCAATGACAAATTGAAGGTGAGGAAGGTGGTGATAGAATGGTCCAGTACTGGTTATTTGATGGGTGAATCTTTCGGTTACGGAAGGGATGGTTGCAAGCCTTTTGCAGTCCATCTCTCAGATCGTTGCAGCTGACAGTAAGATGTGTGTTTCTGCAGAGCTGCTTGTAGGGTTGGTTAGCGCATGTGCCAGTTGCAGGTACAGTTGGTGTGCATGTACAGTGGTTGCAGGTGTGCTGATCGATTCTGATTCTTTGTGCACCTCGACCGAATGACGGTGAACAAACACAGAAGGGAGGTGCCCTGGAGAGGAGGCCGGTGGGGCTGCCTACGGCTACCATGGTGGCGAAAGTGGAGGAGAGGTCCTATGCAGATCTCCTTAAGATGGTTAAGAACAGTGTGTTGCCGTATATGTGAGTGGGGTCCTCTTGTCTCATAAAGGTGTTGGCAAGGATCTTCTCATTAATGTATGAGCTGAGGGGAAAACTGTGGAATGGTTCTGACAGAAGAGAACTGAGAAAGATGCATGGTGTCACAGTGTCAGCAGGGAAAGGAAGCAGGCAGGTCCACGTTTTGGTGAAAGATGTGATTTCTTAACTACCAAGGAAGAAGATTTTGTTGGGGACTTCCGCCGAGTTGTGGGCGAGAGTATAATGGTCGAGGTGCTTTCGATGTGGCCGGCTTTAAGGGCCACTCAGGTGGTGACGGTGCTCATACCACCCATCATCCTTGCAAATAAATTGTTGAGGGAAGGTCGGGTCCAGATAGGGTGTTGCGGCAATCTGTGAAGGAGCATTGTTTTCACTGTTGACTGTTGAGGAGTGAGACATGGAAGTCCTGCAGTGGTCCAGATAGGATCGGGCGGTGAGGCAGGGCCCCTGAGGAAGGAGTGTGTGAAGGCAGCCAGATGTCCTGCTTGAAATGTGCGGGGGGCACTTGCTTGGAGGTCTAGACTGCAGGGCTTCGATGACAGCGGGAAGATCATGTGCTGTGACACTGTGGGCAGCCTGGGCAGTTTAGGGCTAGGACAGCCCTGTTCAGGAGGGATGGTATGCTCTGGCATCCCACCTTTGATGAGTGAATAGGGATTCCTTTGGGGGCCAAATGGGGATGTACAAGACCGTAGTCCCAGTGGGGGGATCCCTCTGGGGTCTCCTACTTGAGGCATGACAATTAAAGATCGAGTCCCGGCTCTTCAGGTGGTGATGCTGGTAATGGCTTTACTAGGCCTGGCAAAACCACATGAGAGGCTAAAGGCCATGGCACCTCCCAGGTCTGTGTAAATAGCTTGACTGTGGGTCTGGCCTTGGGAGGCGGGAAAAAAATATATATAGCATTTGTAACAACAGATAAACACATTCAATAGAATGATATTTATTATTAAATTTAAAAGAAATATGTCTAAATATAGGTGCAACTGAAAACTAAATGAAAAAAAAAGATGCTACTGTCATTTAATAATGACAAAATAAAACTACGTCCCTTAAAATCAAAATAAAAACATCTATTGAAGATAATACAGGGAAGAGAGAGTATAAGTCATTCTTGAGAATAAATAATATATGTAAGTAGATGAAATTCACATCTCAACCATCTGCAATAAAGAAAAAAAACCGAAATGATGACGTTTATACATTTAGTTAATTAATTCATTTATTATCACATCTATAGGCTACTGTCCAATTACACCTTTTTAAAACAAATAATTGCAAATACAGTAAACCTTACTTTTTGGGATGAGAGTTAAACTTTTTAGTGCATGAAAAATGCCTAGTCTGACTGGGATTTGAATTAATAACATCGATAGTAAGGTACCAGCTTCCTGTAGAAAATAAAAAAAGCTACTTAGTGGAAAATACAATAGTGACATTAAAAAAATAAAACTTTATAAATAAAAAAAGAATAAAAGAAAAAAAACATTATTTTATAAAAAGCATTCTTTTTTTAGTTATTTGCAAGCATTCTAATATTTTTAAGTACCTTATATTATTTTTAACAGGCTTAAACAAATTTTTTTTTAATCTTTTATACTTTGTATTTTGCCTTCAGTTAAATAAAAAAGTCATACAGTAACCCTGATTTCCTTTAATGTTAATGTAAAAATAACTAAATGTAAATAATACATTTTCTGTAAAATTATGATAATGTTAAATTACTGCACATGTATTTTTTTAATGAGAATTTATTATATACATGTATTTATCATATTCCCATTTTGTCACTCACATAATCCTAAAGCTGACAAAGTATGGTGGTTTTATAATACTTTTATATGCAGGAAATTAAAACCCTTTTTAAATGACATCCTATCAGTGCATATTGCCTGCTCTGGTGATTATAAAACTTCTTTACAGCAATGCTAAATACAATCTTCAGCTTTTTACTTTTTGTCAATAACTCAACATAAATATATATTTAGTGACTAAAATATTAATAGTAAAGTAAAATATATTCCTAGATATACACCGTTTAATAACTATTTTAATGAACCTATGATAGTCATATACAAAATATTAGAAAATATCATTAAGATTGTGCATTTGTTGTGCGACAAGTTTACAATCTTAACAATACCTTTAAACGTTACGAGTATTTTTTTTGACTAGAAGTTTGTCAACTAGTTAAACATAGAAAATTAGTCACAAAAGAGTCTGCCTTGTACTTTTATTATAAATGATCTGAGCTTTTTTTTCCATTAAATAAATTTCTGAAAACAAACAAAATATCTCATTTAAAATTTTTACTTTTAAATGTCAGTCTAACTGATTTAAGTTTTGGTAAAATAAATGTTATGATTTAAAAGCAACATGATGAACTGGAATTTCTCTTTTCATCTAAACTATAGAAATGTTTACATAATATAATTTTAAGAGTTCACACTTAGAAGTTTTTAAATAAAATCTATTTGTTACTGTTTTTAATTCTCAGTTTTTAAAATATGTTTAAGTTTTATGATTTTTTTACTATTTTTGTCAATAATTATTATTCCATGGTCAAATTCCTATTCTCATACTTCATAGATTACGCATTACCAATAATAACAAAATTTATTTTGGAAAAACAAATTCTGAATAAAACTGATTTGTCTTGTTTTTAGTATATTTTATTATTTTCCCAATTATTATTGATATTTCTCAAGTAAATTCAAGAAATTTACCCATTCATTTATTTTTAGATTAAAAAACAATAATGTACTTGAATTAACATTCACGAAAATCAAATATAAAGTGTTTTAGTACTTCCTATATTTATACTTATTGCTTTATTTTTTTTCATTTATTATATTAATAAATTTTTATGTTATAAAAACTATTTTTTTAAATAGATTTTGTTTTGTTTTCTTACATGTTTCCTAAAATTAAGCAAATTCCCATAAAATTATTCCATCATGATTTAACCCATTTTGTGTAACAATTATTCTTATCAGAAATTTGGTCAGATTGTGAAAGTGTTGCGTATGAGTTTTACTTTATTTATACTAAAGTCCTAAATAATCTATTTCAAAAGAAATGTAGGTGCCATAGATTTCACATTATATAAAAATCAGCAATTGTCTGTATTCAATCACGTCAATTTTTAAAAAAACTTTTCAAGAATTAAATAACTATTTTAGATCATTCTGTCATAAAGTTAATATTTGTATGCCAATTACTTGCTCTTTATACTAATAAATATTACCTAAAACACAATCTTATGAGTAAAAGTAAATTATCAAAAAAAAAAGAAAAAATGTAATGAAAGTAAAAAAAATTAATAACCTATTCATATGCACAAATATAAATACAAAGACAAACAAGTTTATTAATATTAGCCAATAACACCAATAAAGCACATTATTGGTATCTACATTTTGTATAAGAAAATTATCAAGACACTATAAAATTTGTGCTCTCCAGGCCCGATCACAAATATAATACAAAATCAATTGATTTTAATTATTACTATTATTATTATTATTAAAAATTGATATAAAGTACTTAGAACAAATATTAAAAAAAAATTAATTCATTATATTGTTCACTTATTTATACAAGTATATATGATAATTACAACTTACATTATATTAATTGTAACTAATTTCAAAAGTTAATCATTTACAACTAATTATTAATTACTCCTTATTAACAAAGAAAATCTAATAAATAATGAGGTTTATAATAAATGTTTTATTTGTATGTAAAAAAAATATATATAGAAAGAATGATGATCATATCAATCTCATAAATAAATATATCTATTTGCAAAACAAGTAGAATGATCTATTCATTACCAGAAACTTTATGAAAATAAGGAATGTAATATTAAAACTTTTTTTACATAATTACTGATGTGATAAATACCAGTTTTTTTTTTAAATTTAAATATTAATTAGATCTTAAATATTTAAATAAACTTTGTATTCAGATACCCAAATCATTGTGTAGAATCTTGTATATTTTTGATTTTATTGTTGAATTTATAATTTTTTTTTTTAGAACCTAAACAGCTGTTACAACAGCCAACAATGAAAACATCCCACTTCCTGCTGTAAAAATTTATTTAAAAAAATTTCATCTTAACAGTATGGCCTACTTTTCTCTGTTGAATGTTATATTCTATGGTAAAGGCAATGTGGTGTATATGGTATGATATTTAAATTTTACATAATGTATATTATTCTAAATTTTAAACATATTTTAGTATCAACAATTCACAAATAATATTTACCCGCTGCTAGTAAATTACCATTAGTACAGATAATTTTCACAAATTTGGTGGACATGTTATATTTGACAAGCCTGTAGATAAAATGTTAATTATAATATACATATTAATGCAAAAACATAAGCTTTTAAAACGTTTTGTAATCAATAATGATCACCTGCAAGAAATGCATAAAAAAATTATTTTTTCTTAAGTTCCAAACAAATTTCGTTGTTATTGAATATTAGATACAAGACGGAATATTAGATATCAACGGTATTGTAACAAACGCATTAAAAAAAAACTATTTCTTGATATAGTAATAGTCTTTATAAACAAATGGTAGTTCTTACTGTTTTATTTTTTGCAGTTAATAAATAATAAAACTAAATTGATATAAAATAAAACATTTTTGCAACTTTTATTATGGCCATTTGGATAAAGTTTAAAATAACAAAACATTTCTTATAAAAATTGATTCAAGTTACATTCAAGTTTCTAGTAAAATAAATTCTGAGAGAGTAAACATTATACTTTTAAAAGACTAGTAAATGAAAGAATTCCCTCCAAGTATTTTATTTAAAAAATATATTAGTCATGGCTTGTGCAAGTTTCAGTGAAATGATTATTGCTCCCATTATTACATGAAGAGAAAAAAAAACCCATACAAAATTGATACAAATGTGAGGGTTTACATCAATTTTTTTTTTTCAATAAAATTTTAATTACAAAATTTAATTTTATAGTTGTTTACAATAATAAATGTTATACTGACTCCAATACATTTTTATAAGCATTATTATTCCTACTTACTTTCAGAATTTGAAAAGTAAATTTGAATCATGCACATACATCTAACTATATAAAAACAGATAAATTTAAGTTAGACCAAAGAATAAAATATGGTAAAACAGCTGGTAGAACAATAACAAAATGTTTCTTACTCTTAAATTACAGTACAAAGTTAATACTTTTTAATGAATTAACATTTAATTAGAATAGAGAATTTTTGCTCATTCAAAATTTTATCAGTTGCACAAAAGTAGTTTCAATGACCAGCAGCTACATTGCTTTGAAATTTATTAAGTTGGTTTTTATGAATATACAATTTTAAAAATTCAGTAGATAAGTGCAATGAATGTATACTATGTCTGTTTTTAATATACTGATGCTTGATGTTATGTATTTTTATATGTTGTACATTGCTCAAGTATAATAATATGCAGTATTTTAAATTAATGTAATTTGATCAGTTTCTAAGAAAGTGTTGTCAAATACAAATTATCAGAATACATCAACAATAAAATTTAGGAAAAACTTCTTTAGTATTTATTTATCTTTATTTATTTATCAGACCAGCCAACTGATATGGTCTGGAATTTTCTACTTACCATTTCATCATCTACACTAACATATGTGTATGGTATGCCCGCATGGTTATAATACTAAAATAATTAATAAATTTTGCCCGCTTTTTACAGGGACTCATAAAAAATATTCTTCACGACTGGTACAGAAAAAAACCTTAAAAACGGTTTTAAATTTACATATAGATTCAAACTAAATATCTAGCTTGTATATTAAACTCATGAGTAACCTCACTACGATCCATTATTTTTTGAAGTGACAAAAAGTATTTTGTAATCACTTATATTACGTATATTTCTTGTAATCACTTTTTTCTCAATTGGAGTGATTATTGTTGCTTAAAAACTGACTATAAGAATGTCAGTGAATGACAAATATGATTTTTTTTTATTCTGAAAAATGAGCTTCATAATTATAAATGAATGATGAGTAGTTTTGATTTAATGTGCGTTCTGTAAACATAGTTTTATTAGTAATTAACCAAATGTTACTCCTATTTATTAATTTCCTCTTTCTATTTTAGTAAGAAGTCTACTGAAATATAACTTGTATAAAACAGATAATTAAAGTATAAGATTTTAGATCAATTCATAATTGTTAAACTTCTATTTCAATTATAAAAATATATTAAAACTAACTTTACAATTTAATACTAAGCAAATGAATATTTTTAAACTAAAATTTGTATGTGAAATACTGATTACCGGTTGAATGTAAATAACATTTCTAATTTTTTTTTTAACATGCTACATAGATTAAAAGCTAATTAAAGAATAACAAAAATAAAATTCTGTTATACCGTATAACAATTATTTTAAATTTAATTTAAAATAAAATCATTTTTTCAAGTAATTTTGATTAATTACAAAAGAATAATTCATAAATGCAATTAATCATCTTTTTTATAAAATAGACTTTGCAAAAAAATATTTTTTTAAATACATCTATGCAATACAATCATATTTTTTTCTGTCAATAGGCTAAATCATTTATTATACATTTAAGTTGCACTAACACTGAATTTCATTCATAAGATGTCAAGCTTAACATTATTTTCTAAGAATAAAAAAAATATTAAATGAAAAAATAAAAATATAACATACAAAAAATAAAAATACAAACAGGAAACTCAACAAAAAAATAAAGCTTTTTGCGTAAGGTTAAAATATTCTCAGTCTTAACATTGTTTAAGTACCATATTTAGATTGTACAACCTCTTTTTTAATTCTTAAAAAATTTCATATAACATTTTTTTTGCAAACAGCTGTGGAATAATCTTAATATGACTGAACCTAAACCTATTTGTCTATGTACATGGAGATAAATTAGTGATGCAGTAAAAAAAAAAAAATCACATTTCATCACTAATGATACATAACAGTGCACGTTTTTTATTGCAAATGGCCATTTTACAATTATACTTCAACTGGGAAAAAACTGTTAAGTTAGATTTTCACATCAGTTACTACAGTAATTAGCAACTACACTGGAGTTGTTTTTCAGGCCCTAGATGAAATCAGACTTAAGAACTTTTGAGTTAACAAAAAAAAGAAAGAGTTAATTTAATATATTTTCAAATCAATTAGACAGACTACCACTTCATTACAATATAGTGGAGAAATAATTACACTGAAAAATGATATACAAATGTGCATACTAACAGTAAATGCAACTAATCAGTGATGTAAGCTGTCAAGCTCTTTGACAGCCTGTATTCATGTCAGAGTTGTTACACAACTGAATGCTCAATGAAATCAGTCTTAGTATTCATAACATACTGTTGACCATCTAAAAAAATTGTACCGTAATAAAATATAAGAATAAATGGTGTATATAATCTATGCGTTATATTTTTATTACATAAATATGAATATGCAACTTCTTGTGAAGGTGATATTTTCATGCATTATAAAATGTTATTCCAACACAATTATACATTCACATTTATGTTCATTTTGAATATTTCATTTCCATTTTGAGATAAAAAAAAAACCGAAAGGGTGTTGTAGCTATAATCAAACTGACAACTGATCCAAGAGTATTATTCTCAGGCCAATACTCCTGACATGGTGTTATTAACTTAAAATACCTTAAAATCTAATAAAAATTAACTATACCTGAACCTAAGGTTCAGAAATATCACAGAACAGCTGAATGACAATTACCTTGTTTTGATGGAAAGCACAATTTCATCATAATAATGGGGCACAACAAAACAGTACTGTATAATGTGTTCAACAAAAATGAGTAACTTCTAAAATATCTTTTATTAATTATATTATTTATAAATAACTGAATTGATTAATTAAAAGGTATTTTTTTTTGATTGACTATATATATAAAACAGTTTCATTTCAGTGATTCTAAACCAGAAAGATTCTTTCTTTCTTTTTCCTGTCTAGCCTCCGGTAACTACCGTTTAGATAATTCTTCAGAGGATGAATGAGGATGATACGTATGAGTGTAAATGAAGTGTAGTCTTGTACATTCTCAGTTCGACCATTCCTGAGATGTGTGGTTAATTGAAAACCAACCCACCAAAGAACACCGGTATCCACGATCTAGTATTCAAATCAGTGTAAAAATAACTGGCTTTACTAGGAATTGAACGCTGGAACTCTCGACTTCCAAATCAGCTGATTTGGGAAGACGCGTTCACCACTAGACCAACCCGGTGGGTATAAACCAGAAAGATTGTCTCTCTGTACCTAATCTGAAATTGTTAATTCTCAAAGTACCTTATATTAATCCTATTCACAAAAAAAAAAATTATAAAAAAAAAACGTTTGTATTGCTTCTATAAGACAATAATTTAAATATAATTAAAGTGGCACAATTTTATGGCATGACTAGGTAACGCTTTTATACAAATTTATTCATTCAGTAATAATTTGACAATTTTTTTTTTGGTAATAATTTTTTAACTGTTTTTGTCATATAATGTAATAATAATTCTGACTTTTCTAATCATTTTTTTCAACCTTAAAACTTCTATACAAACAAGATCTGTGAATCCAATATTACTGTCAATTATCTTGTAAAAAAATTATTTAGAAATGATTTACAACACAAAGCTAGATTTGCTATATGAAATGCAATATTTATAAATAAATATATGCCAACCTCCATGGCTGATTGGTAACGTCTCTGCCTTTCAACTGGCAGGTTCTGGGTTCAAATCTGGTAAGGCATGGAATTTTTCATACACTACTAAATTTCAATTTCATATTCCTATACAGTAGCTTTGAGCTTGTGGTGAATAATAATAATAATAATGATAATAACAATAACAATAATAATAAAATACTAATTTACTACTAAAATATAGTAACTAAAAATAAGTACACTCATATGTAGAAGCAAGTTTGCATCACTGCTAGGTTAGTAATTATTAGCGTAGTGGGATTGCAGTTAAAAAAAAAATGATCAATATATATAAAAATATTAGACTGTTGGTAGTATAAAGGACTTAAAGTTGGCAAGGATAATTTTACAGGAGAATAAATTTTGTCATATTAGGTAAAATATATTATTATACCGATTTTTGACTCCCCCTACAACCCAGTTTTTTTGTTTCGTAATTATGTGAATAGAGCTCAATATTTTAAATTATTAATCTGACAGTACACAGTATGACAATTATATTTTGTAAAAGGTTCTTAAGTTATTTTAACAGTCGTTATAAAAGATCCTTTTCCTAAAATTTATTATATAAAAAAAAGAATTTTTTCCTGAAATATCTTATACTCTTTAAAGGTAATTCTATTACAATGAATTTATATAATAAGTTTTTACAATGATAATCAAATCACATGCCAATGGAAAAATTGTTTTTTTTTTTTGTCAGATGTATTCAATTTACTAGTGAAAGGGGAGGTATGTTTTTGTTTTAGATTCTTTTTCAAAGTAAAATTTATAAACAATGGTTTATAAAAAAAGTAAAAATTAGTTTGAACATATAAATGATTATTCAGGTGGATTATCACATGAACAACACACAAATTCTACTGTAACAGATTATTTACAGTATACGTAATAAAAAATATTTTTAAATAAGATTAAGGTTTTTTTTAAATTTGAAACTACTTTTTTACATATCATGAAATTCTGCAATTTGAAAATGTTCAAAATTTATACTTTGTTACTGCAAGAAAAACTGAAAATAATAACTGTTAAACTTTGTTTACCAGGTCATTTACACAAATTTTTTTCTTGTTTATTAAACATAATATTATACTGACTTTTTTTTAATGTTTAATACTTTGAGGAAGGCTCAGTAATGAAAGTAGAAATTAAATCAGACCAATTTAAATACTATCAAAACATATTTACATTTGTTTACAACTAACAATAAATATGAACAGTGGATTATACATTCTAATTTAAAAAATAAAATGTTCGTTTACATCAAAAAATTAAAACCTATTTTAAGCATTAATCTTTATTTTTTTTAGCCTATAAAATTTACATAACGGAAAACTGAACAATACTTATAATAAAAATAATAGGTAATTAAAAATGATAAAAAGTTACCATGGTCCTATTTTTAAAAAATAAATTACATAACATGAACATACTCTTTCAGAGTTTCATAATGTATTGTATCAAATCTGACAATATTACAAAATTGTATGTTAATATAAGAATCAATAACAATGAATTATATTATAAAATGACATCATTATATATAATTTTTATATGTACAATCTATACAATGTACAACTAATAATATAATAATTATAACAATTAATTCATTATTATAATTTTTACAGAATTATATAATACATTAATATTATGCAGATGAAACATAATTAGTAATCGTGATTCATGAAAACAAAAGTTTTTATCAAAAGAGTAATAATTTATGAACAAAGTATATTAAATGTGAATTTTAAATACACAATAGATTTTTTTTATTCATAATTTCAGTAGTGATTGTGATAATTTTTTCTTTTACCAATGACATTGAAGGTTACAAATTTAAAGTAAATTTAACTCACTTTGACATAAACTGTTTAAATTGACAACACTACAAATAATGAGTTTTTGGTATAAATTATTCAACAAGTACAAAAATTCTTATGTTATAACAAAATCTGACAGTTAAACAGTTGCCATACAATGTGTTTTATTTTACTTAGAACAGGTCAATTCTTATTGACAAATTTAAATGGTGAGTTTATAAATATATATTACTGTAGGACAGCAAATGCTTGGGCATTGAGAACAAATATTTATCTTGAAATTTTGTACACAGAATATCCCTTATTATTAAATAAAATTTAAAGTAAACTGAAGCAACTGTGCCTATACGTTGATTTTTTTTTTAATCTGCTACTGACTTCTAGACTATTATATTTTCAAAGAATAGAATTTAATCAACCTAAAAATGCTCCCATTAGGTCTTAAGTCATTCATTGTGTTTCATAAGTCTTTCTCTGACTACAGAATGATATAACATACTCTTGTAGATAAGCTATTATAAAACATTTAAGTTTGTAATATACTATAACTATATTTCCCAAATCTGTTTTAAGTTGGCACTAACCATGTAATGTATAGGTAATTCAGCATGAAAAGAGAGAAGGTTATTGACAAAGGACGTGTTTAGTAGTGCTTCCAACTGTGAGATTTAAGTGGTATAAAGTGAGAAATGTATACTCAATTAGTGTAAAAGTGTTAATAAACTACGAGATCTCTCTATACTGGCAACAGATTCAAATCGAACAAAGTGAGACTTAAGAAAATTTTCTTAGTCTCATTAGGGAATTTCATAGAGAAAAAATATTTCTCTATATCTAAGTACCAGGGTTCCCGGCCCCAAAACCCTTAGGGTCCCAGAGGAGAAGGGTTACCAGATAGAGCAGAAGCGCAACAAACATAATAGCTCTCACAGACATGCAAGAAATAAGAGAACACACTAGACACACTAGCGGCCAGACATCCACTGATGGCATGGATCGTAAACAAATCTGGAATTGAAACTGGAAAAGTGATTTTGGTCGCGCTAGAAGCCAGGCTGATTCCCGAGATAGCAGGGGAAGAAAAGCCAGTTACTAACACTATATATGTGGCATTTGTTGATAATACTGAAGGAGCTGAAGAAGTGTAGACACATTGTAGATATACAAGACATGATATACAAGATTGTAGACATTTTCACCAAGATGAAAACAGTCCACGGAGACTCCCTAGGAGCATTACAAACAGAATTTATTAATTGCATTTATGGAAAAAAGGTTACAACATACATTTTGCAAGATACAGGAATATGAAGGGAGGAAGAATGGACAACAATACCACCTCACTGTGCCAGGAGACTTCCGTCAGTGTGGAACAGTAACGAACAAAAAGAGGTCATGTATAAAACACAGGTGGTGGTGGTGGTGAAGTCTGAAATGCAGATCTGCTGAAATCTGAAAGAACAGAAGTAGTGGTCTATGAAACATCAGGGAAAAAACGGGGAATCCTTGGAGATCAAGGTTAAGGAAGAAAAACATACAGTGGGCGCACTCAAACAAGCATTAAGTACGGCTATATAAGTTGGAAGAATTGTCACCAAAGCTAAGACAGTCGCTATAAGAATAAGGGACTTAGGAGGTATAGAACCTGAGGAAATTCTGAACAGACTGAAGTTGGCAATTTTCAGGTTCTCCGGTAAGGCAATACTGGAGAACTTAAAAATATCAGTCAGGCCTGGATACAGAGGGTCTGATGTAGCAATGTGCTGGATACTGGTGGATCACGCTGCAGTAATAGCTCAAGAGAGCAGGATAAAAATTGGACTGATCTCCTATAGAATAGACATCATAAACTTGCCACAACGCTGTTTTCGATGCTTAGAAACAGGGCATATTACAAGATACTGCAAGGCCAAGAACAGAGCAGGTGCCTTTTTCAACTGCAGAGAAGCAGGACATTGTGCAGCTGAACAAGCTGAATGCAGAGGAAAAACAATGATTGACCTGCAACAAAGGACATTATACAGACAGTACTACATGTCCAAAAAGAGCAACTAAAAGACACAGCAAAGAGAAGTGGGGGAGGAGCGGACAAAATAAAGCTCACTTATGGAAATTGTAGTACAGGTCAACATGAGCCACTCGGCCCTAGCACAAGATAAGCTAAGCAGATATATCAGATGAGCGCAGACCTAGTGCTTATCTCAGAGCCATACGCCCCATGCCCAAGGCTGGGGTGGATCATGTTGAGAGACAGAAAAGCATCCATCTACGCACTCAGCTGCGGGTAAAGGAAGTATTACGAGGAAACAGCTATGTCAGGGCGAGGGTGGAGAAAAAAAAAGTATATATACTCCTGCTACTTTTCACCCAACTTAAGCACAGAAAGGTACATAGCAAGGATTACACACAATGATGTGTGAAGCAGCAGACTGACGGCTGGTGCTCCTGGTGGAAGACTTTAACGCATGGTCGACTGCTAGGGGTTCAGTCAGGACAAGTGCTTGCAGCAACATATTGGTGGACATGACTCCGGCATTAGACCTCATATGCCTAAACACAGACAGTTACATTCATCTTGGGAGGGACTACTAGCTCAGTAGTTGGTGTATCCTTTGCCACACCTGACTACAATGATGTGTGGGAAGGATACATGGCCAGTGACTATCAACTATAAGGATGATGAGGAATGAAGGCAAAAGAAGAGGAGGCGGCTAGCATAAAACTGAAGAGTGGACTACAAGGAGCATGGATCAGCCTGAGTTCATAGAGGGACTAAACTTCAGAGCAGTAGTGGAGACTCTTACAGCAGAGAAGGCCACATGGTTGGTGGATTGCCTAAGAGTGGTCTGTAACAGATCCCTCCCTAGAAGGCATAAGGTAAAGAAGCACCCTTCAGTGTATTGGTGCTGTCAGGACTCTACACTGTGCAATACAAAACGAGTAAGGAGCTAAACAAATTAATAAGGGAATCCAAAAAGAACTGCTGGAAAGGGCTTCTGGCAGAAGTGGAAAACGACCCAGGGGGGGGGGGGTGACCTTACAGGATTCTTGTTAAAAGCGGACTTAAACCTAGATCCACTCCATTACAAGAAGAATCAGAGATCAGAAACATCATAGATGGACTCTTCCCACATGGGAACGTGCTGATTGAAGACGAAGGAACAGACGCAGGACCCCTTAATCCATACATGAATGCTGAGCTTGAAATGGTAATAGCCCATATGTCAGCTGACAAATCTCCTGGCCCAGACCAAACATGGTGACCAAGGTAGTGGCATGGGCCTGGCCAGATAAGGTATTAGAAGTATACAACTCACGTCTAAAAGAGGGAGTATTCCCAGGTAAGTGGAAAAAGCAAAAAAACTAGTACTTGAACAAAAACTGGAAAAAGGCCCAGAACTACCCTCCTTGTATAGGCCTCTTGCTATCATAAACGCGCCAAAGTGTTAAGAGAGAATCGCAATCGAAAAAGGGGATGGCCTCTCTGTGAACTAATATGGTTTTCTGAGGAGCAGATCTGCTCTGGATGCAGTGGCAATTGTAAAGCAGATGGCAGATAGAATAATCCGAGGAGGGGAGACCAGGACTAAAGGCAACTTATACATATTTGTAACACGTGACGTGAGGAACATATTCAACAGTGCTTCTCACGCTGCAATAAGTAGTGCCTTATCAACATGCGGAATCCCTCGGTACATAAAGAAAATCATAATGTCATATATGACCGAGCGCAAATTATGTTAACATTGAAAATGGGATGATAAAACAAACTATTGAGAGGGGAGTACCACAAGGGTCAGTTCTCAGACTGATGCTATGGAATATCACATATGATGAAGTATTTTGGCTCCCTCTTCCCCCATAAATTTCTATAATAATCTATGCTGATGATCTGGCATTAGTAGTCGAAGCCAAAAGCAAAAGAGAAGCTGTGGAAAAGATCAGCAGCGCCTACAAGACAATAAGAGGATGGATGGATGAGGTCAGGCTGCAGATGGTACTAGACAAGATGGAAGCCATCGTGATCACCACTGCCTAGAGGAGATCTACCATGGTGATCCCTCTGGAACATCAAAGAATTATAACATGACTGGCAGTCAAGTACCTGGTCATCTGGATAGACGTCCAGCTACACTTCAGCACACATGTCAAAGAAGCGTATGAGAAGACCGAAAGGACCGAGGAAGCTAGTTGCTGCCCTACTCCCATCCACCAAGTGGACCTGTGGCAACTGCCGAGAACCAAGGCAACAAAGAAGGAAACTTCTGGTAAGCACAGTATACTCTACATTTTACAGAGCAAAGGTATGGGGAGGAGTAACTATATACAGAAAATACCAAGAGATGATGTAGTCTATACATAGAAGATGCTGCCTAAGAGTTGTAGCAGCATACAGGAATGTCTCAAAGGATGCAGTAGAGGAACTTACGAGACTCCTACCCGTAGATCTAGCAGTAGAAATATGGATTAGACTATGCGAGTTAGAGGTTCTCTCCTCCACAGATAGAAGTAGGCTGACCAAGACTCTGATGGAAGAAATGGAGAACAAATGGCAGGAACTGTGGGACGGCAGCACAAAAGGGGGATGGACGCACTGACTAGTGAAAGACATAAGGCGCTGGTGTGGGAGAACTCATGGCTCGCTGGCCTACTGCCTCACCCAGTTTCTAGTGGTCCAGGAGGGGGAGGGTGGTATAAAATATACCTGTATAAGTTTGGTCTCTATGAAAAACAAAACTGCTTAATGTGTGAAGAGGAAAAATCAGCATATCATGTATTCTTCCTTTGCCCAAGATATGAAGAACTCAGGACAAAGTTACTGGTGTCTTTGGGAAGAGAAGAGATTTTCAGCCGGGGGAACTGCTCTATATCATGCTGGGAAATGAAGAACATTGGAAGGTTACATTTATACGAGATAAAATGGGTGATTTCAAGGTGTGGGAAGAGACACCAAGACAACATGCAATGTTGGAGGGCAGGTTCCCAGCTGAGAATTTAGGAGGCCCCTGTACATGAGGGTCATCAGGGTGTGATGAGGCAGGGGCATTCTGGCAAACAAGTCAGACTTGTATGCTGGTCAAGTATATACCAGCAATGATGAGAAACATATTATACTTATCTGACTTGAGAATTAAATGAGCCATGCTAATTTAAGTGACCTTGGTTCCCTCTTAGAAATGTAATACTTGATTTATTAAATTAACCATTCCATATACTCCATATAACCATTATATGGAAGCTGTTCTATTATACATAATATACCTGTAGTAATTACAAAAAAAATTACATTGTTATAATATTATGCTTACTACATTGTTGTATATATACAAATATGCTGTACTCATTGTCAGTAATGTATTGATCTTGTATAAGTTTTTGTATTTCATGTTTTTGCACTTCACATGTGACACGTTGTATGTTAGATATCTGTATATTACATATATATTATATAATGGGATATATACTACATTTTATGATATATATTTAGAACTGAAATGTATTCATATGTATTGCTATGTAATAAGATATTATATGAAACATATTATATCAATTTGATATTGATACACGTATTTGCTATTGACATGCATATTGTAGTTATTGTATTTAGTATGTAACATGTATATACGTATTGTGTATTATATATTTTTATATTTATGAATATACTTGTAGTATGATGCGGTATATGACTATGTGTTTGGACAATATTCCCCTGCCTGATGGAATGCTTTATTAGTAAATATTAATATATTTATTATTTATACATAAAACCTAGCGGGACCTGTTAGCGACCTCGACACTGCTTCAGCATCTGTAAAATGGATTCCTCACCACTATTAAAAAAAAAAAAATTGGTAATTCAGCATTCTCCATGTTTTTGAATCCTGAAAAGATTCACTGGGTTTAGTGATACATGAAAGAAGATCTTCATAAAAATTTAATGAAACTTCCAGACAAAGGATTTTTAAAATATAGATAAATATTAGATTAATTATACCCAGTTTCGAATAGTTTTGTCAACAAAATAATCTTACAGAAAAACTAAGATTGAAAAAATTATGAAATTTTAAATGCTATAGCAGACCTAAATTTTTAATGCATTAGAAATAATTGTCTTTAATGTTTGGATGAAAATAGTGCAATCTTTTTGAAAAAATGTACATTTTTAAACAAATGTATTAAGTAGTTTCTTTACATTATTGTTATAAGACAAGTATATTAGCCAATATACTTATATTGGCTAATTAAGTTATTAAATTATATAAAAATTACAGTAATAAATACATAATTTAAAAAATAAAAATGTACTAATTTAAAAAGTCAAAAGTATGTAATGATTTAAGTAAAGTATTATTTTATTTTTTTTTTTAGTTATAAAAATGACCTGATAAGTTGTTTTTTCAAAACAGATACGACAAAAGCTTATCTAATTAGATATATAGCAACTGATGAGTTTATTGCTGGCCTTGTTCTGAAGGTAATCTAATCTAAATAAAGTAATAACATTATAAAACTTGAGACTAATTATATTGATAGATATTGAAAAATTACTTACCCAGAAGGAGAATATGATTTTACTAATAGTGAAAACTTTTCATTTCAACCCCATTATCCCTATGGTCTTAAATTAAAAATAAAACGTCTAGATTTTTTTAAAATTAGTCAAAACTTAGTAATGTTATTTTAGACACGAAAAAGCTTCATTATGGTGAGAAAGGTCTGTTTTGATTAATCACACACACAGACACAAATTGAGCAAACAACTACTTTGGTTTTTCTTTACTGTGCAGTTAAATTATTTTTCTTACTAAAAGAAATAATTTAAAGATAAATAGATACAGGGATATCCGTACTTTAGTTCAATTAGTCAAAACACACAGTATCTAATGTATACTCAAGACCTGGTACCAGTCAGCAAATTGGTCCTGTTCACACAAATCTAAGAATTAAAAAATTTGTTATTTAAAAATCTTTGTTAATATTTTGAATGCCATGCACATATACTACAGTTTCATCAAATTAAAACAAAAAGTGATGCACCTGAAACATTACAGGTCATCAAAATTTTAAAAACTGAAAACCTCAGTATATTAAATATTGCGGAATTCAATTAAGATAGCGTAATGTGAAATATCTATCTTAAAGACATATTAAATTTTTAGTATAAATAATTATTTAAAAAATAAATTGCAATAAAAGTAAAAAATGGTTGAATAAATAATTTTGATTTAATGAACAATCTCAGTAGTATAATCAAGTAATACTGATAGTTATAAAAATAAGTTATAACAGAGAAAACCAAAGCTTATTGGTTAGAAAAGTAATTTACAATAATTAAGTAGTATCTAAATAAGATAAAAAGTTTTAAATAACATGTAAAGAAACAAAACAAAATAATCTAAACCAGTCTAACAATCTTATCTAAAATTACAAAAAACCAACAGTTATCAGGTCTTACTTAAGCCACCAATATGAATATATTCAATATTCTGTATTATGTGGTTTATATTAATAGAATTTAAAATATAATTTAACACTACAGTGGAACAATATAATATTCTTAAAAAGATTAATTTCACTAAAATAATATACTCACTATATATACTCACTACAATGTAAAAATAATAGTAGTAACACAGTAACCACAGTTGCAACTAAAACATACATAAAATAATAATGCAAGAGATAAATTTAGAAATATGTTGTACCATAAAACTAAACTAATCAACAACATTTTGATATATTACAAACTGAATATTATAACATCATAAATCAGTTGATGGAAAGAAATTTGCTTTTTAAAATCTTGTTATCTACTTTATTATTATTTTTTGAGAACTTCAATTTACTTGAGAAACCTACAGAAATTATATCAAACTGCTTAAAAAGTAACTACCTGCTTTTTCACCTATTTTCTTGGTAGTGCAGTTTTATTCCTATAAATATCATTTAGTCATTAAGAAATTAGTGCACAAGTATATTTAAGAATAATTTCATCTCTCTCTGCCCCACCCACCACCAAGTTAAGTCTAGTATTTGTAAAGATAAGTTTCCATAACAAGAAGTATTTCACAGAGGAGTATTTGGTATAACCGACTATATATGTACATCTATAATAGAAGTTCGAGATGGCAAACCCATTTTAATAGGAATTCTTTTCTCAATTTTTTCATACTTATTCAAATTATGAAACTATGTACGTATCACAAACTAACATAAATACAATCTAGGTACCTGGTAAATACAATTTTGTTGAAAGGCATATTGTTCAATATAAAATAAAATCTTTACTGAAATTACTTTTATTTTAATGGCTGCTGTAATAGAAAAAACAATGGAAAATTTGTTTACATACTTAAACAGGAGACAAAACCTTCTTAACTACACTGCATACACTGATTTCATATAATCTGATATGAATAATGGAGTAAAAAAATACCAGGAAATCCGTTAAAAAAGGAATATTAATTTTTTTCCATCAAATGGTTAAGATACAACTTTACTAAAACAAGCTTTTTTTATTGCACACTAATCTAATAAGTAAATTTTTTTATATTTCAAAAAAAAAATTAAACATTTACGAATGCAAACGACATGTGTTGCTTTCTATTGTTCAGCGAAAAAAATACAATTTAATAATATGAGAGAATAAAAAATACAGTTAATTCTCACAAATAATTTAAAAAAATAACATTTCAAAAATAATAATTTCTTCTTAATGAGAACATTAAGAAGAAACTTCTTTTTGATATTTTTCAAATTACCTTAACAGAGTCTAATAACCAATATAATCATAAGAATAGGTTGATCTGTTTGTAGACATTATCCTGATATTCTTTACACCCAACCTTAACTCACAGATGGTTAAAATATAAACTATCATATGTGTACTTCTCAGGAACAAAAATAGTATCACAAGAATATTCAGCTGCTAACATTAGCTGCTAATTATCTATACTATTATTGCACTTACATTTTCTATCACATTTCTTTTCTTTTTTTTGAGAAAATGATGACAAACTATTTTAAAAGTACCATAAACGTGTTCAATTTTTTAAATTTCCCAGTATTTTAATAAATGTACGTAAGCTGAGAAAAAATTGTAAAAATGTATCAATTGCGAGAGTTAATTTAGAGAAATTTTTAAAGTACTGAAATATAAAGTGTTAGCAGGATAGATTAAATAAACACCAAGAGATGAAGTGAATATCAGTATAGTTATAAGAAAAGATACTGCATGTCACAATCACTACAATATAGATACGAAAAAGTTATCACAAGATAAAAAACTAGTAATAGTTGGAGGTGAAAATATAAATTGTGTGGACAGTTAAAACAATGGAAAGAACTGGTTCAGTAGGAAGGGATTTTGGACTGAAGGTTAATTTGGTAAAACATACGAATTGATATTTGACAGGAAGGAATGAAATTAGAACAGATAACCCAATTAGTTTCCTAGAAACCTTAAATAAGAGTGCTAAGGGTATAATAAAATACACAATTTACAAAAACAAAAACTGAAAAAGAAACATTTCCCTTAAGAAAAGACTACAAAATTACAAACGAACTTAGAAGTATAAGAAAATTTTGTTTAGAATAAGGATTTATATAGGCTGGACCATCAGGAAAAGTAAAAGAAAATATCAGTGAAGTATTAATATAGTGGGAAAATATAGCTGAATAGTAGAGCAGGAAATAATTTTAAGAAATTTTGGTAAAAAAAGATATTAGGTGAATTAGAATAAAAATGTATTAAGGAAGGATGAAAGAGAAGAAAAAAGAGGTGAAAAATATTGATTTTATTTAATATTAAATATTAGATTAAGAGGTAAAATAATTAGATTATAATAAATCACATGAGAAATGAGTAAGTACACAACTCCATGGGGAACACAGAAAGGAAGCAAGTAATTCCTAGCACAAAGAAAACAGTATGGATCCAGCAGTTATTTTCTTATACCAGCTATATAAGAAGATACAAGATATATGCATGGATACACACATATATATGCATATTTAGTAAACCTTTCTGAAGATTTTTAAATAAAAGCCCGAGATAATACCAAAAATGTTATTGTAAAACAAAATAAAATATTAATAAAATTATAAATGATTAATCGATAAATAAAATGCATTTTGTAAAGGAAAAATATAAAAATAATATCAGTAGTTATAACAATATTAATCTATGTTTTTATACAACTTTAAACTAAAAGCTCATCATTTAACACATCCTGAATTATAACAATAAAAAAATCATATCAATATATTGGTAATGAAGACACACCACATACAGAAATGTCAATATTTTTTACAAAATCAGAGCTAAACAAAATAAAAAATCTGTATCAGTTTGATTGCATTTTAAGTGTACTAGTCCCTACTGATCTATGTTAAAAATATAGCATATTACAATGCAGTTTTTGTTATTAAAAATAAACAATTTAAAATGTTGGATGTTACACAATAGGAAAAATATAGTATTTTTTTTTTCTATTTATTTTTCTATATGAACGTTAAACATCTGCCTTTTCAAGTAAATGGTTGTCAGGCTGAAGACTAGCTGTATGAACTAAAAGTTATTGACTCCTCAGCTCTGTCCCCATCATCTATATTTATTGCTCAAGTCATAATTTATAACACAACCTAGTCTTTAAAAGCTACAATTAATATAGTTACATGTACAAGAGATGAAGTTACATACAGTTTCTGAATAAAAACAACAGCAGCAAATATCCTAATATATTACAGATTATCATTTTTGGTTCAACAAAATTCTACAGAACTGCTTTATGAATTTTTTTTATACAATTGTAATAAATCTGTGAAATTTCAATTTTTTTTGGGGTATTAATTTTTCCTCCTATTTGTGTTAGTGTATATGCATATCGAAAAAGTTGATAAGTTTAACCTATCAATAATTTTGATAAGAATATAAATATTTAATTCCATTTATTAACTTTTGTATTTACAAAATGATTTTTATAAACTACTTGAATTTAAAAGGCAATCTAAAATATTATAAAAATGTATGTAATATATAAATATTCTTACGTTAGTTGAACCAATATGTTCAGTGACTTCTAGGATTTAACTTAAGATATTAGTATGTCTTGTTTTTTTCAATTACGACCTATTTTAACATTAGTCTTACAATCAGTTTCAATATATTTTAAATTATGAATGGATATGCTCTGGAAATATTTTAGGAAGGTATAATTACTTAATAATATGCTGCTCTACCTACATTTATTAATAAACAACTTTTATTACACATTTCTTAGATTACTGGAAGGAAAAATACCATTGTAAAAATTAATAAATTTTTAACACCCATATACTGATTATTTATAACAATGAATTTTATTGAATAATTAATGAATTAATAATTTTTATCTTGCTTTTCATTCATCTTTAAAATAAAACTATTCTAAATAAACCTCAAGCAATGCTTATATACATACAGATTTAAGACATGCATATATATATATATATATATATATATATATATATATATATATATATATATATAAAAACTAGCGAATTTATGTATAAATAATTGTAATGTAATTGTGACAGTGTAATGAATATTTTAATATTTACATACATAGGTGTGGACCTATAAATGAAAATGCTTTATAAATTATACAACATATCATTTTATACAATATAAGTAATTATACAAATAGGCCTCCATTGCCTTATATCACAAAAAATGTTATTTACTTATTACACTTGCAATTATTATAAAACACTATTATTAATATATACATATATATGTTTATACAAATTAATATTTTATTGTAATATTGTAAAACATTAATATAATAAAGTAATTCATGGCAAAATAAGATAAAACAGTTTAAAATTTGTATAACATTCAATATAATAAGCCAGTCATAAATTTTATTCATATCTAACATTTATATACCTTTTGATTTAATGATAACACCATTAAAATTTAAATAATTAAGCTTAAAAAATAAATCTATTATACAATTCAGTCAATATTTTGTTATTTTGGGTTTATGATTAAAACTTATTATGATTAAGTTATTTTTAAAATTATAATCACTTGAAAAATAGAGGGTACTTACGTAAAATAAAAGTGTATTAAAGAAAGTTTTTAACAACAGTATATATGTATCAAATACAACATCAATTTATTCTCCTTCTTAATAAAGGAAAATCTCACATGTAGAGTAATGCTGCAGTTGCTGGCATAAGAAAGTAACGTATGTGGTAATTTTTTTTATAATTTAGAGTAAGAGCCTTGTACACACTACAAAATAAGTATAATTAATACATTGTATTAATTTTGATTAGATAGGAAATGGTCCGTATGTATAGGTGGTGTTATACCAATTTATGTAAAGTGTAAATTACATGTAGTTTTTGAATGAATTTTTTAATTAAATAGTCACACCGTATTACTGCACAACAGTAATCAAAAAAGCAAGTTACACATTTTATTAATGATTTTTTTTTGCAATAATTTAATTCATATTTTGTTTTTGTAATATTATATATATATATATATTTTTTTTTATAAAACTTAGATTACTACTATATTTGTTAAAAGAGTTAAACTCATTAATCAACAAGTTTTTTTTGGAATACGGAATTATGTTGCATTATCTTATAAGAGAAATCATTATCATCATAAAGGAACTCATATCATCATTGGTGATGATATGATGAGCTTGCAATCATATTTGATAGTTCACAACTAACAATGGTTGGCAATTTTCTTCATACAAAATCAAAATTGAAGTTTAAAAAACCTAAAAAGTGTGTAAAAAACTTATCATAATACAATCAATTAGTTTTATGTATAAATATATATGTATATATACAAGCATGTGCGCGCCAGTTTTGGCTAAAATAAAACAGATTCTGCTATAAAACCTTTTATTCTTTACAATTTTAACATTATCCCCCTCAATATATTGCCCTCCACCGTTCCACATGAATTTTCCATTGGTCAAAGCAGTGTTGTAAGAAGTCATTTTCAGAAAGCATATAAGCATGTTCATGGTCTTCATTGCTTTGTTTTTTACTTAATCTCCATAGCATATTATAAATTATAAAAATTTAACAAAAATGAAATGGGAGTTAATAAAACCCTGATAAGCAATTATCATTACCACTCATAAATTATTAATAAATATTGTACTTTTTTTTAATATTATTGTAATTCTGGTAACATTTACAAACAGCACAAACAATAATTGTTTTTTCAGAACAATTCTGATTATATATATATAAAATATATTAGCTTCTTTCTATAATATTGTTATTTCAACTAAAATTATACTTTCATATATATTAAGAGTAACAAATTCTAAGAAATGCAGATGTAGAAAAGAATATCTAAGGTGAAGTTTCAATTTAGTAAAACTACATTAATTTGATGGTAAAGCCTTTAAGATAATACAATTAATTAAAAATAATTTATCAAAATAATATACATTCAGTCTTGAAATTTCATAATTCAAAATGTTCTGTTTTATTAGAAAAGAAAAAAGTATTCCTTATTTCTTTCCAAACTTGTAACCACTTTATAGATGGGTCTGATAAATAAGAATAACATAAGACTAACAGAATAATAAGTCTTAATAAGACTAACACATGCTGACTGAAATCAAATAATTTTAAGAACAGAAATTATAAATTACTTATCGATCTTAAAAATTTATTTTTAATACAGCATTAATTTTAAATTTCTTCCTTCATATTTCAGAATAGATTGAATTATTGACAGCACCATTAATCTACAACGAAACTAAAAATAAAAATTATTGGCCACTATATACAAAGTTTCAGTTAATTTGCATAAATTATATTCAAACATTTAAATACAATATACATTACATTTTAACTGCACTTGTTTTTACATTAGATGACAAACATTACTTAACTATTAAATAATTTCTTTTTGTTAAGTGCACCAACAATAATTTCATAATACTGAAATAATCAACTACTGCAACACTGAATATACTACATTTTTTTATAATATATACATAAAGTTTATTTTAATAAATTACTGTACAATTAATGTAAATGTATTAATATTTATTATTTATAGAGGATTTTAATAGATTAAAAAAAGTATCACCTGTCACACCATATAGTTTAAAATTAAATCAGAAGCAGCATGCAATCTTCACAAACAACTCATCTTGTTTTAATAGCAGAACTGTTTAAAAGAGAAGATGAATATTACAACTATTCATTTTCTTTATGTCTTAAATCTTCAGGACTGAAAAAATATATTACAGAAACATTAAACACAAAATATATATCAATAGACATGAAACCAAATTAGATAATTAAATTAAAAAATAAATACACACAGAACTATCAATACAGAGAATAAACAAATTTAATCATAAAGATGGGTCTTCCTGGGCTGTTTATTTTAAAATAAAAGTCCAAAGAATACTCTGACAATTTTTCCATCCATGAAAACTACTAGTAAATATCTTTAACATGCGGTACGATAAGTAAGGTTATTTCAACTTAGCCAAAGAGTTATACTAGAGACGGATAGCATTTGCATACCATATTTATTTGTATTAATAGTCCAGTCACATTCACAGTAGTTAAAAGGCATAATTTAATTGAAATTGAGTGCTAAAATAAACAGAACTACAAAGTATAAAGTCTGAGCAGTAATTTGTTTCTAAACGATGAAAAACAAATGCAGCGTTGTTTGTGTGAAGGTAGAGTTAAACAGTGGTGTAACTCCAAATGTTTTGAGTTCAGTGATTTACAAAATTTTAATGGAAATTAGGATAACAGAAACTTGTGCGACAAGTAGATATAAAAGATGATGACAAATGGGCACAAGGAAAAAGCCTTACTATAGCTCAAATTTTTGAAGTGTTACCAACATGAAAGTGATGGAACTGTTTAACAATGTTGTGGTAGATATGAGACTTTTACACTAATGCTGATACGACACTAAAGCATTTTCTTGATATTGTGTACTAATGTTGTACAGTAATCAGTACAGTGCAACATTAATCATCAGTTCAAGAAATTTAAGGAAGAACATTTAGTCAGGAAGCTTACGGGCAATGATTTTCAGAACAAAAATGGGTACTGCTAATTGAGTTTCTCAATCATGAGGTAAATGCCAATATATGTTATACCTTGTCTGATTTTGACAAGATGGAAATAATTTCTAGCAATAAGTTGCCAGTCACATGTGATGAAACATGGCCCATCACTGCACTCTTGAGATGAAATCTGCAAGTATGCAGTGGAATAGAAGTAGAGTGCCTTGCTCTGTAAAAGCGAAAACACAACCATCAGCTGGAATAGTCCTTATAACCTTCTTCTGGGATTGAAAAGGTGTATTGTTTGTTAATTCTTATTTTGCTTGATGAAATAATTTGTCACAGGAGCTTGTAAGTGGGAATATGGAAACTGAATTTTGTAGCATAGCAAAAATGCCATGCCAGACTGGGATTTGAACCTGGGATCTCCAGATGAAAGGCTGAGACACCACCACTCCATTGATTTGTTTTCTTCACAAACATTGCAGTGTGTATTCACATTTTGTCCAAGAACAGTGACCACAGGAACAAAGGATGCCATCAGCCAATCAAAGATATAAACTATTTCACAATGCCAGACCATTCAGATTCGAAACTAAGAAACCTTAAAATATTTCCCACACAGTCCAGAGATTTATCCCCTAGTTTCTTTCTGTTTGTCCTATTGAAAGAGGTGATGAAAGGTCATGGATTCCAGAGCAACAACAAAGAAAAGTTCATACATAATAGGCTTGTGACAAGTCCTTGAACTTTTTATGAAGGAATCCACAAGTTTCCCAGACGTTGGGGAAAATGTGTGAAACTTCAGGGAGACTACGTAGAAAAGCAATAAATATGTTTTGTATTTTTTAATCTGTACTAATAAACGATAAAAATAGAAATCCAGCTTATATTTGACTGAACTAGTAATGTACCATTCACTATTGTTTTTATATCAGAAGGGCATTACTCAAAAAAACATGCTTAGTTTTATTAATGCCTAATTATACTCAGTAGGCATTATGCCTTACTGCTTACTGCATGGTCACCAGATAAGTCAACAAACAATCTGTCTCTATTAGGTCACATCAAGGACGTACAAATGCCTTATCTTTGATAATGACCCAGGAAGAGCCTGAACCCCAGAAAATACCTCATCCGATGAACACCAGTGGTCTACTATCAAGTAAGTACTCATCACATCAAGGACGTACAAATGCCTTATCTTTGATAATGACCCAGGAAGAGCCTGAACCCCAGAAAATACCTCATCTGATGAACACCAGTGGTCTACTATCAAGTAAGTACTCATACTAACTAAATTGATGAGGAAATTGAAGCATTTTATAAAGTTGTAAGAAATGAATCTCTGAAAGATATTTTTGTATTGAAAAGCTATTCCTCGATCAGGATATTGAGAGGTTGACAATTTAGAATGTTTATATAATTACAGTTTATTGGTTTAAAATGTTCAAACTTACAACCAGACAAATTAATAATAATAACAATGGTGATAAATATAATAATAACAATAATACACAAATTAATAAAAAAGTAGTAAATACACACATATTAATATAGTAATTACAACCAATAATAGTAGTAAACTATAATAATATTACAATAACAAAATAAACCATCAATACATAACATAGTACATGACATAAAACCAGAGCGTAATAAAAAAACATTAACAATCAAAATATTACACATAAAATAGCGATAAATATCATTAGTAAATAATAAATACAGATTACACACAAGACAGAGTTCAAAATAAATAATCGTTTGGAATTTATTCCAGGTAGATAAGTAGAAAATTAGACCCATTAACAAAAGAAACTACTAGTCTTAAGCCTTTTTAATCACTAGTCTTGTATTAACAAACAATCTTATAGTATTCACTTGGAATAAATTGTATTAACTTTGCTACCTACCCTAACAGTATATGAATGAAGTTTATTGTATTAGTTCTTTCACTTAAAAATACACAGAAATACTATCGGTGAGTTACAGTAAAACTGTAACTCACCGATAGTATTTCTTGTTTACTGGAATTACTCATATCAAACTGGATTTAAGACTCTCCTCGCTGGACTGATATCTTGAAGACTCACACATGTGACTCTCCTCGCTGGACTAACGTAGTAACATCTCGTTGGGTTGGTTCACAGAACTCTGCTGAACCTACACAACTTGCAGCCTCTCCTCACTGATCTTCTCATAGAATTGCCCTTGCAGGACTGACGTCTAATGTCTCACAGACTGGTTCTAATAGAACTCTTTTTTGCTGGTCTTACTGGACTATTTATACTGTTAGCCTCTTTAACTGTTGGACAGGAGCCAAGTCAAAGCGTGAGAACAGTGACCAAGGCTTTTGTATCTGAGAATTCTAAACCTGGTCTCTTCTACCATACAACAGGTATTTATTGTTTGTCAGCAGGCAGTATAAAAAAGGATGATTGTTAAACGAACCTATTCTTTACAAAAAGGGTTCTCCTTTCTGGATTCCTCCTATTATTATACTTTATATTACTTTCATGATAATTTGTAGGAATCTGTTATTCAGGCCTGATATACTGGTCATGTTACAATATTAATTATTATTACATTAATGATGAATTCTTCTGTATATTCTCTCTTCTGAATTATTCAAACTTTCATTACCCGATATTCAATACGGCTTGACAGCATGGGGATCAGCTGCAGAATATCTCATAAATAAAATAAATTTAATACAAAATAGGGTCCTCAAAGATATTGCTCGTTATGATTCTGACAACAATTATGACACGAATTTAAATAATCTTACAAGGTTTCTGTCAGCTAGAGGTCTATTTAAATTCTTAATTATTTTTAAGAACTTTTACAACAGTGAATACAGGGTAAATGTAGAAAGTGGATACAATTTGAGAGCAATTAGCTTTATTACAGATAGATATAATAATACTAATGGTAAACGATTAAAGTAGTATGTTGCTCCTGCATTACTTAATTCTTTACCGAATCACCTCAATAATGTAAAAATGAAAAAAAAATGATTTAAAAAACTTCTCATTGAGTGGGCATTAACTATAACGTAATAGGTACTAACAGGATTCATGTTGGATTTATACTGGCAGTCCAGACAATTATAACAGGATTATAATTATTATTTTAATGTTAATAATTATTATAAATCAATAAATAATGTATTGTTGAATGGTTAAAGCTTAGTTATTTATTTTCTTTATGTAATTGTTGCAACAAGATATTAATTGTGTAATTAGTTGTTGTAATTAAGTATAGTTTTGTTTCTTGAATATAGTTATAGTCACTAAATCTAATACATAACAAATATTAAAGAAATAATTTGTTCATTAGTTTTTAAATATATAGTTTAATTTTGTTAAATTAATTTTTATAATTGTACTACTATTATAACTATTAGAAAAACTAATAATATCTTTAGTTGTTACATAAAATTGATTATTGCATTAACCACTTAATAATGTAATAATAATTCTTTAGTATATCTGTCGACAGACTTAGGTCTGGCGGATGATCACGTAAGTTTTAAATTGTAAATAAATAAATAAACCCCAATATCATACATATCTTCAAAATCATAAAATATCTTCCACTCTAAATGACTTTGTTGGTAAGTTTATTTAATAATATGAAAAAACACATTAACATAAACCATTCTGCTTTGAATACTCTAACTGCTTGTAATATTTTTAATACATAATAAATGGTAGTTTTCTTAATTATTAAAGAAATAGTGAATATGTTACAGTGAATTTCAGTTTATCTACAACTGTCCTTATAACTTCTCCTCACAAGAACAAAGAGAACTGATTCACTATGCGTTCAATGGTTTACCTACTAACCACGACTAATTGTTAATTGGTAATGACCAAACAATAAGTCATTAGCATTAGATGCTAATCTAATGAAAATGACATCCTACATTTAAAATTTGAAGTAGTCAAAAGACCACTGTGCATCTCAAAATTTATATTAGAGATGGAAATTTTTCAGTTTAAATTGTAATTTAAGAGGGAAGTAACCCCAGAAGAAAAGAATTATAACAGTAAAATTTCTCTGAATTTACATTAAGTGGGATGTTCATATAGATTACATAGCAAAGAAATAATCAATATCCAGAAACCAAACAGGTTTTAAGGGATCTGTATTCTGCTCATACTCAATAGCACATTGCGTATGGTACTTAATTTTGGAAAATGATACTTATTTCAAAAATCGTGTTTACTTACAAAACCAAGCAGTTCAATTTATTTTTTTTTTCATTGTAAACCCTATTTCAGAAATCTTAAGAATTTTATAAATCTTTCTAATACATATTACTTTTCACATTAAATAAGGGTGAAGAAATTCAGGTTTTTTTTAATTTATTAATTTAAAAATTCATTTTCATTTTGGCGAGCATATATTTTTTTCTTTAAATGAATGTTAGTTCTAATAAACTCATCAATAGATTACAATCTGTAAAACAATTGATGAGAAGATATCAACTGTCATCATTCTTAATAAATTAATAATTTACAGTAATTTAAAAGTAAAGCTCTTTGTTGTATGATTAAGTATTATCCTACATAATAAGTATTATCATAAAAATAGTTGTCCCATGTTCAGAAATATTTCTTTATGGCAGGATCTGTCCAGTTTTTTCTATAATGGTCATACAAAAATTAATAAACAGCAATGTAAACATAATATTCAATAATGTATATGATTGATAACAAAGCTTCTAGAAACTGATGACTTCTAGGGTTAAGCTCAACAGTATTACTAAGAGTAAATATGATTTCTAATCACTATTCATTATTAAAAAAGAATACATACTTGCTGAGAGAATGTGATGCATTACAATCTAAAACTGTTTTTAATTTTTCATCGATAAGGAACATAGCTTCTTCATAAGATGGAGGAGGTGCTTCAGATGGACCACCTAAACCCCCTACAGCACCCATTAAGAGATCATATGATGGAGGTAATGTCAATGTGCTTGAATTACGCACTATACAAGGGCCTGATTGAGAACGTGATTGATGAGCCATCTCTTGTAATCCCTTTGGGCAAACCAAATATTAAAAACAATTTAATATTATTCAACACAAATAAACCATATTATTTATTATTATGATATTAAAATAATATGCAAGTTATTATATAAACATGATTCAGAATTTGTTAAAAATTTATTCTGGAAATTTAATTGCCCAGTACGTTTTCATTTTACTGATACTTAATAAATTATAAGCATATTATCACTTCACTAAGTATAAATTATGAATGATGAGTTGTTACTACCAACACTACTCAAATATTTATATTCTATCTACATTTTATTTTTACTTCCTGTTAATTAATCAGAAATCATATTTTATTATTCTGTTCATTTAATAAAAATGTATTACCCTCAGTAGAAATATCAGACACACAAAATATAATAAGCCTCTATAATATAAAATAAAGATACTGTTGACATACAGATAACATGATGTGCACAATTATCCACACGCACAGTTGCATGTGTGACTTGGAGGGGATCGAATACACCAAACCCAAGCTATGATTCCTGCGCTTAGAACATATCCTGCAACCTTGTTTTGCAGACAAATGATAATGGTTTAATGGTATATGTGGCTGGCTGCCATTTTTAAAAAAGTGGCTTACAATCATATTGTAGGATTGGCAATAACACTCAAAATGATTGTGCTTCCATTGGAAAAGGAGAAATTATTATGAAAAAAAAGAAAATGGGGTTGCCCATCTACAAACAAGAAGGCACTGCTAGCATAATTAAATAGTTAAAGTTGAAAGTAAAATAATTTTATGACTTTTATGTGTTTTTTAATGAAACTATTTTAGTTACTGAAAATAGATTTTATGAACAGTAAATTAATAGTTCAAGTGATGTAATTTTTAAGTGACATAGTTTTAGTAAAGAATACTGTAAGAAATAAAAATAAAAGAATTTATAAAATCCCCGTTTCTTTAATTTACACAACTAGTTTTAATAGACCATGTTAGGTTACTGTATATGTACAATTGAATATATTATAAATTAAAATGTAGCTGGTTTCAAAGTGTCAATAGATTGGATGCTTGGCATGTGTTATATTTAATGTGTGCCCATCAGATCTACTGCATGTCCATTACTTTACTATGCATATATTTTGTCTATTATACATCAAGTATTTTTACATGGCAAAAATAATCACCAATTAATTAAGTAACACTATTATAAATTGTATTTTCAATTTTTATACTGATGTCTTTTGCTGTACACAATATATAATATATTAGGAAAATAATAATTTACGCTGTCCAGTTTACTACAAGCCAATATTTAAAGCGTATAGCTTAATGTTGTGAAGAACCACCACAACAGCAGTAGCATATTTATTTGAAGCAATTAACAGTTGTCATACAACACAATTAATATTAGACTTCTCTACCAGAATTTATGAAAGAGTGACCAACTAATTTTTACCCAAGAGGCACCATTATAAACAACCTGTTGGTCCATGTAGTCAGATACAAATACTCTCCAAATAATTTTAGAAAAATTGGATTTGGATCCACAGCTAAAAGGTGAATTTTAATAGTCTTTGTCAAACTGTCAGAGCTTCGTTCTACCCATACAGTGACATCTGTTGTATGCAGGTGGTGTAGCATCCATTGTATGAAGCACTCATTTGTTTACTGATTCTTATCTTTTCCTTCTGCATCATAAAAAGTGATTTTCTAGTATGTAAAAGAATGTTTTTTTTTTCTTCAATATGTAATATTTAATATAAACAAAAATAATTAAAAATGTTCACTTAACAAGTTTTTCCACTGATAATGCTTTGCCATATTTTTTATTTCATATGGTTATATTTTAAAAAACAAAAAAAAAACATTAAGAATATAACAATTTATACTCTACTATTTAAGACTGGTTTGTTACATATTACATATTTAGAATTCTTTGTGGGAATGGGAGTACTGGTGTATGTATTTTTTTTTATAGGGTAGTTAGTTGTCTTGTTGAAAAATTATTCTATTAAGCTAATATGACTAAATATTCCTATTTTAATAGTATACATAAATACAGCCAATTACAACGTAGCTATTATAATGATACCAGTTTTACAAAACATGAAATCATAAATGTTCACCAGTTACATATGGGGATTTAAAAAAGAAAATTATACTATAATCAAAAACATCTAATGTTTTTCCCCTTTATATTCCTGACAGTTATCATTTTTATTAAATAAATTAAATTAAACAGGAGATTCTGTAAGTCAGAAATTCTATTGACCAATGTGTTAAATGTAATTTTTTTAAAAATTATTAAACAACTTGTTTTCAAAATGACTCGGAAACTGAAAATTCCGTAAGTTTTTTATAGGGCTAATAGCTAATTATGCAGTTTCACTCCTTGAAATTACTGAAGGCATTATTTTTAAAGGCACTCAAAGTGATTGGGAGCCTGTACATAGTACAATATATTTGAACTACAGTGCAACAAATATGTTTCTGAGTGACTCTTATTACTGCCATAATATATGGAGGCTATCTATCAGAGATTGATACTTCACTTATAGAATATTAAATTTTATATAAAATTAGAGAAAAAAAGCAACCAAAACAACTGGAATGTTTAACATTTTTAATAAGGAAGAATTTTGTAGAAAAAATAGTTACATCTGAGTATCATTAATGATTGAAAATACATCATGAATTGGTACAGAATGATGGATGAATAGGAAGACTGTCTTTCAACTTCCTGAACTTAGTAAATTTTTTTTGAGTTATATAAACATCATACCAAAGCAGTATGATTAGTGAATTTTGAGTTGAGCTTTTGGTATGTAAGAAAGTACGAGTTTGTTTAAAACCGTTTTTAACTGTATATTTTGTTATTTATTAACAGTTTTATTTTTATTTGAAACTTTATTTTGGAATCTGATTTTACCTCAATTATAATGTTTTTGTTATTATTTATATATACATTGACAGCAGTCTGATATGATATTGTTACACAATATGTCATTATTTAGGACCCTTCTGATAGTATTTGTTTGATATGCACATAAAAACAAAAAAAAAAGGATATGGGTATGCAACTAAATATAAGTTACATCTAAAGGAAACAGATTTCAATGGATTTAATGAGTACATGTATGCATTAAAATGTGACAGTAGTCTGGTTACAATATACGTTGTGTTAATCATAACATAATAAATTGTGTAAATTATAAACACAATATACAGATAAATACAATTACTACAGTCTACAAAAAATGTTATTAACAATAACTTTAAAAAAAACACTACATAACATTTTTCTCAAGAAAAACAACATAATGTTATGAAACAAAACAATGTATATTTCAACCAGGCAAACAAATGGCATGAATACCAATGGTTAAATTAATATTTTCTACACCTTACAGCAGTATGCATTAGAAAATTTGATGTATTTAACAAGAAAAAATGCTAATATTAATAAAACTATAAAAAATTGGGGCTCATTAACACATCACTTAAATAGCAGTAATAAATGTTAATGAAAATAACTAAAATTATTCATATCACTAATCACATGGTTTAATTCTATCACCAAAATACAACATGAAAAAGATTTATAATTACCCTTAAAAGGGCTCGCTGACGTAATAACATCTGAATAACACTTTTCCTTCTCAAATACAGAACAGTTTTTATACCCATCATCATCCCCGAACATATAAATAACGGGCCAACTAACCACATATGTCCTAGATGAGAAAAAATATAGTCATCCGCACCACCTAAAGCTACGATAGTTATAAAAGAACCAAATATTGACAACACAACTGATAAAATAAGATATGAATAAGACGTAAAATCACAATCTCCAAAAGTAGTCGGTTCTGGATACAACTCATCCATTTGTCACTTTATTTTGAAATTATTAGTTACTTTCAACAATTATATTCATTTTAATACAAAACGAATCAAAATAAATTGTGTCAAGTATTTTAAAGTAATCAAAGTTAAAAACTAGTACACTATACAGGTTAAGTCAAACAGATGAAAGTTATCAGATTGTGCGACAATCTATTGTTCTTTTGTACTATGAAATTTTATAAACTCCGATTATATGTAAAACATTTTGCTGAAAAAATATGTAAGAAAATATTTGTATCAATAACGTAACAGATAAATTAAAGTTTAAGAAGACATGATGCAGAATTAAACATATAGTAGAATTTAGTTCCTTGAAATGAAGTAATGATATTGCTATGGCACTGAAATGCATCCAACTGATTTTGACATCATAAAGAGCAACTTATTCATGAAGGTATTGGGGTGCTGCTGAAATTGTTTTGATTATATGGATTTATCTTAAGTTAATAGTAATGGCGAAAACTATTCTGATTTTATTTGTATTTTATTGTTGCCTTAATTTAGGTAAGTAGAGTTAAATTGATTATTATATAATTTGTGTATATTTTATTACGTTTAATAGAAAAACTGGTACTTTATCTAATATTGTTAGTAATCTCATAAAATTTCCATCTATTTATTTAACTGTTTTGAAGTCCTACTAAAGAATGATAGATTGTTAATGTTGTAGTTGTTCGAAAGAACGTACTCTGATATTTCTTCTTTCTGTTTACTTATCAATTTTCATTTCTCTATAAATCCTGTTTGAGATTGGCGTGATATTCGCCTATAAAAACACTTCATTTTTGTTTTATTAAAAATAAACAAACCACTTCAACTTACTTTGCTGTTTAACATATTTGTTCTCTATGGTAGAAAATGCGGTACGGTACTCTGAGCTACTGAAGTATTTAAGGTTAACTATTAATTATCATCAGTTTTGTGTTTACGTATTTTCAAGGATTTTATACTTTTAAAATCGTTATGTTGATACATATAACATTGATTAAAATACATCCCACATAACATAATGTTTATATATTCCACATTCTTCCACACAATAATTTAAAACTTATAAAAATCATGTTAAAACTGGAGCAACTACAGTTCAGTAATAGTAATCTAATCTTTAGACTTTAAAGTAGTCTGTACACCCCAATCCAAATTTATTCATACAATATCCATATAGCATATATTAGCTTATTAAGAATATTTTACACTTAACTGTATTATTGGTATGTCAAAGAAAGGTATAGCAATTAAGATTTTATAACATGTACCATATATTAAAACTGATGTTTTGGTTTTTAGGATTTAAACAGTATTAAAAAGAAAAAAAAATGTTATGTTTTTCTTAAAGTAAATATGCATTTTTAATTGGTTAGTTTTTATTAGGTTAGGTTACAAAGTGATGTTTTAACATTATTGTATGATTAATGATAAACTTAAAAAACTATTGTAATTGACAAATAGGAAAGACTATCACTATACATGTACATTTAATTATATATATTGATAATCATGAAAATTAATCATGGACATATTTTTACTCAAATTTCAATATTTAGTTATTGGTGGGGGGGGGGGGGGTATCGATATATTCTGTTTAATTCTCCATATTTTTCACCTGCCTTTATGTAAACTTTAATAAAATACATGCATAACCTAGCAAAGAATTTAAATTGCCTCATTTTATAACCATGATTGGTATTGACTGAAAAGAGATGACTTTATATTCTGTTCACCAGTGTTTCAGTAAAACATATGTGTAAATACATTTTATGTGTTTTTGTTTATGAATAAATGAAAAGCACAAGCTTTGAGTTTATTTATGTTGTAAATAAATCACGTTTATATATACAGGAAACATTTTTTCCCCTCCCCTTTCTGGGACCACTCATGAAGAACATTATGGCTGGTAAAGGGGAGTGTCATGTCATCAGGCACCTAAATACAGAGTGCCTACCCATATATTGATTCTGCATTTGCCATTGCCCACTGCCTCATTGCGCAGAGGCGCAATTTTTACCCACATGGTCAGGGGCTCCCTAAGCACTCAGCCGCAGACCTTCCGGCACCCTCCAATGTATCATTTCCTGGCAGGACTCTTCATAAATATGTAGCTTATCCATCACCTTCTTAACATAGCTCTCAACCGTTTTAGTATAATGACAAGCACCAGCCGCTGGCGCTTCCATATCTGGGAGAATACACCTTCCATGAGGCAACTGTTGTAAACCTCAATAAAAACCTCCATCTCAGCCCAAATTGCCCTCTTGACCACTGAATTCAGCAGCCAGTCCAGATCTGGTGCCTTAGCCAGAGGTAATTGTGTTGCTGCCTCCAAAAGTTCAGTTAAAATGAAAGGAGGAGGGCTCTACAGAAAACATTCTTAGTCTAGCTTGTATTTCTTTAGCTTACCTCTTCTCCAGATTTTCAGCACTATTAATAATAACATATCACCTTTAACATAATAACCATGTGACATCCAATGGCAATTACTTTTTATTGGGTGCCCAAGAATTATCTGAACAACTTTGATGTCATATTAGAAAAAAGGTTATAGTCCTATTAATGATTAACTGGGTTAAATAGGCAAAATAATGGGTTTCCCCTAAGCAAGTACTAGATAGCACAGTGATTGCATTCACAACCACTTATGCCACTTTGATCCAATCCACAGATGAATATTGAAACAAAATCAGAAATGTTTGATGCAGTTTTAAATCGTGTTCCTACAAGTTGGAGCACCGCCAAATTGGGATTTATTAGTGCGTGAATAACAATGTATTGCCACCTTGATCACCTGATATGTGATTTTTGAACTCCATGTGATTTTTTCTTATGGGTATTTCATCAAGGATAATATATACAAAACTCATCGAGTGAATGTTGATGAGCTTAAAGAGAGGATTGTTAATGCATTCAAACTCATAAATGTGAATATGTTAGAACAGACATGGCATGAAATTGATTAACAGTTTGATATTTTGCGAATTACTTATGGTGCACACATTGAATGTCTTTGATTACAGGTAAAAAAAATTTTCAGTTTTAATGTTTTTAAATTAATACAACCTGTTTTTATCATAATAAATAGATTATTTATTCAATATCAAAGTTGTTCAGATAATTCTCAGACAATCAGTATATTTGTTTTATGACAAAATGTAATTTTTTAAAAAATAATTGAGTTACCAATAGTGTGATATATTGTAGTTTAGGAATATATAAGTCAATTGTAGGTAATTCTGTTTCTGTGGAAATTTTAATTTCTTAAAGAAGCAGTATGTTGTATTGATTATGTTATATTTAGCTACCAGGGATTGTTATTTGATTATAATTTTTTTTTTTCATTATTTCAGTAAAATGTTTATTTGTAGAACTTTCAAATGATGCACCAGTTGTCTTAGGAGCCACAGTTAATTTTAGAGCACAACTTCTTGATAGTTATGGACAGAACGTTAGTCCAGATTCATACTTTACTTTTCATTGGATAGATAATGCTATGCCACCTCACAAAGGACAGGTATATTATATAATAAAGTTAATAAATTATTTATTACAATATTACTTAAAAAATTGTTTAATACCCATAAACTTGTATGGCAACAAGGTGGGTAAAGATGATTCACTCATCTTGCAACATTGAGCTACAGATGTTTTTTATCTTTGTTGCTTTTATTTTTAGCAAATATTCATGCTGAGATTTGTTACAGCAGTGTAACAATATGGCTGTTTTCTGAAGTATTTTGTCATCTTGTAACTGCAGTTTTTAATATTCTGTTTTTTGAGATCTACATGCACGCGCGTGTGTGTGTATATGTCCACATGCATGTATGTGTGTTAAACACTACATTAGGTTTTTTTAAACTAAAATATATTAATTTAACAATATAGAGTTACTGTTATGTTATTATGTATTCATGTACAACACTCTCTTTACATTTTTTCTTTTTTTTAATTAGTTTCCATCTATTCAATTTTTTTTTAATGTACTTAATTATAGGTAGTTTTTTACTTAATGTTTAATACATTTAATATTTTATACATTTTATAGACTGCAGGCTACATTGCTTCGTCAAATTGGAATGCTAGCTATTCAAAACCTGGTATTTATGAAGTTGAGGTTACTGTTTATCTCTCTAATCTTTATAGAAAGAAGCTTATTGCTAGTGCTCGACAATTTTTTAATATTTCATGTAAGTATTCTAATCTATCACTTAATATATTATTTTCTATATTTTGAAGGAATTGTAACCTCTCATTATAAGGTACCTATTTCAGATACTTATGATGATAGGACGTTAATTGCAGATCTGAACTTCGTAAATTTGGCTGTTGTGATGCAGAAAACCTTCCATTAGTAATTTTTGTAAGATGTAACAGTATGCAAATTTTTCTACTACCTTTTAATTTTACTTCTGTTTTCTTTACATCTCAAAATGTTTGTAAAACAAAACTTGTTATCCTTTTTTATACCATTTTACTTATTTGTACAGATTGTAATTTACTATCAGTGTAATTGACATTTTTTTTCCTTGAAAAATATTTTGAATTTGCATTTTAATCTACGTTTGTATTTCATCGAAAGAAATGTTCATAACTATTTTTTTAATTCTTTAGCAAAGAAATTGAAAGGTTGAAAAAATAAAGCTTTAGATTTAATCTTAAAGCATATTTTCTAGTAAAAAAAAATAATTAACTTTTTTTTCTGCTTTATTTTCTTTACCTAAACATTTTCATGGCATAATTAGTTGGCTATGGTTGTACTTGGCAAAGTGTAACTATTATCTCATTCTATTTAAGTAGTTAACATAATCTTGAACATTTTTCTGTCTAAACTGAGTAGAGGTAATGACATTTGTTATGGTGAATTCAGGTATGTTTTTAGAATCTCTCTATAATGTAAGAATTTTGGGTAACACCTGCTTAACATTTATTAAATATTTAACTAACATACAGAACTAACTTACATAAAAAAATAGACGTTAGAATTTTCTGCCAGAGTTTGCCTCAAACATCTAACACTAGTTGACATATGTGTGGGACTCCACTTGCCCTATTATTGCTTTTACATATTAAATGTCCAAATTTAATTCTCTCCACGTTCATCACTGACTGTTTGTAGATCTAGTTGAAAGTAATTCCATTGTGAGCCGAAAAGATGGATTTTCAAAGCATGTTCTTGTAAAGTTTTAAAAGATCTTTTGCTATTTGTTCATAGTTATTTGGCTTGTAATTCCCTAAGATGAGTAGCAAACATTCTTAAAGGATTGGTATGGTATTTTTCAGACTTGTTCTATACACATCTTGTTGATGTTTTTATTTGCAATTAGATCTCTTTGAATCCTCCTGAAGGAAGGAAGGATCTCTTTAAGATCTTGGGGAGGTGGTTTGTATACTGATCTTAAGATCAATAGTTCCTTAGAAACTTTAAAAAAGTGCACATCCAGTTAACTATCGTTGTGAAGCAAATCTTCCTATAGATTATATTTAAGATCAGAATTTTTTTAGCATATCTCATTTCTGTTTGTTGCGAGTGTGTGTATTTTACTTTTTCAAACTATACGTACTACTGTATCAAATAAATTATTTTAAAAATAATTATTTAACTCCAAATACAGCTCAAATAAAAGGTAGAACACTCACTTAACTGTAGCATTTTCAGTTTTTTCTCCATCAACAGCAGGCCAATTTGTATATATGTTCTTCATTATGCATTAAAGAATTTTTGAAATTTCATATTTGTTAAGGAATTTATTTTATCTTAATTCTTTTAGGCCATACCTTTTGGGTTATCATGTCATTTTAATTTATAATATTATTTGTTTATCATAACCTACATGTTTCTTTTTCCATCAATAAAAGAATGAAAAGTGTTTTTAAAAAATTATCTTCTTAATGTAAAGAGGTCTGTATCTGTTATAATACAGAATGAACAATTGAAAATTGTGTGTCTGTATATAAAACGGAACTTATTGTGGTTAATCTTCAACAGATATACTTTATGTCAGTTCAATTTTTAATTGAAAAAAAAGAATAATTTTTTTAAATAATTTGTGATAAGTTAAGTGGTAATATGTTTAATATACATAATTTTATCTACCTTGTTCGAGATTTATGTTGAAAAATTGTTTTGTAGGTATCAGTAAAATTATGTGGTTTTGCCTTAAATTTGATATAACTAATGGCGTTTACATTTTTATGTTACATTGCTTTTGGAATATTTATAATACTGACTAGTAATTATACAGATTTAAAGAAAAAACAAATCAAAGTGAATTTAGTTTATATTAAAAGCCATTTTGATGTTAAAAATTTTAAGGATATGAAAATATTCAACACATAATAATTGAATCCTAATTTAGATCGAATTTTTAGTTATTAATATAAATAGTAGTGTGGGGCGGGTCCACTGCCAAATTAATATGGTGTCAATACATGTTGGGGCTGCACATTGCAGGTAACTGTTGCGTGTTATGAAAGATTGAATTGGTATGTGGTCATGTTACTGATGCAATCTTGTTGAAAGATTGAATTTCAACACTTTGTAGAGTGCAATGATGTTAAGGGTATCGCAGTAAAGTAAAAGATTGAATTGTGGAATTTTATGGTTAGTGGTTACTTGAGCTTAATGGGGGATAGTCCAGTGCCAATTTTATAACCATTGCAAATAATTGTTATAATAGAATTGCAAAGTGTTACCTGTACTGTAATAAAAGTAAAGTATTGAAATGATGTGATTTATGGTGTGGTTGGCGTTATTGGTACCATAATAAAAATAAATTTTTTTTAGATGGGTGGCGGCGGGGTTATGTGTATTGTAATAAAAGTAAAAGATCAAAATGGAATGCTTTATGGTGGGTGGTGACAGATTAATATGATCGACATCAGTATAATAAACAAATTGCCATATATATATATATATATATATATAAATAAATTAAAATCCTTAATGAAATTATTGTTTTTTGTTTGTTTTTTTTTCTGGTGTCTAAGGTTAACCATTGTTTTGCTATTATAAATTTACAATTAAATGTTACTCATGCATTCATCAAAATCACTGAATCGATGAATAACATCTATGTATATTTTTGAAGCTTTTAGTTTATATAAGTGAATTTATTTATACAAGCATTATATTTATTTAACATTGCTCAGTATTTTAGTAGGAATCAATTTAAGTTGTTAATGCATTATTTTTTGTAACACCTTCTGTATATATACTAATATATATTTATATATATAACTTAATGCTAATATCAGATTAAATATAACTTATAGTAGGAAGCAATTATGATCCATCCTGCTATAAAAGATAAGACAAGTCAAAATACATCTGTCAACTGTCCACAACACTCCAAGTGGAGTGTTGTGGACAATTTGTGCTCATAAAATCTGCCCAGTATATGTTTACCCAATCTATTGGTAAGTTCATAAGTGAAGAGTCCATGTTCAGTATGTACAATAACAAATATCTGGTTGCTCCAGTTGAACCGATTATGCTTCTCAAACACTCCTTTTAGTTTACTTTTGTGTATGTGATGGCCAAATTTGAATTTCACTGCTTTTATTGAAGCAGGTCTCTTAGTTTTCGTGTTTAATGCGTACAAGTTCTTCGTTCTTTTCGTTTACAACTTTAAGTTCCATTTCTGTAATGCTATGTTTTGTGTTGTATTCATTGATTAATTTATGTAGCAAGTCCAACCATTTATGAGAACCCAGTTCTGGGACTTTCTTCCATATCTTAGTTCTAATAGTGCCATTGAAGTGCTCTATTATAGAGGTTTTCCTCTTGTTGGAATAAGTAGAACAATAATTAATATTGTACTGTTTTAGCAAGTTTTTTGTTTTAGAGTTGTGCCATTCTTTTCTGTCATCTATCTGAAAATTATTCATCTTGTACTTTTTCAATATGGGTTTTCACGCTGCAACTTTATTTTGTGCAGTTTTCCTTTTGATGGGTATTATAAACCAAACTTTGAATAACAATTAATCATTGTCATGACATAGCAGTAGACTTTATTCTGTTTTGCATATGGTATCAACTCTGTACAAATCATCTACACTTTTCAGTTACACCCTTCTGGTCAGATAGTTCCTTCTGGCTGGGTGATATTTCTTTTGCTATCTCACTTCTGATTTTGGACATGTCTATAATTTGAGCTTGATGGATAAGTCTACATAAGATATTGGTGGACATGTTACAGTACTAATAAAGATCCACCTGTCATAAAGCAATCCATTTCGATCTTGTACTTTTATTACATTACAGCTAACTCTTTGCAATTCGATCTTCCATTCCTTTACAGAATTATTTGCAATGTGTTATAAAATTGGCACCAGATCTGCCCCACATTCAGTTCAACTCACCATAAAATAAAACAATTCAATCTTTTACTTTATTGCAGTACCACTTAACATCATCAGCCTCTGTAGCATTGAATTTCAATCTTTTGCAACACGTAACAGTTACCTACAGTGTATGACCATTATTGCATTATTAATTTGGCACCAGATCTGCCCCACACTACTACTGATATAAGTTGAATTCTTGTCTTAAGTACTTAAGTAACTTAAGTTTGAGTTACTCTCAAAAAGTAACTGCCACTTTTTCTTCTTCCTATTTTTCAAATCAACTTCTTATCAAGATATGGATCAGTAATGTCTATTTTGTCCTAATCAAATATTTTTTCATTGGTTTATGAACTTTTTATCCCTTCTTTGGACTCACCGTATAAATTCTGGTAATAGCTGACAATTTTCTCTAAAGAAGCCATTATTTACTATCTACAAAAAAATTTTTTACTGCAGCATAGTTGTGTATTAGCCAATCCAAAATGTTGAATAGTAATGTTTTCATATCATGTAAACAATCCTTGTTTCCTGAACAATTATAGCCTCCTTTCTACTTGTAAGAGGCCTTGAATCTTTGAATAGTGTTATTTGTCATATTTGTCTCTCTGTGGGTAGATCTAGTCATCCCTTTCTCAGTGTATACTATCACCCAATTCCCATGCAATGTTACTAAAATGTTGGTAGAGATAATTATAGTTATCAAATAATATTTTTAACTTTTGATAATGAATGAGAATTGTAGTAGCATTTTTATTGCCTGTAAATTTATTTATTTATTATCATCATCAACAATCCCTTCTTCTCTACCCTAAGTTTTGTGAGTTCCAGACACTCACTGGATTCACATGGTGATCTGTACAGTTATTGTATTCTTTAAATGGGTACTTTCTGGTGGGGATCACTCTAACTATTGCTATATCCAGGGACTGTTTCCCATCCAGTTGTAGTACAAATATTAGCCCTGTGTCTGAAGTGCTTATCAGTTAAGCCACTAGTAAAAAATCTTCTTATGATTAATAAATAAATTATTTTTGTACATGGTTTCTAATTTCTAATTTCATTATTTTTTGTTCAATATTTATTATTCTTTTCAAAAGCCAATTTATTAATTATAACACATTTTAAATATATTTATTATGTTGTTGGATGTAAAAAATTTTGCCAGTATATTTGCTTTAAGATTGTTGTTGTATTACAACATTTTTTATTACATTATTAAAATGGATAACTTGTTAATGTGTTTAATTATAACTTGCATGTTATAAATTGTATAATATTGACATTTAAGGTAGCGTAATCATAGATGTGGATAATATAATATTCCTGTGACAACTTTACTTTTCTTTTAAGATCCTCTTCTTTCACTTGTAAAATATCTTTCCCTCTTACACCACGAAAATATAGTTGGTACTGACATATCTAGCTAAAGTTTGCTTTGTAGTAATTAATACGTTATTTTACTTTTTCTACTACTCTTCCTTGGTTTATTTATTTTTTATCTTTCATCTTAGTCTGAAAGATAATTTGATCCTCTTTTTTTCCATCCTTTACAAAAATAGATGATTTTTGTTTTTCATTTATGCTTAAATATTTTATTTTATTTTCCTTTATTTTTCTCATTCATGAGTTCCTTTCTCAACCGTAAATGTGAAATTTGGTATAAAAGACAATTTGAATCACATCCCCTTATATTTTATTGGTAAAATATGATTACAATCAGAAGAAAATACCATTATATTGTACTTTTTAATTTATTTAATTGTTCTGTTTGTTTCAGTGATGTTGAATGGTGGCATGATTATTGAACAGAATAACAGTACTGTTGAATTAAGCAGGCCTTTTGTTTCAAGTGCTTCGGTTGTTGAGCACAATATCATATTATCAGAACCTGATGCAAGATATTTAAATACAAGTGCTACTTCTGTTCTTACTTATTGGTTTGTAGATTGTGTATATTATGGTGTGACCAGTAATATGAGTTTTAGTATGAACTACACTGGTCAGGTTGGACAAGAAAAAGCTATTGAAGCTTTTGTTATTGCATCTTATGTTGAACCTACTCTACCTCCAACTACTACTACCCCAATTCCAACAACCATTCCAGTCCCGACATCATCAACATCTACACCTATTACAGTAACGACTCAAATATCACCAAATTCTACTACTTCTGTTCCAGCGACTCAATCAACACCTGTTAAAGCAACAACAGTAGCTACTAATCAGACATCAACTATACCAGCTACAATTTTGAAAACTGATGACAATAAGTCTAATAGTACAAACTCTTCTACAACAGATGATCATCAACAGTTTATTCCTAATTTATTAAAAAATGTTACTCTTGTTCCTGGTAAAAATTATTCTAATGACCGTAACTTTCCATACATATGTTCAGTTAATTCCTCAATTATTCCTCCAGGAGGGGATGAAACGTATGGTTATTTTAAAAGAAAAATTCAAATTAGAGGTAAAGTACATACCATTCTTTTTTATTCTTAATTATAAAAATATAATTGTATTTCTAATCAGACTTCCATAAACTAAGTTTTATAGTACTCATGAATTTCAACAGGATCATTGAAAGATTTATTGTATATAACTTGATTATCCAGTTATAAGGTTTATCCAGATCATAAGACCAATGTTTAATTATATAGAGATAATATAATTTTAGGTACTTGTATATACGTATTAGTAGACAGGAATTATTCCTGTTGATGATACATTCTATGCTAATAAAAACAAAGTTCAGTAAATAGTGTTATTGCAGTCAAAATAATTTTTTTTTAGTTTTTTCAGCGTATGTTTTTCTTAATATTGTTTTAACTCTGGTTTTTAATATTTATGTAGTTTGGTATATCCTGTGCAGTAGATTAAAAATTGAGATAGTTTTGTGATTTAACATTTTTTTTATGATTCTTAACACTACTTATTTTTATGATTTCTTTCTATTTCAGATCCTGTCCAGAACGTATCTTTTATTGGGACAAATTGGTTAAAACAAGGTGATATGCTTAATTTGGGAGTTAGTTGTAATGGCTCAGGACCATTTTCAAAATGTGTACAAATGTATCCTGGTGAATATCATGTAATAGGCAATGAAACTTGTGATAATGAAAGATTTTTATCTGAGTGCAAGTTTTCTATTGTACATTATTTTAAAAAAGCAGAAACATATACACTTGTAATTATTGTTAGTAATGAAGTTTCAAAAACAATAACTCCAGTTGCTGTTAATATTTATGAAGGTAATTATCATGGTTTTAGTTTTTTGTGTATGATCATTGTCGTGCTGTATAGCATGACCCTTACTCCCCCATTGTCTGTCATTTTTTCCTATTCATATTGACTTGTATCCTATATTCTTGATATGTCTTTCAATCAGCCTCTTCCTTCTTTTTTCTTTTCCCCTTCAACTGTTTCTTCTAGAGGTGTTTTAATAAGCCCCTCCCTTTCAGAATGTTTCTCATCTTATTTCCTTTATTCATTAAACTGTGTAGTAGTGCTCTATTCTATTGATGTGACTGAAAATATCAAATGGTTTGACTAAAGTGATGGTTCACTTTGGTACAAACTGTTTTTTTTCCACCCAAAAGTAGTTCTGCGTAGCATACACATTGAATCACCAAAAAGAGTTGTCAGCTCCCTCTACAAAAGTTAGAAAACTAAACTGTTTTTTTTCCACCCAAAAGTAGTTCTGCGTAGCATACACATTGAATCACCAAAAAGAGTTGTCAGCTCCCTCTACAAAAGTTAGAAAACTTAAGTTAAATAAAATAGATAAACTGATTAAACTGTTTGCCACTTTTTGAGAACAAGTCATTTGCCCAGAAAACTGTTAATTTATCAATGTTAAATACGCTGTAAACTAACTGCTAAGATTGAACAGTTTCAAATATCAAATAATTCTTATTCATGAAAATATTGCAATATTAAAATGCAAGATAAAAAAATCATAAAAATTTAACTTGTGTTAAAATGATGTATGGTGTTCACTGGTGTCAACCAAAACAGCCTGCAGCCAGTGCATTGAGAAAAATATTAAAATGAAACTGTTGTTTTTAAATGTAAAAACAAGCAGTTTAGCAAAGTAACGGAAAAAATGAGTCGTACATATTAACAAATTAATAATTCAGCCTGTTTTTTTCCAATAGTTAGTACAAACTGTTGTTTTTTGTTTTTTCAGTGGACAGTTCATTTTCATTTACCAGAATCAACAGAAACTCTGATCTCTACTCTGTTAGAGATCAGAGTTTCATATTTTTTTATTTTTATCAGTTTCAAAAATTTCAATTAAATTGCTGTTTAATTGTTTAGCAATGTTTAACAATTGTAACTGTAACACTGTTTAGCAATTGTAACAGCAATTTTTTAGAAAATAAATAGTATTTTTAATGGTAGGGGTTGTAATCCGTTTCTAACCCTCTTGTAAATTTTGCAAATACAGTTCTTTCCTTAAAAAAAATAAAATTTTAATTAGCAATTAAAGAAAAATGATAAAACAATTCAATTTTATTGATCAGGATGATTTTCTAATTAGATGATTTATCGAAATAATCACAAAACTTAAAAAAAAATTAAGATAATATTTATAATATACTTCATTTTTACTTTCCTGTCTAGATAGCAGGTCTAGAAGGGAAAGTATTGTAATCCATCCAATTTGGGCGTATGCGGTTTTTACCAGATCTTGATATTTCGGCACCTAAGGAACCCAAAAAACCAGATGGAAATTTTCTGAATGTTAATAATGTTCATATGTATGTATGAACATTATTAACCTTTACCATGGCCACCCTATAGAACGGATACCATATAGCCAGCCTTCTAATCACAGTATGGCAATGGCGCAGACATCCTTGATCAACTTTCCTCTTTTACGTCCATGATACTTGAGAATGCTAACAGATATATTCCACAAACATCGAGTAACCCTAGACATCCTTTCATTCCGTGGTGGATGATTGCCAAAATGCTATTAGCAGTCGAAGGAAGGCACTACAAAAATTTAATCGCAGGCCTACAACTGAACATCTTAATTTATATCACAGAGCTAGAGCGGTATGCCATCAAGTATTCTTGAATGCTAAGAGGAAGTCATGGATGAAATACATGAACACTATCTCGTGCACTAATCCTAATTTACGAGGGTGTGAGGACCATCACGTTGTACTGTACCTGTAGGTGTTCATACCCGATGTTTACTGCACCTTATAAATGTCAACACACCTATTTTTCCAACATATCCATGCTCATATCCTCCATAGGGAATCAACCTTGTAAATTTTATGTTTAACCTTATGATATGCAATAAAGGTTCAACACCACCTACTGTTGAACCATTGCAACACACAAGTGAGTTTCTGATGGATTTCTAGCCACGTGGGAATTCCAGGTAATTAACGTGTAGATTCCGCTGCTAATGACACACATAATCCACCTTCTTTCACCACTGCTTCTAACTTTAATTGTATAAAACTGTCTCTTTGAGCAAAGTGGCAAGGTGACTGGACAGCTACTGTTGATAATAAATTCCAGCACATTAAAGATTCTGTGTTGCCTTGGGACTCCTCATGCAGAAAAACTCATCGTGAGGAAGTGGGTCTCTATCAGTTGCAGTTAGGACATACCACACAAGAGTTGCAGAGTCACACACAAGTACCTCATGTCAGCAGGACACGCATCACGTACTGTACACATAGTGATTACGCACAGTCAAGCAGCAGTTATATTGTACACATAAACTGCTGCTTGATTGTGGATTGCATATGATATGAGGCAGTGCGTCATAAAATTAAATTACACAGAAATATTCGTTAAATTCTGGGCAATAATAAGGAATGTTTAGACCAGGTGTTGTATTTTTATGAAGTGTGTTTACACAAAATTTAGAACTGTAGTATCATTTTTTGTTCTCATGTTGAATTATTTTAATTTGTTTGTTTTTCTTTTCGTTTAAGTGTTTTAATTTTTATTTGGTATTCAAGAAGGGATTTTTACACCCCTCTAGGACTTTATTGATGTTTTATTTACATTTTATTTTTTTAAGTTTTTTTAAAAATTTTATGTTAAGTTTCTCGCTGTAATACTAGTGTACATTTTTTAGTGATTCTAGTTTTAAGTTTTATTTCACTTTTAATATTTTAATTTTTAAGTCAATTATAGTTTTTTTTTTATTCTTTCTGTTATCCGAGAAGGGGCTCTTACACCCCTCTCACACTTTTTTAAATTCTGTTTATTATTAGTTAAATTTTAGTCTTTAGCTATGATAATTGTAAGTTTTTTGTTTTAATTTTATAAACTAGTTTTAGTTTCTATTATTTTTTATAAAAACACATTTTATACTGGGCGATGATAACGCCTTCCAAAAAAAGTTCCACCATACCCGCATGAATTAAATATGGTATGCACACACGCTTTAGTTAGAATCATTGAATTAAATTTAAAAAATATTACATCTAAATAAAATGATAAATATTTTTAATTAAGTTGTGTGAGTTATGCATCAGAACAACCTGCAGTTGTAGAACTTTGCTGGAACGGAGCTTAGCCGCATGACAGGAAAGTCCTACAGTGGTGTTGTCAGCTTATTTATTTAATTATAATCATTTAAATAGCATTAAATTATTCAATTGTTGTCATAAATTTTCAAATGACATCCCATTTCAAAAATTGTTTAAGCATTTATTTACAAATAACAGTATTTTTGTTAAACAAAAATACAAAATAACAGATAAACTAAAGTAACAAGAAATTACACGTGGTGGATTGTTCATAAAAAATATAAATTGAGAAAAACTACTGTGCAAAGAATTAAAATAATCTCACCCTTATGAAAAAATTACTAAAGTGTCATGGAATGTAATAAATCTAATTTTTCAATGCTGCTAGTTGAGCAAACGAGGGGATTTTGTCATCTACACAGAATCAATTGCTTGTATGATGGTAATTATTGTATATTTATAATTATTAAATTTTTTATTAATCGTAAATAAGTACTATATTTTATTATGTATTGTTTTTTCAGTTACCAAACATCCACAGCTTTCTGTAATAATAGTTCCAGTTGCTTGCAGTGCAGTTGCTGTTATTCTTATAGTATTTGGAATTGCATATTATATACAAAGTAGAAACAGGTATTTATTTTTATTGGTTGTTTTTATTTGCAGTATGATTAATCTGTATATATAATGTAATAAAACCAATTTGTCTGTATAGAAATTGATAAATAGTAATCAATTTAACTATTTGAATTAACATTTGAAGCCTACGGCATCAGGGCGTTAAGAAAAGTAATTGTGATACATTACATTAATAATGTAATTATCATTTCTTAGTTATTTTAGTTTCATTTAATTATAACTACAGTCATTGAGTGCATGTGTGTTTAAAGTAATGATTTTAACAGCTTTGGGAAAACAATTCGATTACAGTTTTTACTTCACTAATTTCTGAGACAGTTAAAGTAATTTTTTCAATAGTCATGCCTAACACCACAGTCACCTTAGTTCTAAATCCCTCTGCTTTAAAAAAAAAGAAAAACATATTTTAATCTTTACTGCAATAAAAAATGTTTTATTTAAGAACAATATAAAATTAGCTGAGTAAATCCAATTTACAGTAAAAGAAACATTTTTTATTAATATCTTTTGATATTTAGACAAAAAGCATTCAAAATTTTTTAACTCATAACTTCAAGCTGTCCAGTCTCATCCCTATAAATCTCCACTGAAAATGACCCCTCCTAAAATAAAAAAGAAATATTCATTCCATTATTGATTTTAACGTTTTAATATTAGCTTAATTATTAAACATACATTGGAATATTATCTACGTTTTTTAATTATCTTTTAATTTATTATTTATGAGTAAGTATAAAAATATTTCATAAAAATATGTCATATTTGAAAATACATTTAATTACTTATAGTTACGTTCTCACATTAAAGAGTTTCTGTTAATAAAAATTATTACTTTTTACTAATTGTTATTTAAAAAAAGCTATTTACTTTTAAACTAAATTTTTTAATGAGTTATAACTGGTATTTCCAATTGATAGGAAAACCTCTTAGTACTATTAAAGAAAGTTGATATTTCTATAATATATTTCTTCCAGTTTGTTTATTCAAATTTTTATTTAATTTAATGTGATATTTATTGATCTGTACACAATATATGAGTCACAATATATAAGTCATACAAAACTCTTCAATTTTGTTAATTGTCAAAAGATTTTGACAGTAATATTTAAAAGATAATGTGAATGAATAAATGTTGTAAAGTTAAATCTAGTACGAATAAAATTGAAGAATACTTTTGTTTATTTATTAGTAATTTACATCTGAGTCTGTTTTATTTTGAAAAACAAGGGCATCACTTATATTTTTTATTCATAAAAACTATAAAATAGACTTTATTATGTATCTTAATAGTTAACCAGGAAATGGTAACCTTATTTACTTTAGTAATATTAATGATTTATTTTTGTTTTCTTAAGTTTTTTCTTATTATGAAATGAAGGTAGTACGGTTGTTATTATTATTATAATATTAAGAAGGTTCATCCACTTGACCAGAAAATATTTATTTACATTTTTGTTAATAGGCTCAGTTGATGCCTTTTCGTCCATTCTATGGCCCCTCTAACCTAAATTGTATTGCTACTTTTTAGGAAATAGAATTGATTTCTTTGAGTTGTGTGTTTACAAAGTATTCAAAGAAGCAGAAATAAAAAATAGCATATATTCAAACAAAAATAAGATTTACTGAAAATTAGTTTACTATTATATTACAGTATATTTGATAAACTAATACACATTGTGAAGCAAAAATTTTATATACAGGTTAACAATAATTCAAACCTAAATTTATTACAATAAAAAAAAAAAGTTGTATTTTCAAGTGTTTCTTTCAATGCCTCAAAAAAAAACAAAATATTGCATACAAAACGTGTTATTTTTTTTAATACAAAATATTCAGTTCTGGAAAATAATAACATGACAGTTGACCGATTAACATGACTTTTACCCATATATTTAAAGAGAAAAATAACTGTCATTTTATAAGCCCATTATTTTCGTTATTATTGTATTTAATGAACATAATTACAAAAAAAAGCTGACAACACAGTTGTAGGACTTTCTGTCATGCGGCTTACACACACATACGCACACAACTTAATTTATCATGTCAGTGCTACACTAGCACTCCTTGTGGTGACAGGGCGGTACTATTGATGCAGTATACCCACTTAGCCACTAGTTTAGAGCATTTTTTGGGGTGTGATTTTTTAAAAAAACTTTTTGAAAATTTTATTATTTATAAAAAATTTTTTAAGTGTGCATAACAAAAACAAGACCTTAATTAGGCAAAATCTCGAGGTACTGAGGGTGAGATTGCTCTACAGCCTCAGCCGCTTGTCCTTTAAGTTGAAAATTTAATGGTATCAACACCTTATATATAGAAGTAATCTGACCAAGTTTGGTCAAAATCGGTCCAGTAGTTCTGGAGACATAAGATGATTTTGAGTGCGACACCAAACACAAACTGCATATATCCAAATTGGACAAATTACTATATTTTCCCTTCTAAAGTTGTAGCACTAGACTGGAAAGTAAAAGAAATAAAGTAATGTCTGGGGTAAGGAGAACATGCACATATAATCATGCTTACTGCTCAATAAACCTGAAGTATAATTTTATACAAGATGTTTTAGCCATACTACCTTACATTTTCTCTGTCAGTAGATTTGTTCATAAAACTGAATATACACATAAATTATGGAGTTGTCTGAATTAGAAAATAAATAAATGAACACATGAGATAAATTTACTAATATTGATGGAACAGCAAATATATTCAGTCATAAAAGTTGAACCTGCAGGTCGAAAAGTTGAACCTGTTTTACTGAATAAAATGTTGTAATAAATAACCTTAGGATGTAAATATCAAAATGTAGATGAGATACCAAATTACACTTTAAGTTTGTAAATCATGAATAAAGGACAAAGTATTTTGAAATGTGATGGAAAAATGTAATGAAATGTTAAAGCTAAAAATCTTAATATTTCAGTAATTATTTACTAATCAATAAAATATAAATATTAATTTATGTTACACCTGCTTATAGATCTAATAATCATATACTTATAGACTAAAACATTACATTTTTCTGTTATATTCTTCTTGAGGGTTTACTTCCGTAGATAGCCTGAAATAACAAAATGATGGCGGTCAAAATTAGAATCTAAAAATATAATTACAGATGTTTGTCAAAAGAAACTGGAGAATTATTATTATTTTTAGCAGGAAATTGAATCACTGATAGCCAGGGTTGTAGGTCACCAATATCTGCCATAAACGTGTGTACTTTGCCATGAAGAAATAATTACAATCTTGTAATCATCAAATTTAAATAAATTGGATATTATAGATTTGACTATATATTAAAAGACAAATATAACTTTTAAGTTCTCATTGTGTTCATATCTTATATTAAAAATTATTTTTTCCAGGTATACTGTGGAAGTTGCCGACTTTGATTTTGCTCAGACAACTGATATGGAGTATAAAACATTCAGTGAAAGATTAAAAGAAGCTATGAGTAATGCTGTTAATCGTACACAGGATTATGTAGAAGAGGGTAATGTATGGTCACCTAGTCGGAAGTATGGTAGCATGCAATAAAATATACAATACATTCATCTCTAATATTAAAAGTAAGTTATTATATGTAAAGTAAGTACACATACATACACACACTCACACACACACTTTTATTTATGTTTGTGTAAATTATATATATATATATATATATATATTTAAATCATTTCCACTTAAGAGAAAAGTATTTTTTATCAATCTACAATAAAGAATCAGAAGTAGATGTCAGAGAAGTATGGTTTTAGTGGATTGCATCTAATTGTTTAGATTCATCATATAATATTTATTATTTTGCATTGAAAAAACCATTGAATTAAATACATATTTTAGTTATTTTTCTTTAATATAGTTTTACTAATTTTTGTTATATTTAACTAATTTGTTATTTTTTATATGATTTTTTTATTTTCATTTTTTACCATTTTTGTATATTTGTACCGACCACTAACAAACTTATCTGTATAAGCTTTGATTAAGAATTAAATTATCAGTTAATTTTTTTAACCCTTCTTCTTTTCAAGTAAATGGAAAATGTACAAAATACCTCTATAACAGTTTGAGTGGTGTGGTACAGTACAGTATAATTTTGAAAAGAACTTCAGAAAATAAAATATGCATGACCTACTTCATTCATTCAGCATAATTCAGCGTGACTCAATACAGCAAAATAATGTTCATTTCGATTTCTGAAGGTATTAATATATCTTAATTGTTTTATAATTAACTGAAATTTAAAAATTATATTAAAACTTTGTGTTGAGAAAGAGTCCTCGAATCAAAATATTATTCTTTGAAATAAGATTTTAATGGTGATTGATATTTCTAAAAAAAAAAAAATGTCACTGGCTTCAAAAAAAGTTCATAAAATATATATATATATATATATATATATTTTTTTTTTTTAACGTAGAATTGATAACAAATAATCTGTCACCTTTCATTAAATCTGGAAGTCTTTTGCATCCTTTGTTAGCGCTGATGGTTGAACAATTTACTTACACATCAAAGATTTTTATAATTCATTTTATTTTGTTTGACATTTTCTTAACATTTGCCTTTTATAATCTTATATATTTTATTACCTTTATAGGATAATTCAGCAGAATTTGTTATCCTACTTCTTTTATAAAATGATTGTTCCCCAAACATACAATTTTCACAGCATTCAGTGTATAGTAGCTCAGCAATTTTACTCTTTGTGATTTTAGGACTAACTGTAACAGTTTTGGTCATTTATGACCATTAGCTGTTATTAACAAAACATATAAGCTATTGAAATTATTTCTACTGATATTTGGTATACTTTGGATCATTAAAATTGTTTTTCTCCTAACAGTTTTCTAGCTACTGCCAGACCATTTCTGAGATATGTGGTTAATTGAAACCCAATCACCAAAGAACAGCATATATCCACAGTCTTGCATTCAAATCCATATAAAACTGCCTTACAAGGTCGTGATTTATAAAGGCTGGTATCTTGATTCAAAAAATTTGATTATTCATACAGCCTTATCATTTGTGTATACCATTTGACCATATTAATTTGTTCTTTTAAGTTACCTTTTTTTTAATGTTTTTTTAACATATATCATTTACTCTTTCCATCAATGCTGTCTGTATTTTTATATTACTGTTTAGTTTTTTAATTGTATCTTCTAAATATTTACATGTTTACTATAAAAATATCATATCTGAGTGCTTTAATCTAGTTTTAGTTTTTGTTTTGTTGTATGTTTTTCCGAGCAATGATAACGTGAAAATATTTTTTGCCCCTCCCTCCCCCCCCCCCAAAAAAACAAGAAAAACAAGGGCTTTAACCTAACATAAAAAATCAGTTGATTTTGTGATGACAAGTTTAACCCCTAGGATTGTTACAATTATAGTTAAATAATTTAATGACTAGAGTATTAGTAATTTATTTTCATTTTTTATTAATATTTATTCTAATTGTTCCAGTAAACTATGTAACTGCTTTACTTTTATTTCCTGTTGCTGAACTATTGTAAAAGTGGCCCACTAATATATACACAAAAGCCCTATGTTTTATATGTGTTTATATCGTTTACATTAACAGTTATTAATTATGTCTGTTAACTCATTACTTGTATTTAAGAAACTAATTTTAAGATATTAATTTGTTGATTTCAATTTTAATCTAATAATTAAATATAAAAAAATTAAATTAAATATTTTAAAGAAATGTGTATTTGAATAATTTTATGTAATTGATTTTTTAAAATATTGGTGTTATTTAAATTTTATAATAGTCAGTGAAAAAATTGAGCACTTATATGAAACAGTAAGTTTATTAGTCAATTTTTTTATGACACTATTTACATTTTCAGCAATTCTGAAGTAGTCAGTAATCAGTTGGTGGTTATATGATTAATTCATGCTCTATTACATGGCCTAGTGCCATGGGAAAGTGGAAGAAAACAAAAAAAAATGTTGGCTATAAAATAAAATTTTTAATGAATATGGTTAGAGTAGGCTCAAAGTGTAAGCAATAATAAAAAATTAAAGATGATGTTTCATTTACAGTTTGTAAGAAAGAATAGAATTGTCTAATTTTATATTCTTATAAAAAATACAGAGTAGAAAAAATACTAAAGGATATTTTTATTCCTACCTTAATAGAAAGAAAACCTTGAGAATGACTAAGAACAAAGTAGATGAGAGGGTATTAGGTGGTTTGAAAAGTGAAAAATAGCAAAAAAGATTTATAATAAAGTAGGGATTCTTGATCTACTAACCAGTTAGGTGATCATTAAAAAAAGTATGATGTTGATGCCCACATTCATTTTATGTGATGTATTTACTTACTAACTTCATCAACAAGTATTACTGAACTGCCTAATTGTTTGGTGATCTGCCTCCTGAAGTTGTTTAAAAATCATCTTCGTTTTCATATCCGTGAAGATTGTACTGTAATAATAAAGGTTGTGTTAATTTATGAGCATAAAAAATTTTTATTGTTGATTGCCTCATAATCTTGCATTTTTTATGTATCTTTGTTTTTTTTTATTTTTCTGATTAATTTTGAATAATTTACTTGCTTTTACAGAGAGAAGACAACCACATTTTATTTATGTCTCACGGACATTAAATTTGTATCTTTACTTGTATACTCTAACTGAAATTCTTAAGAAGATGTAAACAGTGAAAACCAGTTTCTACATAAATTTATTTTTATGGGTCTATTTATTAATTAATATTATAAAATTAATAAAGAAATGTAAATTTTATCAGTAAATTTATATTTATATATATATATATATCTGTGTTAACAGATAATTTTGCATCCCTAGCAGATTTATTTACTAAACTAAAAGAAAAATAGAAATAAATATTAAATCATATCAAATTTAGAAACTCTACAGTCATATTTCCATGAGGATCTTGGGGAACAAGGTTAAACTCATGTTTAGAGGAAATCTAAATTTAATCTACTATGAGCGTACATTAAAAAAAAATTATTTTAAGTACAAATTTATTATAGAGATTATCATTGAAAGAATCTGTACTAGAAACTGTATATCATTAAGAGAGAACACATATGTAAAGTCATTTAACCAATGAAAATTCATTATCCCAGTTATTTTTTGTTAGCTGACTTTTGTCATCCATTGGGTCTATGAACTGATACCTTTATCTTCGTAATGCATTCAACTATGAAATTTTCCTTCTGGTTTCTGAAATTCTGAAAGTAATAAAAATTAAGCCTTTTAACACTTTTTACCTCATAATTTTTTTTCCATTAAAGGAATTATTTTTCTATCTATTTTCATATAGTAGCAAGCAAAAGATAATAACATAGTTTTTAAAATTGGAACGCTATAATTTACTGGTATGCAGTAACACAATAAAACTGTAATACAGATTAATTACTGAAATGTTATTTTAGGCTTGAATAAATAACAAAGTTTATATGTGTATAAACTATCATATATACATTATATCATTTATATTTAAAATATAAATGATATATTTATATCATTTAAATACAAATGAATTTTACTTAAAATACTTTTAATGAATGTTTATTTATTATTTGTAAAAGTTTTTCATAAATGAAATTTAAAAATAATTATAATAACAATTTTGGTTTTCTTTTTTTTTCATCGACACATTACAGTTATGAATCATAAGTTTTGTTATTGTAAACTTTAAATTATATTTACTAATGTTCAGGAGTATTTATTCATATAAATTGGCAACAGTTATTATTCATGTAGATAATTATAAAAAAATCCAACTTCTCCTTTCCCATGATGAATTATAAATATGTGCTGTAAACATCTCATTTAAACCAAATTTTATAAATAACACTTTTAATAACATAAAAGTATTCAAGTGCCCTTGCAAATCATTATAATTTTTAATAAAACAATAAAATAATGCCTCTTAAATGAACTAGTACTGCCTTTTATATGCATCTAAAACATAATCTATACAAAACACATTACTTAGATAATTTTAATATTGCTTCTAATGTTTTTGTTACATTTCTGTAGAATACATTTAAATGAACAGTTTCACATTTTTTCTTGAAAATGTTTCAGTATCATCTAATTAGTAATTTTTATTAATTATATTTTATTTTTAGTTTTATTACTTCAGTTAAGCTTTGTAAAGATATTCATGTTTTGTGTAGGGTATTTAAAAAAAATATTTTTTGTGTCTTTAAATATGATGGTAATTCATTGTCTAGTAATATTGTATTCTATTTTGTTTAAAAATTGAATAGTATTAAAAGAAGTTTTTAATGTTTTCAGAATTTTTTATGGGATAAAATTTGTTTATCATAATTTCTTTTAGGTTTTCTTTTATTTATTATTAATTTAATTAAATAAACTTTAATTATTAGAAAAGCAAAATTTATGTGTTGGGTTTGTTAACATGTTAGTCTAGTGGTGAGAATGAAATATTCAATTGTTTGAGATGTGCCAACATATTAGAGTACATAATTATATTTTTAGTTGGGATTCACTATAGTAAGCTCTCTCTAAAAATATATTTACTACTCAAATACTTTTTCTCTTACGTTTATTACAGTTTGCATATACTACTATAATTATTACCACTTGAGGAAAAATTTCCCCAGTGTTTTATTTTAATGCTTTTTTTATTTCTAAGATGTAACATCTCACTAATAAGTATTTAAACTGCTATTTTAATTGAAGGCGCTGTATGCATAATGTATACAGATCTCTTCCAGGTTTAAATTACAGTAATATTATGAAATGTTGCATATAATACTTTTGTTATTGGTCAATTTTGAAATATTTATCTTCTTTGGAATGTCATAATAGTAGTAACAAATGAATATTATTAATTCTCTGATACTTCTCAACAAAATCCATACCAATCTGTATGGTGCTTTTTTTCCTAGTAATATCTTTAATAGCGACATTGAAAAAATAATCATAAGGAGAATCACTTGATGTATTTTCCTTCTTAAGAAAGGAGGAGCATTGCTTTTATGGTCAGTATGCTTTCCGGTAAACAACATTAGTATTCTGTCTTGTTTTTTTCTAGTTACCTAAAAAAAGATGTAATAAACAACCAATATGTTACATCATCAGATTCTTTTCAAAATATATTGTAAAAGTATTATTTTTATTAATTATGTGAAGTAAAAAATCTATCAAAAATAAACATCAAATATATTTTTGATCCAAAAATGCAACAAATTTATTTTCATTTCCTTATTTGTTCAAGTTTAATAATAATTGTATATAAAAATTGCTCAGAAAGTATTTTTTGTACCCAGGTGGATGAAATTTGAATTTCTTGTCTATTACTAATTACTTCTACCAATTAAAATTTAATTAGTATGTACAAAAATAAAGATTTAATACTTACATTTGTAAATATTAGGTATTTATGTAGAATTCCTCTAACATGTATTATTATATTATTTTAATCTGTTCAATTTTAATTCCCCGATTAGAAGGAAGAAGAATATTGTAGAGACTGTAATGGATATTTTGAACATTAGTGTACTCTGTAAATGTATCTCTGCACATCATGTCAGAAATTTATTCCTCTTTTTCTGGTTTTTTCCTGAACAAAATTCCATCAACATTTTTTTTTTTTTTATAGTTACTGAAAGAAGTTTTAAGAGCTTTTGAATCATCTCACTATGCAGCTCAAGATCAGAAATAACTTTTCTTTATTTTCTATTAATCCTTTGTAACTTCTAATTAACTTGTATTGATTTATTAGCTTTAACTTTGCTGATGTATATAAAAAAAAGCATTAAAGGGAAATTTTTATGGTGAAGAAAAGTAAGCCTTATCTAAAATTATGGCTCCCTATATTATTTTGCTAGTCCATTTTATGTATTATGACAAGTATTACGTGAAATCACTAAATACGTAGCATTTAATGCGTAAGATAAATTTTTAATCTGTATAGCTAGCCTATTTCCATCTACGTTAAGTTTAAATTTTGCTGGTTCAGTAACTTAACAATCTGTTTACAATTGCATTATTATTTATCATATGTTTATATATATGTTTTTTCCGGTATAAAAATAACGTTGCATTATTCTTATTGTTCTCATGTAAATATATATTGTTTGAATTCCAAACATAATTGGGATTATGTCTTAGCATCTAGAGCTTACAGCCAGATATTTTACACTTACACTTGCAAACAAATTATTGTTTATGAAGTACGCTCAATGTGTTCCAGCACCTGTTCAACAGATCTCTTCAATAAAAATATTTTATTTTAATTTTTTTTTTTTAATAAAATATTTTGTTTATTAATTATAATGTGGTAGTCTAACATATTTTTTTAATATAATTAATATCATTGTTTATTGTTATTATATTTATAATGAGTGATAAATTGTAATGTTAAGTTACTATGATGTAAGTATATTTTTATTTTAAATAAGTTTTAATTTTAAATAATTTACCATTTTTTTAATTATATATTGAGCCAGATTTTATTTTAATTAATTATATTTAATATAAAGATATATATATATATATATAGTTTTTATTTTATTTATTGTGTGTGTGTGAGTTTGTGTATGTGCGTGTGCATGCGCACCCATGCGTATATTTACATACTAAATACACACAATTTATTTACATTTTTAGACGTAATTTATAGCAACTTTTATTTTAAAAATGATTTATTAAAAAAAATCTTTTTTTTTGCTATTTCTTCACTTTGTATCTGTTATACTAGCATAATTATTTAGCTAGTTTGCTTACTTATTAGGGAGGTTTTGGTTTATTGATAATTTTTTTTTTATGTATGTTTATAAAATAAAGAGATAATGAGAGTTTTTCTTTTTACAAATTATAATAATTTACTGGGTTTATCTTAGTTATCTTTCTTATCATCTTTATGGTAAATATATAAGTACATAAATTTTGATTTTGAAAATCAAAGTTTTGCATAATCTCATTTAAAAAAATATAATATATCATAAAAAAAAATACAGTTTGCACATTGAAAATAAGTTACCTTTGAGTCACAGACTTACCTGTCAGTGTATTAACTAGAAAATATACAATAAAGTAGTTGAGAAAAAACTTGGTCTATAGATTGACAATTAATAAAATTCAAAACGCATAATAAAATTATTTCATAAAAATAATAAAGGTACAACACCAAATACTGTAATTATATTTATGTGTATGTATTTTCCAGTGCAATAAAAACACAAATTTGGTACCTGTAAAAAATAGAATTTTTTAATTTGTTCTACTGCATTAAATATTTCTGAATTAGATTTAATAATAATAAAAAATAATTGTATTTGGTTATTTAGTTTTTTTATTTAGATTTGTTATTCATTTCTTTCAAAACTTTTAGCCAAGCTGCTAGTTACTTTTACATTATTAGAATTCAACTGATCCTGGCTGCAGATTTAATTGTACATTTACTGTTGAATATCAGTGTAAAATGATTTTTTGTATCTTAGACTAATGTATATGTAAATACAAATTAGTCTAGCCTTCCCCAATCCGATCTATATTTATACACATTATATTGTTTATTAAAATAAACTCGCCAGTTATATTTTGATTTAATTAGAAATATAATTAAGAGTTAACTAAATTATTAATTAAATAAATATTTAATAAAGTAATGTTTTTTAATTTAATATGAGTGAATTTAATTTATGCAACTTATTGGGTAATTTTGTCTTTTGACTGTACGTTTTGAGTAAACATACAGTGATTAAAATATAGTCTGTATTGGTGCTTTAATTTTTACATTTTATTATGTTATTTTAGTATCTTGTGTTTAACTTTTAAGTTTCTTTTATTTATATATATATATATATATATATATATAAAATGTAAAGACTTACAAGATTATTTTTGAAAATGTGTCAAATATTCATTACTTGTAAAAAATTCAGTAGTTTGTAGTTTTATTATAAGGTAGTGGATCATTCTTAATATTGTTCCATTAGTGTGTCATATAGTGTAGGTTTTAGTTTTATTTGTATTATTGTATAATTTTCATGTTACTTTATACTAGTAATAATTACAATTAATTTATATTATTGTATTGTATTACATCAAAATGATAACATTATACCAGTAATTCATTTAGTATGCTGAAAATGATAATTAACCTTCTCATTAGTTAAAAAAAGAAAATATACCATATCTAAGGTTTTTTTGTTTATTACTTTGCATTAATTAATTACTTATTCTAATCTTTTTCTTACTATTATCTCATCATAAAATAAATATATTAATTGATCCAGGGAGTGTTTGTTTATCACATGTTTTCTAATATTCTGCTAATTTTTATAAAATGTTAACAGAATTTGATATACCTATTGTTTATGAAACAACTCCTAGATTGCAATTTTATATATGATAAATATTAAATATTCACCTGAATAAATTGATACTATAAGAGACCGTATTTTTTTTTCTTTGCTTAATTGATTTTAATACACACTAGGATAAGTTTATTTTAGGTGTTTATGAAAGAACTCCACAACTTAAAATAATAATTAATATTATAATAAATATATAATTAAACAATAATAATTAATTACTTAAAAATTATTTTCTCCAGTAATATGGTTCAAAACTCCATTATTGCAAATGTGTTCATAATATGTTAAAAATAGGGATAGAAAGAAAATTGTCTACTCAAAGAACATTTCTAACTTGATCGTAAAGCAGAAAAGAACTAATCACAGCTGTAATAACTATCACAAACGACATGATGACAAGATTATAGAACAAAATTTAATGTGTTTCAATTTAATGTTTAATCCTACACATTTAATGTGTAGGATCACATTAGGATCATCATGATCCTACACATTAAATGGGATTAAATTTTGTTCTATAATCTTGTCATCATGTCGTTTGTGATAGTTATTACAGCTGTGATTAGTTCTTTTCTGCTTTACGATCAAGTTAGAAATGTTCTTTGAGTAGACAATTTTCTTTCTATCCCTATTTTTAACATATTATGAACACATTTGCAATAATGGAGTTTTGAACCATATTACTGGAGAAAATAATTTTTAAGTAATTAATTATTATTGTTTAATTGTATATTTATTATAATATTAATTATTATTTTACGTTGTGGAGTTCTTTCATAAACACCTAAAATACACTTATCCTATATAGAATAGTGTATATGTTGTATAGCTTAGAATAGAATTCTAAGCCTAAGACAATGAAACAGGTAAAAATCTAATTGGTATTTTACAAGACACAGAAAAGATAAAAAATTGGGTTTATTCTACTGTAAACTAAAAACTAAATCTAAACATTGTTTAAATGCCAGTAGCATATTTTTATACATACACCATAAAAGATTTTAAATATAAAAACGATCAGTCATTTGATTTATTGGTTACCAATGCAGGCCTTTTATAATCTCTTATGAGTTTAATTATTAGCAAGGATGTGATATTTTTTCCATCTATCATTTTATCTGTCTCATTCCTAAAAAAAAAAAGGTTTATTTGTAGCATGTCTGTGAATTTAAAAAAAATAGTAATAATTTTAATTGTTTATATAAAGTAAGATTCAACATTTAATACTGTAATAATATCATACTTGTAAAAAAAAACATAATGGAAATTATAATTTAACACATTTTGGACCAGGTTTAAATGACCTTCATTTACCCTACTTCCCGAGCATCTAAACCAGGATCTTTAAAAATTTATGCATGCATTTAGAAAAAAAATCATATCTTCACTCACCATTGACCAAATTCCACGAAACTTGCTTGAAAATCATGAGGCTTAGATATTTCGTCTCATGCTTTTCTGTCCCTTTTACCAGTTGTTTGCTGTTGACTACCATGGATTATTGAAATCATTCTGATCTCTGTTTTATCTTTCCATCCAACAAATAGCACATCACCCTTACGGACAAATATGGATTTCCCTTTTTTCAAGTTTTTCAATTTCTTTCAAAGTGCATGGTAAATCTCTATTCATTTTATTTACAGTCACAACTTTCCATTTGAGAGTATTAGGTGACTGTCTATGCACTCCTATCATTTTTTGGTGGTACCTGTTTGTTTCATTACACATCATAACAAAAAGATCTTCCCCAAAAATTAGTTCTATAATATCATTTATATTTTCATTATTAGTAGATAGAACCCTAACACCTGGAATACCATCAAAAGATTCTAAATTGTGTAAATTGTCCAATGGGTTTTTGTGTAACTTTCCATGGGTTACCTGAATTTGAGTCATCACTCGAAGTGGTTGATTCCGAATCCAAACTAATATTTAATGGCACTGGCCTTTTACAAGTACTTTGCTGTTGTATAACACTACCACTATTACTAGAATCCACATCATCATCATCTTCACTAGGACAGTCTGACAGTATATCATAAAGAAATTCGTATAATTCGTCTTTTTTGTCGCATTTATGATTTAAATCCATCAATTTGCATGATGCCGTTTTTAGACCGGCTGCAAATCCCCTCTTACACAGCTGATATGAACGATGTCCTCAAGGTCAAGTATGAATGGGAATTCATTAATGAAACACCTGTGTAAATGTTCAGAGAATATTCAGTCAAGGCTATAACCTTTAGAACTAATAAGAAGTTCATAAAAAATATAAGAGATGGCATGAGAGTTACTATATTACAAAACCTGGTGATTCTTATGAACGGTCTTTTGACAATACGAGACAAATCATGAGAATTCTCATGACTGGTCTCATGTCTTAACTTTTCTTGTTCTTTATATTGCATTTATATTGTTCTTTATACTACATTGTTTGTATTACATTTAATTTGTTTTCTATATTAATTGCATTATTTTCATCAGATAATTTATTCTTCCTTCACTTTTTAGACCTGGTATATTTTTTCTTAATTAAATAGGTATAAATTATTATTGTTATTACACCACCTTTTACTAATTGCATAATTTGGTTTGGCATCTAAATCATAAAACCTTATTCACTAATACCCTTTTTTGTTTCGTGCATTTTAAAGTCTTTAATAATAAAATAATTTCAGATTTTTATTAATGCAAAGATATATCACTAAACCTTTCGAAAATGGTCATAAGTCATCGAGTTTCATTGAGGGTAAAGAGCAGATAAATTTCCATCTTAATCTGTTATTCATTCTTAATTAAAATAATTGTATGAATAAAAATATCAATAAACTGAAATAACATAATATCAAAAATTAGAAAAAGGTGTAATATTTTTTTAGTGATTTCTTTACCTAGTTTTCATTCTCATGTGTTCAGCTACATAAGATCAATATAAAAGAATTTATTTCATCTGAAAATATTTTTTTGTTAATGGTATAACATTACTGTAAATAAAATTAATATCACATTAGAAATATATTAACTTTTTCTAAAAAATTTTAAACAAATTTTTTTGTGTTAATTATAATTATTAAACTGACGTGACAGTTGTACATTACTATGGAATATGTATTTTTCTTGAAGTAATGTATGACTAACTGTGTGGACCCTTTTTTTTGTAATATTTGATTGTAAAACAATTCTTCATTAGCTATTAATGTTGTTTGCAGCCCCCATACGTCATTCGCACTACATTCATCAGATTTGTAGTTTCAGCATATTGAACACAATAAAAATTATTGAATGTAAACTGTTTGTAAATAGAAAGTAATTAAATGTTTTTTTCTTTGAACTGACTGATCTCCTTTCATAGCTTTTTATAGTTAAATTTTCTTTTATGTTATTTATTGAAATCCATACATTTTCTCATATTAGACTGATTTTTGTTTACAGTAGAGATTAAAATATATAAAGAATGAGAAGAGTTAGTGCTATATGTTTCCTGATCTATAAAATTTACTACTGTAGCTTTATTTTTCTACCTCTAAATCTACTTCTAATTCTACATAATAAATATTATTTTCCACATATTTTTCTGTTTCATGCAATCTTAAAAATAAAAAGATAGTTTATTAATTGACAATAAATAGTCTACTAAAAAAAAAATACACTTTTTTCCCCTGTAATTATTGTTATCTAGCTAATGATTGGGAATTTCTGTTTCCATTGTCAGTCATACTGGTCACCTATGTAAATACATAATTCGTTAATATAAATATATATATATATATATTGTGGTATGTAGTGTGATAATGGAAAATAAATAAAAATTAATGTTTTGTTTAGCTTGGATAAGTGAAGATAAAGTTAGGATAGTATTTTATACAGTCATAGGTGTTAAATATATGTTACAATCGTAAGTGTTAAATTTATCTTTAAGTTTATAATTTTTTTATTTCATCACAGTGTATTTATCATATCATACTGTAGGTCTAATTTATCATATTTTGATCTATTTATTAATGTCTTTCATTATATAAAATCTGCATTATCCCTTCATGTGGAATTTCTCATATAACTTTATAGTTCCAGTGTATTTTTATTTCTTATAGATTTAAGGTCGTGATTTTAATCTCACTACTTTTTTTTAAGCATGATTTTTAATCGTGCTTTATATTTCGTTTTATTAATTTTTAATAGTTAATAATCCATAAATTTTTTTATCGGTTTTATTACAAACTGAGGGATATATTTTTTTTAATTATCTAATATAAATAATAAAAAGTAATTATTATCAGTTTGGCCTTTAAGAAATAAGATTGTTTGTAAATGTAATAATAAAATAATTTTTATGTAATTATATTGTTTATAAATTTTATATATAACTATATATTTTAATACTGCACAAGTAATTTATTATTAAAATATATAGTGTACATATATTGTTAATTTTAATTGTATCATTTACCAAATAAATATGAATTGTTATTTTTTGTATTTGTTTTGCTTGTTCATTTCTTTACTTTGTTTGATACCATTTTGTTGACATTGCACCATTATTTTGTGTTATTAGACTCTATAGGTTTTAGAGAGGTCTCCAGTGCTTTTTTCCCTAAAAAAGACTATTTGATAACACTATTCAATTAGATCCCCTAATTGAATAGAGACAGTGTGTTGTTTGATAATTGGAAACTGTATATTAATTTCCAGTTAACATTCAGTTATGAATATTTTAATTGAAATGAAAAAATTATTTCTAAATGTCTAATATAAAACCTGGATTAGTTGTGTTAATATTTAACCTTTTAATGACCATGCATCTTACAAGTCCAGGAATGTTATTTTTATTTTTTATTAATTACATATCTTACAGCATTAAAGTATATTCTGTACTTACATATTCAACTCTGTTTAGGTGGAATTTAATGGATTTGTATTATGATTTGCATAACTTCTCCAATCAGTCAATTAATCAAATGATACAAACATCATACTTTAATGAGCAAGTAATATAAGTAAATGACAAATTATTTGGTGCTAATTTTTAATTGAACTTGACGTTACTTGAAAGTTAAATGACATGCTCACTCTGGTAATATACAAACTTATTACTCGTTAAACTTTATTAAGCGACAAACTAATTTGAACCTTCTCAAAGCAACCTACATAGACGCAGGTGCTGTTTTCCATATGCACTAAGATTTTTCGACACATTTCTTTTGTAATTCCTTCTTTTCTAGGTATTATGTGTTTTGACAAGAGTCCTTTGAAGTAATATTTATTTTTTTCTTGAAGGTAATTTTTTTTTGAAGTAATTTTTTCAAACATATTTATGAATAAGCCAAGTTTAATAATTTATTAGTTATATAAAGAATGGAATATTGTAACTTTGGATTGGTTGTTGATGGGAAAAGAAACATAATTGTATTACCATTGGATTTATGTTAAAAACGTAATGAATTTTTGACAATTTGAAAGCTTTACTTTTTTATAAATTGTTCTTATTATTATTTAATAATTACGTGACAGAATAAAATGAAATTTGTAATAGTTAATCTTATATGACTATGTTGAAAGCGTGTGTTAGAGAAGATCAGTGCTGCTCCTTTCCATGTTCATATCATTCCTATGTTTGAAGGTTAGGTGCTGAACATATTGAGTGCCACTCGGTCTGACAAAACTTTCCTAAACACCCAACTTTAAATTTTTTTATTAGTAATAATAATTTGGATAAAACAGGAGGTGTTAGGTTTTACTAACATTTTTACTCTATCACCACTTATAAGGCTATATATGTGTACAATCATATATATTTTGTCGAGTGGTTTTTGGTACAGGTATATTTGTATCAATGTCATTTTCAGTTATCTAAATATCATTGTCATTGGTTTCAGTTTCTCTGTGTATAGGTTGCACAGTTAAATGTCAGTAAGATTTTCATGTTCACTCAAATCACTTTCACTGCCCGATTTGACATCAATGTCATATAAATATTCAGTCACTTTTGGCACTAAATTCACTGTTCCTACTCTCATTTTCTAAAATATGTTTTAGTTATTCTGCTAATAGTTTCTTTTTAACATTAAATTGTTGCCTCTTTTAGCGAGATGGACTTGGGATTTCACTATCAGTCATTATGAAAATAACAGAAAAACTTTGGGACCACAAACAATTTTATAAAACTATGTATTCAGTTAATACGCTACATTAAAATTAACAGCTGAACTGAAAAGCCACCATAAGTAAAATGCATTCTATATGATTTATGGATAGGCTGCCATATAGTGCTAATGGCCCCTGATATAACTGCCTAGTGGCACCAATTGGTGGCCATGGTGCTTAACATGTTAACTCTACCAGTTCCTCGATACTGTTCCCAGCCACCATTCTGCTATTGGGCTCTAACTAAGGACGCATTCAGGCCTGGCAATCCATAAATGTAATTAACTACAGGTATACTCATTTACAAACAAATGATTGTTGCTGACTACTTGTTCCTAACCAAGAAAATTGCACTAGGTATCTGGCGATGCCAGAATATTGTACAAATCTAATAAACAGAATAATGAAAACTGTTTAGTAATAAATTTTAAGGAATTATTATATACTCCAGTACATACAATTAATTTTTTATTTTTAAAATCGGTAAGTCATTTTCTGGTGTGCTAACATACCAGTAAGATATAATGTATGTGTGTATCTAAATACATGTACCATTCTGAGCCAAAATTCAACTGTACTTTTTCCAATGTAATTTATTATTTTTGTAATAATCATCAGAATTATATTTCAATCACATCAAATTATTTACTGAAATTTTTTCTTTATAGTTTAATATTTATCGCATGAAAATAAACAAGAACAAAACAAAAGTAATGAAATGTAGTAGAAATAACAAAGATGGTCCACTGAATGTGAAAATGGGAGGAGAAAAGATTATGGAGGTAGAAGAATTTTGTTATTTGGGAAGTAAAATTACTAAAGATGGACGAAGCAGGAGCGATATAAAATGCCGAATAGCACAAGCTAAACGAGCCTTCAGTAAGAAATATAATTTGTTTACATCAAAAATGAATTTAAATGTCAGGAAAAGATTTTTGAAAGTGTATGTTTGGAGTGTCGCTTTATATGGAAGTGAAACTTGGACAATCGGAGTATCTGAGAAGAAAATATTAGAAGCTTTTGAAATGTGGTGCTATAGGAGAATGTTAAAAATCAGATGGGTGGATAAAGTGACAAATGAAGAGGTATTGCGGCAAATAGATGAAGAAAGTAGCATTTGGAAAAATATAGTTAAAAGAAGAGACAGACTTATAGGCCACATACTAAGGCATCCTGGAATAGTCGCTTTAATATTGGAAGGACAGGTAGAAGGGAAAAATTGTGTAGGCAGGCCACGTTTGGAGTATGTAAAACAAATTGTTGGGGATGTAGGATGTAGAGGGTATACTGAAATGAAACGACTAGCACTAGATAGGGAATCTTGGAGAGCTGCATCAAACCAGTCAAATGACTGAAGACAAAAAAAAAAGTTGAATATTAATCTTTTAATAATAAATCTTTAATTTATAATAACAGTAATAAATTTGCTATGATATTTCAATTAATTGATGAAATATTCACAGATAAAGGTAAATAAAAGACCTCTAGCTACCTCTCAATCAAAATTGAAATTTGTGATATTTAAAATGTTCAATTTTCTTTTTAAAAACTTTTTCCCCGTGAATTCTATTCCTTCTTTCTATTCATAGATCTTTTATTCAAAACTGAAAACATATACAGTGCATTCTTGGAAGCCAGTAAATAATCTTTAATATTGAAATTTTGAGTTTTGTTACTTATCAAGGTATACTGTGCCAATCGAACATACAAACCAAGCACTTGCATGATATACATTACATAGCATTATATTGGTTTTTGATCTGATTCCTGGTAACTTTTGTATTACTTTTTATTCCAAGCACCCATTTTTGAGAAACATGTAACATACCAAAAATAATTCTCTACAGAAAAGGATACAATAATTTGTTGCTTTAAACAAACTCTTCCACTTTTTTTTATGGCTGTGACATTGATAAAAGACATGAGTTACAGGAAATACCAATCAGTACGGCTTTTTCTGGAAGTGATGATGTTAAATAAATAAATACGTTATCCAGATCAAAATACAATAATTCATTACATAGAGATGAGCATATAAATATGTGATGGATTTTACATATACATGCTAGAGGGATTGTGAAGAAAATCTTTTGATAAATTCAAAACAACCTTTATTAATGCAAGTAGCGGATTAAAAAAGTTACCTTGTTTCTTTCTGTAGTAAAAAACAACCTAACTAAAGAAAGAATATGCCTGAATTATGGTTTAATTAATAAAATGCCCAAACTAAAGCACTTTACTTTTTATATTATTTATTTTTAAGGACCTATTTAAATTACAAAAAACATACCATTATAACATTTTCCTTTTGCATTTTTATAAAAACACAAAAAAAGAAAGTTAACTTTTCTTTTATGGTTTGTGATATTTCTAATCCGCAATAAAACTATAAAAAAAATTATCTCATGAACATTCTTTTAGTATGAAAGCATTACCTGTACTCATACACTCATAAAACTTTTCTTTATGTTTTGTACATTGTATAGGAGAAGGTGAGCAAGTCGAGGTAATTTCTTATACTAGTAATAAAAGTTTTTGTCATGGGCTATCAAAGTATATTATCCCATGTAATCAAATAGATTGTCAAAAAAATGTAAAAAATAAATTTAAATTTTGTGTCTGGATTCCAAGATCTGTTTATATGTTGAGAGTGAATGAAGTTCTTTTAGCTAGTTTTATAAGGCCGGCCTCCATGGCACGAGTGGCAACATCCCTGCCTTTCATCTGGAGGTCCTGGGTTCGAATCCCGGTCGGACATGACATTTTCACACATGCTACAAATCATTTATCTCATCCTCTGAAGCAATACTTATAAGAGGGAGTCTAGTATAATATTTTTAAGTAATTTGTAATACTTTTATCATTGGACGGTGATTAAACGTTGTAAGGAAGTATGATAAGATGTTAATTAAAAATGTATAAGTGAATTTCTTTTTTCATTAACTTCTCTCTTTCTTTTCAGTTGTTATTCAAAACTAATGAATTTATTAATTATATTTTTAAATATTATTAAATATTTTTGGCTATTTTTTAATTATACTAGTAAAACTGTTATAGTTAACACTAATTCAATATGATACAATTGTGGGCAGGAGAGATACCATAGATTTTTGATGGCGTACTGTTACTGAATTTATATGTGAAACAACATTAAATTTGATGGGACAAAAGTTCATATTTTAAGATGAATTTTTTCAGTTTGTTTATCAGAATTATTGGGATTTGGGAATAGTATAAACTAAAAAGCGCACATATCTCGTGTTTTTTTGGGTTATAAAAATATAAATGACAAGTTTATAGTTGTTTATATGAGTTCTTTATAGTATAATATGGAAAAAAAAAGTTTCAATTTACTATACAATATGATTTTTAAAAAATCTTAGCAGCTCAAGCTTAGGTGTTTTCAGTTGTAATATGGAGAGTATAGTTTAATTTTATTTTAAAAACTATTATTGTCATCTTATCTTCATGTTCCCTAGTTTTATGCAGTGCTGGCCTCTTAGATATTCTCATTTGAATTTATTCCCTAGTTAGTTCTCTGGTCACTAAAACCAATACTATAATTTATGGAAGATTTATGCCTTTATGTTTTTATTTTCTTCCTCAGAATAGTTTGAGGTAAACTGGTCCATATTTCTTTGGTTTGAAAAAGGATTTTATTAGCTTTAAATTAACCATAAGAAAATGTATTTGGCAGAATAACTTGCATAATTGTTTTTGTTATTAAACCAGAGGAGAAATTCCTTTCTTATACTCTTTAATTTAAGTATGGTTATATGTATGAGATAGCTCACTCGTACATGCAAACATGTGCACAGCACATGCACGTACCCAAAAAATCTATTTCTTAGAATATTGAGCGATTTGACAACTATTTACTTTTATCTAAATGTATAAAACCTAAAAAAAATCATTAATAAGTTTAATTAATTGTGGTTTTGGTTGAGAAGAAACATTTATATAATTGATTAATCACTAAATTTTACTTCTTATGTAATTCATCAAAATAAAATAAACTATTATTTTTTTCCAATAAGAAAAAAAAATAATTTATATAAATTTTGTTGCTACAGAAACATTATCAATAAATTTTCATTTTTATCACAAGATTTTCAAATGTCAAATATATAATACTTTTGGAATTTTAATTTTTTTTTTTAATCTTTTAATTTAGTTGTTACATTGCCACATGTACAGAAATTTTCAGTCTATTATATTAAGAAAGAAAAAAAAATGTATTATTGCTAATTTGACCATTGCTTATTGTTTAGATGAAGTAAAATGAAAAGAGGTGATTTATCCATTTTTATATAACAAATTTTGACAATAGATAATGTTATAAATAAATATATCAATAATATATACAAATAATAGTAATATAAATATTATATTAGCACAAGTGTATAAAATATTATCTTTGTAAATACATATAGTTTGCAAGGAGTTAATTAATGTTAAGAAAATATATTTACATTTAATTCATTGTACAATTTGTATAAGAAGAGAATTGCGATTTTTTTTTCAATGAATAGCTCCGGAATAAGATTTGTTAAGTAGTTAACCAATGTAAGAAAATTATATTTTGCACAGTTAAATCAGTACAAAGAACAACATATAGTTACATAAAGAACGTAAATTGTATGTGGTATTATGAGTATTAAAGATGTGTCTCTCCTTTTTTGTTTTTTTTTTGTCTTCAGTCATTTGACTGGTTTGATGCAGCTCTCCAAGATTCCCTATCCAGTGCTAGTCGTTTCACTTCAGTATACCCTCTACATCCTACATTCCTAACAATTTGTTTTACATATTCCAAATGTGGCCTGCCTACACAATTTTTTCCTTCTACCTGTCCTTCCAATATAAAGCGACTATTCCAGGATGCCTTAGTATGTGGCCTATAAGTCTGTCTCTTCTTTTAACTATATTTTTCCAAATGCTTCTTTCTTCATCTATTTGCCGCAATACCTCTTCATTTGTCACTTTATCCACCCGTCTGATTTTTAACATTCTCCTACAGCACCACATTTCAAAGCTTCTAATCTTTTCTTCTCAGATACTCCGATCGTCCAAGTTTCTTGGACATCCTTTTTTGTATGTATATATATATATATATGTTATTAAATCTTTTACGTAGAATTGTTTGATAGTCATAACATTAAACTCTCATTAAAAACTTTCTGCTGCGATAAAGTCTTTGTCTACGAAGTACTGCTTTAATTATACTCTTTTGTATTATAAATATTTTATTGAGGTGCATGTAAAAACACCACCTGATACTCTTATTCCATATTTGAGCACAGACTGTGCATATGAAGAATAATTTTTTTTAATAATGTTTTTATCTTTCAGTCCAATGATTTTATAACATTTAAAATGTGATATTTTAAGTCTTGACACAAGTCTTTAATATGTACTCTACTTTAGATATGGGTCATTGAAAACTAAGTATTTGACTTTTTTGACTATCTCCAAAAAGGACACTTGCATGATATGTGTTTTTATAAATAAATATATTGATTAATTATTCTCTCATATGTGAATGAATGGATTCTTCTATCATTATGACAGTTGCAAGCAGTTGTCATTTTTTATTTGGAGAGAAGGTATTAATACAATTTTTTTGAAATTTAAAATAAAAATATGCTGATTAAGCCATGATTTCACTGTCATAAATTTCATTTCAGCATTATAAATAACATCGTTCAAAGAAGTACTGCTAAACTCCAAAGTGTTGTTATCAATGAATGAAATATTACATCCTAACAAGTTTAATTTAAGTAAATTATGTATGTAAATTAGAAGTAGTATTGGTGACAAAACAGTGCCAAATTTTGTTAAAATATTTTAGCTGGTTTTATTATTTAAGATAAGAAACTGAACTTTCTTAAATAGCTGGTGAACAACTTTAACGATATGCCACAAAAATCTATATCATCTAATTTTTCCAATAATATTGAGTGTGGATGGTCAAAGTTTCTTATTTTGTATAAAATTATTAACTACGATTTTCACAAGTTTGGTTATAGTGTCTTCAGTGCTACAATTTTTTTGGAATTCAAATTGGTTATTGTGTATCATTTTATATTTATTAGATATTTAATAATTTGATTTTTTCCCCATTATTTTTAATAGGTTACTTAGGGAGCTAATATAGAATCGTAATTTGAAGGAAATTTTTTGTCTTTAGATTTGAATAAATGAATCACATTTGCAACTTTAAAATCAGATGGAAAATAGCCAATTTCAAATATTTAATTACTATAAACATCAACGGTTTTATAAGAAAAGATGCTATTCTTTCAAACGTATATTATTTATTTTACCAACAGCAGAGGCTGAGTTGTGTTTTAATGAGTAAATTATTTGAATGATTTCATTTGTATCTGTAGGTTTTGTATAAAACTAGTGACCAATGTTAAACTATGGACATAAGTGGGTAGGATTTAAAAGAGTATTTAAATTTTCATTTGATAGTTTCTGAGCATATGCCTTTCTCACTTGTGAAAAAAATTATTTAAAACATCAGGATCAACTTTTATATGATATGTGGTGTATATTTAATATCTAGCATCTTATTTTTACAGTCCTAAAATTTTTATTTTGTTGTTCCCTTTGTATGATAAAAGTTTTTTGTCGTAATAATTTAATTTAGCTATTTTAATTAGTTTATTAGGAAGATGTCTAAATTTATTATATTTTTGTTTGAATGTAATATTTAAAGATTGACCGTTAAAAACTTTATGCATTTTCTCCCATTTCCTTATAAAATTTATTAAGCCAGAAGTAATCCACTTTATTAAAGGTTTGTTTTTATTAGACACAGTTATTACATTTGACAGTTTTTATATAGTTTTATTGATAAAAGAGGTTATAACCAATTCTAAATTTGAAATCTCATAATTCAAGTTACCTTACATTTTCTCATTTTTCAGTTTTTAATTTTTCACTTAGCTTATTGTAGTCTATTTTGTCAAAGAAAGACTTTATTGGTAGGCTGTCAAGGACTACATCTGTACATCCAATGTGAAAAGTAGCACAAAAATGATCAGTAACATTCATTTTAAGTATCAACCCCAGAATGTTTTCTGGCTGAAAGTTCATATTCTTCAAGAGTATATGATCAATATATGTACTTGTATTATCACTTTAATCTATTTAGGTATTCATTAGAAACCTTTCCACCCTGATTGATGGCAATATTTACATCCCCAATCAGAACTATATTTTCATTTCTATTTACACTTTGTAAGTAAACTTCTAAAATAGTAAAGTTTCAACTACAGTAGAAGGAAACCTGTACACTGCAATCAAAGTGAGATAAACATTTGACCTTTCTAGCTCTAAAACGATGAAATGAATTTTAAGTTATTTTTACAGAGGATACTTCCCCTCTGATCATCCTGTTATAAGTCAGAAATGTAACACAGTCAAGATAGGTTTTCAAAGATGGGTGGGGATTTACATTAATACTTTTTCTAAAAGGGAGTGAAAGAAAAAGGTGGAAAGGTACTATAGTTCTTGTACAATAATTTAGTTCTTCACCCGTTGCATGCACGTAGATTAACATATCTCTCAATACAAAGAAGTACTGCATTAAAAATAACTTAAATGCTATAGGCTCACATAGATGGATGATTAACATACATGCATAGTTTACACTTACATATACTGGGGGATACGATAACAGTTAAACAACAAGTGGGAACTTACACATAGGGGCTCACCTGTCAATTGAGTGTAGATACCAAGTGTGTTTTAACACACTTTTGTGTGTATTTCTGTATCATCACAGAAATATTAGTCTCTTTTCTTTCAAAACAGTAAAAACAAAAATATTAAAAAAATAATAATAATAAATGAATGAGTTATAAAAAATTTGAAAAGCACAGTTTTACTTCACTACCAAGAAAATTTTATGTAAAAAATACCCTGTTAAAAAAAATATTGTTTGAAAAATTATTACGTTTTACGTGAGAAAATGCTTTTACAAAGCATTACAAAGTTATTAAGAAAGGGCAGAAAAACAAATTCTCATTCAAGATGCACCTACCTATGCAATAATTATATTGAAAAACAGTAACCATACTGTTAATAGACTTAAACATTTAAAAGTGAGATTATATAAAGTGTTATTGTACTCTGATCTGAATAAAGTATCTATTTTTTATTCTCCTCTCTTCTAGAGAAAGCAAAACTGATTGATCTCCTCTAGCTCAGTCCTTTGCCACAAAGAGTAAGAAAACATGACACAGTTTGTGTAAAGCAACAAATTAGTGTGTGTACCCTTTTCTGTTGATGATCATTGGAATTTATATACAGAAATCCAGTAGATCTTTCTTTTTCCTGTTTAGCCTCTGGTAATACCCTTCAGATAATACTTCAGAGGATGATTTGTATGAGTGTAAATGAAGTGTACAGTCTCAGTTCAACCATTCCTGAGATGTGTGATTAATTGAAACCCAACCACCAAAGAACACCGATATACATGATCTAGTATTCAAATCCATGTAAAAATAACTGACTTTACTAGGACTTGAACAGAATCCAGTAGAACTAAAGCTAACACACTACACTATCATTCAATCCCTGCTATTGGTTGGAACTCACCAATTTAAAATTGATGCAGAAATATATGTTGCAGTTATGTGACTTTCAGCAAACAGATCCCACAGCTGCTTTTTTTACTTGTGTGAATGTTTAAAAACAAAACTTATGTGGAAAACTGAGGTCTGACAGAAGGTTGCAACAATTATTTCCGATCTCAACAGCTACAAAGTGAGGAAATAGTAAAAAAAAAAAAAAGTTTAATAAATCATTTTTAAAATAAATGTTGCTATAAATTGTCTAAAAATGTAAATAAATTCTATGTATTGGGTATGTGAATACACGTGCATGTGCACACTCGTACGTACAGAATAATTAAAACACGTTATTTAAATTGTATGAACCAACGCAGCATCTGTGAAAATATTATAACTTTCAGTGCTTTTTGTTAAAAAATTAACAATGTTCTAAAGAATAAAATATTTTATTAAAAATGAATGAAGTAAATATATAATCTTCTTTTGGGTCAAATTTTTGTAATTCAATTCATTTTATATGTGTATAACTGTATAACACACATGTATATATGTGTGTCTGTTTAGTTTTCTAATTTGATGTATTGAAACAAGTAGAATGGGAATTAGTGTAAAACTTGTATTTCTGTAGCTAACAAATCTACTGTTGGTAGTCAATTGTGTCATTATTCTAATCATTAGATATAGCCGTGCGGCTGCTACTTCATACAGAATAAATTTGCTATTCATCTAAATTATTGGATAACATTTAAAATATTTGTTAATTCAGTATTGAGTCAGTTAAAACATTCAAGGACTTTCATGTGTTAATTTGAATACATAAAACATTTACGTAAACAAAAGTTATGATTTCAGTAATTTCCATCGGTTACAAACATCAGATATACTTTATGTTAACTTCTTCTACGTTCTCATATTAATATTATAATTATCATAAATAACTGGAACAGGAAAAGTATTCTTTTTGTACTAACTACGTAGTACATTTGATTTTTACTTGCATATTTTACTTGTAGCCTATAGAAATGAGTTTAAATTGAATATTGTGCATTTTGCAAGCTAATTCCCCCCAAAAAGAGATTTCTGCATTTTTGCTACTTTCTGAAATAAAAATCAAATTGTTCATCAATGTTTAAATCAGATATATTTATGACTCAGAAGGTTTTTTCAATTCTTTTAACTACTAAATGAGAAAAAAAATCATATTTGTATACTTTCTGAAAAAGAAATTCTTAATATTTCTTTAATAATTGTGTCTGATAGTTTTCGCAATGTATCGATAAACTTACAATTTGTTTGAAAATTATTTTCTCATTTCATTAAAAAAACCTGTAAAAATTAACATTTATTTAAACAAAGAATTTGAAACTGTTTATTCATGTTTTGTTAATTTTCATTACTTATAGAAATTATTAGTAAAATAATTATCTGGTCATCATATCAAGTATCTGAAATCATTATGAAATAATTTGATTAAGGATGAAAACAAATTATTTTATCAATGATGTTATTTTATTGTTTAAACAAAAGTAAATGTCAAAATCCTAATATTGCTCAGGAACGGCTGAGTGCTAATAATTTCAAATGAATAGATTGTAGGCAGTTCTGTGATTCAATAGATAAAATTATTATTTATAGTTAAAATAAATTTTTCTTAGCGTTTTCATAAAAAGGTTGTCATTCATGCATAATTCCATACAAACAGTGGAACGGGCAAATCCAGTTAATCTGATAATATTAAAATCTGAGAGATTATTGAATCGAAAGCATTGTTGCATTTTTTAGTATAAAAACTAAAGATGGTATGAAACTATAAACCATTATTAGCATTTAACCTATTTACAGTCACTTAAGTTATACACCAAATACAAACATAGGACTCGCTAAGAAAAGTTACTGCTCTCTTGCCTTACAATAAAAAAATCAATCTCAGTGGAGAATATTTTCCATTAATAAATACACAAAATCATTCAAAATATACTGAAATTCTTCCAGGCTGAATATGTAATTAAGTTATTTTACAGACGTGTGTGCATGCGCATGCACACACACACACACATGCACACATAAAGAGAGATAGATAGAAAAACATGGAGAGACAGAAGGTGGTGGTTTAAGATCCATTGTGTGACCCAGAATATTGTATTTAAGGGAGAAAAAAGGTATAATGCGTTCAATCTACTAATCCTTATGCAGAATTATCTTATCTATTCCTGAACTTATCTTCTAATATAGATGCAAAGGTTTTATTTGAAAAGGGGTATTAAGAAATGGTCTAATATTCTAAAGAAGTTCATTTATAAATATTAATGTGAACAAGAGATTGAAGACATTTATCTAGGCATCTAAAATTCTATATTTTAAGTAAAAGCCAACATTTTTTTTTAGATTTCTCTTAGTGGTTAATTGAAACTCAACCACCAACAAACACCAGTATCCATGATCTAGTAATCAAATCTGTATAAAAGGCAATTTAATTTTTATATGGATTTGATTACTAGATCGCGGATACCGGTGTTCTTTGGTGGTTGGGTTTCAATTAATAACCACACATCTAAGGAATGGTCAACTTGACTGTACAAGACTACACTTCATTTATATTCATACATATTCATCCTCATTCATCCTCTGAAGTAATATCTTATGATGGTTCCAGAGGTTAAACAGAAAAAGAGAGAGGGTTCTTTTGCCAGAAATTAAAATTTCAATCGCTATTTGTAGATTGTTAAATATCTTTAAAAATCTATCTAAAAAAAATCTTTAACCTTTATTAACTACTCTTTAATTCCATAATGACTTTCTTTTTCATTGCCAAGAAGTGTAGAAATATTTAAAGGTAATATTTAAAGATACATTGCCTGTAGGTAAGTGTATCTTTATTTATAAAATTTTATCTTACGTGGATAAAAGATTTTCAGTATTCATGTTTTTAATAAACAACATTTATTGCATTATCATTCAACCTATGCGTTCATAATCAATAAAATAGACTTCCAACCCATAAAAAAGTGCTCTGTTTGCAAACATTTGTTTTAAGTTCCATGTGATATTTAGTCAAACAGCTATTTCTTATTTTCAAACAATATTTTGCACTCTTAAAGTTTTATTTTTCCATTCAATATTCTGCTTTCTAAGTATGTATCAGTTAAACCTTAACTTATTTACACAGTTAACTTATTTGCATTATTTATAAAATCTACTTTGTTTTTTGCATTATTTTTATAATTTATTAATTCAAAATAATGTATTTTTATATTTGTTTAAAATAAAGTTGTATTCTATACTGCAAAAATTGTTGTTTTATAAAAATTTATGTTATTGATTTTTAAAAATTAGTATGCATTAACTACTGGTTTTTAATGTGATTTTTTAACTGTGGTAATTTATTTTTTATATATATGATTTTTTAAACATTATTTCAATATTACAGTGATAATAATATAAAATAAGTCAAAGTGTCCCTTAGGTCCTTTGCATTCCTATAAAATGGAAAGTCTTCTTTTATACAAGCCAAAATCAGACACTATAAAAACCTTACATGAGTAGGAGCATCAATAACTAGAGGTACATTACATAATGTTTATGTATAATTTCTCAATTACATTCAGTTTATTTAATATCTTCAACTTTACTGCATGAATTATTTGAAAATTTAATCTCTTATGATTTATTAGTAATGCCATGAGTCTTTCTTCACATTTTTATGATTTATTATTATAATTAATTATTTTACTTACATTTACAGGTAAACATACATTTGAACTATCAGAAAAAATATACTGGAGGATTGTATTGAGAAATTAAAAAAAAACATTATTCATAAAACTCCGTTATTTAATGCAATTAAGTAAACAAGATTAAAAAAAAAAAAAAAAATTAATTTTCTGACTTCCATGATTGAGTGGTATTGTCTGTTCCTCTAAATGTTCTGTCTATATTTGAATTCTGATCAGACAAAGCTTCTGTTTTATGTCGGAAAAATTATTCATTTGTGTGTTATATAACGGGTATAAATTATTTTATTCTGTATTTTAATGACATAAAATTTAATGTTAGTCTTGGTTTTTCATTATTATAAATAGTAATACCGTTAATCTAGTTTGTCTTGTATAATACAGAATTAAAAATTAATAAATGTCTTAGTACTTTTAAAAGAATTTTTTCAAGACATTCATTTAAAATATTTTTTCTAGCAGAAAAAGATTGTAAGTAGTGCCATTTATAATGGACAAATTTTTTTAAAATAATAGTTTACTGAATTGATGACTATGTTACGCAAGGATTTTTTCTTTGTTAAAATTTTTCGTTATTTCTGTTTTTTTTTTCAGTTATACCAGTAACGGTCGCTGCAATCTGAAGATAATATACATCATCAGCAAGGGCTCCCAGTTGCACTCAATACACCGGAAATGATGGAAACTGGAAACGGTGATGACCGGAAAAGAGAGAGTGTGCACGAGTTAACTACCAGAGACTGGGAACGTACAAGAGATCAGGAATTAGAACAACAAAAACGAGAACGTACTGGAGAATATGAAGATCGTTACGATTATCAGAACCCGAAACGTCAACAGTCTGCTTCACCCCCTCGAGACAGACAACATAGGTTACGTGAACACGGTAAAGTAAATGAACCGCATCCGATTGAGGCTTTTAAGACATCTCCTGGAGATATTGAATACGATACTAAAGATGATACGAGAAGTCGTGCTCTGTTAGATATAAAGAAAGGACCGTCAATCAAGAAAGAGAAGAAAGAAGAAAAAGATACCGTTATTGATAATTTTCCAGTTAAGGAAAAGAAACGTGATGGAAAAAAGAAGATAAAAAAGAAAGAAAAGAGGAAAAGAATTGACAAAGCAAAATATGAAGAGAAATATGTTACACCTGTTACCAAATTAATTAATATAAATGCGATTGAAGAAAAGCAACCTGAAGGAATTGTAAAAGAAAATGTCATGCCGATTCCAGTACCTCAACTTTCAAAATGGGAATCGGATTATGACTTGCAGAGCACTGAAGAAAATACCGGCAGTGAAAGCGGATGCATTTCTGGTGATGAAAAAATCGTGACGTCAGAAGTTCTTAAACGGGCAGAAAATTTCATTTTACAGAAAGGTATGTTTGCAATCCGTCGTTATGATAGCGATTCGAGTTCCTATACCGGTTCCGAATCATCGGTAGAAGTGCGTAAGAAACGGAAGAAAAAATTTTCAAAGAAGAAAACGAGAAAAAGAAAGCTCAATGATTGTAGTAGCGAATTTAACACGAAAGAAACTAGTTCATTGGATTCTGATGCCGAAAAAAAATAAAAATAGGAAATAAAAGTAAGAAAGGTAAATGTAAAAAATGGATAAGAATAATCATAAATAAGTTACCGGTAGGGTAGTTAACATACTGTTGTACTAAAAGAAGTCACATAAATTTATAATTTTCCTCTTAATAAAATCGCTTAAGTTTTTTTTAATAAGAGAGAAGACAATTATTATGAAACGAATTAATAAATGTACTGTTTGCTCTATAACCATTGTATTAAAGTATGTTTATATTCCCTTCTGTAGGTTAATTTTTATTGTACAACTAGTGTTTCGTGACAAATTTTTGTCAAAATCGATAGATAATGCTTGGTCACAGCCCTTTTTAAAAAAATTAATTAGTGTTTAGATTATCTCCCAGAATTATTTAATTTTTTGTAAAATTTTTGTACTTCAGTAATCCACTTGTATTTCAATTTTGTATGTTTTGGTAAGTTTTTATCATTTTTGGATTGGATTGTCTTTTTATCGATTTAAACACTTGTTTTACAAGTTTTTCTCAGAAAAAATTTCTATTGTGCATAAAATTAAATGTTTTTTTTCAGTTCACGATGAGTAACGATACAGATTTGGATTTTAATAAAAAAAATTGTGGAATCGTCAGATTGTAAGGATGTATTTTATCTAGTATCTAAATTATTACATCTCATTGTTTATTTACTCTTTTTTATGATATGTTTAACAACTTATTATATTTTTAAAGGTAGTATTAGTTATTAATTTTTTATTGCTTTTTACTGTTTATCTTTATTTATTAAATAAAACAATTGAAGTCCTTAAAAGATCGTCTTAAAAATGATAAAATATAAATAATTATTATTATGCCTTACACTTCCATTGTTTGTTGCTTCTAGTAGTATGTTTTCCAGTGAGATTAAAAATGTAATAATTAGGCGTTTAGAAACCGCAGAGTTAGTTAGAATTGTATTTTGAATGAAAGAGTTTAATGGTTTATTTATTTATTATTTTTTTGTTTAGAAGGACAATAGAGCCTTAGTGCTTGTGTTTAGACCGTATAAAAATAATTATGTATTAATTTTATTAAATAAGAAGTTTCTTGTATGAAAAAATGAATGAAATTAATTCACGAGTTTTAGAGAGATTAGTTTTCTTTTCTTTATTAGGGTGCACAATGAAGATTCGTTATTAGCGCCAGCGATTCTATAATATAGTAGTACAGCTACATGTACGTCGTCAAGTGTTACGGACATATAAACTAACAGATCACAATAATTATTAATACACGACCTTAAGAAACAACAAGACATTGGATAAAATGGTGGTGTTATTCCCTAGAATATTTCGGATGTTACCACCTAATTTAAATTTCCGACGTAATTACGCATAATAGACACAGTCCACAAATATGTGGTGTACCGTCAGTTGGTTGTAGCGAACATAAACAGGTGGATCAGTCTGAGTCATGAGATATCCATGAGTGAGTCTAGAGTGCCTTATTTGCAGACGGCAAAACAAACCTCTTCTCAACGGATACTCCTGTTCAAAAGAGCTCTATGGTGACACAATGTTCTAAATTTATTGTTAACGGTAGCACTCCATTCACTTTGCCACTCATCACAAACCACCCTCTTAAGAAAACATGAAATGATCGTTGAAAATTTTCAAGATCGTCAGAAACAATGCGATTAGTGAAAGGAGGCTGCAAACAAGCCTCTTTTGCCGTACTATCAGCGCGCTCATTGCCTGAAATTGCAATATGGCTGAGAATCCAGCTGAAGCTCTAATTAATCATCTCCTTGGCGTGACGAAGATGCCATTGTTTTCCAATCCAATCGGCAGTGGAGATTGTCCACTGCCGATGGACAATTTTTATTTTGCCGAAAAAAAATAAAAATAAGAAAGGTAAATCTAAAAAATGGATAAGAATAAGCATAAATAAGTTACCGGTAGGGTAGTTAACATACTGTTGTACTAAAAGAAGTCACATAAATTCATAATTTTTATTTTTATACATATAAAATTTCATAATTACATTCATAGAAATAGTAATTTCATGCTGTTGGAATTTTCTGCTGTTCACATAATTCTTCCAAAATATTCCTAAATAAAGTTCAGTGTTATAATCTTTAAGAGTTATATTTCCATTGCTACAATTACTAGATATTTAATACTGTATTTAACGATTATTTCTTTTCATTAATTGGCTTAAGTACACATTGCAGACGAATTTATTTATTTGATAGATGATTTTTTACAACAAAGTATATGTTATTTCAACCATTAGCATTCACTTTTAATTATATTAAACCATCAGTTTTAATTTATTTCTGCCTAGCTCATTGATATTCTGCATATATCGACTGATAGTACACAAATTAGTATTTTTAATATTACGGTATTATTATTTTGTATTATGCCTTTATGATGACTCAGCCCGGGGTGAATTCACAACCTCGACCTCAACTTCATCTTTATTGTCTTCTATGAAAATGTGAGAGTCCACAGGTTGTGCATAGTAAATGTGAAAGCTAGGAAAATTTATATGCACTAAAAGTAGGTTATTGAAGAATTTTTATGATCACAGTAAGAATAAGAAAAAACTGAAATTTAATTTTGTTAATGTTAATGGGATTTCCCATCTCTTATATTTGCCTACAACAATATTTTTCCATGGAGTACATTGACTTAATTATTCAGATAAGAAAATACATGTTTAATTTTGGCTTATTTGTTAAGAAGTGATTTCAGATTTGTTTATTAAATAATCAGGAATATGGAAATAAAAAAAATGTTTAATAATATCTGGTGTAATTTATTAAGTTTGCAAAGTATGAAAATCTTCATTACTTAATCAAACTTACAAGTACTAGTGCTAAAAAATAAAGAATACTTGTTTAGTATTGTAGAGTATAAATGAATAATTTAAAATATGAAAAGGAAAGAGTGCTTATTAGTGGTATAGTTTTGAAGTTCATATTTATCAATTTGTAGTAAAGAAATTTGAATACCTTAAATACCTGCAGGCAGCAAAAGATTCAAATACCAGCATATTATTGGGTGTGGAATTAATGTATTCTGTTAGTATGAAAATAATCATAGTTGGCTACCACATTCTATACAAAAGAAACAAAAAAAAAATTGCTTATTAGTCAGATTGGTAAAGCTTAATCTTTGTTATAAAATGGATGTCAAGAAATAAATCTGGATGCATAGTCTAATTTGATTTAATACGTAAATAATTGTATTAATATGTTTTTTAGTACACTGGATGACTTCTAATGGCAGACATTACTTTGTAGAAGAGCTCATCATATCATCTGTGTTTTGTCTGAAATCCTAATTTTATCTCTATTGTAAATTGTATTACTTACTTAAACTAAAAATATTTACATGTAAAATTTTATGTAATATTTGATTTAATATTTAAATAATTGTATTAATATATTTTTTTGTAAATCATATGACTTCTAATGGTAGACATTACTTTTTAGAAGAGCTCATCGTATCATCTATGTTTTGTCTGAGGCAAGTCACTTATGCCATGGCTGTGTTATTCCTGTCCCAAGTCTACTCTTTATCACCTTGCAGATTCCAATCTTCATCTTGTCTGTTTGCTTCATCCTCAAACAGACGCACCACATTTGTGCTCACTGTGACTGCCGACTATCATCACATATGGTGTGGTGTCAGTGCACCACATCCTTGTGGATTGTATCTGTTATGCGGCATTGTGTCACAAGTTTAAACTAGGAGTTAACATGCAAACAATTCTAGGGGAAACTGAAGTGTTATTTTCTGTTTTATGATTTCTTGAAGCCGTTTGTTAATATTCAAATATTTAAATTAGTAGTAGTATGTTCCACCAAATAGTCATGGCATTTGCTGTAATGCAGATTGCAATTTTATTTTTTTTGAGATAAATAATGTGATATATCTTTAATATTTTGTTTTATTTTGCTTTTGGAATGTGTTACAGGCTTTTTACTTTGAGGGCTTATTTTTCTTGTTGGGGTTTTAGTTTTTAATTAATTTTTAACCATCTGTTTTTTTTGTAGAACAAATATTTACCCAGGCGATAACATGAAATTTTTTTTACCCTGAAAAAACAAAAAACCAAAAAAAAACTTTGCCTACTTTCTCGTTCTACATATCGTTCCCCCTATTCCAGTGCAGTTGTAAGTATTCTACTTCTTCTAACCACATGTCCTAACCAGTTTAATTTTCTTTTGTATAATTTCTATGTAAGTGTTCTTTCTTGTTTAATTCTACTCATTACTTCCTCATTCTTCACTTTAACCATCCATCTTACTTTCTCCATCCTTCTCCATATTTCAAAAGCCACATATCTCAAAAATACACACATTTTATATATGTACACACATATATATCTCAAAAGCCACAGTCCAGTCCTTCTTCCTCATTCTCATTGGTCATGCTTCAGTTCCATTCAACAAGACACTCCATATATAGGATGTGGGAGAACTAAATAGTAAGGGAGTTATATATCTTACCACATGTATGCCTAATTTAATATCGGCTGATGACAACAGTAGCAGCTCAGATGTTGGCTGGAGCACAGTATACGTACAAGCTGGTACAAGCATCATCCCCGCCATGCAGATAACTGCGCAGTTCTCCCACCATAGCGGCACTGCGGCTCCACCATTCTCAGGCTCCAATAAAAGAGTGTGTATGAGATTGAATTTTCAATTCATTGTCGACCATCACCTGGAGAAGACCAAGCAGAAGATGAAAGAAGACAGAAGAAGTTCCCTGGCCAACATGGGACCTCCCGGAGGATGTCAATATCCCCGTCGGAGCAGCAGGCCTGGCCAACCCGCCCAGGGAGCCGCTGGACGCGGACGCTAACTTCCCGCTCCAGCTCGCCGGGCTTCAATCGGCCTGACCGGCGGACTCAGCAGCAGGAGCCGGCCCAGCGTGGGATCGCTCGGGTAGAACCGCCTCGGCCGCGCCGGGGAAAGACGACCCCTACGCCGACCCGACACAGGGCTCTGGAGGCCACCACCACTGCCATGCTGAAGTGGAAACCCAACTGCCACTGAGGGGGAGCCCTGCTTAATTTCAATGGACGAGCCGCAACTCCACGACTTCGCTAGAGACCAACTTCTGGACCCAGCAGTTCTTCTCAGAGCTAACGCAAAAAACGGCCCTTTTCAGGGCCATCATAAGGTTATTAATTACGAGTCGTTGAAGCAAATCAACAACAACAGCCCCATCTCAGGGCTACTACAAGGTTATTAAGGCCACGTGCTGTCGAAGCCATTCGGCAACAATCTATAATTCACTTGGAATTTATACTTTTATTTTTGTTCTATCTCCTTCATATTAAGTTATAATTCTAATAATATCTGTATCATTAATCACATGAAATAGTAAATGCTGCTGTTTTTTTACTTGTATTTATATTATTACTACTAATTTTATTGTAGAAGTCACTCTTGGTTTAGACTGTTTTCATATATTAGATTTTATCCTGTATTATTATTAACACTTAAACTTAGAGGGATATGACACATTTGTAAATTAATTCTTATTTATTTTATTTATGTATAATATCATTATGAGCAAATTTAATAATTTTAAAGAAATTACTTAACATTTGTATTGCAGTAGGATTTAAGTGTTTGTTACTATTCAAATGTTTGTTTTAAAAATTTTGTTGGACATGATTTGATATAAGTATTATTATTACTACAATAAGTTTAAAACAAATAGTTAATAAGTGAAAACTAATGAGAAGCAATGAAAACTTGAGTTTTTAGAATAATGGTATGTGCGTTCTACTGTTATTGAAATAAACTTTTAGCAGAAGCAAGACATCGTACACATAATGTAGTTTTTAGTAATTTATAAATAATTTAGTTATTTATAAGTTTTTTTTTTTGTATTATACATTCTTTTGTAATAATGAATGTTTGTTTTTTTGGATTTACTGCATTAACATCTCTTTCATAAATGTGTAAACATTGTAAAATAAAGTTAGGAAATTTTAAACTTTGGCTTTTTAAATTTTTTATTTTCAATTATTTTGTCTCATGATTTTAAAATATTACATCTTTTAAGAAAGAATTGATGATACAGTATGTCTAAAAATATTTTTCAAAATAAAACTTGAACATTCATTAGTATTATTAGAATATCTTCCTCATAATTTTACCTCTTAGAAGTTCATTTACCTGTCATTTGAAGTTAATCTGCCAAATTTTGTATAAAATGCAATAGTTTTTGTAACAGAATCATAATTATTTATATATAAAAGAAGATATATATTTAATCTTTACACACAAAAATTAAGGTATATAGATATTTACTATTTAAGGTATGTTATCAAAAACTATTAATATAAAAGGACTGAAGGGCATAATATTAGGGTAGAATATTATATCATACTTGAAAGGTCTGACCGCATTATGGTTTAAAAGGGTTCACTGGATTATGTACAAGATATGCTTTAAACCCTGAGGCTGTTTTACCTAAAAACCTCTGTTTACAATGAAACTTCCTATATTTTCCCCCTTTATATTTATACTCATGTGTAGACTCTATTTCATAACTGTCTTATATTTAGAACCACAACATTATACTGTTATCAATCAGTGTTTTGATAAGGAAATTTCCTTAAAATATTTCTGAATTGTAAAACTTTAATTTTTTAATAGAAGTAGGTCATGGGCATTAAAAGCTTTTGTATGAATACTTTTACTCAAAAAATCAAAGTTTCATTATTTTACTTATGTTTCAATCCCCTTTTTCTTCTTTAATTTTTATTACAAGAGTGCTTTTATAGAGTACCTTTTCTTGAATCAAATTATAAAAATAGATATGTTTATTTAAATTATTTAATGTTTTTTTTTTAGAAAATAAGAGAAAACAGAAAAATTATATTTCTAGTGGAATCTATTTTCTAAATTAAAACTTATTACCTACCTGTTTGCATGTATCCCTATCCGTTCAAACAGATTACAGTATTGGAACCAGATGGCAGTTGTTTGAAGGAATCAATAATTTAAAGGAATCTGATAAAGCATTTTATTAGTTCTAATTATTGAAAAATTTTGTTCTTTAATCACCATATTAAGTTCTGAAATAAATAATTATATGATGAAATTAGCCAGTAGTCTCTACAATTTACGTGTAATGTGAAGTACAAGTAAATGAATATGAATATGTAGTAAAAAAGCCAAATGTGTACACCATATGAATATCACTTTCAGTCGCATTATATATATATATATATATATATATATGTTTATTATTTGCCAAAAATCAAACTTTTTTTTTTTGGGAGTGAAAAACGCTTGTGCGTTATCATCGCCCGGAATTTTTTTAATAAAAAGGTAAAATAACACTAAAATAATAAAACTAAATAAGGCTTAAAACTAATACAAATTATATAATAAAAAATTTAAAACTAACTTAAAACAAAAGTTAAAAAAGTGAAATAAAACTCAAAACTAATATCACAGATGGAGTCTTTAAAGTATAAAAGCTAAAATAATAGAAAGGAAACTATATAAAATTTAACTAATTCCGATAGGGAGTGCAAATGACTCCCTACTCCGGAATAAAATCAAACTGTAGATCTCTCAGTTAATATAATTTTTTAAATGTTATGTTTTTTTAAATTTCAGTTTTGATTAATGTATTAAGCATGTGTAATCCATTTTTTATTGTTATATTTTAATATCACAATAAAAAATGACTAAATATATATGTGATGACTATCATATATATGATATTTAGCCATCATATATATGATGACTAAATGTATCAATCAATTTATTTTAATTTATTATAAAACAAATTAAAATATAACAATAAAAAATGGATTACATATGCTTAACACATTAAAGAAAACTGAAATTTAAAAAAAAATTAATATTTTTTAAAACAAGTAACATTTTATAAATTATATTTATTGAGAGATCTACAGTTTCATTTTATTATGTGATTTTTTGAAAATAATAAACACATGGCATATTGAAGATCATTTCTTTCTAAGTTTCCCTAGTACGTATAGCAGTACTACACATGACTTCTGTCAAGTTGACTGCAATCATAACCATTACGGCACTTAATAAACTTAATATTAGTTCTATTTTATAATGTATAAAATAATAATTAGATACATATTATTTTGGGCAATACTCTCTCATTTGTTATTAAGTGTATCTGTTTTTTGCATCATAAGAAACTTTTTTACTTGAGAGTAAAGGAAGCTAAAACTGTCTGTTGTGCAGAAGAGCCATTGGTTGGAAAGAATCTATTATATAAATAATAGTGGGTTTCAATGTCATATAATTTCTGCATGGAAGCTTTGTCATTTAAAAATTGTAATTGTATATTATGTTAATATTGTACATTATTTTTTCAGCAGTATGGAATTTGAATTTATTAATTTATAATATTGACAATTGTTCTATTTTTTACAAGATATGTTTATTTTATTTAAAGCAATCCAGATAGATTTCATTTAAATACTGAAACTTTTTTTTTTTCAAATTTTAAGAACTCATTTCGTTGTCATTTTTTTTACTGTGTATTATATTATTTTATATGCACTTTTTAATTATAGATGTTATCTTTGGATTTATTTTTATTAATTGTTTTAATTTTTTATTATTATATTGCAATTTTGTATCTAATTGTTTTGTTAGTACCATCTAGCAGTGTCTCATTGCTAATAATGCAGTAGGTAAAAAATTTAGTCTTAAACCCATGACCTTACTTATTAATTAATTATAAGTTATTTAATATTAGAGAATTAAGAAGGGAATTAAAAAAAAATTAATTAAAAACTACTTCAGTCTTGTTTTAAACATTTTCTTTTTAGCACAGGTTGCAATAATCTCTCCATGAACTTTGGCCTTACATAAGATGGTTTATATTCAAATAACTTTGTTTGAGTTTATAAACCCACTTTTTCCACTTCTTTTTTCATAATTATAAGTGTTTAAATATCTTTTAAAATCTGATGCCTACAACTAATTATTGATTCATAAATAAATAACGATGTAACCAACCTTCTTCATTAATTTTAAATCTAAAAGACTGTAAACACATTTCATTTCTGTGAATTATTCCTACATATATCTGTGATTTATTCTTATGCATATGCAATGGCTTCCTTCTATAGCCTTAAACCATTTTTAAATTTATTTAATATTTATGCTGTTATGCTGCTCAGGTTGATATTAATATTTATGTTTCTTCATAATATTTACATTTTTTTTTTTAAATATTCAATTGGTATTTATAAGTCGTTGGTATTATAAAGTTTATTGTATGTTCAATGATGTATGTTTTTTATTTTTATGTTTGAAGTTTTTTTTTACAGTTTTATTTATTTATATCTTTTGCATTAAAAATTTTATTAAGTCAATGATATTTATTGTATAAATTATACCATGTTCTATTGTACTAAGTTACTTTATTTTTTTTGTAAGAATATAATTAATTCTTTTTGAAACTACAACTTTTCTACTTTTAAAAAAAATGTTTTTAAAATTGTTTGCTATTTTTATATTTTTTTGTTTTTCAAACAAAAAAATATAAAGATATCATTGTGATATCTTCACAATGATAAAAATTACTGGAATTTAAATTTTAGAATCATTTAAGCCCACACAACATTTTTATGGTAACAATGTTTAAACAAATCTATAATATTGAAGTTCAAAATGACAAATCAGCAATATGTAACAGTAGTTGAATGAAAAAAAAAATTAAAAACATGGCTTTTGTAATATATTCTGTTTCTTTTTAGTTATCACCCAATAATTTTTCTTTAAAAATTAGAATAGAATAATTTAATATTTAGTGTAAATTCTTTTGTTTTAATTTTCAAGATAACTATGATATGAATATGAACTAAATCTTTTTTCATAAGAATAACTTTTTGATTCATAAGAATTTTATTTAGATCACTCCATTAACCTGATTTTTAATCTCCTGGAAGATAGGATATTATTTTGCATTCTGATGGGAGCTTTTTAGGTCTTTTTTTCATGCATATTTCAGTAATGGTCTTTCAGTATTTCTTTATTTTAAAATGATAAAAAATTATAAACATCACTTTCAAACTACTGGAACTTGTTCTTCTGAAATACCTCCTTTCAGAGTTATTTAGTACTGTCTTAATAAGTAGTGTGGTTGGTGGTTCCTCATATATAATAGTACTACTGAAGAGTTGCTGCTGCTAACTAGTTCAGAAAAGTCCTTTGGAATAACAAGTTCCATTAATTTGAAAGTGAGTTTTCTTTTTTTTATTGATGATTAATTCACCACATAATGTAATAAAGTAAATGCTTAAGTGAGGGAATATGGAATGAAAAATGCCATGCCTGACTGGGATTCAACCTGAGACTTGTGTTTGAAAGACTGAGTCATTACCATTCCATTAAGGAGGTTGAAGGTTGAGGTTTATAATTTTAGATTTTATTTTATGCTGTTCAACAATTTTATTTTCCTATTTGTTGTATATATTTTTTATTCTATGAACTATTTTCAACTATGAATAGTATTTTTAATGATATTGATATTAAATGTTGACACTGGACTGGGTTTCATTACTTTCTTTTATAAAGGATAAATTTAGTTTGTATAATAATTTGAGACTTGTTTTCAGAGAGATTCCTTTATAGCCCTTTCTGTGTACGTTTTTGACTCTACTATAATTATTTTTACAAATTTTTTTATCTGAAACTTAGTCTTTTTATAGTCATGTTTGATATGATTTATTTTTTCATTTTTACTTTTTTTTAGAAGATTTAGATTTTTCTGATGGGGAGTCTTATTTTTTAAGACTTTGGGGGTTGGCGACCCCACGGCCCTAGCCTCTGCAACTTCTCTTCCCACTATACACAGAGCTGCAGAACACTTTACACTATACACAAACAATACACCAAGAACACTACAAATTACAACATTTACCTTTATACAACTACACAACATCCTACACTATTTCTTCTTACAATTACACTACCGGTGGAGTTGAGAGATCTTATGGAACACAACCATAACCCTAGGTGGAAATTATCATGCTGATGGTTGAATGGTTCTATGTAGTGAGTCTTGAATGAATTCCTCTGGGTACCTGGATGAACCCAGTTGTATTTAGTTCTAGTTCCAATCTGCGCTCTACTGAAGTGGTCTGTTATATTGCTGGTATTCATGGGACCAGAATTATTAGTCCACAAGAAAATCCTTTGATGGTTGGTTGTCCACCTGAAAAAACCACCAAAAACAGCCTTGTGAAAAGGTCCCGATCAGCTTTGTCTGATGAGAATATAAGTAACATGGAACACAAAGTAAACTGTGACGCACCATGTCCACAAATTAAAAATATTAGATTTGTTGTTATGCAAAATATTCAGGAAGGTGGCCCCCTTCACAAGGTCTCGCCCTTCCTGATCAACAAGGTAGTAACAAGATCATGTGGCTCACCGAAGAACATCAAAAAATTAAGAGATAGATCGATATTAATTGAAACTCATAATGATGAACATAGTCGATCTTTCTTACGTATTACTAATATGGGCAGTGTAAATGTAAGTATGATGTGCCACAAAACTTTAAGGACTAGCCGGGGAGTAATTTTTTGCAGGGATCTTATGAAGCTGGACGTAACAGAAATAGCTGATGAGCTACGAACCCAAGAAATTGTAAATAGCTGATAATTATGAACCCAAGAAATTGTAGATGTGAAATGTATAATGAAACGGCAGAATGGAAGGGAAGAACCAACACCTTCTCTTATACTAACATCTAATTTCCCGGTACCACCAGAGAAGATTAAAGTGGGTTACCCGTGGTTCAAGTATGTTCATTCATACCCAACCCAAGTCAGTGTTTCAAATTCCAAGGATGTGGTCACATTACAGTATCTTGCTCGAAAACGGAGATCTGTGCTCGATGTGCTAAGGAAGGCCACAATGACACTAACTGCCAAGAAGATGAAAAAGGTGCAAACTGCGATGTTACATACATACATACATATTACATACAGCCCGCTCCCAAGATTGCCCAACTTTTAAAGAAGAAAAGGCAATTCTCAGAATCTCTACTGAGCAGAAGCTATTTTTTCCGGCTGCACACAGAGAATATAAAAAGAAAATTAACTCATGAAACCTGGTTAAACCAGGTTCCGTGGTTACACTGCTACATCAAAACAAGCTCCTGTAAATGTAGGTAATCAGCAATGTGGATCCTGCAATGAGCCAAACAAACTTATTCAGATGTTATCTGACCAAGTTGCTTCACTTACAGCCACTATTTCAAGCTGACTAAAATGAACAGAAAGTTGTTAGCTGCAGTTAGTGAAGCCAACAGTGGGATCCCAAGTTTCTGTCCCCAAAGTTTTACCTGTATGGGCAGGAGTAAACACAGTTAGTGGTAAGCCATTTAATAAGCTCCCTGTTAATAGAGCACTCACAACCATCCCCCCTGTCTGGGATTTCATCTATGACATCCCATCTTTCAAAATCTCCTCTTCCATCGCCTCATTTACTGGAGGATATAGTTTGAGGAACTGCCTGATCCCAGAACTTCGGAGTTCTTTAAAATAAAAAGAACAATAAAGAATTAGTTGTAGGATCACCTACAACTAATTTTTTTCATATTTGCCTGCAATTGTATATCTATATCTACCTTTACTTATGAATATTATTCAGTGCTTCCAAGGAACAAATCTTCTACAACAAAATCCAGTAACACTCAGAGTTTATTATTGTGAGAAATACAACTGTCTAATAGACAGTATAGAGAGTGGTGGAGTTGCTAGTTTCTTGCGGAATGAGGTGTCGGCTACAAGGATACTACTAGCTACCCTTATTCCTGTTGTTGCTGTGAAGGTCTCTATCCCCTCCAAGTTCAGTATCTATCACCGAACTGAGTTCAATGCATTTGGGTTCAATGGGTCCTACACATTCATGTCCTTATCATCTGGTACATTGTCCAACATCGATCTCTCTGTATGCTCAGCAAGTTTACTTCTTCATCTTAATTGGACTGTCTGTGATGACTTTCATGGCAGTGATTGCAGGCCAATTATCGCTTTTCGTGTCATCTGTGAAGTGAAAAAATTGCCACAGAGATGGATTGTTAGAAAAGCGGATTGGAACGGATACCTTAAAGGCTTCCCATCACAGTATAACGATGACGCAGATGTCCTTGATCTACTTTCCTTTTTTACGTCCCTGGTAATTGAGAATGCTAATTAATATATCCCACAAACATCAGGAAACCCTAGATGTCCTTCCGTTCCTTGGTGGAATGATGATTGCCATCGAATGACAATGATGAAGAAATCGATGACAGGCATTACGCAAATTTAACTGCAGGACTGCAACTGAACATCTAAATTTGTACTGTAGGGATAAAGTGCTATTTCATCGAGTATTCTTGGATGCTAAGAGGAAGCCATGGATGAAATACATCAACACTATCTTGCACACTACTCCCACATCTACTGTGTGGAAAAAGATCTGTGCAATCTATTCTCAGACTTATTCATGAAGGAGAACTCCTTTCATCATCTTCTAGAGTGGCAACTACCTTAGCAAATTCTTTCTGCTCAGTGTATGTCACTTCATCATATAGTAATTAATATATTTCAGAGGTGCAAGATACAGATGTCAGTTTATCATTAAACATTAGTGATTCGATCGGTGAATTAAATGCTTCTCCATTCACTTTCAACCAGTTGTCACACACACTTAAAAACTCACATGACATCTCTCTGTACCTGATATCATTCGCCTCGGTATGCTGTCACACTTTCTTGATTCAGCCCTGCAGCATCTATTGAGCATTTATAATGGTTTATTCTCCAACAAGTCTTCCCACCTGTCTGGTCAGAAACCATTATTGTACCATTAAACCTTGTAAAGACAAAGTAAGCTATCACCCTATCTCCCTGACAAGCGATTTGAGAATGGTGAACCGCAGACTTACATGGCCTTTAGACAGACATTGCCTTTTAACTCCAGAGCAGTGTGGTTTCTGACAAGGATGATCTTCTATTGACCATTTAGTGTCATTGAAAACAGCTATTCAAAATGCTTTCCTACTACTCCTCCAGCACCGCGTTGCTATCTTCCTTGATAACAAACAGGTCCTGGAGAATGTGGTTTTCTAAACACCCTCAAAGAATGGGGAGTCAAGGGCGTTATGCTTGCTTTTATTAGGGGTTTTTTAAATGACTGAACTTTCCGTGTTCATAATGGAAATTCTTTATCGGGAGCATCACCATGAGGAATGGAATGCCTCAAGGAAATGAATTAAGTGCCACCTTGTTTGCTATAGCCGTTAACAGTGTTACTAAATGTGTACAGCCACCTGTTTCATGTTTTTTATTTTTTGATAATTTTGCTATGTATATTACGTACCATTCAACACCCACAACAAACTACTACAGAACACTATATCTCACCTTGAAGCTTGGTCCAAGGTTACTGGCTTCACCTTTTCACCTGAGAAAAGAAAATGTGTAATCTTTTTAAAAGGTCTTGCAAGACCCTTTTATTCCGCAAATTTTTCTCAATGGAGAGCTAATTTCTATCTCTCCTGATGTTAAGTTTTTAGGTTTATTTTTTATTAGCCATCTTACGTGGATCAAACTTATCAAACAATTAAAAATTAAATGTTCCAAACTTCTAGATATGCTGTGAGTCCTTAGTAACACCACTCGGGGGAGCCGATCAGTCATGTATGTTGTATTTTTATTATTCCTTTGTTCCCGTATTGATTATGGTTGATTATGGTATTGATTATGTCGCCCACTCTTCAGCGCATCATACTGCACTGAAGATGTTGGATGTTATGCATCATGCTTTTCTTCATCTTGTTACAGGTGCTTTTAGATCAAGCCCTGTCACTAGCTAACTTGTTGAGTGCGGTGAACCATCACTTTGGGATAGATGCGACCAACTTCTAGCATCTTACTTTGCCCCTCTTAAAGAGCAACCAAATCACCCAGTTTTTAACGCAGTTCTTGCGAATCCTAATTTACAAAGGTATGAAAACCATCCATGTTATACTGCATCTATGGGTGCAGTGTAACTTGGCACCAGCATTTACTACTACTAGTAGTAAATGTTGACTCGCCTTCTATCTTCTTTTTTTCCAACATTGTTCATATCCTTTGTTGAGAATTACCCTTATAAATTTTATATTTGACCTTACGATATACAACAAAGAATCAACACCACCTATCGTCTTTAAGCAAGTGTTTTTCCATATTCTCTCCGAGACAAACCCAGATCTAATAATATACACAGATGGATCGAAACAGAATAATACCATTGGATGCACATTTTTTGTTAATGGCAGAACCTAAATGTTTGGTTTACCTAATATTATAAGTGTATTTACAGCTGAACTGTATGCTATCAATAAGGCTTTAAATATGGTTAACTAAAAATATCACCATATCCTTATCTGCAGTACACGTGCTGTGCTCTCTAAGCTTTAGAAGATTTGTATTCTAAACATCCTCTCGTTACCAAGATCTATAATACAATTGCTGAGTTGAACCATCGCAACACACAAGTGAATTTCTGCTAGATCCCTAACTACATAGAAATTCTGCATAATGAATGTGCAGATTCTGCTGCTAATGATGCATGTAGTTAACTGTCCTTCACCGCTCGTAATACTACATCTGACTTTATTAATTGTATAAAACACACTATTTGTGCAAAGTTGCACGGTGACTGAATTGCTATAGTTGGTAACAAACATCAACGTATAAAAGACACTATGTTACTATGAGCCTCCTCATGTAGAACAGTTCAAGAAATACAAGTTATTACCAAAACTGGCATTCTGAGAGTGATTGATATATCTAGTATATTTTTCAAGCTAACAATTTCTTATTATTGACTGGGTTAACTGCAACAGTCATTCTACATTTCCATGAGAATCCAGACTCTTGCCAGGTCTCAAATTTGATTCCCAGCAATGAATTTTCATGGAAGGTAAAATATTTTTCAAAGTCACCCTATTAATAAGAACTTCAGAAAGGAAATTTTTCTTCTTTTGTTTTAACCAATTTTTTCATTTTATTAATAATTTTCTTCATTTTTACCTTGATTACATTTTTTAAACTTATTTTTTTTATACAGTTGTAAACTTTTGAAAGTAAATTACTATTTTTTTGTTATTATTTGATATGCCAGTAAGATAAATAAAGAGGGATATTCATTATTATTATTAATTGATATTTTGTATAACAAATTTATTTATTACAAAAAGGATTATGATTACTGTTATCAGTATGAAAAGAATTAATTTACTAAATATTAAAAAAGTTTAATGATTAAGCCATCCATATATTTAACAGTTTCATATTAAATTTTCATATATAGCAACTCATTATAAAGGTATTTCAATAGACGTTGAACTATAACAGTAAATTTTTTTCATCATAGATTTGTGCCCATGCTTAAAGTTTAAATACTGTACTGCTGTTGTTATCAGCACAGTCACAATATCTTTATTATAATAATTCAACAGAGAAATGTTTGACCTGTTTTACAGTTATGTTGCATTATTAAATTCCTTGAATACTGAGAGAGTGAGACAAAATTCTCACATCATATGGTTACTAAAAAGGGGATTCCTTCTGCTGTGAAATACATTATTTTACAACTACCTATTTTGTAGACTCTAGTTTTCCACAAAATATTTTGTTACGGAAACACACACACACACACACACACACACACACGCACACACAAAAGCATCCATTAGTTACTGACATTGGTAGGAGCTTCACTTTTTGGAAAAAACAGATAGAATTGATCTATCTGTTGTTAGCTTGGTTGCTGACAAAAAAAGCCTATGTAAATTTTTTTCACATTCAAAATGCTAATTCTGACCAAGATTTCAGTCCTGGTATGTCAATGATAACCATCCTTATATATAAATGGTAGAAATATTGACACTTTACCACAGACGTTGGTAGAAATGTGACCAAATTATACACTAGTTTTCATTTCAAATTTTCATTCATATTCTACATATCATATTTGAATTAATTTCCATAACTAGACACAGCCTTTTTAAACATAGAAAATATCATGGGATGACCATTTGTATAACACAAAAACCTATAATACTAAAATAAACATCTTAATTAATGCATTGTAAAATAACACAACAAAGTAATGCAATGTAGTAGAAATAATGAAGATGAACCACTGAATATAAAAATAGGTTGAGAAAAGATTATGGAGGTAGAAGAATTTTGTTATTTGGGAAGTAGAATTGCTAAAGATGGACAAAGCAGGAGCAATATAAAATTCCGAATAGCACAGGTGAAATGAGCCTTCATTCAGAAATATAATTTGTATATATCAAAAATTAATATAAACGTAAAGAAAACATTTTTAAAAGTATTTAAAGTGTAGCTTTATATAGAAGTGAAACTTGGACGATCAGAGTATCTGAGAAGAAAAGATTAGAAGCTTTTGAAATGTGGTGCTGTAGTAGAATGTTAAAAATCAGATGGGTGGATAAAGTGACAAATGAAAAGGTGTTGCGGCAAATTGGTGAAGAAAGAAGCATTTGGAAAAATATAGTTAAAAGAAGAGACAGACTTATAGGCCACATATTAAGGCATCCTGGAATAGTTGCTTTAATATTGGAGGGACAGGTAGAAGGGAAAAATTGTGCAGGCAGGCAACATTTGGAATATGTAAAAAAAAATTGTTAGATCTGTAGGAGGTATATCGAAATGAAACGACTGGCTCTAGATAGGGAATCTTGGAGAGCTGCATCAAATCAGTCAAATGACTGAAGACAAAAAAAATTTAATATTTATCATATATGTTGAATTATGTCAATAATGTCATTGTTTATTAAGATTACATAAGTCTTTAAGGGATTATTTTTATGTTTTAAAATTCCATTAGGTTTTATGACCATTACTTGGTATCCGATCAAATCGGTAATCACATATTATGTTTAATTTTCTTAACATGCATATATATATATATATATATATATATATATATATCAGTAACATATTATCTTACTCACAATTCATATTCTTACGTTATTGGTTCCTTTTCAGTGTCTGTTGAAATTAAAAAGTTGTACATTTTTCTAATTTTAAATTGAACATTTATTTTAAAAATCTGCAGATGACACAAATAAATTTTGTTATGGTTTTTAAGTTGTAGGACTCAACATTCTCACATTCTTAGTATAGGGAAGATCTTCCATAGATTCATTCAGGAATATTTTACATTTAGCTATTTCACAATAATTTATCTCATGTTTTGGCAGTTTTATGGCAAATTTAAAAAAAAAAAATTATTAAAAGTTAATTTTTCTACCATTTTGGGGTTACACTTGATTTACAAAATTGATATTTATATATTTTATGCATTTTAGTAAACCGTACAGTAGTGCTTTTGAACCAACTTGATAGCTAACACAGTTATTGAGTAATGATTTTACAAAATTTTAATTTTTCCAGCCATTTTGAGGTGAACCCGACAGCAAATCATGGGCATTCATGCACTTTTGTAATCCTCTAATGATACTTAATCTGAGTCTGAAATTGAAATCAAAATCTGGGACAAAAAGACATACACATACATTTTGAATCAATAACAAACTGTTCATTCACTGAGAATATAAATGATAAAAAAGGAACATTAAAATCATAAAATAAGCATATGATTTAAGAACAAAAGCGAAGTAAGAAAAAATAAAATTAAAAAGAAATTATATAAAAAGATACAAGATAAATGAAAGAGATTAGAAATAAGAGACAGAAGCATAATAAAAAGATTAAAATGTATCAACATACATAGAGCAAATGCAAAATAAAAATTATTAAGAAAAGAATGCTATTTAAAATATTATATACTCCACTGCATTCTGAATGCACAAGAAATTTACTGTTTACTAATTAAAAAAAAATAAAATTAATAGGTAAAGTGAATGACAAACTGATATAAAATATGAACCTTGGTTTTATATATACTCATATATTACAGTGTAAGTAAAATATATCATGTATATCACAGAGAGAGCTGATATATATTATATTACATCATGGTGTAGGGAAAGGTGGATTTGGAGTCATATTTCTACTCATCATGAGGACTCACTTTAGTCAATATGAGCATTTTATGCATTGAAAAAATTAACATTATTACAACAAAAAATAAATGATACACCTTTAAATTAAATTTAATTCTATTATATCATATAGATACTAAAATAAGATCTCATGAAAACTTCAATTTACAAAAGAAAATTGATAAATTTACATATAGAATATTTTAAAAGATGTCATAATGATTTCTTCTTTACTTCAATATAGCAGTCTTAGGTTCTATAACAAATTACACCAATTTTTTTTTTAGGTTAATCATAACAAATTAGATATATAAAAATACAAATACAGTTAATTATTGGAGAAAGATTAGTTAGATAATTTCCAGCCAGTTGCAAATCCTTACAGGTAAACTGACCAGAGGATCAAGTTTAACTGTCAGGACCTGTTAGAGGATCATCCTCTAACTTTGAAAATGAGTAAAATAATAATATGAGAAAAAATGGGTGAAATCTGTTCTCAGGTGGCTCTTACGTTTTGGAGGAAAAGTGATGCTATAGCCAACATTAAATTTGTTCAATACTGTTCAATGATTATTAATATCTGCTTCTATTCTGGATAAAAATGAACTGAAAATTATCATTACACAGAGATCTTGAAGTGTATTTTAGGAAGATTGCTTTGCTTGTACCATAATAATTGTTTTATGTGTAGATAGTCCTTTTTGGAAATTTATTCCTTCTCATTTTCATTGATTTGTTATTCCCCAGTTTCAGTTTTGTGTGTTAATCAATTATCAATTAATCAATAATTATTATATCAATCAATATGCTAAGAATGTGACGACCTCATATTCTCAGCATAGGGGGAGATCTTCCATAGGTTCATTCAGGAATGCTTTCTGTTTAGTTATTTCACAATAAGCCATAACTAAACTGGCTAATGGATAAAGCTAAGAGGCTACTGATAACTTTAAAGGTAAAAATTTTTATAAGGTAAAGCATATAAAGTAAAAGGCTTGTTTTATGTTTGGCAGTAAGTTAATAGTAATCACACCGGGTTTTGGTTACTGGAACTTTTTTTGGACAACTTGTCCAGAGACAGGAAGAAATAACTAAACTGTCAAAATGTGATTGATTTATGGTCTGTTGTAAGGCAGTATAAGATTGATAAAGTAAAAATCTTTTAAAGCAAAGCTAGAATGAAAATATAGAATAAGATTTTTCATAAAATTTACCTTTTAAATAAAGCAATACATTCATTTCTATTTATTTAAAATTCTTTATTTCTTATATCTTAGTTTGTTAAACAGAATTTTAAATTACACTAATACTTCTTGTTTTACAGTTACATAATTTATTTACATTACTTTATATTCTCTTTAGCCTTATTATTTATTTTATATATTTGGTTCGGTTACCTGAACAAAATTTAAATTAAGTTTATTATTCAATTTAGATTACACGTAACTAACTACCATATTTATGAATACAAAACCTTATTTAAACCTTCTGCTTTATTTTATTTTTAACAAACACATAGCCATAGCCAATCTGTTTTGAATTTTAAATTTAATGTAATAAAAAATTCCTGAACATACTAATCTGTGATTAAAAATTAACTTATTTATTTACTTTATTTATATTCTTCTATTCTGTCAGGAAGTTAATTTATATGTTTTATAATTGAAAAATTATTTGTTCTTTTTATAAGTAAATACTATACAAATAAAGATGTTTCATGAAGCAGATCCGTAATAATTACAGAAATAGAAATATTTAAACATAGTTATTTGTGGTTTTTAATATTGGTTTTATAGTATAGAAGTGATTTTTAGGCAGACACTATATTTTATTGCATCACTAACATTTAAGAAGTTTTTCTTGAATTTGAGACAGTTCATGTCGTCTATATATATATATATATATCCAAATTATACAAATATATGGAAAAAATAATTACACAGAGAAAACTATACAGTTGCTTTGCACAAAAGATTATTTAAACATCGATTTGTATTGCAAGACACTGGGGACAACACGCAAACTTTAGAGAGCAATATTAACCGCATCCCAACTCATCGCTGGTCTGATAGTAACTGAAATATAAAACAAAATAAATCCCAACAAATATTTCATACTTTAATTTAAATTTTAGTATTTTTGTATTCAAGGTGCCTCATTATATATGAGAAATAAAAAAAATCATTTGGGGGAGGAGGAGTTTAAATTTTTATTGATAGATATATTTTTCTCCTTTTAATTTTTGTAAAGTAAGTGACAAATGTCGGTTCTCCGATGATAGCTACTCTGATTTTTCATCCAGAAGGTTCTGGGGTTGAGTCCCGATCAGGCTTGGAATTTTTCATACACAAAAATTTAACTTCATCAGTTATTTTTAGATAACTGCCAATTGCTGTATGTGAAAGTAAAAACGAGAGAAAAGTATTATACGTGTAATAACGACAATGTTTAAACGGTTTCATAGTTGATAGAAATAAAATTATGAATTTTTATATTTTAATTGGTATTTAAGTTATTTATTATGAACAGTAGCAGTTGCTTTAACAAAAATAACTTACACGTTATATTACAACACAGGATGAAGTATCAGTTCTTACACAAGACTGTAGAAAACATTTAACATTGAATTAAATGTGTTTTAAAGCTATTGCTGACCGGATATGAACTACAAGACTTGTTTGATTCGGTTGCGACCTTTCCCAGCATACTTTAACTTGTTAAACATGTAACACTTTCTTTAATTCATTCATGATTATCGTTTTTATATCAATATGAAAACACGACTAAAGTAACGAATCAAAACCTTAATTCCCTTTTTAAATAAAATTGTGTTACGATAATGATAGTTTTAAAAAATCCGTTTTTTTAAATTCATTATAATTAAAAAATTAATATTCACACTTTATTTATACATATGAGGCCCAACAATGATTATATATCCAGTTTTTTTTACTAATTTTTCGAAGAAAACACGGTATTACTTTCGGTCACATACTTTGATGGTGGGTGGGAGGGAAAATGAAATTTTCTTTATGTTTTGAGATATGAGGAATAAGAAAATATCATTCACTTAAAATTTAATTTCCTTGTGTAAATATATATGTAGGCCTATGTATAAAATTTGCGGCTTGAAAATACAAAACTTCTAAAACAATTTCATTGAAATCTAGATATGGTGTAGTAGTGTATCTGAAGTTCTACATATGAGAATTTGATGAAGATTAGTTGTGTCGTTCTTGAGTTATGCTCAATTTTAGATCCACAACAGACATCATAACCTCAATCTTAGGTATTGATTTTGCCACCTGTTGTAATTGAGGGTAAAATTATATTTGCTTTACTTTTTGAGGTATTAAGATTACAAAAATACCATGCACGTATACATTTTTCTGACTCGAAAATCTTCAAAACTAGTAGATAAATTTCATTAAATTAAATTTTTAATGTCGACAGAAGACAACATAACCTGAATTTGAGCTTATGTTGTATTTTTCATACGCGCTTATGCAGTGAATCACAGTGGTGAGTTAGTTTAAACTTGATGCTTGCGTGTAGTAGGGTTTACTCGTTAATCAAACGTTTGCAGTCTGAAAATCAGTACGTTTTCGACTGCGAAATAGTGAGGGCATCAGAAATGATAAGTCGGTCTTCTTGCGCAGAACTGCGTAAAGCTTTTTTTATTTAAAAAATGTTGATATTTGTGGAAGCCCTAAGAGATGATATAATATTTAAGTATTAAAGACACATTGTATTATTAATCTATATAAACTAAAGGAGGAGATTCTCAATTCGATTCATGTATATTTTTACTTTCTTGTACGAAGTAAAGGAAGTATTGTAATCTTGAAACATTTCGGTTTTCAGATTTCAACGGAAATATCCATTTTGACCATCCCTGAACCTATTCAGACTAGTTTCGGCGTGAAGCTGTACGTACGTATATATATGTATGTACGTACAAACGTATCTCGCATAACTGAAAAACGATTTGCCGTAGGATATTGAAGTTTTGAATTTAGAACTGTTGTAACATCTAGTTGTGCACATTCCCTCTTGATTGTAATCGACTGAATGAAAAGTGGCCAAAAAAGCCCAGAATCCATGCAAATTTAGATTTTGTACTTTTTCTTAACTGCTGTAATAAGCCATAACGGAGAGCTTTTCAACGACATATCAAAAGTGGTACTTATTTTCATTGGTTCCAGAGTTATAGCCAAATGAAATTTTAATTAATGAAATATTAGGATCTTACAAGGGGAAGGCACATTGGTTTGAATCAGACTTCATCTCCTTTTTTTAAAGTTTTTTTTTAATTTAAATATATTGATTTGTTAATTTTTTTAATTAACCTCTAATTGTAAAAAAAAATTACAATAATAATTCACTAATAACAATTAAAAAAAAAAAAAAAATGAAAAAATATCAGAAGTTATTAATGAAATAAAATTTTATTCACTTTTCATTAAAAAAAAAAAAATGTGTATATATAATTTAATAGGCATACTAGTGGTGTCCACATCAGATTTGATGAAAATTCTGATTATTCGTTTTTGTTTTCATTTTGTTGATGGTTACATCGTAATAATATAAAAATATAGACTTTTTACACGGATTTGAATACTAGATCGTGGATACCGGTGTTCTTTGGTGGTTGGGTTTCAATTAACCATACATCTCAGGAATGGTCGAACTGAGACTATACAAGACTACATTTCATTGTCTTCATTTACACTTATACATAACATCCTCATTCATCCTCTGAAATAATTGAAAGGTAATTATCGGAGGCTAAACAGGAAAAAGAAAGTCTTAGATAGACATAAGACATACATTTATTTAAAGAGTAATAAAGGGACTTTTACTCTATCCTAATATTTCAGGTAAGATTGGTAAATTAATAATTGTATAAATATTTGATGTTAATAAAAACTAATATTTCAGCAATTGTGGAACTGTCCACTTCATTAAAGAATTGGAGGATCTTATCTCACTTTCAAATGAAATAAGTTTAATCGAAATGCAGCAAAAAATGTGCAAATGAAATTTAATAGGCGTACAAGAAAGCCATGTAGGGTCCACAACAGATTTTTTTAAATCATGTGTTTAAACCGTACTCTTTGCCATACTGCCGGTTCAGCGGTAAAATTTTTTTATATGAAATTTCAATGACTGTAATGTTGTAAGGTTCTTCTTCTACAATACTGAAACGGAAAATATTTTTATTGAAAAATGTTATTATCGACTGAACATTTTTTCTGGCTTGATGATATTACCGTGAAGCTTGTCCGGGGTATATGGATATGGAATTTTGTAGCGTGTGATAAATGCCATGCCTGACCAGGATTCGAACCCGGGACCTCCGTATGATAGACCAAGAAACTACCACTCTGCCACGGAGATTAGTGATGGTAAAGTTTGAAGGTACTTAAAATTGATTGTCGTCATAGTTATAGTATCATGATAAAATACGAAAGAATAACGTTTATTTACATTTATAAAAAAAATGTTTGTTATTTTGCATTAAATTTAATTGTACTTTCCCTAAATGTCCAACAAGTATCTACATAAACTCATTGACTAATTAGTAAGCATTTTGTCCCATTAAAGTTATATAGAATCAAATAGGTTCAAAATACAGATTTCGATATTTTTATTGGGCATAAAATCATTCTGTAAGAAGAAAACTTTTCTCATTCAAAGAAGGATGAAGCTTATGGCCTAAATTTCAAAAATTAGATTCGTGTGTGGCAATATATAAAAATAATAACTATATACTTAATATTTTACTTTTCCTGTCAAATAGGACTTTTCCTAGCTAGGATAGAATAACTATATTAAAGGGGAATCATGTCTCAAATGGGATATCGGGTTTTTGCAAATCTTACGTTTTAAGTCCAATTAGTTCATATACACGAATAAATCATTTACGTATGCACATAATATGTTCTCTCTGCTTTTGGGCTTATATCTCAGGACTGGCCCAGCTTATTTTATTCAAATATTTCTTCTACATATCAGGTACTACTGATCATATTAATTTTTTTCAAAATTCGTTTAAATTCGGGGTGGGGGATGTTGCAAAAAACCAATTTGCAAAACAAATTAAAAATCAACCCCCACCTCTTAAAATTGAATTATATGTTTTTTGTTCTTTTCCTCTATTTCCGTTTGGTTTAAATATTTTTCAAAAAAACGTTTTGAAAGTTTATACTTCATGTATAGAAATATCTACAATTTTTTTTTTTAATTGTAGACCCCGGATCAAAAATGCAGAAAAACTCTTTTGAAATATTTATTTTTCTTGTTTTAGCCTCTATTGAAGGGAGTATTAGGTTTAGAGAAAACTTTAATTTGTTAATTTTAACCTATATATAAATATTTTTAGAAGAGGTTTTTTAAAATTTATTCTCCACTTCTAAATATATATATATATATATATATATATATATATATATATATATAAAAAATTACGCGTATATATATATATATATATATATATATATACGCGTAATTTTTTGTTTGGCTCTAACTTTTAATTTTTAAAAAAACTATTATTAGTCGGGAAAGCCATGTAATTCTTGCCAGTTTCTTCATAAAGCTAAAAAAAAAATTCGAAGATTTTCTTGAAAACTACGTAACGAAATATTAAAAATATGAATAATTTGGGAAAGCATTGACTTAGTATTGAAATGTCATACATACTGACTTAAGCGAAACAAAGCGAACATAGAAATTAATGAACTATTGCTGAAAATTACATTTTGATCGATTTCATCTAACAAACATTTACAACACGTTAATAAAACATGTAAATGTTTTTTACATGCCCTGATGTAATACAAGCGACTCCCTTCGGAAAGGGAAATTCATTGCATTCTCGAAACACTAAGGCTCCCAAAAGACGCATTCCTGCTAGGCCGCAAGGCTCTAGCACCGAAAGGATTCAGGGGATGGACTGAAGGGGAATCACGCCGGGAGAACAAAGCTCATACCACGGCTAGTCTCCCGAGGTTAGTCCCGTTTAAATTATTCTTCTTTTCCTTTTTTCCTGTTTAGCCTCCGGAAATTACCGTCAGGTATTATTTCAGAGGATAATATGTATGAGTGTAAGTGAAGTATGTACAATCTCAGATCGACCGTTTCTGAGATGTGTGGTTAATTGAAAACCAACTACCAAAGAACACCGGTATCCTCGATCTAGTATTCAAATCCGTATAACTGACTTCACTAGGACTTAAACGCTGGAAATAACGACTTCCAAATCAGCTGATTTGCGAAGACGTGTTCACCTCTAGACCAACCCGGTGGATCAAATTATTCTTCTCGGGCTAAATAATCTGAAGACAGCAAATAATTCCGTCCATAAATAAAAACAAATAAATATAAAACCGTAACTAAATAAATAATTACCCGCCCGTTAAAAGAAAGACGCAGCAGCACTGTGATTAGTAGGGAGATATAAATTCTCCCGCTATCCTTGTATTCCGTTCCTTTCCTAAATAATGGCAATCAGTTTTAAGGCAACTTGTACCCCGTGTTCAACAAATTATGAAAAATAATGACGTGATTTCCGTTGCTTCCTTTACTGACCAAATACAATATTTCACGGAAGATTGTCAAGGCCACAAAGTTCAGTCTCCGTTCAATAAAAATCTTAGTATCAGAAAAAATAACACCGATTTGTTGCTCTAACACTTCACAGACATTTAAAATGCGTCACTGACATAAGATCTAGGAGAGAGAGAGAGAGAGAGAGAGAGAGAGAGAGAGAGAGAGAGAGAGAGAATGTAAAACAACGAATTATCGAAGGTTCCTTTAAGCCTAGATACAATTTTATTATATAACACTGCTTGCATTTAGAAAAAATATTTTCACTAATAATTAAAAATAAATTTTATGAAACGTGCTATTTATTCTGATTCAATAAATAATTTTTAAAATGGAAAACTTCCTTACGTGTCTTATTGCTCAGATTATACATTTGCAATTAAAATACAGGATGCACTCATTCTTATTTATTAACCTTCTCTTAACTGTTTAACAGAACTAATAAATGTGAACTGAATTATTAGAAATCAGAAGAATAATCTGATTTTATATATATATATATATATATACACGAGGTGTCTGAGAAAAGTAATGAGATTGGTAACACTGCGAGCTATCTGGCAACGCTGTGTCTACCGGTCTGTGCTAGACCTTTTTTTTCATCTCCCTTCCACATGCTCAGCACGAGTTTCAACTCCGTTCAGCCAGCACATTACTTTGAAGTTGTGTTTTTGTTGTGTGTTACGAAAATGGAGCAACGTTGTGCAATCAAGTTTTGTGTTAAACTTGGAGAATCCGCGAGTGTGACCTTTAAAAAGTTGAAACAGGACTATGGGGAACATTTCTTATCAAAAGCACAAGTTTTCCGCTCGCACAAATCATTTTTGTAAGGCCGAAAACACGTTGAAGATCAACCTCGCTCAGGGAGACCTTCAATTTCAAAATCCAACAAAAACGTTGAGCGTGTAAGGGTTCTTGTGAGATCAGACCGTCGTTTAACAATAAGGATGATGAGTGAACAGTTAAATTTAAACACTTTCACTGTACATAAAATTTTGACAGACGATTTGGACATGCAAAAGGTTTGTACAAAATTGGTGCCGAAAAACCTCACAACGGAGCAGAAGGACAATCGAAGAAACGTGTGCGTTGATCTTCTTGAGATGATTGACAATGACCAAGAATTCTTCAATCGTGTGATCACAGGTGATGAATCCTGTATATCTGAGTACGATCCTGAAACAAAGCGGCAGTGGCACACTCCGTCATCTTCTCGACCGAAAAAATGTCGAATGAGCAAATCAACGATCAATACCATGCTGATTTGCTTTTTTGACAGTAGGGGTATCGTTGATAAAAAATTTGTTCCTCCAGGACAAACTGTCAACCAAGTGTTTTACAAAGGTGTCCTTGAAAGGCTCAGGAAAAGAGTGATTCGCGTGAGACCAGACATTGCAGACAAGTGGATGCTTCATCATGACAATGCCCCGTGTCACACGGCCATTTCCATAAGGGAATTTTTGATCTCAAAACGCATTCCTACGGTTCCTCAACACCCCTATTCACCTGATTTGAGTCCTTGTGACTTCCTCCTTTTCCCGAAATTGAAACATGTTTTAAAAAAAAGTCATTTTGGAACTCTGGAGAACATTCAAAAGACTGTGACCGACCAGTTAAAAGCCCTATCAGTTGAAGTCTTCTAGCGCTGCTACCAGGAGTGGGAACAACGACTCCGCCGGTGTATAGCTGCCCAAGGGAACTACTTTGAAGGAGATAATATTGTTGTTTGAAAAAAATAAAAAACTTTGATAAGTAAAAAGTCAGTCTCATTACTTTTCTCACACACCTCGTGTATATACATATATATATATATGTTACCACTAAAGATTTTGTTATTCATTATTCAAACATATTCATTTCGTTTTCTTCTTATCCTATCCTAATTATTTCATTTTTCGAATGTAGCACCGTTTGTTGTAATAACTATTATATATGATTTTAAAACAGCTTATCAAATTCCAGTTTGATCTCCTCGAGCGCTTTCGGCTATTCTGCCATCTTCAAGAGGATAATTATGACTAATATATATAAAACTATAATCTTACATAATTATATATATATGTAACAATTGATCGTTATTTTGTTAAAATTAGTCAAAAGTTAAAGTCCATATTGTAATAGTTTCTCAATTATTATGAGTTAATTTGTTATGATCATAACAATTGAGAAACCATTACGATACGGACGTAGTGACAGACTTAAAACTTTAGTTTTTGACGTATTCTAACAAATGACGATCAATTGTTTTATATATATAATTTAATTATGTAAGATTATAGTTTTATTTATATTAGTCATAATTATCCTCTTGAAGATGGCAGAATAGCCGAAAGCGCTTGAGGAAATCAAATTGGAATTTCGTAAGCTGTTTTAAAATCATATATAAATACCTAATTATTTCATCTGATTTATAGAATTTTAAAGTTTGAATATTTTTTATTGTTTGATTTATTTCGATTATTAGCTCTTTTGAAGATTCAATCTATAAGGAGATGGTCATTTTGTGACTGTAAATATAACCATTTTAAATTTGAATATTGTTTAATCATCATGATTCATAATTCTCTATATGTATTTTACATGCTCTTAACAATACTTTTACGATGTTTCAAGTGTTATAAGATCGTCATTCTATTTTACCTTCTAAGGCACGTTTTTCAGGTTATGACCATTACTTCCTTTGACCATCCAAGGCGTGTCAAGGACCATCAAGTTGGATGATACGCAGTTTAATGTCAAGCTCGAGGCTCTTGACATAAACTTTTCTTTTGAATTCAGTGAAAATATTTATTTTTTTTATAATTTTATCTTTTTGAATAGATTATGGTTAAGAACAGTCCCTTTTAAATATTTATTTTATACTTTGTGTTCAATTTGTAACAATTTGTTATTGATTTTGTGCAGGTTATCTGATTGTCATAAAAAATTATTATACATGAATTGATGTTTAATAAATTTTTGTTTCCATATTTCAATTCTAAATCTTTTCAACGAGCTATAAGTTATTTGGTAATTTATTAAAATAAATAACAAGAAAATATTTTCATTTATTGAGCACATTCCGTTTATTCCTCTCAATTTCCCATAAATAATTTCTTACTTTGAGTATTTTATTTGTTTCTAAAAAGTTTTTTTTTAATATCATATTTTTTATGTTGTACTCATGCCAGTTACATGTTGTTTCAGTATTTAAAAATATTTTTAAGTTTGTGAACAAAATAAATTAAATAATTTTCCTCATTTTTACTACAAATAAAAAATTAATTGATGAAATGTAAAAAACGTAATCTTGACATTACCTCATGTTTGTTTCTAAATCACTAAAAGTTTTGTATTTTGATTCTAATTACCGTATTTGCTTGAATCTAAGATTCACTTTATTCTCTTTTTTATATCAAAAATCCTTGAGCTTAGATTCGAACTTTATTTTTAATTAAAAAAAAGATTTATTATATATTTTTTTAAATCCTCTTATTTTTTTGTTTTCCAACTCTTTGAGTACAATTTAATATTAACATTAAAAAAAAAATAACTATTAAAAATAAAATCATACTCTCTCCAGAGTTAATATAACTTTTCATTGAAATTGGCAGTTTTAATTATTTTCTTAGTCAGATAATTTTTCAGAATGTTCTTGGGATCATTAGTGTAAGATAGAGACAACAATGAGACCTTTCACTTTGTTTAGAGGTTAACAACTCTTTAATTTTTAATAATGAGCTGGAAAATGACATTGCTTGTGGTAAACTTCAGTACGTATTTAGTCTATCTTATAACTTCGTTGTGTGTACTTACCTATTTTCATTTTTACTTCCTTGAACGAAGTAAAGGAAGTATTGTGATCGCAAAAAATTTCGGTTTTCAGATTTCAACGAAAATATCAATTTGACCATCCCTGAATCCATTTTGACTAGTTTCGGCGTGACGTCTGTATGTACGTACGTATGTATTTATGTACGTATGGATCTCGCATAACTCAAAAACTATTAGCCGTAGTATGTTGAAATTTTGGATTTAGGACTGTTGTAACATCTAGTTGTGCAGCTCCCTTTTTGATTGCAATCGACTGAACCAAAAGTGTCCAAAAAAGCTCAAAATCCAAAAATTTTAATTAATAAAATATTTGAATCTTAAAAGGGGAAGGTTTTGTTAATCAGCAACTCACGAAGATATGAATAATACTGATCTAGTAATACGAGTAATAAATGGTCTTTTACTCTCATAATATTTATGTAAGATTGTTGAATTAATAATTGTTTAAATATTTGAAGTTAATAAAAACTAATATTTCAGCAATTGTGGAACTGTCCACTTTATTAAAGAATTGGAGGATCGTATCTCACTTTCAAATGAAATAAGTTTAAATCAAGTGCAGCAAAAAATGTGTATATAATTTAATAGGGGTACAAGGAAGTCATGTGGTGTCCACATCAGGTTTGTTGTAACATCTAGTTGTGCACCCCCCCTTTTGATTTCAATTGACTGAACCAAAAGTGTCCAAAAAAGCCCAAAATCCCCCCAAAAATGGATTTTTGATTTTTTTTCTTAACTGCAGTAATAAGCCCTCACTGAGAGCTTTTGAACGATGTATTTTAAGTGGTACTTATTTTCATTGGTTCCAAAGTTCTCGCCAAATAAAATTTTAATTAATGACATATTTTGATCTTACAAAGGGGAAGGCACATCGGTTTGAACACGACCTCATTCCTTTTTTAACTTTTTTTTAATTTAAATACATTGTAAAAAATGTTTTACAATAAATAATAATTCAATAATAACAATAAAAAAATATATATTACAACAAATCAGAAGTTGTTAGTGAAATAAAATTTTGTGTATTTTTCAAATGTATATGTAATTTAATAGGCGTACAAGGAAGTCATGTGGTGTCCACATCAGAATTTTTAATAAATTAAAGAAAAAAACTTGTGACTTAGTGATAACCCCGGGCGGTACGATCAGCCAACTTCAACCACTCGATGTCCGTATTTTAAAGCCTTTCAAATACCACGTAAGAAAAAAAAAATACGAAAACTGGTTACATTCAGCAAACTACCCTCTAACTGCTTCCGGGAAAATAAAAAAAAGGTAAGTTCTTCAACAGTAGCAAAATGGGTTTCTATCGCCTGTAATAAAATCCTGAATGAATTAATATCTCACTCCTTTTAAAAATGCAGCAATATAAAAGCCATGGATGGAACAAAAGACGATCTAATAAGGGATAATGATGTTGAAACTGCTTCTAAAATAATAATAATCATACTGAAATTAAGTTTATCTGATGTAAATTAATCACATATGTAGGTACATCTATATATACGTAATTTAAATTGAATAAATATTAATTTAAATTACCTATATTGAATATTTTTATGTATTGCGACTTTATATTATTTAAATTTTATTTTTATCAGGAATTAGCTTATCAAATTATCTATTTTTTATACGATCCTTTAAAGTAATTCTTTTTGTGTTTAAATTCTTTGTAAATGTATCTTATTATTATTCTTATTTTTATTTATCAACTTTTTTATCAAAAACGTTTTGAAAATTTATTGCGCGGCTTAGATTCGAGCAAATACGGTATATTACTTTAAAACATTCATAAACGTGTTACTTACTCAAAAATTAGTATGTAAATTTTATAACAAATATTTCATTTTAATAAATTATTATAAATAATATGATACGATTAGTGTGTTTTATAATATCCAAAGACAAAATTAAATTACTTAATATTGAATTACATTCGTACTTCAGGTAAATTCTCCAATTTGACTCTTGTAATAGTTAACTTAATCGCTTCTCATCGGAGATCAGGTTTGTTCACGGTAACTAAGTGAATGAGTAAAGGGGTTTGTAAGGTGTGGAAGAGACACTCGTGTGATAAGATGGGGAAGTAAAGGAGTAGATGTGATGAGCGAGTGAGAGAGAATTAGGCGGATAAGCGCTTTATCTTAGAGTTAGTGGTTAATAGGGAAAACAGAGAGAACGAGGGTACGAGTGAGAAAGAGAAAGACAGAGATATTTTAAATGAAGGAGAAGGTTCTAGGGATGAATCATAGCTGTCAGCACGGAATTCTCCAATTAGTATTCATACAGACTTCCTTCTCCATCGAAACTCAAAACCCGCTCGCACTTTTTCATAAAAATTACAGCAGCCACAACAACAAAAACAACAGCAGTTATAAAAACTTTTCGGATTTTAAATATCCAACCGAGTTATTCTAAGCTTATTAGGCTTACTACTTTTTTTCTTTCCTTAGACCTAGTCTTTTTTTGTTTAATTTTTTTAATATATATAACATAATACAGGATTCATATTACAGCACTTGAACTCCATAAAATCTTTAAAAAGACTTTAAAAAATAGCACAACAAAATATTATGGATCGCGTTATTTTAACGAAGCTAGAACTAAAAATATTTGTTTTAAAACAATATTTTTATGTAAATCGTATACAGATTTTTAAATTAAATATAAAATACTGACCTAGTATTTAATAAAATGAGTTTTTTTTTATTTATAAAACACAGTCCAGAAAAAAGTTGATCTATATAAACATATAAAATTTTACAAAGATACAGAATACCGTTGTAAAGCAAAAAAGCATTTCACCTTTCACATACATTGCAAACAACGAGTAGAATTATAGTCCAAATGAGATAATAATTGGGTGCAAGTGCTGTATCCACACGATTTGGAACATTGAGAATGGGAAAGAAAGTGAAGCAGTAGTGTGAATTATAATTCTTGTTGAAAACATTGAATACAATTCAACTCACCGTTATTAGAATGCTGTGTAATCCAAAGACTATATCTAGTCGAGTGATAAACATACATCGGCGTAGTAAACCCTACACCCCTATTACCAACAGGAAGTCTTAGATAATTTATATTATACTGTTATACTTCATACAATTATTAATTTTTTTGTGTTACTATTGTATCCGATGTAAACAGAACCGTAGTACGATAGTTAATTAATTACTACACTCCTACTACTGCGCTAACCCTCGAGCTTATAAGTTTATTAATAGGTATATTTATTTCACCTACCGCCAAAACGGAACGTTACATATAAGTCGGATTATAAATTATTTTAGCGGATTTTCAAAGAATTTTGAAATCGCTACTGCGCCCGGTTATACACATACATGTAAGATGTTTTCGTCCGCTCAACGGGACGAAAATCTTAACCGATTTTCACGAAACTTGATAAAATGATGTAAACTTATTGGAAATAGAGCCCTATTAATTTTCAAACAAATCGGTTTAAAAAAAACCGGAGTCAGACCTAAAAAAATTGGGTTTCTGGGTACATTTTCAAGGTTAATTAAAACCGGAAATCCGCCTTTCTGATGTACTTACTGCAACAAAATTTATTAAAGTTACATCTACCACGTTATCGTTGATTTTTTGTAAATTGTCTTGGCTCTACTCGGGAATCAAACCTGGAATATTCGGTATAATAAGCAAGCACATTACTGCGTGCACCACTGAGGCGGTGGTTTTTGTTCTAATTATTATTACCAAAAAATATGTTTCGAATTAAATTCTATTTGTTAATATTTCAATCATAAACATTACACAAAGTAGCTTAAATATTTTTAAAAAAAGTGGTTGGTCTATCGTATCGAAATGTCAAAAAAACCTAATAGAAAGTTCATAATTTTACAAAGTTGTAACCCGATTTTAATTCAGTATCTTTAAACGAATTACGAGTTGTATCTTAAAATGTCGTGTAATAATAATAAATAAAACCAACTGCCGGTCGTATCGAAATCTTAAAAACCGGAATCTTTGTTGTAAATATTTCAGTAAAGGAATTTTTTATACAGTGTCCCACAAAGAAACGGAGAAACATTCAGGACCCGTTCTACTCGCAAAAATAATGAAAAAAGGTCATATAAATATAAGTCTGGAAAGCTTATTTTAATGAGCGACTCTTCATTAGTATTAAATGTTTTTGGTGTACTACCGTCTTCTTATCGGCCCAAATGAAGAAATCTAGCGGCGTTAAGTCAGGTGATCGTTGTGGCCAATCGATTGGTCCACCACGTCCAATCCGGTTCAAGAAATTAGCGTTCAAGTGATTTCTAGCGTCTAAAGAAAAATGTGGCGTTGCACCATCGGGATGGAAAATCATTTTCAATCTATTTTGTAAAAGATACATCTTCCAAATAGCCGGAAAATTGTTTTTAGAGAAACGAACGAATGTATCTTCTGTAAGGTTTTCATTGAAAAGAACGATCCCAGAATTTTAACGTAAATAATGCCACAGCAAACATTAATGTGAAATATATGCTGGAAACTGGTTTCCATGGAACCATGCGGTTTTTCTTCGATTCATAAATGACTATTTTTAGAATTGAAGACTACGTTTCTCGTAAAAGTGGTTTCATCAGTAAATAAAATTGAATTTACCGTATCAGCTTTGTCTAGAAACCAATGACAAGTTTTACCGTTGGGGGTAATCTGTTGCAGGCGCAAATTTTGAATCTTCTGCAGGCGGAAAGGATAAAGATTTTCTTTCCGTAGGTTGCGCCACTCTTTGTTTTCTGACAAACCAGTGAGACATGTAATTCGCATTGTATTAGTGCCTGAGCTACAGACCCACGGGGTCGGTCTAGTGGTGAACGCGTCTTCCCAAATCAGCTGATTTGGAAGTCGAGAGTTCCAGCGTTCAAGTCCTAGTAAAGGCAATGCCTGGGCTACGCTGGATGTATTCTCAATCACATGATGATTTACTTGGCATTCAACGGAAACGAACTCGTAGGAAATGTTCTTTTAGTTCGTAATTACTGACACACCGAAGAGTATTTAAAAAGAATGATTATTAAATACAAAAATAATAATACGATTTTCTATCTATTTTTCATCTGTTTTACTTCAATGTTAAATTCAACCGATGTTTAAAAGGTCTTATTTATTTCTTATTGGCCGTATTTACATTAATTTTCTTAAAATTAATTTCTCTACAAGTTTTTTTTTTCTAAAACATCCGAATTTATTAATCATTTAACAAATATATTGTACTACAAACCTAAAAAAATTTGTTTTTTGAACCGAATTTTGTGTTTTAAATCAGATATCTTAAAAACTACTGGAGTTACAGGTATGGGACTTAATGTATCCTATTCCCCAGCTCATATTACATAAGAAACCACCAACGTTACTTCTTAATTTCGGTCTCAAAAATTACTTTAGGGCTTCTTTTTATTAGAAAAGCTAAAATCCTGGCGAAATCTTTCGCTAGCCGTAACTCGAAAAAACCGTTTCCAGATTTATGTTTATTTATATTAACTTTTTTCATTATTTTCTTTAGTAGAACATGTCCTGAAAGTTTCTCAGTTTCTTCGTAGGACACTCTATTTATTTAATTAATCAGATGTTTATTTTACAAATATTGTACAACTAAATTAAAGGCTTTTGAGAAATTCAATGTTACCAGATTTTATTTTTTTAATCCAACAATAATATATTAAAATGTTTTGAAAAAATGGTTCTTTTATCCGAGAGTTATGTATGCAATACATAATGCAAATTACTATAATTTGAAATTAATGTTAGTTGTGATAACTAATTATAGATAGATAACTGTTATAATAGTTATAGATAAATAGATCAGTACCTACGTACAGAATTAACATATTCAAATAAAAATGTTGAGATAAAAATACCTGAATACTAGAATTTTCTTTTCGATTGTGACAAAACTCGTTGTTAAAAAATATTAAATTATGCTATATTGACACTACAGGAAGTAGGTTAGGTTTTTGCCGTTAATACTGTGTAGCTTGAAGAATGCTAATGAATTCAATTGACTATTTTATCAGTAGACAACCGTATGCAACACTTATTAGGTTAGTTCTTCATTTCCAGATTTGAAATATATTTCCTGTGCCGCGATATATCACACGTAGAAATTACAGTAGCGGTCGAAATAGCGGTAGAAAATTCTTCGCATCTAAAATTAGATTTCCGGATTCCTTGACTTATTATATTATTTGGTTGTAATATACATCTATTTAATTCATATACGTTTTACCCTAGTTCGTTGGTAGAATATAAATTAAACATCAGTTACGCATAATTATTATTATTAATAACCTGATAAGAATACGTCTATTGTATTAAATTCGTTACTAAATTTGGGTTTCTATTAACAGGAGACATTACGCAACGTAATAAATGTATTCTTGGTTCTTTGTTACTATAATTTCAAAACTACTCTTTATATGAAAAGTATTTTTAGAAAGGTTAATAAATAAAATTTAATTATAAAATAGACCAATATTTTCTCATAGAAATCAACATAAACTTATTTAATATAGCAGCTAGGTTTCCCTACAATAAAGTTAATAAAACAACAATAGCATAATAAAAACATAGTTATATCCTATATTTTAATATATTCTATCAGCGGGGCGTTGGACCCACCGCTTAATCAAATAGGTTGCACCATGGATTGACGATAAATTTGGCCAACTCAATTTCCGGCTAACCCAGTTCCTAACGGGGCACGGGTTCTTCAGGTCATAGCTTTTCGGGAGGAGGAGGGCTATCACTTCCGAGTGCCTATATTGCGGAGACTATGACTCCCCTGAAGATGTTGTGTTCAGGTGTCGACGGTGGACGGTCGAAAGAGGCATCTGAGAACAAATAACTGGACCCCTCGATGCAGACACGATTGTACCGACAAAGCTATCTGGAGTCGACAAATTCGGGGCTGTGTCAGAATATATAACAACGATACTACAGCACAAAGGCAGGGATGACGAGGTAGCGATGGGGTGAGGGATAGCCTCCTGTGGAGTCGTCGTTCATCAGGGCTTGCCGGGATGGGCGGCGGCGGTTTTTGGTCTTAACAGCTCGAGGATTCCGTCATCCTCGAGCTGTTAAGACCACAAACTGGGGTCCCCTCGGGGGATCCGGTTAGACGTAGGTAACTCTTAAAATACAGAGAACCGGTGTGGGATACTAACATTGGAGGCATGACATCAAGACCGAGTCCCGGGCCCTAGAGTGGGGTTCAGGAACGACATAGTCGGGCCTGGATACCTTGCTCTAGGGGTAGAGGCAGGCACTGAAACAACCCGTTAGAATGGACAATTCCCTGGGTTGTGCTTACGCTTCACAGCGAATCTAGCCCAGGGGGGTTAGGGAAACAAGATAATAAAAAATATATATATTCTATAGTATATGTTTGCTCTGTTGATATTTTTCATTACACACTTTGAAGGGTTTTGTTTTTATTATTTGTTGATTCATATTATTATTTTTTTTAACAGTTTTTTTTGTATATTTTGTTAAATTATTCTATATTTTCAAATGATATAAAATACCTTTTTTAACAATTTATTCTTTTAATCGGTTGCCAAAAGGATTGCGACCATAAGTAAAATTTTTTGGTTAAAAGTAATTTATCAGGAGACCATCCAAAGATAGCCCATCTCAAATACAATATGCATCACCTCTCATGACACAAACAATTTAATAAAAACGAAGATAATAGAGAAGAAATAATAAAGACAGATAGTAATAAAGTTATAAAACATTAAAATCATAAATATTACAGTAAAAGTAACGTCACAGATATTAAAGTCAGATAAAAATAATATAGTTTCTGAAAGTTTAATCTATTTTTAAAATAATAACCATTGCATAATCCCACGGATCATGGACTCCAATGATCAGCCATTCCCGCAATGATTAGCGAAGTCCATTATATGTATACTTCTCAATTGTCTTACTTCCTCCCCATTATCAAATAAATTCAGCGCCAGATAATTCACATGATTTTCCACCTTCGATGTGTAGTACCTACTGGATCTCCGTATTTCCTCACGAACACGTGAGACCCAAAGAAACACGTGCAATTCATCGTTTCTAGCAATCCCTGGAGCTTCTGATACCATCCTGAGAACCTTGTTTTGAAACCGTTGGATGATTTCAACGTTGCTATTACATGTAGACCCCTATACTATTGTGCACCATACCTCTATATTGGTTTCAAGAAAATCTTATACAGCAGTAGTTTATTCGTCAAGGACAAATGAGACCTTCTACCAAGGAGCCCAGCACATTCGTGCAAGTTTAGTATTCAGTTGCCTTCTCTTCTCTCTGATGTGATCCTTCCAGATCAATCGACGATCTAGATATAACCCTAGGTACCGTACCGTTTCTGCGTCAGGGATGAGAATATTGTCTAGTTGGACCGGAGGATTCAATATAATATAAAGTAAATTGTATTTATTTTTAAAAAGTATTCAATTTATAATTTTTCTTGTATAATTTTTTTTTTGCAGAATCTTGCAGTAAATATATTTTTTAAATCCGCTTTTCAAGAATTTTTATTTAATATTTCAATTGATAAATTTTGAAATACAATATAAATTCCCCCTTTTTCCTCTTTAAACTATTCTCTCTATTATTTAAAAATCTACGCCAATTTTAAATAAACAGACTGTACTATAAATCGTATTACAGTCATACTATTTGGTATTACATTTTTATCAAGATTTCAAAAACCAGAATTATATTTGTGATTGAAACAAATCATTTCACATTGATTTCTTTTAATTATTTTACCAGTTCTGGAGCTACACGTCGACACAAAAAATAACATATCCAAAACACAATGTCGATCTATTAAAATATTTTTGGGAAGTTAAGATTAAAATAAATAAAACCTCACCCGTAACATATTTCTATCTTATCCGTTGAAATTATATATATTATAACAAGATAGTGTAGCTTCTCGATCTTAAGAGTATAAAAGTAATGAACACAAAATGTCAGAGTAATAGATTATCGTAAAAAATTATTATTTTTATTTTATGATATCTTCATTAGAAATATAATAAAAGTTATCATAATAATTTGTAATTATACGATATTATTTAATTAGAATTAGAATATAAATTTTAATTGACTATTACTGTTAGAATTTGCGTGAACTGTTATGTATAAGTGAATTGTATTATTGTACTAGATGGATAAAGGTTTATATTAGTATAATAATGTACAATTCAGAAAGCGCTGGATCGAGAACGATATTTTAATCTAGCAAGCAGTGAACGGCTACTGCACTTACCTCTATAATGTAGTAATTACTATCATTATGGCTTATTATTACTATTTATTTCTATCTATTCGTAGTAGTATAGTGGTTTATAATTCCATTACGTACATTCTTTATGAATAATATACATTTATAAAGATATCTGTAATTTATTAATATTTCTTTATTTTTATGCGAAAAGGCTCACAGGATCACGCAGATGTTTTTAGCATGACTTTATTTTTGCTCATCTGTCCATTTTTTCCTGTTCTTTTTTCTGCCACAAGAAATTTTATTAGGTAAATTATTATTCCGATGTTATCTCTATAACTCTTCTTTCTTGCCTATCCTTTGAAGGTCCTCTTCCATCTGTTTCAGGTAATTTTATTTGATTTTCGTCTTTCACAACTTATAAAAAAAATTTTATTTAATCTGTTTGGGTCCATCCTGAACATATTTCTCAAAAATTTAACCTCTTTTCCTTATTGCTGTTTCTAGTTCTCGATTTTGGTTGATTTCCTTATTATATTTCAGTCTCCATCCTTCCTTTGTTAACTTTTGATCATGGATCTTCCTTAATAAGCTTCTTTCGATCTTTTCATATCGATCAGAAATTTTTCCAGGTCGGTTAGATGTAATGTTTCAGTGTCTTATAAGATTACTTGTCTTACTATAGTCGTATTATGTCTTAATTTCGCAATCTTGGAGAAATCCTTCTCATTGTAGATACGGTGATAAATTAAAACTTCTCTAGTTTTAATATACTGTCTTCAATTGACGCTTTATCTATCCCTGTTCTGCTTATAATCCTTCCTCTAAAGCTTTTATCTCCTACATGTCCTTTTAAATGAAAAGTTGATTGTCAAAATACTTGGTCCCCCAGCCTAATTCGTCTGTTTGTAAAATTCTTCCTCGTCTCTTTTCTCTCTTAAATTAAAATTTTTTACAGCCATTTAATTTTCCACAACTTTTTGTGACACAATACTTAATAGGCCTTTATTACTTTTCTTTCTGTCAACTATTTTCTTTGTTTTATTAGTATAAAATATTTCCTACTAAGAAAATTATCTAAAAAAATTAATTAAAGTGAATATATAAAACGATAAAGGAATATAATGATTTTAAGTCAAATGTTACATCAATAATAAAAAGATTTTAGCAAGTATGTCAAAAGTTAAATTTTAATATAAACTCTTTAATATTAAAAATAATTTTAAATTATTTATTTGGTTGTTAAATTAAAAAAAAAAAAAATACATCTAATATGCATCGCAAAAGATGGTAAACCGGTTTTTTCATATCAAAAAGAAAACGGGACGAAGAGAAACAGTGTTTCTGTGACAAACAATAAAACTCACTAATATGCAGAAAACAAAATGATATCAAGAATACTGATTGATATAAGCGCCATTTCTTTTTTCAACTAATTTTCTGAATGTCAGATTGACATTAGGCGTTGCACCATATAAATATACTGCAGATGTAACCACCCAATACTAAGTAATAATGACGAAAATAAGAATTTATCTTAAAAACACTTATTAACATTTTCTATATTCCCATATAATTTTCGGTTTAAAAAAATTTTAACTGAAATTTATTAAATTATTTTTACTTACGGGACCATCTGCTAACTTCATCTACAAAATATTAATTAATAATCAAATACAAACCCGACTTTACAACAAATTCAAGAGGCTTTTCAGTGAAACCCGTAAAAGCTAACTCGTTGCGCTAGCCGAGAATTTGCTATCCCCGTATGACTGTTTTTGTAATGTGTTAAGACAACGCTTGCATTTCAGACAATACTGAATACAGGTACAAGCTCTTCGTGTAAGTGACAAAAGAAACATAAAGATTTCTATAATACTCGTATGTTCTTAATGGATATGGAGTTCTTACCACGGTTAATTTTTTATAATGAAGCAATATTCCATTTAAGCGGTAAAGTATCACGTCACAATGTCCACATATGTAGACTTATCAAGCAGAATGAGGGGGGGGGGTAACTTTACTCGTCAGTAAGGAATGAAAATACATACAAAATAACGACCAAATAGATTCGAAATTTTCTACTTTTATTTAAAAAAACACCTCTCTCAGAGATTGAAAGAGGATGGTATGTATGAATGTAAATGTAGTGTAGTCTTGTACAGTCTCAGATCGACCGTTCTTGAGATGTGTGATTAATTGAAACCCAACCGCCAAAGAACAGCGGTATCCGCGATCTAGTATTCAAATCTGTATAAAAGTAACTGGCTTTACAAGGATTTGAACCTTAGAAATCTCGACTTCGAAATCAGTTTACGATAAGGAGTTCACCACTAGACCAACCCAAAAACTGCTATCAAAAAATTGCACTATTCAACCAACATTTACATACAAAAAAAAACATAAGTAACTAAATTAATTTCATTATAAAGAAGAGGAAAAAGTAAAACACATTATTTTTGATGGGGTGGAATTTCCCAGTTCAAAGTTGGCTACAGAAGTTTTTAGACACAAATACTGTAATAGTACAGTATGTATCAGAAAGAATGACCCATGTAAAACAAATATTTAGTAATTAAAGATAAAAATGTGTTACAATTACACACTATTCAAAAATGTTGATTACGAAGTTATAAATGTTTTTTATATCCTAGAACAGCTGCACGGATAACATCAAGATAATAACAATCACAATAACAGACCTCTATCACAGAAGTTGCTAACGTTGTGATACTGGTTTTCAGCTCATCCAGTTTAGTAGTAATGATAGAATACAAACGACTTTTTTTTTATACTCCGAAAAGAAAAAGCCACAAGGTGTGTAATGTTTGGGGATCTTGGCGTCCAAGAGTGTAGTGCCAAGTCTTGGGTTTCCAAACGCTCTATTCAACGTTGAGGAAACATTTCATTAAGATACCGACGAGCTCGATTCTACCAATGTGGCGGTGCTCCATCTTTTTGAAAAATGAATTCATCAGGCTTCATTTAGTTGCGTAAAAATCCAGTCCTTCAGCATCTTAAGATAAAAATACCCTGCTACTGTGTTTTTTTAAAAAAAGAGCTATAATATTTTTTAAAAGAAACCGCATAAAAAAAAAAAAACATTAAATTTTGGTGAATTTCGCTTCTGCTGTATGATCTCGTACTGCTTTTCAAATCCACATATGCGGACATTATGACGTGAAACTTTACCGCTTAAATGGAATGTTGCTTCATCATTAAAAATAAACCGTTGTAAGAACCCCATATCAATTAAGAGCATACGAGTATTATAGAAATCTTTATGTTTCTTTTTTCACTTACACGAAGAGCTTTTACCCGTTGTAATCAGTATTGCCTAACGCATAACAAAAACGGTCATATGGGGATCGCAAATTCTCGGCTAGCGCAACGAGTTAGCTTTTACAGGTTTCACTGAAAAGTCTCTTGAATTTGTTATAAATTTTCTTCTGAAGTGCGTGCCCCTGGTCTCCTCCCCGTGTTTGCATCTCCCTGATAGACCAGACCGGAGTTCATAAATGGAACCGAGTCAGGGTATGAACTGAAAGTTTGACTTCATTAAGGGAACTAGGAATAAATTTCGTAGTTGCGATCAACATTTTTGGTGATATGTTATTTATTGTATCGCCTCGAATATTATGAAACATTTATGCACCATCGGCTCTGTAAAATGTAGACCTAGGCGCGGGGTTCGTGCTTCTGTCAACTCAGTTAGCCGGTTCAGAGTGTAACGGTGTAGGACATTCGATATGTCCATATGAGGCCTGCAGCGAAGGCAAAAGCCGAGTTCAAAAATCACCGATGTAAATGTCTGCAGAGGCATTTACATAGGTGGCATCCCAACGAGGCCTGGCTTATTACTGTGAGATGTAAAAAGTTAGAGGACGAAAGACGACTCCCGTTAAAGCCCATCAGGGCTAGAAACGGGGTGGTGGTGTGGCGACCGAAAGCGTCACAAGGTAGGTGCCTTCTCCTACGGTGTTGGGATGGTCTCTTCCCCGTAGGTAAACGTTTTAATTCTTCAAACTGTTTTACTAGCGACTAATGATCGTAGCCGATGGTGAATCGATCCTGAAACGCTGTCGAAACGTATGCTGAACCATTAATACGGTCTCTGTCTTACTAAATTGTAGGGCACAAAAACACCTTTTGTTGCATACGCGCCATGTTGTTTACGACGTGGTTAGCGTATGTTTGTGTATTAGTATTGCAATCTGGCGGCCGGGATTGGAAACTCTAGGATATGCCCTTTCAAATTTTGTAAGTTTTATTTACGGCTCATGCGTGGTTGCAAAAATGTACGGTTTTGAAATGGAATCATTCTTTTTGATGCACATATTTTAACGGGTTTTTTTTAAATACCCTTTTACTTTCTCGGTATTGTTACTATAATATATTCTGTACAACGAAAAAGTATCGTAATCTGAATAAGAAACAAAAAAAAAATAGATATATGATTATTTTTGGCAAGAATGTCATAGAACATTTCAAAATGGGAAAAAGAGAGGAATAAATTCTGTTCGTTAGCAAAAACATCTTTGTCCACGCGTGTAAATATGTTATGCATCTGTGTATAATTCGAGACTAAACTAGACTAAAACTAATGATGTTTGATATCTCTTTGACGAAAACTGATGTAACAATTCTGAAGTACATCGGAAACAAAAAACAGGTATTCTCACCGAACACGCTATCATCCCTAGTATAATGAGATATAATTTAATTGTAGTATAAACATTTTAATTATTAACCTAGAAATTATCGAAAAGGATTACTTGACTGAAATTTATTTATATATTTATTCAACAACCATTCAAGCACGTTCAGATACGTTTAATTTAAGCAATACATTCCCGATGACCACGCTGTGTACAGAACGAATGAAGACACTACGCTCTATATAAATTCGGCAATGATGAAGCACTAATGTTTTCCGGACTGGAAAAGATACGTGCCTAATATATTTAGTAGGCTAAGAGATAAAATAAATCTATTTTAAAAGCATTTTCCCTTTTTTAAATATGCAGTTTAAGTACAAGACGAGGTTGAGCATCTTATAACGTCTTCAAACTGAAATATATTTTTGCCAAAATTAATAACAGATAGCAAATCAGAATACTGGTTTTTAGTTCGTTATTTAATTCTCTTGATGAGGATCAGATATATATTACTTAGGAAAAATTCTTCCACTTAAATAAGTTTAACAGTTTTTACTTCATTTTTTTTTACCAAAAACGAAATATATTTATGAATTAAATAAGATCTTACCTAAAAAAAATGGTTTTCAAATCCCAGTTAGTCAGTTTAAATATTTTTCATTCACAATAGATATTATTATGTATGTTTCAAAAAAAAAAAAAAAAAAAAAAAAAAATTGAATTTTATGTAATTCATTAGTTAATTTTAAGAGTTTTATTATTACTATGTTTGAAATACAATAATTTGTCGAATTCCTATAATAAATAAATAAAAGATTATTCTTCTGATTTGTTAACATTATAACTTCTGATAAATTTTTAAATTAAAGTTTAAAAGAGATTAAAAGTTTCTATTAGATTTCTAAACAAAATTTTATTTACTTATTTTTTTTAATAAATCGCCTTTAGAAACAAACCAAATTCTTTTTATCATTTCCAGATAATAGTCAACATATTTAATGTATTAAAGAAAAAAAAAAAATTGATTTACGGTTAATATTTATAATAAAAATTCATCTTCGGATTTAGTTGATTAAGTACGTATGGTTATATAGTGTACTAATGAATGTTACTTCTTTAAAAATTAAACAATCGTATTTATTTATTTTATAAATTAATAAAATATATTTTCATTTTCTAATATTTAATTTTTTAAATATATTAGCATAAATCATATGTTTTAACAAATGTATTATCTTATTAAATGAGATTTTTAATACAGCAAACATTTTTTTTCTATGTAATCCAAAACAAAATCTATTTTATTATAATTTAATAAATTAATATCAGTTTTTTTTGATATTAAATTTTATATGTAGGATTTCAAGCAGCTTGATAATGGGAACTGGTTGAAAAATTGATTTTAAGTTTGTTTGTCCGGAAGAAGAAGAGACCACGTATGTTAAAAGTGTTAAATATAAATAAATATATATATATATATACATACAGTGACAAATTTAAATAAAGATCATGTTCAACATTGATTCTTTTCTTAGCCGGATTTTTTCGTTGATTTTTGTGTATTACTATTCGTTGAAATTTTGTTGTGGTTACAGACTGACAGCGCGAGCATACGGAAAAATCAATAAGCGATTATCTAAGAAATTCTGAATATTAAATTTATGTGTACATAAATAAATAAAACACATTACGTTTTAAATCCCTTTTTAATGATTTTCTGAAACGAATTATTAAATATAGCCGGAAAATTGTTTTTCTCTTCCTACTATTTATTCAACATTAAAAGTATTAACACCTGTTTAATGATCTATAACGATTGTAACTAAACAACTAAGCGAATAGACATTAACATTTATCTTATTGTCTAATGTACTACGTTTATAATCGACTGCGTGTTTTTTCGTTCCGTTCACATCATATTACTTTCACCTAACCGACCAGAACGTATTATCAACGTGACTTTGCTTAACAGGTCGAGGATCAAACCTAACTATTTGATAGGGAAAAAAATCTTAAACACGTATTTTAAAAATATTTCATTGTACATTATAACATAGATTTTTCAATACTGATGAAAAGAGAATTTATATATTATATATATCAAACTGATACTACTGTATATTGCAGCACAACTACATAAATCAATTGACAGTTTTACTTATTGTTGTTTCCTTAGTTTTTCTTATCTTACTTTTACTTTTTAAAAGTTTTTTCACATACAAAAAAAAAAATAATAAAAAATAAGAAACGAGTTTTAGTTTTAGTCGAGAAAGCAAAGTTATTTCCAAACTTTTGTTTCATTTCCTTCATAACAATAGCATACTTTATACGTAGATATACACACATAAAATGTAATGTAACGCACATATAAATTTTTTTATAATAAATGTATTCTTATGCATATTTAAAAAAAATTAGATCACCGTTAATTAATTATAATTAATGATTGCATTTATAATGAGAATAAAGGAAAATTGAGGTTCAACTGAACGTAACCATGTTCAATGTTATCGGATTTCAGTTTTTTCTCTCGGCCATGATTTGTTCTTTGATACTGAAAAAAAAATACTCAACTATGAACGGTTCTCGACTTCAATAACATTACAACAAATACCTTTAAAATTTCCGGTTTATCATATTAATTTAATTATATTTTGTTATTATAGAATGCAAAACGCAGTATTTTTCCCTTCTGATTTTTCCGACTCTCATAAGAAGACTGTACGGATTTTAATCATTTATTTAAAATGTGCACAGAACAAATATACACCCCTAAGTGACTAAGGAAAAATTATTAATAGTTAAAAGAATTTTATAAAAAAACAATTAAATAAACTGCAAATCATATATCACGCGGCTATATTCGCATTCCCGAAAAGTTCTACAACTGTAGATTGTTTCTGAAGTACGGCTTACACACACGATTTAATTAAAAATATTTATCATTTTATTTAAATATAATATTTTTTTGTTTATTTTATTGAGTGATTCTAAATAAAACGCTCACGGGTTTTAATTCACGCGGATGTGGCGGTACTAGCGGCGACGGTCGGCACAAAAAACTAAACGAATGTAATTTCACAACTTACATAAAACAAATTTCGCTGGTGTAGCCGCGAGGCTTAATGCACCAGGAACCAAGTCAACCGGGTGATCGAGTTCAAGTCTTAGCCACACCGAGTACCGTTTTTACATTTTAAATTTATTTAATTCTACCGCTCACTTGTGACGTCACAACGTAGTAGTAATTTAGAAAACTTTTTGGGTGGGTGCCATTATGTAAATTTTTTTTGCAAATATTGTATTGTTAAAAAATATGTCTAAGAAAACTACGCTCTTAATTTTGCAAAATCTCGAGATACTATAGATGATCTTGTTCTACAGCCTTTTCTCCTTAACCTTTTTAAGTTAAAACTTTAACGGCATCAATGCCCTATATATAGAAATAATCTAAGTTTGATAAAAATCGGTCCAGTAGTTTTTGAGATAAATATGGTGATTTAGAGGCCAACACCGAACACACGCACGTATATACAAACATTAACATCCGGAAAATTTCCATCTGGTCTTTTGAGTGCCTTAGGTGGCAAAACGTCAAGGTCCGATGAAAACCGCATATGTCCAAATTGGACCGATAATAATATTCTCTTTTAGAGCTATAGTTCTGCTACAGCGCTATCTAGACGGGAAAGTTAAAGGGTTATATAGATTTTTTTTTGTAACGAATTCTCTTCAGAAATTCATTATCGGTTTTGTTTTGCATATTTCTCTTTTAAAGAAACGTATTTATATACACTTGGTGTAAAATATTGTTAAAATTAGCTTAATTAATATATTTGAAACAATATTAATTTAAACCCTCCCCTTGATATCCCGCAGCTTTATTATTACAAAGTAATTTTAAACATTTAAAAGAATCGGCTAAAAATCTATTCCAGCCAAAAACCTAGCGAACACAGCGTTATTAGTACAAAGTAATATTACATATTTAAAAAAAAAACAGCTAAAGATAAATATATTCCATTTACAACCCGTCACCCCCCAACACACTTGTTTTTCTCTGTCCTTTCCAACCTCAGGTAAAATTCGTGCTCAAAACCTATTTCCATTCCATCCAGACGTTCTATTGGACGAATCGGGGTTTTTTTATTCTGCTCGGAATGACTCACAGACATAATTTGGGAAAATATTGATAAAACTAAAAAAAATTCCAGATAATAGTTAGGAAATAATTAATAGTTAGGATAATAGTAGGAAAAAAAAAGTTAACAAAAATCGGTTTTATTAATGAAAGGAGGAGGGGGGCTTTTATAAAATTTTAATTTTTTTTTTTTTAAATAATGATTTAAATTAATATTGCTAATGATTTAATAAAAAATTTTTTTTTAAATTTTTTATATTTTAACCTTCGGGACCACCGTTAGGTATTTACTTAGAAGATGAGATGAAATGACAATTTTTGAAGCGTGTGAAAATGCTATACTTGACCGTGATTCGAACCAGAGACCTCCGGATGGAATGAATGATTTAATTTACGAGTTAAATAAAGCACGCATCTAAATTTCAGGAAATCTAAGTCCTGTTACAACATAACACACCCTTAACATCTCTCTTACCACCCCATCGGATTGTTTTTTTCTTTTTTTATTTAGTAAAATTAACCTCTAATACGTAATTTATCAGATCGAATTCATGATTTAGATTAAATGGCCTTTCATCCGGAAGGTTCCTGGTTCGAATCCCGATCGGGCTCAATATTTTGAACACATTATAAAATAGCTTTTTCATACATCATAAAAAAATAACATTTTTTTTATTTGTTAAACCGTTGTTTACAATATGAATAGAATAACTTAGATGCGCGCGCGCGCGCGCACACACACACACACACACACACACACACACACACACACATACATACTGAAATAAAATCCAGAATTTAACAGTCTAGGATTAACATTTTATGTTTATATAAAAAAAAATGTATACGTGCACCTGACGTACAAGTAATTACTAAAATTTAATCAAACGTTTGTAAAACACAGGTAAAACAAAAGGTTAAAAAATATAAAAATTCTGGGAAGGGAATAAATTTTTTGATTGATATTAATATTATAATAATGTAAAAGTAAATTGCGATGCTTACTGCATCTGTCTGTTATCGGCTCTTGATAAATATATCATGCGCGTTTAAATATCAGTTCTCTGTCTGCCGTATTTAACGTCACTGAAACCTGCGCGCGCTGAACGCTGGCTGTCTGTTTCACCAGCGCTCACGGACATGTTCATACAGGTAGACTATGTTCATAGTCTACTGTAGCGTTGTAGTGGTAGTATACATTAGGTGCGTTTGTTTACTTGATTCAAGAGCTAATTTTAACAAAACTATGTTAAATTTTCTTTTATAAAGTTTGAGTTTATTTTTAATTGTAAATTTTTAAGTCTCAGAGTAATTTTTAATTAGGTAAGATATTCATTTTTTATAAAAGAATATTTAAGTTACATGCAGTGTTTATAAGTTCGAGAAGTTTCTGTAACATATACAGAACCGAAATAATTACTTGTACGTCTGGTGCAAGTATACATTTTTTATATTAACATAAAATGTTAATCTTAGACTGTTGAATTCTGGATTTTATTTTAGTTTGGATCCGCTTAAATTATATTTAAGTGAATTTTTTTATTATTTAATAATAGTGTGTATAAAGTTCCATAACCGTATTATTTGAGCTAACGTAACCCGAGAAAAAGTCACTCAAAAAAGGTATCCTGGTTGTATAACGAACATCATTACTTTCAGTGAAAGTAATTTAATCTGATTGGTTTCACTTGTACCTCAGATGGTTTATATTACAATTGTAAGAAAAAATGTGAAATGTAATTTAAAATAATTGATATACTTCTTTCTATGATAATGCTTTACACAATTTATCATCATTCAGTTTGGGAAATATTCTCGAATATCTGAATGATAATAAAAGGGTTTGATTATTTGTTATTAAATCTTTATTGAAAATAACAATTTAGAATCTGTTTACACTCTTGCACCGTATGAAGCTTTAAGTTTCAACGTATTTGAATGAAATATATATAAATCTTGTCGATATCTTCGAATTACAAATAGCCTACTTTTTTATTCAAGCAGGTATAAATTATATTTTTCCAGAAGAAAAACTGTTAGTAAGCTATTATTCAATCACGCTTAAACGGCTGAACGGAGCTGAATAAAACTTACAGTACAAGTTCAAACAATTTCAGTAGGGAGTAATTTTTTAATATTAAATTTATACATAAATTTAATTTGAATCTTTTTTTTTGTTTTTTAATGTGTAACCAGGTGGTAAATGTACACGGATTACTTATACAATTTAAAAATAGGCTATTCTTACTAAGTACAAAGGGATTTCTATGTGCAATCATTTTAATAACAATGAACTACTGATCCGTTTCAAATATATATTTACTGTATAAAAGCCTAATTCTTCCTTCCTAAAATAGGTTATATGGTAATTTTTCCCTTTAATTATATCCCCTGTGATAATCTTTCGTAGATAAATTAATCTACATATATATATATATTTTTTATTATACAATATATTAAATCATACTAAAATATAAACACAGATTTTGCATGTTTTTTTGGAGGGATCTCAAGAAATACCAAACCAATAAGGAAAAATTCCTGCACCGCATTAACTCTCTTCAATTCTCTTCCAAATGTTATAGGGTTTCTTTCTATTTCCTGTTTAGAATGCGGTAATTACCTTTCAGATAATACTTCAGAGGATGAATGAGGGTGATATGAATGAGTGTAAATGAAGTGTCTTGTACAGTCTCAGTTCGACCGTTCCTGAGATGTGTGGTTAATCGAAACCCAATCACCAAAGAACACCGGTGTCCACGATCTAGTATTCAAATCCGTATAAAAATAACTGATTTTACTAGGACTTGATTTGAATGTTTTCCAAATCAGCTGATTTGGGAAGACGCGTTCACCACTAGACAATCCAGTGGGTTAAGTGTTATAGGCTGTATAATTATGTAACCTTCTAAATTCGTCCTCTTTTGTATCCCTTCATGGTAGAGAAATTTATTTACAAATAAAAAAAATAAAATCTGATTGTGAGAAAGCCATTTGTTAATCAAATATCCATCAAACTTTGGATTTTAATTGTAAAAAATAACGTTCCTAAACTCTTCCTATTTCTTTATGAAAAAAATTAAAATATTCTGACGGTCTCAGTTTATATTATTGTCACTGATTATGCTCCCACAGTTAACAAAAATTAAATTTGTTGATATTTTAAATGTTTTTTTAAAGAATATTTTCTACCTTTTGAATAATTTAAAAAAAATCATATTGTGCAAGATATTCAGTTCTCCTTGTTTTCCTTTTAAAAGGTTTCAAACTCCCTTTAATTAAAACCTTAATGCTTCGGATATTCAATCTGTTCGTTTCCCTAGTGTAATATTTCTTGGGGCCCATTAAAACCTCTATGACATTAAAAGTTTGCGCTGTTTGATTCGCGTAGGTATTTAAAGTTCTTAAGCCTCTTTATTAGAGATTAAAAAAAACTTATGAAAATTTCTAACAACTTACATTATTTTCGATAAAAAATAATGATATCAAAGAGGTCAGGGGTCTAGCCCACGGATTAAATTACATATTTACATCATTCAAATTATATAAATTTGAAAGAATTTTATTTAAATAATCAAAAAAATAATTTTTATAATTTTTACTTTTGGATCGAATAAGATACTTAATTGTATCGATCATGTCAGTAAACCTCGTTGATCTGCTTCAGAACCATAAAATTATGAAATTCGGATTGGCCTCGCAATTAACAGAAATTGATAATTGAAAAAATCAATAACTGTTGAAACGAACAAATATGCATTACGATATTTAGACATTTATTTTCAAAATATGTTCATCATCTGACGGCCAGTTAAAAAACGCAATAGTCTAATCGTTCATGCTTCTTTCCCCGTCTAGATTTCATAGACCTTAAATAAATAAATCTTAAATAAATAAATATGGAATTATTACCGTGTGCAAACCGTAAACCGTTTTTCACATATCACCTCACCTATTAATTAAAATGACAGAAACAAATAATCCTACTGAGTTTTTAAATATCCTTTTTATTACTTTCCCGTCTAGATAGCGCTGTAATAGAGCTATAGCTATAGAAGGGGAAAGTATTGTAGTCGGTCCAATATAGGCATATGCGGTTTTCACCGGATTTTTACCAACCTAAAAATCCAAAAATCCGGATGGCAATTTTTGGGATGTTTATGTTCGTATGTACGAATAATATTTAAAGTATAAAAAAGTAATTTGGTCTGGCTGGGAATCGTACTCGATCGCCCGGTTGACTCGGTGTCTAGTGCGTTAAGTCTCGCGGCTACACCAGATTTCCGAACGTACAAGTGAAATTTATTGTATGTAAATTGTTGTGAAATTACATTGGTTTTATTAGTGCGGACAGTCGCCGCTAGTACCGCTACACTGGCGCGATTTCAAAAAGGTATGCGCGCGCGCTGTAAGAAACATTGAATTAAACAAACGAAGAAAATATTATATTTAAATAAAATGATAAATATTCTAAATTAAGTTATGCATGTGTAAGCCGTGCATCAGAAGCAACCTACACCTACAGCTGTAGGACTTTCCCGGAACGCGGCTTTAGCCGCTTGACGGAACGTGGTGTTCTCCGAAATGATCATTGTGATTTTTTTTCTACAATTATCTCTTGTAACCGATCGTAAAAATTGTTTGTAACTAATAAAGTAACTTAATAATCAATTTCTTTAAAATAAGAAAAAATATTTTGATTTTTTTTTTCTATTTGGACATTTTAAGTCGGCTATACTTTTTTCTTTCTTCCTGTTTAGCCTCTGTCAGGTATTACTTCATAGGATGAATTAGGATGATATGTATGAGTTTAAGTGAAGTGTAGTCTTGTATAGTGTCAGGTCGACCATCCCTTAGATGTGTGGTTAATCGAAACCTAATCACCAAAGAACGCCGGTATCCGAGATCTAGTATCAAATCCGTATAAAAGTAACTAACTGCCTTTATTAGGATTTGAACGTTGGAACTCTCGTCTTCGAAATCAGCTAATTTGCAGAGACGCGTTCACCACTAGACCGACTCGGCGGGTTACTCGGCTATACCTAAAAAAAACAAATGCTTACTCTTTACTAGCTCTTGATTTGGCTCTGATTTTCAGTTTTCTCATTAATTTTTTTTTAATTTTTCATGAAAATGTTTTGAATAACAATATGATATTAGAGGCTGATGTACAGGCGATTCGTGAAGAATGTAATACATTTTCGAGATATGTTCTGCTAGTAAAAATAAAGAACAAAGTCTTTATATCGCTTACGCTTCGTAAGCGATATAGGGTTAAATACCTGATTAAAATCTGCTACATTTTGATGTATATGTTTATTACTAAATTAAAAAATTGTTGCGTTTGTATTTAGTTTCTCTGGATTTTATTCATACCAGTTAACTCAGAATATAATATATATATTATCAATCTAGTTATTTAGATAAATTTACGTAAAAAAAATTTACTGAAAAAAGAATGTGGAATGCTTTTAATTAAAAAATCAAGTTTTGTGAGAAATATGTGTATTTGTTATTATTTTGCTTTTTGTTAAAAGGTAAAAAAATCCGTATTTTTGTTACTATTGCGAGGGACAACCTGTCTTAGATACACAGTATTTATTTATTTATAAAAAAAAAATTCATATTTTTTTTTCTATATACTAAATACATTTTTCTTTGACCCGGACGTCCCGGGTTCGAATCCCGGTCATTTTTCATACGCTGCAAAAATACATTTCATATTCCTTCGCATAAGCTTCGAGTTTCGTAGTGAATGTCGTCTAACAAAAAAAATTATTCCTTAATCCGCTATTGAAATCTCTAACTTACTTATAAATTGCACTTATTAATACTTAAATATATTATACTTAATTAATATAATACTTAAATGTTTAACTATATTAAACGTATTACTTAATCATTTATATTTTAATTTTTAAACTTATTCGTGGAATTCAGGTACCTGAAAAGGATCACTCAGAGATGAGGTTATCACTTCCTTGTTATAAATACAGTTTTATCTTCCATTTCATGTTTGTAGATTATTACTTCTTACCTAAACTCTTCACCGGAGAGAAAAATATTAACTTGTAAAACATGCTCGGTTGTTATTATTATTTTTTTTTTGTACAGCTTTACTTGAATATATTTAATAAAAAAATATTAATTTTGACCTCCTTTCACTTATGTTTCTTTTTTCACCTCTTTCAACATCTGTCATTAAATTTTGTATTTATTTAAATTCATAAACAGAATAAACCTTCGATTTGTCCCATTGTGATGTATCCTTCAAATTATTTTTATTTGTTCCGGTTAAAAAAAAATTATTTGTTGTATTTCTTTTTTTTTGTTTTAAACGAGCTTTAATATTATCGAAGACTATTGTCCATTAAATTCTTACAATATAAATTATCCAATAACAGACAAGGATGTTGTAAATGAACCGATGTACGAGTACATTAGCAATAGTATTTTGTTGTTTACGTTGATGATATTACGGATACAAAATAATAACCTAGGAAGTTAGCTGATGAGAGAGTAAAGCAATCAACATTGCGGTCTTGGGGTCAGTGAAACTCGCGAGAAAGACAGCGAAACTGAACCTAGACTTAACCGCATCACCCGTCTTTACTATCTTCTGGATTCCTCACTTTATAACCGCAAAACATTTTTCTTATAAACTAGGCCTAAATTATTATCATGACTATTACGGTTCAAAGGACATAAAAGGATATAAAATAATACATTATTAATACTATTTTAGTTTTGTTTTATAGTTAGAATGTTAAACCGAAGGAAATCGTAAATTATTGAATATTTTTAGTTATAATATTATTGTAAAATTATTTCAAATTATATATTAAGAAAATTGTTAATTTTTACAATTTATGTTTTTTTATAACTTTTTAACTTCTAGTTATGGCAACAAATGCCGTCTAAATATTAACAATAGTAATAATTTTATTAAAATAATATAAAACTTTTTTATTTTTTTGCAACCTTGAAAATAATGACTGTCTTCTATTTTAATGTTTGTGGTAGTTAATATATTTTCTAATCAAAATTAAAATAAATATTTACGTAATTATAAAGTAATAAAGATAACTTTATAATAATTTTTCCGTTTAATATTCTACAATTTTTGTTAAAAAAAACCGTTTGTATAAGACAAATTAAAAGTTGAATTGTTCTCTGTTTTTTTATTAAAATTTTATTTAAATTAAGACTTATTTTATTAAAAAAAACAAAAAAAAAACTCAAAATTGCACTATTGTTACATCGGTTTCTTTTTGAACTTCAGACTGTTTTATTTTTAGACTAACTAATGTGGATTTTTAAAAGTATTTTTTAAATGCCCCTTTAATTTTCATAACTTTACCGTAAGTTAATTTTCATAAAGAAAGTTGAAAATACGATTCTGATAAAACATTTTTAACGAAAAAAAGGTAAATTTATGAAATTAGAAATTTAATCTATGAAAAAATTATTTAAATTTACTGATTTTAATTTTTTTTTTTTTTTTTTAATGAAAGAGGGGATTTACATCTGTGTTTAATAGTTGGTGGAAATTGGTAGCATATGAAAAGATGCTGTGCCTGATCGGGATTCGAATTTGATTTGACCCTCCATACAAATGCCGGGACGCTACCTACTTACAAACAGAGGTAAGCTTATTATATTAAAGTATGGTTTTTGAATTCTTTTAAATTTACGCGTTTTTGTTGAAGTTATAGAAAAATATACGTTATTTTAAGTTAAGTAATAACAAACAAATATAAATATTTACACTTTTTCCAACACGATTAAAGATATATTAAACCTCTAATGTACTTCTTTTATAATCAAACAAATTTTGAGAATAGAATAGCTTCTTAAAAAAAGATTTCCGAAAATAGTTTTTTATTATTCGGAAATAAAAATTTATAAAAATATCAATCAAAAAAGTACACCGATTCAATTCGACTCCGAATCTCTCTTTTAGGATCGGTTAAAAATTTAAGAGTAAAGTTACACCTTACTTCCATTAAAAAAATAATCCTATTGATTTTCAGTACGTTATATTAAATTATCTCGGAGTTATTCAGTCTAAAATTGACGTGTAGAAACACAAACGCTTAGAAATGACCGATAAAGAAACAAGTTTAATGAATTTTCTATTCCATTTTTGTGGTCATTTTACTTCAAAACGTGAAGAAATTGAAAGAAAAGCGGAGAGTACTTATTCCTATGTATACAATTTTCTAACTGTTTTTGGAAGTAAAAATAATCTTCAGTGTTTTATAAAGAATAAAAGGAGTGACTTTCTCCAGTAAACCTTTAGGTACAAAACAAAGTATTACTTCCCCTGTAAACCCCTGTAAAAGAGGGTGTACTGCTGGCTGCTAGAAGATGATACCAAGGATTGAACCAGAGTGGTAGCTAACTCGACTCCCATGGCAGTCATCCCGGGAAGAAGGAATATAGGATTAGGAGAGCGGAAAGAAAGGAAAAGCAAAAGTTAACTTACAGTAGGAGTTAACTTATAAGTTCCTTATTTTAATTGCCTTTAAAAGAGTAAATTTACTACCTTATTCAGTATTATAAAAAAAATTCACTACAGACCGAATCTAATCTTAAGTCCTTTACACAGAGCATAAATAGTATTCTATTTATGCTCTGTGTAAATACACAATCCGCAAATAAAATCTTGCAATTACTGAAACGATTTTTACGTAGCCCAACCAAAACCTTATAATCATCGAAGAATAAATAAGTATTAAATTGTTAAAGTGAAAATAGTCTTATAAGGGTTTCCTTAAAAGAAAACATAATTATTTATTTTGTTCGAAACGTTTAAATTGTACCATTTAAGGTGCAGATCTATAATAAATATTTATTGCGTTACAAGTTTTATTAATTATGAACTTTTCTTTTTTCTGTGTTACTGAAAATAAATTTTAAAAAAACCAACCGGTTTTCCAGACATTTAGATGTCTGTGTAAGCAAAAGCAATTTCTGCTACCGGCTTTCCAAGCCTGAAATAGTTACAGATATAATGGAATGTACTTGTAAATATACCGGAAACATGTAGTCTAGAACAGACTAACCCACCAGGTTGATCTAGCGGTGAACTTGTCATCGCAAATCAACTGATTTCGAAGTCGAGAGTTCTAAGGTTCAAATCCTAGTAAAGGCAGTTACTTTTATGCGAATTTGAATACTAGATTGTGGATACCGGTGTTCTTTTGTATTTGGGTTTCAATTAATCATACATCTCAAGAATGGTCGACCTGAGACTGTACAAAACTAGACTTCATTTACATTCATACATATCATCCTCTGAAGTAATACCTTACGGTGGTTTCGAAGGCTAAATAGAAAGAAAAAAGTCTATAACGGACTCTGATTTACCACTCCTGAGAAGTTTGGTTAAGCATAAAAATTGTTAAATAAAATTACTTTTTAAGTGGTTGGGGAGTTAACCTAGATCCAAATTCTGGGAAAAATCAAATAAATTGTAATTCCCATTTTTTTTTTTAATTTTTTGTTCCTTATTACTTAGTATGAACAGAAATATGCCAATTAATATTTAGGTAATAACTTATCCTACCGAAATAAAATAGTATTATCGATACAGTTTGTAATCTTTTAATTTTTTTAACCTTCTCTATAAATCATGCCCATTTCCTCCAGATTTGTCTGGACTTGGGTGGAATTTTTACGATTTATTTTCATTAAGTTAACTTATTAGAAAACAATTGCAGCACAAATACTAGTAAACAGTTGCCATTTTATACTCTTATGTAAACAATGTCGTCAAATATATCGATAGTGTGTTCTTAACATCATTGAATGAGAAAAAACTCTACAAGCATAGGTCCGGGAATCCTTTTTATCCATCTGCCCATCATTCTTTTTTTTAAATAGAAAAATAATATCCCAGAATAGATTAAGATAGTTTAACGAAATCTAATATATATTTTTTAGATTAATATCTCGACGAAATAAATATTTAAATTTAATTTTTAAATTGAAAGTTTATTAGGCGCCATTTAACGATTTTTTAACAAAAACGTTTCTTATTTATTTATATCGTAGAATGTATTAATTTAAAATGGTAATCCCTTACTGCTCCATGGCGTTGTTATTACAAAGTAATGTTATATTTTTAAAAAGTCGGCTAAAAACTTATTCCATTTACAACACGTCTAACCGCCAACCCCCTTGTTTTTTCTTTTTCCTTTCCTGCTACAGGTAAAATGCGTGCTCGGACGGATTGAGCTGATTTTTTTTATTCTGCTTGGAATGGCTTGCAGATTTGTCATCGTGCATCAAAGTAATTTTCCTGTGCGTAATAACCTCGGAAATTTTCTCAATTAAGTAATAAATGAGGATTTTTGAGGAATTCACCTGAGACTCAAGTTTGGGGTTCGATGGCGCTTGATGATAATATATGTGCGGGTCATTCCTAGCAAAATAAAAAGAATCAGCACGATCCACCCAGTAGAACGCTCACACAGACAGGAAATAATTTTTCAGTCCATTTTTAAAAATATATGATACTTTAAATTTCAAAGTTCTATTTATTATGCACATTTAAAAAAAAAAAATATGTAGAGGAAACTAAAAGAAAATTTGAATAAAGGAGAAAGAATAAGGAAGTATTTGACTTATTATAAATACAAAAGTAAAATCGGCTGAAGGCCAGTATTGTCTGGAAACTGTAAAATTAGTTTATTAGAAACGTTAGTTTTAAAAGTCACTCCCACTTATACCAAAAAACATTTTTACAATATTTAAACAATTTGTTAATTGTTACATGATATAATAAATCTCTGTGGCAGAGTGGTAGCGAATCGGCTTTCATCTGGGGATCCCAAGTTTGAACCCCGGTCAGACATAGTATTTTTCATACGATAAAACAAAATTCCATTTTAATTTTTCCATACACGAACTTCTATATACATTTCTGTGGGGAATTAACGCATCAAGCAAACAAAAAACAAAAACCAATATTTTTAAAAATCACTTAAACATATGTTTAAATGGTTGCTAAGCAATTGGACTGTTACTGAAATTAGAATACCCATTTAATAGTCCTAGATTAAATATGTTTTACCTTTGATTTTGAGGTCCATAATTTTTTCGTACATGTCTTCTAACCTCATTTTTATATTTTTTGTTTGAAATATCTCGGTATTCATTTCGTAATTACTTTAGTCCGGACTTACGCAAATGTAGCAATGTATAATGGCTTAAGTCGGTGTAAAGTGTCTTTTTTACATGAGTAATTGGTACAGGATAGAAGGAATGTTAATTTTAGTATAGTATATACAAATATCGTGTTTAATGGTTCTCTAGCCTAAGATAATAGAGATATTTTATTTCAGTTATTTAATTTTTATAATTGCTGTAATTTTCTCTGTTTAATAATTTTAATAATACGAGTTGGATAAAGCACTCGTAGTTGGATAAATCACTTGGTTATTTCAATGAACCTTTGATCTAATGCTCATTAAATAAAGAATTGATCATTAAAAAAATAGTTGATTAAAACACTTTTAAGGATCCAACTTTCTAACTTAGTTTTATTATTAAAATGCAATTTTTTTTTATTACTTCCCTAATAAATGAGGAATGTTGTAAATGATATTAGTAATAAAATGTATTGATAAAATAACAGAAACATATAAATTCAAGTAAAATCTTATGCCTATCTAATTTAAACTCTCTAATTTGAACTACTCTTGCATGACTGATCGTCATGAATGTTTCAAGATATTATTTTTTTTAAAAGTAATTTCTCTTAAAACGAGTTGAAATATAAAGTAGTAAATAAACTTAAATAAAACATTTAAATTTTGAAAAATCTGATTTAAATTTCAATGGCTGTCAAATTTTTACGATTTGATTCCATAATCCATAGATTGTGGATAATTTAGAAGTAATAACTTGTTTGCTGGATTGTAATCTTGAGCATAAAAACATCCTCAGTTATAATACTCGCACTCGACTTATCCGTGTTTATATTTTCGATAAATAAAACCACGATAAATTATAAACTCTATTCATACAGACAATTATATGAACAACATTGTTTTTATGTTAGGCAATTATATTTTTTTCCTGTTTAGCCTCCAGGTATTACTTCAGAGGATGAATGAGGATGATATGTATGAGTATAAGTGAAGTGTAGTCTTGTACAGTCTCAGGTCGACCATTTCTGAGATGAGTGGTTAATTGAAAACCAATCACCATAGAACACCGGTATCCCCCGCTCTAGTATTCAAATACGTGTAAAAGTAACTGCCTTTACTAGGATTTGATCGTTGAAACTTTCAACTTCGAAATCGGTCTGATTTGCGAAGACGCGTTCACCGCTAGACCAACCCGGTAGTTTAGGCAATTATAATGTTGGCTTATCATTTAGCGTTTGTCTGCTGATATAATTATAACACTTGTTAAAAATAGGCCTACATTTTTGTAACATTAAAAAAAGATACACCGTAACATTTCTTTTTATGGCAAAATACTTAATAATTTAAAAAAATATAAACAGCAGGATTAAAAAATATTTAAAAGTAACCTAAATACCATCCAGGGACATAAAATAATAAGTTATACTTACACGAAAGCAATTTGTTTCTGCGCGTAAAAACTGAACTAAATGTCTTCCAGTTTGGATAACAGGCATCGTACTAGCCATTGTAGACCAAGCTTTAAGATTCATCAGAGCAACTATACGATATTACTTTCGGTCGCTCGGTGGGAAGGCGGGGGTGAAAATGAATTTTCTTCACGTTTTCTCCAAAACCATAAGATAAAATTTTGATACTCTGTATTAGTGTATTTGAAGTTGGGTGTGTGAAAATTTTATGAAGGTTAGTTAAATCATTCTTTAGTTACGCTCAATTTAATATCCATAACAGATAACCCTAACCTCAATTTGAGGTTATGTTGACTATATACGATGTGTACATTTCAACTCGTAGTTGTGTACATTTCATACGCGCTTATGCAGCGAGTCACAACGGTGAGTGAGTTGAAACACGAGCATTTGTGTACAGTCTAGTAATTAATCCAACGTATATAGTACTTTGTACTCAGAAAAATCAGTGCTTTTCTGACTGCGAAATAGTGAAGATGTCTGAAAAATTCTGTTTTCATGGGCAAGAATTTTTTTGTATTAATAAGTTTAAAAAAAATAATATTATCAGCCACGATGCCTTTTTGAAACTACGAAACAAATGTTTCATAATTTAAGTAGTAAATATACGACAATTATTACGTACATTATTACAGTTAATTATAACTTTTAATTATGTATTTATTGACGTGAATAAAGAATTTTGTTAACAAAAAAATTTCGGTTCAAAGGAGGATCAAAACATTTCGAAATACAAAAATTTAGAGTGATCAATTTTTTGACCTACAGCTACAAGTAATAATAATTTTCTCATTTAATATTATTACGTTTGTATAATTATATAAACGAACAAAACAGAGATTGACTTCTATCAAGAATCCTAATTAACTTAGTTATATATATATTAATTATTATTTCAAAATTATTTTGGGCTTGATATTAAATAAGAATTATTCAGAAAATAAATTTTTTAATTACAATAGATGGTTAATTTCTAGTAAATATAATACTCGTACATTATTTTATAATTACATTTAGAACAAGCTGTTTTGAGAATAATTGGATGTACCTCCCTAACTTTGTTTAACAATTATTTTAATTTACAATTAATTAAGAATTTATTTAGAAGAAGATATATATTAATGAGATAAACAATTAAACATTAAATAAACGATGCATTATAAATTTTAATTTTTTTTTACTTATTTATTTTTTTAATGGTAAATTTTAATCAGATTTTTATGAATATAACTTAGCTAAATCTTTTCTTTCAATTTTATATTTAAATAGACCTAATTATCTAAATCCCAAATTTAAAACATTTTCTGATTATTTCCAAATCATTTGAAAGTTCTTAAATTTTAATTAAATATAATATAAATATAAGAATGCTGGTGATGAGGAAAGTAAAAGGAACTATCGGCAATTAAGAAATGCTATAAACAGGAAGTGCAAACTGGCGAAAGAAGAGTGGATTAAAGAAAAGTGTTCAGAAGTGGAAAGAGAAATGAACATTGGTAAAATAGACGGAGCATACAGGAAAGTTAAGGAAAATTTTGGGGTACGTAAATTAAAATCTAATAATGTGTTAAACAAAGATGGTACACCAATATATAATACGAAAGGTAAAGTCGATAGATGGGTGGAATATATTGAAGAGTTATACGGAGGAAATGAATTAGAAAATGGTGTTATAGAGGAAGAAGAGGAAGTTGAGGAGAATGAAATGGGAGAAACAGTACTGAGATCTGAATTTAAGAGAGCATTAAAAGATTTAAATGGCAGAATAGACGGAATTACTGCGTAATAGAATTACTGCGTAATAGAATTACTGCGCAGTAGAATTACTGAGCAGTGCAGGTGAGGAAGCGACTGATAGATTATACAAACTGGTGTGTAATATTTATGAAAAAGGGGAATTTCCGTCAGATTTCAAAAAAAGTGTTATAGTCATGATACCAAAGAAAGCAGGGGTAGATAAATGTGAAGAATACAGAACAATTAGTTTAGTCATGCATCAAAAATCTTAACTAGAATTCTATACAGAAGAATTGAGAGGAGAGTGGAAGAAGTGTTTGGAGAAGACCAATTTGGTTTCAGGAAAAGTATAGGGACAAGGGAAGCAATTTTAGGCCTCAGATTAATAGTAGAAGGAAGATTAAAGAAAAACAAACCGACATACTTGGCGTTTATAGACCTAGAAAAGGCATTCGATAACGTAAACTGGAATAAAATGTTCAGCATTTAAAAAAAATTAGGGTTCAAATACAGAGATAGAAGAACAATTGCTAACACGTACAGGAACCAAACAGCAACAGTAACACTTGAAGAACATAAGAAAGAAGCCGTAATAAGAAAGGGAGTCCGACATGGATGTTCCCTATCTCCATTACTTTTTAATCTTTACATGGAACTAGCAGTTAAAGATGTTAAAGAACAATTTAGATTCGGAGTAACAGTACAAGGTGAAAAGATAAAGATGCTACGATTTGCTGATGATATAGTAATTCTAGCCGAGAGTAAAAATGATTTAGAAGAAACAATGAACGACATAGATGAAGTCCTTCGCAAGAACTATCGCGTGAAAATAAACAAGAACAAAACAAAAGTAATGAAATGTTGTAGAAATAACAAAGATGGTCCACTGAATGTGAAAATGGGAGGAGAAAAGATTATGGAGGTAGAAGAATTTTGTTATTTGGGAAGTAGAATTACTAAAGATGGACGAAGCAGGAGCTATGTAAAATGCTACATAGCGCAGGGAAAACGAGCTTTCAATCAAAAATATAATTTGCTTTCATAAAAAATTAATTTAATTGACAGGAAAATATTTTTGATAGTATATGTTTGGACTGTAGCTTTATATGGAAGTGAAACTTGGACGATCGGAGTATCTGAGAAGAAAAGATTAGAAGCTTTTGAAATGCGGTGCTATAGGAGAATGTTAAAAATCAGACGGGTGGATAAAGTGACAAATGAAGAGGTATTGCGGCAAATAAATGAAGAAAGAAGCATTTGGAAAAATATAGTTAAAAGAAGAGACAGACTTATAGGCCACATACTAAGGCATCCTGGAATAGTCGCTTTAATATTGGAGGGACAGGTAAAAGGAAAAAATTGTGTAGGCAGGCCACGTTTGGAATATGTAAAACAAATTGTTAGGGATGTAGGATGTAGGGGGTATACTGAAATGAAACGACTAGCACTAGATAGGGAATCTTGGAGAGCTGCATCAAACCAGTCAAATGACTGAAGACAAAAAAAAAAATTAATTTACTGATGTAAATTTTACTTAATTTTATTTTGTAAATAAGTTTTTCTTTTTGTTAAATTACACGAACACACACACACACACACAGACACAAATATATATATATGTATATATACTGCATAATACTCGTAATTACCGTATACGAGTACATCCTTACATGCACGAATTTAGTATAATTATTTACACAAAAAAGAAGTTAAAAATAATTTGTTCAAGGTCACTAAAAATTATTTTATAAAGTTAAAAAAAACACAAAACAAAACCATTAAAATAAAATAAAATTTTTGTAGGTATATTTTGAAGTGAAAGGTCAAATGCTATTTCTTCATCATCGCGTCATCATAATTACGATTATTATCATTGCCTCATAGTCTCATAATAATTATTTTAATAAAATTTACTCATCTTAAGCATGACCATTAGCATATTTACTTTTTTATTTCGATTTGTTTATTACCTTTTGTTGTGAATAAATATCCAATGATTTTTATCCCATTAGAATTTTTATAATTCTTTTAATTATAGAAAATTGTTGAAGCAAAATTAATTTATTTTTTAATCTTAGTTATGATTAATAGTGAATTAATTATTAGTTAAACTGGTATTTATTAATTTATTGTCTTAAAGAAAAAACTCTGTACGAATTAAACTATTTAGTTTTATTTATATATATATATATATATATGTATATATAAAACTTTCAGAAAATTCAAGTATTTCATCAACATACTGTCCACTGTGCCAGTTAATCTCAACTTGCACTAAATTAACTAACAATACAGAAACAGAAACAAAAAATCTATAACTAATACCAAAAGTCGACTTTCGCGGGATCCCGTATTATTTGTTTGATGTAATTATAAAATTTTATACCGACTGATGATGCGGGATCCCGCGATAGTCGACTTTTGGTATTAGGTTTTCTTGATTACTGTGTTGGTGGTTAATTTATTTTTACTTGAGATATTCTAAGTCAATTTTTTTCCATTATATCTCTTTTACTTGAGGTTAGACTGAATTTTTACAGATGAATATTCTTCTCGACTTGAACGTAGTACAGAAAATGAAATGTAGAAAATTATTACGTGAAAATGCCATGACTGACGGGAGGAATCGTAATTCAGAATCTTTCAAAAGAATTAGGTGCTGCCACTTTTCAATTGCTTCATTACTTAATCATAATTACTACATTTTAGAAATTTGTATTTATTTTAAATATCATTATTTTTTATATTATTTCAAAACATTTTTTTGGTTTGAAATACAATAATAGAGTTATTTAACATAAATAGATATCAGAATGAATAGAACTCTTTTTCCGTTTGATAGAAAATTTAACTAATATTTCAAGTAAAGGAAATCAGAAACTGTCTATATTAATGTTGATTAATATAAGTATCTGTATTACTATTATTATATACTAGCAGACCCGGCAATGCTTCGCTATTGCTAAATTTCAGTATATTTATAGATTAAATGAACACAATTGAAAGTTTGATAAAATATTAACAAAATGAACATTACGGAAATTCACAAAATTTAACTTTTCCTTTTCCCCTTTCTCCCTTTTCTCTTCAATCCTTTCCCTTTTTCCCGTTTCCCCATTTTCCTTATTTTATTTCCTTTTCCCGTTTTTGTTTTACCATATTCCCTTTTCCAGTTTTCCCCTCCCCAATTTCCTCCTTTAATTTCCTAAAATTCCCTCTTTTCATTCCTTTTTCCTTTCATAACTCATTTCTATTTATTTCCATTTCCCCCTCCTCTTTCCCTTTCCAATTTTTTTCTCCTTTCCCCTTTCCATTTCCTTTTCTCGTTTTTCCTTTTTCCCGTTTTCCCCTTTTTTCTTTATTTAATTTTCTCCTTCTTCCCTTTTTAACTTTTCCGATTTTTCCCTTTCTCCCTTTTTCATCTCGCGTAAATTGGTCTAGCAGTTTTTTAATCTACAGCGGACACACATATCGGAAACAATGAAATGGAATCGTAAAATATTTAGTAAAGCGTGAGTTGCGTTTACGTCCAACAGATAGCGCTGTTTATCAAAAAAGCATGTTTTTACCTGTCAGAGGTGTGACATCTTAGGTATATAAATAGTATGTATAGAAAAACACGACCGTATTCAAATGCAACGTTGTGTGAAAATTTCAAAGCAATCGGTGGAGAACTTTCGGAGATTTAAGATTTTGAGCAAACGTACATTTACATATTTATATATATAAATATATTGTTTCTAATTGCGAGGTTCTTTAGAACGGAAATGATTTTTGAGATTATGAATTATTTATGGATTTTCGAATTTTGAATGATATAATTTAAATAATTTTTCTTTTTTTCTCAAATTCGACTGTGGAATTTACATAATATCGTACAACGTAGATGAAAAGTTTGTTACCTTATAGATGAAAATTTAAAAACTTTTAAAATTTATAATTTAGTACTCCTATTATTTAACATATAATCAATTTAATTTTTGGCATGTATCTTTTTCCATATCACTTCAATTTGGAATTTTTGTTTTATTTCTAGATTAAATTAAAAATTTAATTTCAAATTCGGAATGATCTCCACGGTAATTATTTTCATAAATAAAATAAATCAGTATTGATTTAAAAAAAAAATTTTTTTTTCAATATTTGCAAGAATTTTTTTCTTTTGCTTGATAAATTAATTTACCACAAACGTTTTGATGTTTGTTCGTGGGAATATGGAAATTGAATTTTTTGGTATGAAAAATTCCATGCCCGACCGGGATTCAAACCTGAGACTCCCCCCCCGATAAAAAACCGAGACGCTACCACTCCGCCAGGAAGATCGGAATTTCTGTTAAAAAATTGTCATTTCTTTTAACTTATGCAATCTATTTTTCATGTGTAATGTTAGTAAGGAGTTCTATAATTTATATTTCTTAAATCCCCTTGTATCTTATCACTTCAAGCTGGGCTGCAGGAATAGCGTTTACAAATTGTTGCATCATCCTTATGTAGCGCTCACTGTTCACTGTACCGTGAAAGAATGTCATGAAGATTCACTTATGTGATACTGCACACCACGCGCTCACTTTTTATCCGTACAAAGGAGACTCGTGCAGCTGATGTGGATTTTCCGTACGTAAAATGCGTGATTTCTATACATTCAAGTATCCATCAAGGTGGAACTATGCCTCATCAGACCAAATTCAATCAGCGGGTTCTTCCCCATCTGGCGTTACATATGACATGAACCTCCGACACGTTTTCAGAATATATACACGTTTTTTTCAGCGTCTGCATGTAAGAAACTAGTGAACAACACAAATTCTGTACGGATGCATCTTTAAGTACTTTCGCAATGCCGTGTGGGCACTACCAACGGAAAGACCAGACCGGCTAGATAGGCGTTGCACAGACTTGTTGGGACTAACGAAATATGCAGCTTGCACGTCAATCTACTTTTCTAGTATTGGCACTTTCGGCCGACCATTTTTGTCTGCACTGCCATATTTCCTGTTTTTTTGGAACTTGACGTACAGCCGCTTGATAGAGGACTTGTTTGGTGCATCCACACCATAATTTTCTGTGAAGGCATTCTGGGTCTGGGCATAACTGGCACGTCTAATGTATTGGAAGACGATGAATATTCTCTACTACATTGTGTAACCCATTTTTCCTCAACTTTTCTCAGTTAAACCTGCAACAAATGAAGGAAACATTCTTACATAAATTTGCATCATTTTTTGAACACTCTGTATATTAAAACGTTGAAAAATACTTTCCTAAAATTTTTACGGGTTATTTTTATTTAATTATTTTATTTTATCATGATAATCATTTTTTGGTGATCTTATGGAATAAATTTTATGCTTTAGAGTAAGATTAAACCGTCTGGTAAATTGGCCAGAATTATATACATCATCGATTCATTGATCGACCTAGATGCTCAGTCCTTTGTTAGGTAATTTAGAACAAAACGTCTATCATAAAAAGTAGCCTACATATTCTATCAATGCTTCAGTGAAGCTAGCGATAAATAAAATTGTCATCAAATTAATCTTCCATTTCCTTGTAATAATAATAAAAATATTAGAAGTTATTTTCATTCTCAAGTAATTATTTTCTTACTTTCCTATCGGCTACAGTAAATTATACAGAGAAAGTATGCTATAGTTAAATAATGACCGTTCAGTTTTTGGAATTTTTTTTGACGTATTATGCCCTTAAATTGAAAAGTATTAAAATCTAAGTACACAATTACGTATTCATATATTAGTACATGAAGACGGTTTTTTTTTATTAATATGAATTAATTTACTAAAGAAGCTTACGAAGAAGCTTGTCCGTGAGAATATGAAAAATGTAATGCCTGACCTGGATTCGAACCCGGGACCTCTGAATGAAAGGCAGAACTAGTGAACGAGACATTAGCACGCCGCAACGGAGATCATTTTATAGGCAATCATTAAATCTCTCATAATATGTTAGCTTATGTATTAAAGGGATTTCATTATTATTATTGTTTTAACTGGATGAGATATTGAAGGAGGGGTGAACTGGGTTGTGCATTATGAAAATCTTTTTTCTTACTTGTTCTTTTTTAACTTATCAAGTAATAATATCGTGCCACTAGAAATAATTATATATATATATATATATATATGTGTGTGTTTGTGTTGTATATTTGTATTTGTTTGTTCTTCCGCTCTCCTGGGCCGGCTGAACAATCAAGTATTATTCAGCCCAGGGGAGTGTCCTTGCGACTCTAATGAGCCTCCCCACCTACCGGCAGAACGTCCGGCATTGCAGGTCGGCTCACCGGTTCCGTATCTTTTCCTTAATCTCGTCTTTTCTATGCCTCTAACCGCTGAGACCAGAGACACCCGGCCCGGCTATGCCGTTCCCGGGCCCTGCCCCAGCAGCCGGGTCTCGACTTTTTTTTTTACCCCAAGTAACTCCTCCTACTTCTTGTAATCTACTTCCTTTGCTCGCATAACCTCAGCCACGAATTTCTCTATTGTCAGCCATTCCTCCTTACCTCTCAACATATTCTTTGTTGTAGTTTCCGAGGTAATCTCTTTTACGTTATATCTGACCTTTAGATTACGTCTAAAGATATATATATTTATATATAAATATATAGATTATATCTTTTGGATATTAAGATTCTTTAAACGTTGACCTCCAAAGATATGATACTTTTTAAATATTGTTTAAATCTGTTTCTATGCACTTACTTTTTCTAGTAGGACGTTTCCTGATTGAAAAAAATACTGTTAAATCTTAAATTACCCATAACAAACAAGTTATCCCTAAAAATATGAATTTCGTAATTTCTTCTCTCCTTTTTACTTTATCGTTATATCGATATGAAATATTTTTGTTATATTTTCTGATTCATTGTCACAGTAGTAAAGGATAAAATAATTTTAGTGAATAATATTTTTGTGAAAATGCATTAAAAATATTATTTGTGATGTATTCTAAGGTTTACTTACGACAAGAAGGATATTAATATTGAATTTAATTTGTGTTAATTTAGAGGTAGTTTAATAAACTATTACAGTGCTTTTTCCGTTTATTTTTATTGAAAAAATAATAAACAAATAAGAAAATAAGTAACTTTATAAGGTCACAGTTTTATTCAACTTTATTACAAGAGAAAAAACAAAATTTTACTTTAGGAAAATTCCAGAGAATTCAACGACATCGTTTTAAAACTTATTTTAACTAATTTATTCCATTCTACATAACTTTCCTGTTTTATTCAAAAAAATATTTTCTATTCTTTTTTTCCGAATATTTATTGCATTTTACAATAAATATGTTTAACAGGAATAAAGAAAGCGGTCTACGTTTGTCAATTTTCTTCTTATGATTCGTTAATTATACAGTACTAAAGTTTCACTATAGAAACCCTTTCATTAAGATAGTCGTTTTCCTGATGAAATAGAGGTATTCTCATTCTGTTTTATAAATATTAATGTACCAGTCATTATATTTGGTTAAGCAGTATGTACTTCTGATGAGATAAGGGTAAGACTAGCTTCTTACCCCCATAAATTTTTGATTGTGAAAAGAATTGAATTGTACGGTCTAAATTTTCATTACAATAGTGATCTATTGAGACTGCTCAATAGTCGTTTCAGTAGAATAAGACTTAAATGAAAATTAAGAATTATATATTTTCTAAAACATACCTCGGTACTTACGTATTAACGCCACCGCAGCTACAGCTTTATTTAAAAACAAAGTAGTCAATCGGATTTCGCTGGAAAATGGGCCGATATAGAGTTTAAAATAGATTCAAAACAGTCTCTTTATTAATTTTAATTATAATTTAACCTACGCTCGCTTCGCTCGCTAACCTTGACTAATTAACACCATAATTTTTTGAGTATTTATTTAATAAATTCAGTAATTATTGCAATTATTTATTATTTAAATAACAATAATTACTATTGTTATTTAAATGTAATTGTTATTTAAATAATAAATAATTGCAATAATTACTGAATTTATTAAATAAATACTCAAAAAATTATGGTGTTAATTAGTCAAGGTTAGCGAGCGTAGGTTAAGTTTGGTTAAATTATATTAATAAAATAAATAAATATAAATAACCATTTCTTAAAATTAATAAAGAGACTGAATAAAATAAATCCTCAATAAAATAAATACTCATTTTAAATAAAGCTGTAGCTGCGGTGGAGTTAATACGTAAGTACCCATATCTCTCTCTCACACTCATATTACATCCCATATAATCTAATTAATTTATAATAATATTTTACTTCCGTGATTTATTAAATTTCTAAAGTCCTAAAATTAAAGAGACTATAATTTCGGTTTTTAGGTAGTAGCCAAATAAAATATGATACAAGAAATACCTAAACTCAAAGAAAAAAATGAAAATAATAATCTCGAAAAAAATAAAACAAAAATTGTATAGGTTTACGAGACGCTTCTCCTTAAATTCTAATTTTTTTCAAGTATATAACACATACTCAAACAATAAAAATGGAATGTCTTGCCACGCAACCAATACATGGGTAGTAAAGAGTACCTTCTACTTTAATAAACTGCCACCTCTTAGAAAGAGTATAATCCTATTGGTTCACCTAACCCTTCTAGTTTAACTCAATCGTAATCTTGGTAACGCCCACTACTCTGGTTTATTCGGACATATCCCAGCCAAATCGTTACTTTCCAAACATCTAAGTACCAAATACCTAAACTATCTCTAGACCTTAATATTTTATAAATCAAAATTTGAGACTATGAATTATAACACGTAAAAATTACGTAAAAACAATAAATTTTATACGGCTAAATATAAATATTAAACATTTTTTTTTCAAATAATTAAAAAAATTTATTAAAAGCATAATGCAAAAAATTAAAATTAGTAAAATTTAAAATCTGATTTTTATATAAAGTGATTTTAAATATGATAATATGAACTGATTTTTAATATTATTCAGATTCTCAGTTGTAGTTATTTATTATATCCCTGTGTATTTTATGTGATTTCAAAGCAATAGCTTTAATTTTTGCGAGCGTTAATTTACTTATTCAAAGTTTTTACTATTTCGAAATGTTTCTCTTCCCCCGCACGTTATGATAAAACAGTGATTTCAACATTTCGAAATTTTCAATCTTGAAAATATTAAATTAAATATTATAACAATATTAAATTGTTTTTTCTATATAATAGTTGTTGAATCTTCGTATTGTAATCCTACATTTGATTAACAATTGTATTTTTTAAAAAGGAATTTTCTTAGTTTAGAAAACCAAGAGTTTACTTAATACAATTTTTATGTCCCAGAAGTTCTTATTAATTACTATTAATATTTCATTTCCATGATTTTTTTAAAAATTTCAACATAGTATAATAGTAATTTAACCCTCTACGCTCGAAAGTCCACTATCAGTGGCCATCCGCCATTTCCGAACAACTTGTAATATGTTCCACGCGCGTAGTTCTCTCAGGTTGTATGGCCACTGTGAGTGGCCGCTCGCTTGTCTGCTCCGCTGCCATATCGACCGCCAGCTGGCAATAGCTCGGAATTATTTTCTCGACTATTACTTGAAGTGGAGAATTGAAAAAGCATTTACAGAAGAAGAAACGCGATGATTTTTTAAACAAACTCTTTTTTACTTAAATCTTAAAATAAAAAAAAGCATAGTATCGTGTAATTTTTTAGGCCTCGCAAAAACATCATGTTAATATTATATGAAAGTACATACTAAAACAGAACTGGAATAATAACAATAGTTTTGGTTTATTAACTGAGTAAAATAAAAATAATGAGTTTAGAATTGCTTTATGTTATGAGACCGAAGAAAACAAATTATATTACACGAGTAACAATTTGAATAAAACACAGAAAATTTATAAAACAATTGTTTGTTTAGTGTTTTATTCCTTTAGGCTTCTGGCTGTGTGGTATATTGTTCGAAGCATTGTCAATACACAATCCAGGTTGAGCAGTGGGCGTTTTACACATTTATTTGGTACGTTTCCTTACTAGCACTTTTGTCACTGCATATAAAACAATTCTTCGTTTTACCAGGTCCTAGCGACCAATGTAAAACAATATTTACATTGAAATAGCGTACAAATGTCACGGTCACTCACAGTGGCCGTGAAAGTGTTCACGGTATTTAGTAAGGGCCACTTCCAGTGGCCGTACAAGCTGGGAGGTACGCGACTGTGAAAAAAATTGAAGCCGGTAGAGAAAATACCGGGCTCACTTAAAGTGGCCATTTTATACGACTCCTGAGACACTTTGTTAAACGGACTAAACGAGCGTAAAGGGTTAACTTTAGGCAAACATTTTGCATTTTTTTAAAAATTCGGGAATTAGTTATGAAGGTTATTAACTCTCGTATGTGTAAATGAGGGTTTAATTTAATATTTTAAACGGTTAGTAATATAAACTTTATATATCATTTTAATAATCTTTATAACAATGCTGTTAAAAAAATCTTAGTTACAAACATTTTATTAAATACAGGAGATTCTTTTAATTCAACTACTTTTTCTTGTATTTAAAGCCTCATGTTGATTTATTTTAATGCATTTAAAGTATAAATACATAAATGTTGATTAAATAATATGAGAATTTTTTATTAAAACTAATTTGATAATTTATACATTATATAAATATATAGGATCCCAGTCGCGGCTTTGCTCGCTCTATATGGTTACATTCGTTTCTCATCGCGGTCTATTTTTTTAACTTTTTTTATATGTTTGCTTCCTTATACGAATTAAAGGAAGTATTGTTATCGCGAAAAATTTCGGTTTTCAAATTTCAACGGAAATATCCACTTTGACTATCCCTGAATCCATTTTAACTAGTTTCGACGTGACGTCTGTACGTACGTATGTGCGTATGTATCTCGCATAACTGAAAAACGATTAGCCTTACGTAAGATGTTGACATTTTGGATTTAGGACTGTTATTACATCTAGTTGTGCACCTCCCCTTTTGATTGCAATTGACTGGACGAAAAGTGTCCAAAAAAGCCCAAAATCCAGAAAATTTTGATTTTGGAATTTTTCTTGACTTCAATAATAAGCCCTTATTGAGAGTTTTTCAACGATATATCATTGATACGTATTTTGATTGGTTCCAGAGTTATAGACAAATAAAGACCGATTTGGTTTCAGGAAAAGTATAGGGACAAGGGAAGCAATTTTAGGCCTCAGATTAATAGTAGAAGGAAGATTAAAGAAAAACAAACCGACATACTTGGCGTTTATAGACCTAGAAAAGGCATTAGATAACGTAGACTGGAATAAATTGTTCAGCATTTTAAAAAAATTAGGGTTCAAATACAGAGATAGAAGAACAATTGCTAACATGTACAGGAACCAAACAGCAACAGTAACACTTGAAGAACATAAGAAAGAAGCCGTAATAAGAAAGGGAGTCCGACAAGGATGTTCCCTATCTCCGCTACTTTTTACTCTTTACATGGAATTAGCAGTTAATGATGTTAAAGAACAATTTAGATTCGGAGTAACAGTACAAGGTGAAAAGATAAAGATGCTACGATTTGCTGATGATATAGTAATTCTAGTCGAGAGTAAAAACGATTTAGAAGAAACAATGAACGGCATAGATGAAGTCCTTCGCAAGAACTATCGCGTGAAAATAAACAAGAACAAAACAAAAGAAATGAAATGTAGTAGAAATAACAAAGATGGTCCACTGAATGTGAAAATGGGAGGAGAAAAGATTATGGAGGTAGAAGAATTTTGTTATTTGGGAAGTAGAATTACTAAAGATGGACGAAGCAGGAGCGATGTAAAATGCTCCACAGCGCGGGGAAAACGAGCTTTCAGTCAAAAATATAATATGCTTTCATAAAAAATTAATTTAATTGACAGGAAAATATTTTTGATAGTATATGTTTGGAGTGTAGCTTTATATGGAAGTGAAACTTGGACGATCGGAGTATCTGAGAAGAAAAGATTACAAGCTTTTGAAACGTGGTGCTATAGGAGAATGCTAAAAATCAGATGGGCGGATAAAGTGACAAATGAAGAGGTATTGCGGCAAATGATGAAGAAAGAAGCATTTGGAAAAATATAGTTAAAAGAAGAGACAGACTTAAAGGCCACGTACTAAGGCATCCTTGAATAGTCGCTTTAATATTGGAAGGACAGGTCGAAGGGAAAAATTGTGTAGGCAGGCCACGTTTGGATATAGATGTAAAACAAATTTTTAGGGATGTAGGATGTAGAGGGTATACTGAAATGAAACGACTAGCACCAGATAGGGAATCTTTGAGAGCTGCATCAAACCACTCAAATGACTGAAGACAAAAAAAAAAGACAAATAAAATTTTAATTAATGAAATATTTGTATTTTAAATGGGGAAGGCACATCGGTTCGAATTCGACTTCATCTTCTTTTCTTTTTTAAAATTTTTTTTGTTTAAATATATTGATTTATTAATAATTATTAATCTCTGTTGTAAAAAAATTTTTCGATAAATACAAATTCAATAATAACAATAAAAGACGAAAAATATCAGAAGATATTAATGAAATATAATTTTATATACTTTTCATTTTAAAAAATCTGTATATGTAATTTAATAGGCGTGAAAGGACGTCTAATGTCCAGATCAGAATTTTTATTGAAATAACCGGAGGTAGGTGAAGCCAGTTGGGTCGCGCGTACGGTAATAGTGGCAGTGGCTGTGATGGTAGTTGAGCCCCCGCGCCGTACACCATCGCACCCTTAAAAACTGAAATCAAAGAAAGAAACAAAATTGTTTTTATATATTTATCTGAAGAATATTTACAAGTTTAAATCTAGTGAATATATCGCTTAATACAGTCGGAAATGGAGAAAATCTGCAATCATTTTACCTTTTTTCACCCTTTTAAAGGTCGAATTCCAAAAAAGGAAAAATTGGTTTTAGATATTCAAATGAAGATTACGTACCAAAAATCAAATTGATATCTACGTTTTTACCGAGAACTTCAAAAAATAGAAAATTTCATCGATATTCCATTTAACCCTTTAACTCAAATAAGGTTGAATTATTTTTCTTTTGAAAATTTTGTAATTTCTTGAATAATTGTTTCCAGTAGTGTTAATATGTCATGCAAATTATAATTTTTCTTTTGTTCAAGTGATAGTTTTCAAAATGTTGCCTAACCTTCCAGAAGGATTGCAGCCTAATATAGCGTCATGTATGTTGAATATATGAATATACATTATTTACATTTTTTTCACACTTACAATACAATACAATACAATGGACAAACATTAATCAAGTAAATTTTTTACATATAAATCTGTCACATAGTGCTTCATTCCGTTGAACCTAGACTCCACCTTTGATGTAGGAGATGGTCGTCCCCTTCGAGACACAATTCGTCGAGTATTGCAGTGGCGACTTTTTGACGAAATGTTAGGTTGTCTAATCTTCCACCATCTTGCCTATGTAACTGTCAGGAATTGTGTTTTTCAACATCAGTACTGACTGGAGTACAATTATTGGAAAATACCACTTCTTTCCCTTGATTGTAACTCGGTAGAGAGAAAGTTTTTGATCAGCTCTGTCGATGCCATCCCGTGTGTAAACTATAATTATAGATTGATTACTCGTGGCTGTAAATCTGAAATTCGCTTTCTCTCTTGTCGATAGAAACGTGCAACCTGACGAATGGGATGTACCAGTCAAAATTACTTGCCACACAAACTGTGCTGTTATCATTCCATACAGTTGCAAGTACATTGGCCGAGTTGTTTAACCTGTAATGATAAGTTCCTCTTGGCTCTTTCTTTAGTTCAACCACAGATAAATCACAATAAATAATTCGGGTCTTCCTTATTGTTCTTGTAGCGTGAAAACCTTTTATTCAAGTCACTTAAATGAGGAACTGAAGTCTACGGATTGCTCTCGTCTACGGAATTTTCTTGCTTGAAAGGAGTAAAATCCCAGCACATCTCATTTATTACTTCCAAAAGTGGCCTGACTTTGACAAACTTGTCATTTTTGTGAAGTTCGTCATTATTGCAGATATGAAGATTTGCCTTGATGTACTGTCTCTGGACATTGCCTCTGAAACCAACATATTATGAGCATCATTTGACTTGTATCTCAATACATCTATTTTCTTGGAAAAACAACATATCCACTCAGAAGTAATATTGCAATGAAACATATCATCTCATTTTCCATAGTCTCTCAGCCGGTTTCTCTTTGCAGCATACTGGTTGGTGGTGTGCTTGACGCTGGTCAAGCACAACACCACTTTTCATTGATGATGATTACATCATCATCAAAGAAAAGCTGAAAATAAGTCAGTGGTGTTTTTTCCTGACATTTAACTGTGCAAAGCATTGGCCAGCTACTAGGATGTACTGCAAGAGGCCGTTTTATCCACTACCCTTCAACAAGAACTTATCTTGAATTTGCACCTTCAGATAGACTAATAGTGGACTGACGCCTTCTTTTAGGGTGTTGAACAGAAAGTTCAGATGTTGACGCAATTGACGTTGGAAATGTTGCTGCAAGAACCTCAGCAGATGGGACAAGTAAGGCTGGTGCATTTAACTGACTGGCTGGTATATTGTCTATAATCAGGGCTTCTTCATCACCGGAGTCCTCATCTGTAACGTCATCTGTAGCATTATTAGGTGGTAGCAATGAAACATCCAGACCAGTAATGGGAATTTCACTTTCATTTGATTCCAGTATATCCAGGAGCTTATGCAAAGTTACTGGTTTCCTAAAATAAAGATAATAATAATAATCATGATAATAATAACAATTATTATAGTAATAGAATGGTATATAAAGTGCAATCAAATGTTTAGAGTAATCAGTGAAGTGATGTAAAAGAAACCTAATCCAGCGCTATGAAAAAAATTCTGATTATGGTCATGACGGGAATCGAACTAAAATCTTTGTAATTGGATTCTGATTTTGGTTTGCTGTTATAATGACTTGTTTTATTTTAGAAAAAACCTTTACTAAACAATGAACAATGGTATACTCAAATTTCATGTCATTTCATTTTCTACCTGACCTGCTGCAGTCCTTCTCGAAAGAAGTCTTTAAACAAACACTCACTGAATGGACTATTTAACTTTTTTTTTTACAATAAAACTATGCAGTAATATAAAGGTTACATTTTAAATTATATATTTGTTAGATTCAATATTAAAGATAAATAAATAAAGATATGACACTTACCTGTCTTCTAGAAGGTCGGGAAGGCTTACCTTCTTTTTCTTCACCTGGATTTCACACAGTTGTAGTAGAATCGATGTTCATACACATATGGTCACTAAAAATATATGTTGAGAAACAGCTTTCCTTGTATTTTAAAATTATACAATACCATCTGTTGGATAATGAATCAACTATAAGGAAATGCTGTTTATACAAATGCACGACACGCATCCTTCTGGAAGGTCTACAGCCTAATCTGGATTAAACTAGGAATTTGAAAAAATCTTTTCTTATAGTGCAATTACAATGTAAAAAGAATAAATTTACATTAATTTAGCTTCAGTAATGAATGATTCACGACATGTTATTTTATATATATAGATTTATAGAATACTGACGGCAAGATGACCGGGCAAAATAACAATTAGAATTTTGTTTTTCAAACTACTCTTCTCCACCACCTTCTGTCTCTAGAAAATTACATCTATTTTCCAGTAGGAACAAGAATTTCAAGTAATTAGGAAAGAAAACTAGATTTTCCCAGGGAGAATTTTAGAATTCGGAAAGTAAAACATAAGATTTACTGATCGTTTCATTCAGGTTGTAAAAAAAAAACTGATTCGTGTTTATTTAAAATAAAAAAAAAATCTTTATTAAAATAAGTCAGAATAAACTACGTAACAGTCAGATAAAGAAATTCTTCGTTTAATTTAATTAGCCGGTATCCATGTAAAGACCAATGTTAAATAATAATAGGTGTGATTATACTATTATTGTAGTAAATGGTTGGTTGGTTGATGTCAATTGACATTATTTTACAAGTGGTTCTATCTTATACTGAAGTAGAATGCATGAGGAAAAGCACCCAACCGTAAAAATCTTACAATTTAATTTTTCTTCCGCCTTCAATACCCCGACTATAAAAGAAAACGATGAAAAAAATTAAAGAATTGCTCCCAGATTGAAGCATTAAATTTCTGATCAATGATTTTCCGTTAACTAGGTTAAATAAAAGATATAAATATATTGATTTCCTTCCAGAAAATATTATAGCTATCCTAGAATAATTATAAAGTTTCTAAAGAACCAAAATTGTCCGTCTCTGCAACCAAAAAGCGAGTGAAAATATTATTTATGAAACAGTCTTATCATATAAAACATCATCCCGACCCGTGTTGGAAACTAAATTACATTATAATAAAAGTATTTATTTATTCCAGAAAAACAATATGATGTCCAATAACAGCTTCTTAATTTTAAACAAATATTTCAACTTTTGTGAGATGCCTGACCGGGATTCGAACCAGAATCAGTATAATAATAAAATTAAAATTTATTTAATATATCCATATTGCAGTTTTATTGTATTTTTATAAATTAAATGGCATCATAAATTATATGACCTTTTCTTGCAAAGTAGTTTAATCAAGAAAACTCGTTTTTATTTTTCTTACTTTTTCCCTATTGTATTATAATTACGTTAAGAATTTAATTAAAGAGTTTTATTACATTAATTAAATTATCAAGTATTTGTCAAGAGGTTAATTCATTTTTCAAGCACATATATTAATGTGTTATAAATTTTCCTTATTGGTCTTGGTATCATTCACATATATTTTCCTTCTTTAGTATCAAATAGTTAATAAAACTATCTAACTTTTTCTGAATTATAAATAATTTTAGGAGAAAACTGAATATAAAAAAAAATACATTGAACTTAATTTTTCCTTATCTTAATTTTTTTTTTCTTTTCGTATAGTTAAAACGAAATAATACAAAAATTGCAATCACGATCTTGGCACATTACAGTTTCATTGTTAACGGAATGCATGCAAAGTGAATGGTAATTTTATATACATACATATATATGATATGACACATTGGCGTCTTATGATGTATATTGTGAAAAATTTCATTAGAAGATAATTTCTTATCTTGTTCAAATCAGATATTACATAATTATTATAATTACGAGTAAAATTAATATTTAATCGTATAAATGATTGTTTTTAACTATCAAAACACACTTATATTCATTATTTTTAATAATATTTTAATATATTTTTCTGGTTTCTACTCGTTTTAGTATTTTCTTTTCTGTTTACCTTCCGGAACCAACGTAAGGTATTACTTTAGAGAATGAATTAGGATGATGTGTACGAATGTAAATGAAGTAGTTTTGTACAGTCTCAGGACACTCCTGAGATGTGTGGTTAACCCAGCCACCAAAGAACACCGGTATTCACGATCTTGTATTCAAATCTGTATAAAATTAACTGCCTTTACTAGGATTTGAACCCTAGAACTCATTTTAATCTAAGGAAACACATAGTATAATGTGGAAGTTTTTAAAAAAATACAAATGTAATTTAAAATAATGTATTCCCGTCCACTGCCTTGTGGACGGTTCACACATGTTAAACATGGAGAAGCATTATCAGGCTTTTTTGTTACGAAATCGGGGATTCCACAGGGTTCAATCTTGGGCCCGGTTTTGTATTCAATCTTCTCTGCTGATCTTCCTAGCACGCAAAATATCAGTTTTGCGTCCTTTGTTGATTACACGGCGATTATGGCGGTTGGCGTTAGCCCAACAGCAGCGTCGGAGAAACTGCTATCGGCGTTAGACCTTCTCAGTGAATGGCTAGCCAAATGGAAGATACATATTATTACTGCAAAATCAAGTCACGTGACGTTTGGGATTAGGAGGGAAGTTTGCTCACGAATCTGCCTAGATGGAATTCACATTTCTCATTCGGGCAACGTACGATGCCTAGCACTTCATTTTGACCACCACGTAACATGGAAAAATCACTTGAGAGAAAAAGGGAAAACAATTAAATATCAAGTTTGGACGGTTGAATTGGTTTTTAGGAAGAAGGTCCGTGTTATTGTTAAATAACAAACTGTTGTTGGAAAAAGCGTTTTTAAAGCCGATATGGATACAATTTTGGGGTACGGCAAGCAGTAGCAATATAGAAATCATCTAAAGGTTCCCGAACAAATTGCTGAGGAACATGTCGGAGTCGCCAGGTTTGTGAAGAACAAGGAAATCCACGATTACCTAGGGGTGTCATCTATGCCTGAAGAAATTCACCGGCTAAGTTTAAAGTATGTACTTAAGTTAAACGCGCATGAAAATCATCTGGCTGTTAACCTTTTGGATAATAGTAAAGATGTGAGACGACTGAAGAGGCTGGATGAATCTAGAGAATGGTGTGCGTTGAAAAGCATTCTTTTTTTACTGAAATTTGGTTGGTACTATTTAAGAATTATTTTAATTTAGTAATACGAATTCTTTTGTTTTGCTATTTATGAATTATGAATTTTTAAGTTTCCCGGTTTCAATTTTGTTTCTTATATGTGACTAGTGTTAATTATTTAAATGTTCTTCTTAGTTTCTCATATTTTTTTATACTTATTGCTTGCTCTGTTTTTAAATAATTTAATTTCACTGTTCTCCATACCTATATTACGTTATGTTATTATTTAACATTTTTTCTTAACAGTTAATTGTCGAACTGTGTGTACTTTGTTACCTTTAGTAATATTTTTATTCGTTATATTTTTTATTGTACTGTACTTTGTTTAAACCTAACTATTAAAGGTAGAATTCTTTACTCTAATTGTTGTAAATTTTATTTAGAATTTAAAATAATTAAGAATTTATTTCAGGTAAGTTGATAATTAATGAAACCGATTCACGTTGGGGCTACGTGATATTGCTGTTTCTACACACGACGGAGTTACGAGTTGTGATACCAAACTGTTTTAGTGCCGGCCTCCGTGGCGCGAGTGGTCGCGTTTCGGCCTTTCATCAGGAGGTCCCGGGTTCGAATGGCATTTTCACACACACTACTAATCATTCATCTCATCCTCTGAAGCAATACCTAACGCTGGACTCGGAAGTTAAACAAAAAATAAATAAATAAACAAAAACATTTTCTTTGCTAACGTATTTGTTGAAAAATGATTGTCACGATCATATCAACATGTGTTCATATTTTACCTAATATATTACTTTTTAAATTAAAGTTTAATACCACTCAGCACTATTATAGAAAAACTTACAGGAAAATGATTAAAAATTGCTGCATCCATCGTTATGTACAAAAATGTTAAACTTATAATTTAGTGCACCCATTAGACCACAGAAGTAATTGAATTTTACTCAACATTTATTTTTTTAGAAACATGCTTATTTTTAGACCGGATTTTTATTCTTTACCGGACTAATTTTAGTAATGTTTGCGTCGTTTGAAATAATTAATTGAGTATATTTTTCATAAATTTTCATGATTTAGAAAATCTACCGGAAAACTGGAAAAACCTAATTTTTAACATTTAAATATATCGGGTAGATCTTTTTCAATCAATTTCTCGATCAGAAACCAGGGACTTTATTTTCTAAAATTAAAAAAAAAATAAAAATTTTGGCAGGCTTTTTTAAAAATAATCTTGAATTAATAATGACCGATGTCTTTCTATCCCTTCTAATACAAGTAAAATTAAATACCCATTGAAAACTGAATTTATCCATTTTTATCCACATCAATCAATCTTCGTTATTTTAGCTGAGGTTAGCACTAACCAAGCGAGTACTAGCTCAAAAGTCAGGAGGTGAAACGTTAATTTTTTATTTTCTATACATTTTTTTTTTCACTACAAATATATTAAGAACGAACTCAACTATTCTTTTATGAAACATATTTTTAAAACTGTTTCGTTCCACGTTGAGCCGTCCGGTGCTGCAATCTAGTGGGTGCTAGTGCTAACCGGAAAGTGAGGTTCGTACTAGTATTCTCCGTTAGAATCCCAGCCGGTGCGGTCGCATTTTTCATTTCGTCCGGATGGACATTAGTGTTAGTTATATTCTATCAGAATCCCACACTGTGTAGTCCTGTTTTCATTTCAGTTCAAGGGAACTCATAGTTTCTTGATAATGTTCAAGTTCAATTATAACTAAAGTGTCATACATTCTTAAGTTTAATGTAACTATTGCAATTCAATTAAAATGTCAAGGGTGACAACGAATTAAATATAACGATTCAAGAAGAACATAGCGTTGCTTCATTTCATCTATCATCTCATCAAAATTACAGTCCACACTAGCTCTAAATTCTACCAAAAACAAAAGAAACATTTTTTTTGTTCAGAAATATCCCACGTAAAATTCAGTATGTTTCAAACTGAATATCGGTGTTTTAAAACTACGTAGTAAGTTTCATGTAAATTGATTTATTTTATGTGAAATGAAAAAGCAAGTCAAATATTGCTGTACACAAGCTCATAAACTATTTCCTGTAACTTCCGCTTGAAAGTACTAGCGGCAAAAATGGCGATCCTCCAACAGAAAACATTCTGTGTTTTGCGATTTGCAAAGTTTGAATCTGTAATTACCGTTCAACGTGCTTCCCGTTTGATGTTCTGTTGTCATCCCCCGACTGACAATCACATTCGTATATGGTATAAAGAATTTTAAACCGCTGGCTGTATTTGTAAAGTGAAGAATACGGAATGACCGACTGGGTCCAAAGACAATGTTGAACATGTAAGAGGTTTTTTTTTGTGCGGAATCCGAGGAAATCCGTTGGGAAGGCTGGACTAGAATTAGCAATTCCAGTGACGTCTGTGTGGAGGGTTTTAAGAAAACGCTCACAACTGCGTCCGTATCGTATATAGCTGTTACAAGCTGTAAAGCCTACAGATCATAGTTTGCGGGCTAGCTTCGCAAATGAAATGATGTACCGTGACGATGAAGACTTCTTTTATCTTGTCGTAATCGGTGATGAATCAACAATTCATGTTAATGGAAAAGTAATCGCTCATAATGTGCGTATCTGAGGAACAAAAATCTCAAAAAATTTTGCAGTCTGAACGAGACTCCCCAAAATTGAATGTTGTTTTGTATCATATCCCGACGAAAAGTTTACGGACCGGGGTGTTTTTCACGGAATCAAGTGTATCTGTAATGAACTATCTTGGTATGCTACAATTATAGCTTCACTCAAATGCAATACAAACCGCAGAACTTTATTTGGCAACAAGATGGTGCGCCTCCTCACTGGCATAACTGCACGTAATTGGTTGAATTAAATTCTCCCCGATCGCTGGATTGCTTTTCGGAGCCAGATGATAGGGGTTGTTTGTCGTGGCCTCTACGTTCGCCCGATCTGGCTCATGCGATTTTTTCTTTGGAGGTTTATAAAGGATAAAGTGTACCAGCTCATCTCTGGTTAACAAATAAACCAGCAATTGTGACTCCTCCGGAGTAGGGGTCGAATTGCTCCCTCCTTATAGTTAGTGCCCCGTTGTGGCGTATTCCTGCTAGCCTATGAAGCGTTAGCACCGAAAGGACTTCAGTAGACGGTCTGAAGGGGAATTACGTCGGGAGGACAGGCTTCATAAGCCTAGCCTTCCGCGGTCGGCCCATAAAATGGGTTCGATAACGCTGGTTCAACAACGGATTGGAATGCAACTAAATCCGTCTTAAAATCACTAAATAATAAACAAAACTTGAAAAATTAGACCCGCCATTTAAAAATAACCCTTTTAAAAACACGCCCGATTAGAATCATCCAGCAGCAAGGGACTCTGTCCAGGTTCTGCGATAAGTAGGGAGAAATAAACTCCCGCTAACTTTGCATTCCATTCCATTCCAGCTCATCTATCCGACTTGAGACCCAGGATTGAAGCAGTTGTCGCATTAATTACTCCAGACTTGCTGCTTAAATTACGGGAAGAATTCTCCTATCAGCTGGATGTGTGCCATGTGACGAATAATATTCACATTGAACACTTACAGGAAAAACTGCGTTGCTCTTTCAATTCAGGTTTAAGTTATCAGTGTAAGTAAAATTTAATAAATATTACATAACTTTAAAACCACGATATTATTTTTGAAATATATGGTATTATTACTGTTTTTAATAAAGAAACATTTCAATATGTACGATTGAATAATAAACTGTATTAAAATAATATAATAATTAATATAAATAATTCATGCAAAAAAAAAACTATCTGAGCAAAAAAAATCATGAAGTCCATAAAAAAAAAAAAAAAAATTAGAAAAGCACGCGAACGGAATACACATTCCTTGTTTAGAAGGGTTATCATCCTGTAAACACTTTTAAGTTTTTTGTCATGTTAATGAAGGAAACAATCAAAACTGTTCTCTAAAGCCCGTTATATTTTGTATGCATCGGAATTTATTAATACCTATAAACAAATCATCCAAGCAGAATAGATTACTGTAACCTGTAGCCAGTAAAATTATATAGTATTACAGCAGTAGGCTTTTTTTAACTTATATTTAGTATTTAAGAATTAACTTCATAATTAGATACAATTTAAATTTTATCGAGTTTTACATCGAAATATTTTTAATTTTTCAATTAGACGGATGATATTGCAAAAGCGCTATCTTAGTGACTGTTATAATTTTACTTTCTCTTAGAGTTTTAAACGATTAATTTTTAATAAATTATATATTTATAATAGGTTTTTTGTCTTCAGTCATTTGACTGGTTTGATGCAGCTCTCCATGATTCCTTATCTAGTGCTAGTCGTTTCATTTCGCTATACCCCCTACTTCCTACATCTCTAAATAATTATAATAGTAAATATTCATAAAAACATCAATTATTTTTTAATAGGTAAAAATTAGTATAATACCTACCTATCGCTAATTATTATGAAGAAATACGTTGCTTTAAGTGGGGTATTATTGACTTTCAAATAATTTTCCGTTGAATCTATTTTACTTCCTTTACTTAGTTATATATAACTAATCCATTCACCTTATTGTCATATTACTATTTAAATTTTTTAAAATAAAAATTGTATACAAACAAACCAAAGATGTGAAAATAAATGAAAACTTTTACTAAGAATTTTTATAATTGGGGCTTGTCTAGTGATATTACTAATTTTTTTTTAAAGGGATTTCAAAATGGATTGTATTATATAAAAAACATTTAAAAAATGGTTCTAATAATACAGTATAAAGAATTGATGCATAAAAATAAGAAGAAAAAAAGGATGATGAATTAAAGGAAAAAGGGGTATTTCAACTGATGATAAAAGTTTAGGATGGACTTGACGAGTTGGGGGAGTGAAATTGTAAAGAGCGGTTGAGTTTAATCCAAAAATGATTGTGAAGTGCTTTATTAAAAATCATATAAAAAAGAAAAAGTCTTTTTTTACTTTTTTTTTTTACTTACCATCCCCATCTAAACATTAGTAAGGGTTTTTACTCTCTAAAAATAAAGTTAAAAAAAATTCAGTAATGTTGAAACCTTAAGAAAAGAACAACTGTCGCTATTGTTCTTATTTCATCTTCACTTATCCAAATTTACGTATGTAATTAAATATATGTATACATATAAAATTATTTTTAAATTTTAAATCTTTCAGTTTTAAAATTATTCAAGAACATTATAAATTCATAGGTATTACATTTTTTTATTTATTTATTAGATGTTGAGAATTTTCGTTGAGCATTAAATTTTAATGAAAAGTTAAAAAAAAATAAACAATTTACATATTTATGGATTGGTTTCCTGTGATTTAAAGAAATCTTATCCAATAAACAATATCGACTGTAATTGTTATTAAAAAAATACGCACAACTAATTTTAATAAAGATAAAGAATTAGTTTTACTATTTGTAGAATTAACATACTGTATGTTTTAATTGTACACAGTGTATCAGAAATTCTCTCAGGACTTTCATAACGTATTCTACTCGTGAAAATAATGGAAAAGATCAAATTTATAGATAGTTCGAATAAATAAAATTTGAACGAAAATAAAATTCGAAATTTTAACTTTTGTTTTATTCAACTTATCTTAGACAATTTTGTTCAAAATTAAATTTTCTACAAGGTTTTTCTAAAGGTTTTATGTGTTTTTTTTTGTCTTCAGTCATTTGACTGGTTTGATGCAGCTCTCCAAGATTCCCTATCTAGTGGTAGTCGTTTCATTTCAGTATACCCTCTACATACTACATCCCTAAAAATTTGTTTTACATATTCCAAACGTGGCCTGCATACACAATTTTTTCCTTCTACCTGTCCTTCCAATATTAAAGCGACTATTCCGGGATGCCTTAGTATGTGGCCTATAAGTCTATCTCTTCTTTTAACTATATTTTTCCAAATGCTTCTTTCTTCATCTATTTGCCGCAATACCTCTTCATTTGTCACTTTATCCGCCCATCTGATTTTTGGCATTCTCCTATAGCACCACGTTTCACTGCACCCACAAATACCTAACGGAGGAAAATATCCAGAAAAAAAATAGAACACCTAAAAGATACTAAGACGTACCACACACATTTATACATCATACAATCAAGTCAACACAAGACAAGCGCACAAAAATCATGAAGACATGGTACATCTTCACATGGTTACGACATGTGAAGACATGGTTACGACATGTAAGACCATGAAGACATGGTTACGTCTTATCCGCAAGACGTAACTTATCCACAAAATTACACTCAAAAGTTAATTAAATTTCCACAATTTCACCCAGAGTACACAAAACACACACACACACAACTAAACTACTTATCCACACGACCGTCAGTCAAATCACTAAATCACTGAAAACGTGAGCAACGCCCTCAGGCACCTGGAGCGGAGTGTCCATGGCCTCACCGCACCAAAGCGACACTCCTTATATTTTAGGTAGATTTTATAAGAAAGCTACCTATTGTAATGGCTACAATGATTCTACTTCCGGAAAATTTCTCACTTTCTTGAGAACACGATAACTGCCGTAATTTTGCCCAAATCACTTTCAAATTTTTACATAAAATAACTCGTCTCAAAATCTCAGTCGAGTTCGTTAATGGGAAAAATTTTTTTTTTTAATTTTAAGGTGAAAATCTTTTTTAGCCTCTACTTAGCACCGATTAAATCTACCTCCACTTTCCGGCTTCCCAAAAGGGATTTTTTTACAGTTTCAACGTATATCTTCAGGTTGTTACATTTGTATTAACCTTGAGTAAATTGGATCACACTCCAATAACATGATAAGCAGTTACCAGCGAAACTTCTAAAAAACTACACACAATTATTACAAAGAACTTTTTGTGGAAATCAGCACATACAGTAAGTAATTATGAAGTTTTAACACCTATCATTAGAACGAGAGAAAGAAAAATAAAAGAAATCATAAATAGAAAGAAAAACGAAAAAAAATTGAGAAGAATAAGAAAAGAATATGCAATAATTTTAAAAATAAAAATCGAAAAGATAATGCACAGCAATCATAATTGAAATTACACTTAACATATTATTAAGTAACATACTAAAGTACAAAACAAGTAGCCTTTTATTTAATCTTCTAACGTCATCCCCGTTGTCGAGAAACTAAGTGATTCACGTGGTTGTTAAGACGAAGCTTGTAGTTTAAACTAAAACGTTGTATTTCTTCTCGGAGGTATCGTAAACCTAAATATTCGTATATTTCATTGTTGTTTTGCAAACCAAGCTACTTCTGTTATACAGCCTGGTAGTTTTATTTTAAAACCACTGTAAGATTTCGATATTGGACTTGTTCGCAGTAACCCAAATTTGGATCCCATAAGTCCAGATCGGTTTTAGAATTGTTGAGTATACCAGCAGCTTATTAGATAAAGTTAATTGAGAACATCTGCTCAACTTTATATATAATATAAAGTTAAAATCTATTAGTGCCATCTGCTATTAACTGAATTTATTTGTAGATGTTATGTAGTTAAACTATTGCATAAAGTTACGTGTAGTTTTTCATATTAAGTGTTTTTACAATTAAATAATAAATTAAGAATATGTTTTTGTTGTGTTTCCTGTTAAGAATCGCTTCCTATTATATTGTTAAAAATTATTATAATAGGTAAAGAGCGCGACGGTATTCGAAAGTAAAGCTATCTTCATCGGTTCACATACTTTCCCAATTACCAACTATGTTATGAATCCACTGAAATAAAACGATATTTATCTTATGGAAAAATGATATTAAATTAGTCAACCGATTTATGAAAATTTATTAAATGAAAACTATTTCTAGATCAATGCTAATAGACAACTAACAATTTGACAAAAGATAGAAATTATAAATTTAAATATAACATTTTTGAGTAATTAAATAAAAAATAGTAATAATACAGTTAATTCTCTATTAAAAAAATTCATACGATAAGAGTTATTAATAGTAACTGTGACTGTAAAAACTTTTCGACCATTTATAAGTGATTCTCACAGAAACGAATGGGTTTTATAATTAACTTAACCATATAACATTATCTGTGATTAATGTCCCAAGAAAAAAGAGTTTAAATCCCTCTAAACGTTTACGCTGTAAATTAAAAAAAAAAAAAAAAATTAAAAAAAAGATTATACTTTTTTCTATAAAAACCTTATTAAAAAATGTCATCAAGTCTTAAATTATCAAAGTCTACTTTAATAACTACCCAATTTTTAAACTGTTGTAGTATATTTGGTTATTTAGTTTGTAACCATATCTTTGTTTTAATTAATTAATTGGTTTACTTTTAGAAAATGATGTAAAGAAGATATATATTTTAAAATATATAACTGCTTTATTATTTTTTATGAGACATTAAAAAAAAAAATTAAAAAGAATCAGTGAAATCAAGATAAAGAGATGCAATGATATTGCTGAACTTTCCAAATATTTTTTTAGAGCTTTTCTCTATTTTCCTTTCTTATTGATAAAGTTGAAAACGATTTTTATTTTAATCACCTTACTTATTTTTTTTTTTAATTTTAGATTGAAATTAGAAAAAAAATTAAAAATACATTTTTCATGAATGTTTTTAACCAATAAAAAGTTATAATTAATGAAAACGCAGTTTTGTTCGAAATTGTATGTTTTTTTTATGTACTCTATTTATTTATTTAAATATCTTAATCATTAATAAAATATAATTACGTAAAATTAATACGAGTGGGAAGTAGTAAGACTGCAAAAAGTGAAAATACATTTTATATAATAGAAATAATCGTGGATTTATTAAAAAACAAAATTACAGTAATTTCTAAAATCGTTGAATAAATTAACAAATATGAAAAATAATTTAAATATACAGTACATTCGGAAAGTTGTCGTTTCTTTTTTTTTTTGTTTAACCTCCGAGACCACCGTTAGGTATTGCTTCAGAGGATGACATGAATGATTTTTAGCGTGTGTAAAAATGCCATGCCTGACCAGGATTCGAACTCGAGACCTCCGGAGGAAAGGCCGAGACGCTACCACTCGCGCCACGGAGGCCGGCGGAAAGTTTTTGTTGCACTAGAATTAAAGAAGTGTAATTACAAAACTTTCTTAATTATTACTTTGTATTTTTATTTCATTATTTTATAGAAATGTGTATTAAAATATCTGGAATAATTTATAAAATATAAAACTTGGAAATGACCTCCTCCAATATTAGTACAACGCTACACGCGTTTCAATCAGTTGTTTTCAATCAGTTTAACCAGTTGATGTACTAGAATATTTCTTACGTATGTTGTTATTGTAGTTTTTATTTAGTCAATGGTGCGTAGTCTGTTGCGACACACTGCTTTTTTGCTGCCCCCCTCCATAGAAAGTAATCTGAGGGAGTCAGATCGGGTGATTGTGCAGGCCACAAACCCCTCAAAATGATTCGTTCACCAAAGAAATTTCATAAAAAAGTCATTGACCTGTTAGCTGCGTGCGCTGTGACGCCATCTTGTTGGAAGCTACCGTGATTGATTTCCACTTCTGACTAATGACATTTGTTAAAACAGTACAATTACGATCACTATTAACAGTATTAAAAAAAAAATAGACTCACAACCAGCATTCGTTTTACACCGACCCAGACTCCAATTTTTGGTTCGTGTAAAAGTTTTTCCTGTAATTCATGGGAGTTAGTTGTCGACTACAGTCGTGTATTTTGTGAATTAATACACCCTCCCAGATGAAATCACGGTTCATCTCTAAAAAACCGTAATGTTGAGGATAGAATTTGGGTCAATAAAACATTTAAACCTTTAAGTTGACAATAATAATTTAGTCTATTGGAGTGATCTGTAGGTTTCAGTTCTAGAACACACATTATTTTGTAGAGGAAAAGTTTCAGTTCTTTCGTGTAGCTTTATGAGCGATAGCAAGTCCGATACCTTGCTGTTTTCAGTCATTTTGCGACCATCTTCAACGATAAAAAATTAATATAAGTAGATAATTTAAAATGACCCAGTGGAAATTATTTAATTAAATAATTTTAAATTAAAAGTTCAAAAGCAAAAAGGAACGTATTTTGATATTAAATTAATTTAATTATTTTCTGTTTACAATTTCGAAATTTTTTTATGGTCTCATTATAGAAGTTCGAAACCTGTACATGGGAATTGGAATAGAAAGTCTTTAGCATATTAAAAAAGTCTTGCCTGACCGGGATTTGAACCTGAGATCTTCCTGATGAAAGGCTGAAACGCTACAACTCTGCCACAGAGTATGCTTGCATTGGGTTAAAAATTGTAACGAAATCATATCAGAAACTTTCTTCACAGCATGAAAAATTATGAAACTTCAACCGAATTTAGTTGAAAATTTCGTCCTGTTTCAATCAGTTAAGAAATTGTAATACTAAAAAGATTGATTTTTGTTTTTGACCGTTTGTCGTTTTGTATAAAGGCAAAACAGTAACTTGTAATTTTTTCGTTTTCCTTCGTTAAATAAAACCTTTAAAATTGGTATTAATCGATGAGCGTTTAATATCACAAACCTTTTGTGATATGAAAGGTCCTTTACAAGAATATTTATAAGTTTTCTTTTAAAAACAGCTACTCACAGTTAAATGTAAACCTCCAAAAAGTAAAACTCTATTATTAAGGTCTCCTTCAGTCCTGTTTTCTGAAGGTTCTTGTGTGTTGTTGTCGGCGTATGTATTTGACGTGCTGTATGTGTCTCTTCCGGTAGAGTTGTTTGTGTGGTGTATGACATTGTTGGATTGTTATGACTGTGTTCGTGGGTGGTTCCCCCTTCTTCTGATGAAATGTTTTTACAAGCAGTTTCAGGGGTAGAGGTTTAGTCGGTAGTGCGCAGGTATACATACGACCTTAGTTATAACTGGTGGAACCTGTTAGCGAGCCCGACACCGCTTAGGCGCCCGTAAATGGGGTTCCTCCACCTCTTTAAAAAAAAAGTTTCCTTCAGTGAAGGTAAATTTAAGATTCCTTTCTTACTTCAGAAATAACGATCAGTCATTTGTGACTTTTTGTGTCAAACGTCAGAAAATGGATTATATAATTCCTTTTATATTTAATATGTAATGCATATTAAATCTCATTTAGAAGTTTGTAACAGAATCTTATAAAAACGACAAGACCTACATTAAGGTACTCAGGGTTAGAGAATTTCGTTATTGAGGATAAAAACGAAAAGAGAAGATAAAGATTTAAAGAAATATAAAACGGAAATTTTAATAAACATGATATGTTGAGGTTAAGGTATCGGCTCAAAATAGAAAGAAAGGAAGAAGTAAATCAAACCGGTCTAACGACTAAAGGTTAACAAACAAATGAGATACGTGTTTCTTTTTACATCAAAAGTTTATTATCTTTTTGATATTGTTGTTAAAAGAAAGCAGAAATTAATGATTTATACCTAATAAAAGTACCGGTACATAAATTAAACAATAGCTACACATTAACACTTTTATGACCCGAGTTTGTTTGATGATGACCCTAGAAATGAATGATGTCGGAATCGGGATTGTAAAGGACAGGAATAGATAATTCGTGTTTAGTTAGTTTACTTGTTAATAACCCTTCATAATTTAGCGCTAGTTTGCACACTGTTGACTGTAGTAACCTACTGTAACCCTCCTGACCAAACTACAGATACTGTAAAATATATAACACACGCACAATACACAATTGCCTACATGTAAAACAATTCGTTATAAGCTTGCAGTAATTTTCCTTGTCTACTGCATCATTAATCATACAGGAAGTTAAATAAGTTTAAAGCAGGGTTTACATGTGGCTTTGTTTTATTTATTATATAAACTCAACTTTAGTTATTTATATATTCCTTATCCTATAAATATTTAAAAATAAATTTTTTTATTATAAAGTGCTTAAAAAATATTGTATAATAATACATTATTTTAAACATGTTTTCTCATTAAATGATAATCTTTACTTAATTGAATTACATTCATATGAATCTTTGAATGAAAAAAATTAAGTTTTAATACAATAGTAGACTGTTCCTGATGTATAGACACGTTTCATTTTTGTATTAAATAATTTTAAGATTCTTAAATAACAAGTTACTTTCCTGCAATAAATTACTTCCGGGTGTGGATAGATAAAAATGCCAGGTTTCAGAAAAATGTAAGAGAAGTATCGGTTAAAACCAAAAAAACGGCTGATGCCATCGGTCGGATAATGACTAATGTGGGGGTTCCCGAATATCGAAGCGAGAACCCAGCTGCTACCCTCGCAAGCTTTGTACGGAAAACCAGTCTAGTCTATCGCGCTAGAAAGGAGGAGAACTTTTGCAATTCTTAGCCGGGTACACAGGGCTGTCTTCCTTCGGGTATAGGACTATCTCGGGCGATGCCCCTGAAGTATTGGCAGGACAGATACTTTTGAATCTCTTCGAATGGAAGACAGAGGAAATATTCAAGTAGAAAGAAAGGCAGATACGGAAGCATCACTTTTCCCGTTGGTCGCAGGAGAGATGGGATAGTCGAAGAAGAGCAGATGGACATAAATACTACTCCCGGACTTCCTGAGGTAGGCTGAATCGCAAATACGGAAAACTGTGAGGGGGGTACGATTTGACCCAGTTCCTTCCCGATTTCCGGTGTTTCAAAGCATACCTGTGCGTGTGGACATTGAGGCTGTTCGCAAAATTCGGCTATTACACGGAGGAGGGCACTGCAGAACCCACGGTGTTCGTGTGCGATCGGTTCCTGCAGTTTAGGATAGAATGCTGGAAAAAAATTCGGCATATTTCCCACAGATAATATCACGGGGAATATGCTGCGGACCGAAAGAGCGTGGCACATAGTGACCATGATATTGGTTAAAATCATCCGTACGATGATAGCGGAAGAAGTGCAGGGGTGAGTAATTCCCCCTGAGTCTCGTGTATACTTATGTACGCACGGAAGAAGTTATACTTCTTGTGTGAATAAAAAATAATTTTTTTACGCATTCAAATAAATTTGAATCGAGTCAAACGATCGATAGACGACATTAAATATCATGAATAAAAGTTGAATAAATAACAAAAAATTAAATTAAATAATATTTATTTTATACAATTTAAAAAGTATTGAAGTATTCGTTGTCATTTAAAACAAAGTTCATCAAATATATTTCGATTAGTTTAGTTTCATTAATTCTTCGGATGACGATTGAATAGGCATGAGGGTAATCAGCGGCTTATGATATGAAAAATATGAAACAAATACTTTTATTTTATAATAGTGTATTTTATAAAAAATTAAGTTTTTGGTAAATTTAAAATTATTTATGCAAAATCAAGAATTTTTCTGATGTGTGCTACTTTCTGTGTCATTAAAAAATATAATTTAAAAAAAAAAGAATAAAATACATAATACTTACATAAATAAATAAATAAAAAAATAATACTTACATAAATATAAACTCAAATCTTGATACAAAATTTTCACAAAAAAAAAAATATATATCCTGCAATATAAAGTTTATGAATATGAACAACAATATTCACAGTTTTAAATATCCGTCTCCAGAAATTTGTGTATGTAAATACTCATATAAATATATATTTGTTACGACTCAATATCTGTTATGTTTACAACACATGCTAATCACTTAATTGCATTGAAGACTGACTGAATTAGACACTACACGCATGTTCGTGCAAACTGATCCACTTGGGCCTGCGTAAATCTTCATTGTGTGTTACATCGGCGCGCACAATTTCCGTAACTTGCTGAAAATCCATTCTAATTCTTCTAATGCGCCAAAAAAATATATAACTTCAAAAACAGTTACTACTATTTTTTTTTCTTAAATAATCCTATTTTTAATTAGAAAGTATTTTTCAATATGTTTTTTCTGTTAAGTAAGTTTTACTGTATTAAAATTTGGTAAGGAAGTTACTATAAAATGAAACGGATGACACAGAATCGATCAGAATGGAGGGCGGCCATCTGAAAACCTGCCTTTGTGCAGAACGCTTATTTTATTATTATTATTATTATTAAAATTATACTTCCATAATGTAACCAGGGGGCTGAACCATTATAATAAATAAAATTCTGAATTATCCGTAATAATTGAATTTTAAACTGGAAAATACTTACGTTAATTTGAAATATTGTAGTAAATAAAATAAAATCTAGTGATTGAAAAAGAGATGATGACGTTTAAATGCGTGTAAAAGCAGATGTCTTGTAATAAAAAGGAAATATCTTGTTTCTGATTCACACATTCTAATTAATGTACACAACTAATCTTTGGTCTTTGAAATGTCTGTCAGTTATCAACCAAGAAGTGGATTAACGACAAGATAATAATTCTTTTATTTTTACAAATTAATATGATTGTATGTTTATTCTTTTTTTTTCTTTTTTTTTTATTAAACATTCTAAACAAGCAGAATGGAAGTTCTTAATTTAAAAAATTATTAGCGTGTAAAATATTAAAAACTGGTTTTTTATTCTGTTTTATTAGTATTAGATAGATTTACCCGTATTATTAATTTTTTTTTTAAATCACTTGTTATCACATGATATTTATGTTACCTCTGAAGGCAATATTACTTAATAAAATTTGGGCACAAATATACGAAGAATTATTAATAATCTGTCCAAGAATCAGATGTCGTTTTAAGAGTAGGAGAAGATGTCAAAATTCTGTCAGAGTACAAGCGTCAGAAGGGCGGATTTCCGATTTTAGTTAAGAAAGAAAGGATATTGCACTGCTGTAATGATTTTTGAAAATAATATTGCTTTCGAAGTTTTTTTTTACATTTCATGCCATTTTTATCATGCGTTAAGGTTACTGTGCTCGCAAAAAATAAAAGGTTGAAGTTGACCCAACACGATTGAAACTAATTTTTTTGACACCAACCTCTTTCCATCATAAAAAATCACATTTTGGATTATTGTGAAATTAAAATACTATAGCAAAACTAGCTCGTACATGGCGGTGTTCGCAAAATTCTGATTTGGGCTACAAACTTGATATTTTGGAATAATTGGAAAACCAGTTCGGAAAATCTATTTTAGCTTTCTAACATGTTCAAATTACAAGTTAAAACATGAAAACCTTGAAAACGTACCCAAAAACCCATTTTTTGCCTTCCCGGTTCCTGCGAACCAATTCGTTTGAAAATTAAAAGACCTCTCTTCTTAATAGGTTTACATCAATCACCCTATCAAGTTTTGTCAAAATCGGTTAAGATTTGCGTCCAATAGAGCGGATGAAAAACTACATTGCAGAGTCATGTTCAAAAGGCTCCAAAACGTAAAAAAAAGCTGGTCCCTACTCTCCCGATGCCCCCTAAAAACTCTAATCGGACGCAATAGCGATTTCTATAGATTCTTTGGAAATCCTCTAAAACAGCAAGCTCAAATTCATAAAAGTATAAGATAAGATGTAATATGTCTGTAGCTTTTTAGGTTCTAATTAGAACAAGCAATTCAGGAATTGAAGAAAAAGAGTTGGGTAAATATCCCTGGGAGAAAATGTATATAACGCTGTTGGAATACAATATTGTTCTACAACATTAATAATGTTGTTATTTAGGTGGTAAAATTAAAAAGATTGTAAGATATAAGAAAGACATCAAAATTCATAAGTTTTTTTTTTGTTTTTTTTGTCTTCAGAAATTTGACTGGTTTGATGCAGCTCTCCAAGATTCCCTATCTAGTGCTAGTCGTTTCATTTCAGTATACCCTCTACATCCTATATCCCTAACAATTTGTTTTACATATTCCAAATGTGGCCTGCCTACACAATTTTTTCCTTCTACCTGTCCTTCCAATATTAAAGCGACTATTCCAGGATGCCTTAGTATGTGGCCTATAAGTTTGTCTCTTCTTTTAACTATATTTTTCCAAATGCTTCTTTCTTCATCTATTTGTCGCAATACCTCTTCATTTGTCACTTTATCCACCCATCTGATTTTTAACATTCTTCTATAGCACCGCATTTCAAAAGCTTCTAATCTTTTCTTCTCAGATACTCCGATCGTCCAAGTTTCACTTCCATATAAAGCGACACTCCAAACATATACTTTCAAAAATCTTTTCCTGACGATTTAAACTAATTTTTGATGTAAAAAAATTATATTTCTTACCGAAGGCTCGTTTCGCTTGTGCTATTCGGCACTTTATATCGCTCCTGCTTCGTCCATCTTTAGTAATTCTACTTCCCAAATAACAAAATTCTTCTACCTCCATAATCTTTTCTCCTCCTATTTTCACATTCAGTGCTCCATCTTTGTTATTTCTACTACATTTCATTACTTTTGTTTTGTACTTGTTTATTTTCATGCGATAGTTCTTGCGTAGGACTTCATCTATGCCGTTCATTGTTTTTTCTAAATCCTTTTTATTCTCGGCTAGAATTACTATACCATCAGCAAATCGTAGCATCTTTATCTTTTCACCTTGTACTGTTACTCCGAATCTAAATTGTTCTTTAACATCATTAACTGCTAGGTCCATGTAAAGATTAAAAAGTAATGGAGATAGGGAACATCCTTGTCGGACTCCCTTTCTTATTACGGCTTCTTTCTTATGTTTTTATTAATTCATAAGTAAGAAGAGATTTTATGAGCTGAAGAAATTTGGTGGTGTCAAATAAAGATATAAAAAATTCTTCTAAGTATTTGCATAGAGTGTAGTACTTAATAGTAGAAAAATTACCACAGTGAACTATTAAATAATAGTTATATTTTTCATAAAAAAAAAAAAAAAAAAAAAATATAACGTAAAGAGGCCTTTGGTATGTGATGTTAAATAATGTGGGGTTTAGGTATATAGTGAGGATGTTGAAAAGTAGGTACGTTATTTTTTTTATATTTTTTTTTTTTGGGCCCCTACCCCGTTGGACTTAGGGTCGGTCCCTGAGTCTCCGGGAATACATGATGCATAGAAGAGGGTCTCTTCCACTAGAGGGTACATCATCACAAAGTACCAGATCTCAGAAGATGGCAGGTACCAAAAAGACTGAGGCAAAAGGTAAGAAGAGGGCCCGGCAGGGGTCCTCTGAAGAAGAAGACGTCTCACCAGACACTCTGGGGAGTCTTATTTACCAGCTTGGTATAGCTATGCTCTCCTTAAAACAACATATGGGGCCAGGTTTGGCCAAGTATATAGGAACTCATGAACAAGAGTTGAAAAAGATCTATGAGGGACTAATTGCTCTTACTGAGCTGTCATCCCCTCTTGAAAAAATCACACAGGCCACACAGACAGACATAGTGGTCGTGGAGAGTGATTTAGAGCAAATACTGGCCAAAGAGTTAGAAGAGGATGAATTATTAGACTTGTTACCAAGAAAATGGCCTAATTTCTTGAGAGAAAAACTGAAATCTGTTACAGAGTTGCCCTCAGAGGTGGTTGACACATGTAGTATTAGCGATAGAAATAAAATGAATACAGAAGAAGATACTGAAACACAGAGGCCAAGATATAAAGCTGGCGAAATCCTTCGTGATGAATTAACAATTATAGGTGACAATTTGTTCGATGTAAGGAAATGTAAATATAAAATTTTTTACGATTCATCAGACTCTGATAAAGTCACAATGGGTGTTGTTTTAAGAGCCATAAAAAAGATTATTGCACAATAAAGCAATGTATCATTTATATTGCCTAATAATAATATAGGCAATTATGCTAAAAAGATAATTTCTTACTTAGCAAGGGACAGACAAGAACCGGTTAAAGTACTGACTATGCACACGGTTGGCAGGGCGGCACAAACTAGGCCCGGCCAAAGTCAAATTGAAAGGGCTACTCCTCCGGCGGAAGACAGCCGTACAGTTGTAGTTAAGGCTGCTGGAAACTCTTATGCAGAATTATTAAGAACTATGAAGACTGCTGTAGACAGTGATGAGGCGAAGGACGTCATATCATTAAGAAAAGGTAGAAACGAAGAACTATATGTGAGGATTCAGGGCGCACAAAAGGCAGCAGACTTCACTAATATTCTTCGTGACAAGGCGGCAGATCTGCAGGTTGATCTCAGGAGACGTGCAGGCAGACGCACTGTGGTTCACATTAGAGACAGAACATGACACGTCTGAAGATGAGATATTGGCAGTGGTTATGGCCAGAGTTGAAGATAAAGATCAGACGAGGATCTCATCTGTTAGGCCAGGTTATGCAGAAACGCAAAATGTGACAGTTGTGACAACGCACAGGTCTGCCTGCAAACTAGCTGAACAAAGAATACGTATTGGCTGGGTCAACTGCAGAGCCTTTATTAGGGAAGAAGAAGATAAATGTTTTTGATGCTGGGGTTCAGGCCATCGTAGGCAAGACTGTAAGGACCCTGATAGGATGGACCTCTGTTTTAACTGCGGAGGGAGGGGTCACAAAATAGTGGACTGTCGGGAATCCAAAAACTGCCTGAACTGTGGCAGTCAAGACCACAGAACGGGAGCCTGGGCATGCACTAGTAACAATAATGCTTAAAATACTTCTAGCAAACACAAACAGGAGCTCGTTGTCCCTTGACTTGATAAATGAACTGGCTACTATAGAACAAAATATAGATATAATAATAATTACGGAGCCTAATATCTACGAAGCAGCCAAAACTGGTTGGATGGCTGACACTGTTGGAGATGTAGTAATAAAAAATATGAGTGGAAGATTGGCATTGACCTTCAAAACAAGAACAGAGGGATTTGTAGTGGCAGAGACGGACTACACAATTATAGCAGGAGCATATGTATCACCCAACATAAGTGTTGGAGATTACGAGAAGTATCTGGATAGTATTCATAGAATACTATCTTGTGAGAGTAAGAAGGTCATAATGATGGGTGATTTCAACTGTAAATCGAGGTTAGCTGGTAGCTCCTATAATAACCAGAGAGGAGAGTTACTTGCAGATTTAATGGAGTCCCTTGGATACTATTGTATAAATGATAATACTCCCACGTTTGAAGCTCGAGGCCATTGCTCAGTATTGGACTTGGTCATCATTGATGGCAGGTGGGGAAGTGATCAATATGAGTGGCGTGTATTAGATCACGACATTGCAAGCGATCACTTTGCTGTTAAGTTAATAATGAAGGATGGAGTATTTGTAACCATGGATAGACAGCTTCCAATAAGACCTTCGGCACAACAGACTGAAAGAATAGTAGAAAGGGTCGCATATAGGCTCCGTAACATATTAGAGGCAACACCTGATACTCTAACGACGATCATACAGCAAGAAATGGACAAGGAAATTAGAGCCACCAATCGCAGGGGACAAGTATACTGGTGGTCTGACGAAATAGCGGGCTACCGGAGAGCATTACAAAAAGCTAGAAGAAAAAAACAAAGGCTTAGAATTAGAGGTGGTCAGGAATATGACATGGCAGTCCACTCATATGTTCAAACGAGAAGATTGCTAAACAGGTCCATCAAAAAGTCGAAGAGGGATCATTGGATGAGATTGTGTGAAGACTTGGACAAGGATCCCTGGGGCCAAGCCTACAAAATAGTAATGAAGAAATTCGGCAGGCATCTACCAACACTCAGTAAACGTCAAGCAGAGGTTCAGTTTAAAGAACTTTTTCCATGTGAAGAAGACATTGGAGTTATTTTACCAGAGTTTGAACCTAGACGATTTACGCCTGCCGAGTTGGCTTGTGCAATTGAACAGCTAGGTAATAAGAAGAGCCCTGGCATCGATGGCATACCAGCAGCCATACTGAAAGTCTTAATAAAGAAGTTGCCTTGGGAAATGACGGACTTGGGCAGTTATGGGCTTGAAAGGGATTCTTTTCCCAGATGTTGGAGGGAGGCCAGAGTGGTCTTCCTCCCAAAAAGTAATGATGAACAAGGTCAAGTGAAGTATAGACCACTTAGTCTATTGAACAATATGGGAAAGGCGGTTGAAAAAATGTTGGCCGCCAGAATTACTAGAGAAGTTGAAGAAGGTGAAGGGATTAGCCCAAATCAATTTGGTTTTTGGAGGGGACGCTCCACCGTATTAGCTGCCAACAAGGTAATAAATTGGGCCCTTGAGGTAAAAAGTGGTACATGGAGAACTAGAAGAATTCCGCTTCTTGTCTCCTTAGATGTTAGAAATGCTTTCGGCACAGTAAAGTGGAGTCAGATTCATAGGGCATTACAGGCAAAAAACATCAGAACGTACTTGAGGAGACAGGTGGCGAAATACCTTTCAGAAAGGACTTGTACAGTGAATTCACAAGAAGGAGAATTGATATTCAATATATACGGTAGAGTTCCCCAAGGTTCGGTTTTGTGTCCTCTTTTGTGGGTCCTCACCTTTGATGATGTTCTACAATTGGACTATCCGCCTGGTGTGGAAACAATAGCCTATGCAGATGATTTGGCAGTCCTTGTACAGGGCAAGACGGGATTGGAGGTGCAGGAGAAGGCCAATATGGCGCTTGCAAAGATACATGAATGGTTGCAAGAAAAGGGACTTATGTTATCAATTAATAAATGTAAGTTCATCACGTTTACTGGTAGAAGAGTTATAGAACGTCTGAACATTGTTGTGAATGGACAGGAAATAATGGAGACAAGCTGCCTGAAATATCTGGGAATTCTCTTTCAGAGAAATTGTGCCTTTTCTGAACATATTAATAGTATATGCAATAAAGCGGACAACATGATAAAAGGGTTAAATATGATCATGTTAACAAAGAAGGCTCCTAGAGCGTCCAAAAGAAAGGTGACAGTATCGGCAGTTGTATCATCTTTATTGTATGCAGTGCCTGTATGGTGGACTTCATTACGAATCAAGAAAAACAAAAATAGACTTGTGAGAACGCATAGGAGGCTGTTGCTGGGAGTGGTTTCCGCTTACAGAACAGTCTCCTATGAGGCACTTTGCGTTTTGGCAGCAGTACCTCCAATCGACTTAATGGCCCATTACAGGGTAGAGATATCGCAAGGACTGGAAACTCAGGAGGCTAAGCATAGGCTGATAACTAGGTGGAAAGAAAGGTGGAGAGAGGTAGGACCTGCTAGCAGGACAAAACAGCTAATCCCTGACCTTGAGAGTTGGATCAATAGGAAACACGGGAAGGTGGACTTCTTTTTGTTGCAGTACTTTACAGGCCACGGTAATTTTAATTATTACTTTCACAGAGTTGGGAGAAGACAAACGCCGGCCTGTATGTACTGCGGCATTGAGGACGATGCAGACCATACCTTCAAGGAATGCATCAGATGGATACAAAATAGACGGGACACAAATTTATCAACGATGAGACCTGAGGAGATTACGAGTAACATGCTACATAGTGAGGACAATTGGAAAAGAATTGAAGGAACTATCAGGAATATCTTAACAGTAAAAAACGAAGACGAGAGGAAACTGGGCTTCTGAGTGAATAGATTAGGGTAGGGTGGATAGCCCCAGTGGTGAGGGCTGGCATGCTTAGGTGTGTCAGTTCCAAAGATCCACTGGGGACAGGGAGAATAGGTCTATACAAGTGTAAAAGACCCATCGATGCGTCACGACTTTCCAAGGTCTGGCGTAGCGATACAGAAGGGCAAATGAGACTCAAAAGACCTGACCGGTGGGCCGACCTGCCTTGCCGGACATACAGCCGGTAGGTGGGGAGGCCCATTAGAGTATAACAGGCACTCCCCTGGGTGGCGTAATACCAACCAGTCGGACCAGTCTAGTGGTGAACGCGTCTTCCCAAATCTGCTGATTTGGAAATCAAGAGTTACAGCGTTCAAGTCCTAGTAAAGCCGGTTATTTTTACACGGATTTTAATACTAGATCGTGGATACCAGTGTTCTTTGATGGTTGGATTTCAATTAACCACACATCTCAGGAATGGTTGAACTGAGACTGTACAAGAGTACACTTCATTTACTCTCATACTTATCATCCTTGTTCATCCTCTGAAGTAGTACCTGAACGGTAATTCCTGGAGGGTAAACAGAAAAAAGAAAGAAAAGTCCTATTAACTAACATAGCCTATTAACTTGGTTAATAGGATATGTTTTATGATACCCAAATTAAGTCAATTTGCTAATGGAGGGATATGTAAAAGATAAAAATGTAAACACCAAAATAATATAATGGAGTTAAAAGACTAGCAAAGAACAGATAGGAATGAAGAAGAGCATTAAACCTGTCAGGTGAATAGTATCTTCAAAAACATTAATATTTTTAATACAACAGATATAATTTATTTATACTGATTTTGGCGTGTCGGATATATAATCAAAACGTATGAAATATACCCAATATAAAGTGGTTTCTTTATTGCACTTTTGTTGTCTCCTACACACCAAACGATTAAGTTCATATAAAATGATTTAGCAAGAAAAAGTTGACAACGATGTTGTAATTGTTTCCTGCATTGGTTATTTATTCTTATATGAAAAAAGTTACCGAAGATTTCTTTTTTCGTGATGAGGGTAATAAATGATAAAGTTTTATTGAAAAATTATCATTATAATAAGTAAAAAAAAGTACTTTAAATAAGTAAAAAAAAGTTTTAAAAATTCAAAACTCGATATTTCTAAACTTTGATCGGTTCCCCATCCGAAATAATATTGCTCCAAATTTTTTATTTATTTTTTGTAGCTTGCACTACTACTGTACTTAGGAAGTTATTAAAAAATTCAGTTAAAAATTGTGTAATAAATAAAAAGAAAGATTGTTTACCACAGGCAATATCTTAGTTTAGAAAATAACATTAATTTTATAAAAGTAAGGCCATATACTACCTTTTTTCTCAACTATCTAGATCCTACCTAGTGTTTTCTTGATGTAGAACTAGATCAGGTTTACTAAGCAGTATTATCTTTCAAGTATCATCTTGTTCCTATTATCTAGGAAGGATTCTTTTAACTAAAAACCAAATCTATTACTGTAACCAACACATATCTAGATTATTAAATATTGAAAACTCAGAATTTTCAAGCTAACTGGGTCTGAGTCTTTTTAAAAAACCTGCTTAAACGTTTACTTTTACCAAATACCTGTCGTGAAGATACCTGTGTTTTTCACTCCGTGCATGTCATCCCTCTCCCAACTTAATCACAATTTTATTAAGTGGGTAGAGTGCATCGCAAAAATTTTAAGGAGTAGATAGAGTAGAGTAGAGTATGTTTATTATTCTGGGTTATTTGAGCACTTTATATTGACATTTATTGTAAATATATATCATTTAATAAAAATAATGTAATATTTTAATTAGCGAACTATTTAACTCTGAGATGTTTACTTTCTTGACATCACAGCACTAAAACTATGTTAGAAAATGAAAAAAAAGTATGGTAATCAGTACGAAAATGGTGTTGGATTTTTTTTTACATATTTCTCGATGTTTCATGATCCAGAAACTACACCTCCCTCCACCAAAAAAGTAGGGATAATGTGTACTTATGTTCTTGTTTTGGCTTGTTTAAATTTAATTATTAGTTAGTTTTAACTTGATAAACTGATTTTGATGAAATTTTGTTTAGAGATTCGTGTATAAGAGGCAATTTGTTGGTAAAAACTTCGGGTCAATATCTCCAGTGATGGGGTGGTTTGAGCGTCAATTTTCTCAAACTTTTGCAAATATAACCCCACTTTATATTAAACTCTAAACATGCTTATCTTACCATTTTTTTTTAAATTTCCCAAAAATTGAAAAGAGCTATTTTTTTATTTATTGAATACTTTTTAATAACTGATTTTTTTTTTAATAACTTCCTAGGTATAGTAATAGTGGAAGCGTCTGAAAAAAAATTTATATTTAGGAAGCAATGTTGAAAATGGGGAGCCGATAAAATTTTTAAAATATCTTTTTTGTATTTTTAAAATTTTTGCGGTTTATTGAAACGTATAATGATAATGTTACAATAAAATTTCATCATTAATTACACCCACCACAAAAAATATATATATATAGGTAACTTTTAATTGTTTGTACAATAAATAAGAATAATTAAGCAATGCGAGGAAAGAAGCTATTTTTCTCGATAACCAGAACAGGTATCTAAAAACATAAAAACCTCTTTTGTAGAAAATTTAATAATTTAAAATATTGCAAGTGGTTTCCGAATTCGATTTGAACAGCGATTTAGCTATAGTAAAGTTGAATATCGGCAAGAGATATAATACGGTTGTTATCCCAAGCCATTAAAACGGCCACCATCTTTAAAGGTGAAACATTTCGTAACGGCAATAATCCTTTGTCCTTTCCAGGAATAAAAACTATGTTCATACAAAATTTCAACTCAATCGGTTGTATATATATATATATATATATATATATATATATTGGTTGATGTATAAATATATATCACATTTAAATAGTTGAATAATACTTAAAATCTTGAATCACAGAAATAAGTACATTTTTATGGTAGAATTTAAGTGTCTAACAAACTTAAATAGTTGTGATATCTAATTTTTTTTTGTTTTATTAATTTCCACGTTAATCAAATTATGTAACATAAAAATTAAATTACTTATACCCAAATATGTTTATCTCATCCATGAAATTTTCTCATATTCTATTTTTGTGTTTCTTAAAATCAATTTATCACATCTTTTTTTTAGGACTAATAAATTAACTAACCTAATTGTTTGGATTGAAATTATTATAATTGAAATGTAAAAACAGACACTAAACTTTTACATAAACCGGATTTGGAATGATTTTTATTGATTTTACAAAATAATTATTTTACGTTTTTTTTGCATAATTATAATAAAGAAAGTAACTTGTTGCATTATGATTACCGTTATTATTATTATCATCATCATCATCTACAACTCTATTCATAATTGGTTTAGTCAATCAAGATAATTTATCTTAATCAATCAAGTTACGGAAGTTTAAAAAATGAAAAGAAATCTGGTAAAAGGCCTGTTAAATTTCCAATTGCTAACATAAATTTCTTATTTGAAAGAAATAACATTTATTGCAAATTAACTGGCAACATTTCAAGGTCATTTAATAGTATTGACCTTGAAACTTTTTTAATAGTTTCTTTCTAAAATAAGATGTAAATAAAATAATTGTCATGAACAGTAAATATGGAATTTCAAGGTTATATTTAGCTTCATCGTAAGTTAAAACTTCGTAATCCCGATTTAACACCTATATTTTAAGTATTAAATAATTTGGTTTTATTTGGGTCGGTATTTATTCCAATTATAATTTTATTATTATTATTAATATTTTTATTTTAGTTCTTTTGTCATCTCATGATAAAGCAATGTAGTTATACCACTCTAATATAATACCTTACGACAGTGATGGTGGAAGAAAACCGACGGTGGTTGTAGACCAATTTGTATTAAGCCTTTGAATAATTTATGCGGTTGACATTAATATCTCAATAGATTAAATTCTCTTAACGGTATCGGTATTTTGCACGATTATGAGTATTTTTCCTTTTAAATATTATAATTTTTCTAACATTTTCTTTTTAACAACGATTTTTAAAAAGGTACTTTCTTTCATGGATTTGAAGAATTTTTTTCTCTGATTAAGTGTTGAAAGAATATAAAAATTATTATTGTACATTTTTTTTCATTTAAAATTTAAAAAACTATTTAATTCTTTATTAGTGGACCCTTCATGCTTCTCAGCTTTATTACAAAGTAATGTTATATATTTTAAAAACTTATCTAAAATGCTATTCCATTTACAACATATCTCACCCACAACCCCCTTGTTTTTTTCATTCCTTTCCTACCACAGGTAAAATGCATGCTCAAAACTTATTTCCAATTCGACTAGCGTTATACAAGACGGACTGGGCTGATTTTTTTTTTTAAATTATTATTCTGCTCGTAATGGCAGCAGATATATCATAAAGCATTGACAGACTTTCAAAGTGATTTTAATGCGATTAATAAACATCGAAAAGATCCTCAATTAAGTAAAAAATGAGAATTGTTTTGAGGAATTTTCAGAGGAGACTCACGTTTGAGGTTGTTTGACTCTTGATGGTATATTTGTGGATTATTCCGAGCATAATAAACAAATCAACCGGATCTGTCCAGTGAAACGTCCAGACGAATTGGAAATAACTTTTCAGCTCAATTTTTAAAATACATCAGACATCTTCTATGGAAAAATGGAAAAAAGAAATGTTATAACTCTATTCACATAATAATTGGTCTCTGCCTGTGCACTTTGTCAGTGTAAACTAGGCTTTCTATAACCGTTTATGATTTAAAGACCGAAATTATACCAGTCATAAGGCTGTAACTTATAATATTAATTGTAATTTGATAATGGTTATCCAAAATTAATGGACGTTTTAACCGATGCAGGCTACTGTAGTTTATTTTTATGAATTAATCTGTTATTAAAATTTAACCTTTATATCATTATTATCAACGATTTCTCATTTTTCAAATTTCAAATCTAGATTTCCATATTAATGTAAACATATTTTAAAAGTTATCTTTTTTTTTCCTTCGTAAGCAAAAGAGAAAGATTTCTTCCAAATTATTTTGTGAGTGCTGATAAAGGTAGCTGAGAAGTTAATTTAAGCAGGCAAAATTAATTAAAGAAGATCACATGGAAAATACATTACAACAGATTTAAACACAGATTAAGTAAAGAAAATTACAGGTTTACCAATAATAAACCCTAACGAAAGTAATTTATTGGTAAAGATGGCATCATTGGAAACTGGGATAATATGATAAATAAAATATATTGTTCAACATGAGCACAATTATGACAGATGTATTCATAAAGAATTTATGCAAAAATGCAAAACTTTTTTTGTGATTCGCACCGAAAGAACAGACTTCCACATGATTTTTTTTTTATAAACAAAGCAGAAAAAGATAAGAAATTAAAAAAAAAGAAAGTCCAAAATTCTCACTAATATGATTAGTGAGAATTTTGGACTATATATAATTTAGAGTAAATAAAAATGTTCAAATCCAACTGTTGTTATTTATATAGTTTTTTGGTGTCTCATTAATCAAAACCGTACTGTGTGGTTGAATAATTTTAAAAATTTTATTAAATTTGGAATATATTTAAGTACATTTTTTTAAAAATCAGTCCATTTTTCAGACCTATGAGGAGTATCATTATTTGTAAAGTTTTGTTTCGTATATCTCTTTTATTATTTCATAAAAATATTCATAGAAGTGATAAAATGTCATATTTCTTATTAAAACATTCGTAGAAGCATTCCGAGATCTTAATAATAGAAAGTAAAAATTATTACAATTATTATTAGACAGATATCACTTCAGTTGAGGAAGTGAAAAGATGGACGCACCTCATAGATATCGGTGTCCCTAACAACAATCTTATTTTTACAATTGAAAAAATGAAAGAGAAATACTGACAACTGGATATTGAATTTAAGCGCTTGCTAAACATGTCATTTGTAACGTTATTAGTACTGCCTAGCACTGGTATCAAACAAAAAAAAAAAAAAAAAAAAAAAAAAAAACTCTTGGAAGGATTAAAAATCCTTGTATTGCCGTAGGCGAAACACAAATTCATGCAGTAGACTGTAATACTAAATTTAACCTGAGTAGTTCGTGAATTCGTGGATTCTCATTAATTTAATTAAAGATTTTAAAAACATTTCATCAGCAAAATTACAATTCTTTCAATAATAAAATAACCTCTTGCTCTCTGGAAAACAAGTATACGGCAAGCAAGTTTTGCTCAGTATGTATAAATTACTGAGAACATATAGTAATAAAAATAATGTTCCGGTCACATAAAAATTATTGTATAATAGAATACATTATTATCAAATTGGGAAAACGAAATTTGTTGAAATTTATCAAAGGACGTATTGTATAAACATTCTTGCGATGAGTAATTTTTAACAATAAATATTCTGGGTATTCATTGAAATAATTCAATTTCCATAACTAATTAATTTGCAATGAATATATTAATTGTTTTCAAACTGAGAAGGATACATTAATTTCTCGCTCTACACTATGTGTCGCAGTCATTCTTTAAGCAGTGACGTATTAAATAACATCGTAAGCAAAGAGACAATTGATTAGAATCGCTTACTCGGAATATAATTATAACCATTGTATAGTTTGTGGTGAACAATGTCATTTGCTGGACTGAATATCACCTGCATTCCAAGTGGGCTTGGCATGCCGTTATGCAACAGTATTTAGGCTAATTGGGTCGGTGAAGAAGGTAACAAGAAACTACTTAATTCCTTTATTAAGCCTGGAATGTAATGTCTACTGTTACTAAAATTATTTATACCATTTTCAGGATGACTTGTTTTATATTATGTTTACTACTGTCTTTGATATAACATACAAAACTATTATGCGTGAAAATACTTAAAAATTAAAGAATATTTATTATTTATCAAAATTATATATATATATATATATATATATTAAATAATTTTTAAAAAAATTGTCAAAATATATTTTTCGTTTCGTTGATTACTTGGCAGTTCGAAGTCGAGGGTTCTAGGGTTTAAATCCTAGTAAAGGCAGTTACTTTTATACAGATTTCAGTACTAGATCGTGGATACCGGTGTTTTGGTGGTTGGGTTTCAATTAACCTTTTCTTTTTCTCCTTCTCTCCTGGACCGGCTCAACATTCAAGTATTACTCAGCCGGGAGTGTGTCCTTGCGACTCTAACGAGCCTCCCCGCCTACCGGCAGCACGTCCGGCATGGCAGGTCGGCTCACCGGTTCCAGATCTTTTCCTTATTTTCATCTTGTCTCTGCTTCTATCCGCTAAGGCCAGGGACCTTAAACCGGGCCCGGCTATGCCGTTCTCGGGCCCTGCCCCAGCAGCCGGGTCTCGGTCGTTTTTTTTTCTTAACTCCTCCCTCTTGTAATCCACCTACTTCGCTTGTATAACCTCAGCCACGAATCTCTTTGGTGTAAGCCATTTCTATTTACCTTTCAGCATATACTTTGTTGTAGTTTCCGGGGTAATCTCTTGTATATTATATCTTGCTTTTAGATCCTCCCAACGTGCATTCAGAAAACATGTGACAAGGTATCCTTTTGACTGCAGTACACACAATTTGGGAGCTTCCTACCCTTCTACACCTGTGCAAATATACACTAAATCCTCCGTGACCGGAGAGGAATTGTGACAGGTAGTTCCCCACGTCGCCGTGTTTCTTCCCCAGCCACGGTCCTATCTCAGGAATAAACTTCTTTGTTCACGCCCCAGTTGTAGCGGCCTTCCACTTCCCTTACTATTCTTGTAGCAAGAGATTTGTGGCATCTTCCCTGTCCGTGTCCTCATAGATTCGTTTCATCTGGTTAGCTCATAACTGGATCGGCGGTACTCCGGCCAGGGGTACCGCCGATCGGTATCGGTGGATGCGCCGCATCCGCCGATACCGTTCGGTACGCTGCCACGATCCTTAACTTCATTCGTCTCTACAATTATGTCATCATCTTCACATTCCTCTTGCTGTTTAGTGCCGAAAACCAGGCAGGCACTGCATACATTACTATAAAAGTTGCTGCTATCATCAGTAGCTTTCTTTTGGCTACCCTGGGTCCCCACTTGGAGCCCATCAGTCTTCTCAGAGCGTTGATGATCCGCTCCTCTTTACTACATACTTCATTGAGTTGTCGGTTTTATAGCCCTTTCTTTTTTCCTGTTTAGCTTCCGGTAACTACCGTCTAGATAATTCTTCAGAGGATGAATGAGAATGATATGTATGAGTGTAAATGAAGTGTAGTCTTGTACATTCTCAGTTCGACTATTCCTGAGATGTGTGGTTAATTGAAACCCAACCACCAAAGAACACCGGTATCCACGATCTAGTATTCAAATCCATGTAAAAATAACTGGCTTTGCTAGGACTTGAACGCTTCCCAAATCAGCAAATCAGCTGATTTGAGAAGACGCGTTAACCACTAGACCAACCCGGTGGGTCGGTTTTATAGCTCATTTTGATCGAACCGTACTCCGAGATATTCCACAAAAGGTGTTGTTTCTAGTCTGAATCCATCGATCGTAAGTCGAACTCTTTTAATCTTATATCGGCCTGCTACAACTACAAGTTGAGTTTTTTGTGGAGCGAGTCGTAGACCTCTTGTCGCTAACCGCATGTTTATTTGCCTTATGACCCTATTCGCCTTTTCCTCCACTTCATCTTTCGTGGAGCCATCAACGAGCATCGCCAAATCATCAGCGTACGCAACTCAAGATCCCGTCAAAAACTAGTCCACAAGAGGGGGCTTAGCACGGTCCTTGGGGGAACGCCCCCGTACATCCGGAAACTTATTTTTCCTCCTTCTACTGGTGTCGCAGCTCTCTACCTTTACATCTCAATTAACCTTACATCTCAGGAATGGTCGACCTGAGACTGTACAAGACTACAATTTATATACATTCATACATATCAGTCTCATTAATTATCAAAAGTAATACCTTACAGTGGTTCCATAGGCTATACAGAAAAATAAAATAAAAATAAGCTATTATAGGTAACAAACTATAAAATCCTGTACTTCTGATTTTATAGTAAATACTTTTCTCGTTGATAAAAATGTATATTTTGTCATAACTGCTACAGTAGCCAGTATTTTAGGTGTATACTTCACCTTAAGCAAGGAATTATAACCAAGAACATTTATTGAAAATGTTTTACAGTAAAATTTTGTGAAATTAATTAAATTTAAACTGTTATTATTTGTTAAAAGTATCTGAGTTGTCATATGTTCACGAGGAAATAAAAAGATTCTGTTCGAAATATAAATTACGGATTACCAACCATGAAAACCATCTTGCTGTGAACTTGCAAGATAATAATGAGGATATTAGAAACTTAAATGTCTCCATGTCTTGGATCTAGGAAGTAGTGTGTGATGTCTAATGTAGGAGAGTTTTTTCTCTCAAGGATTATTGTCATTTGTCTCATCATAATATTTTTCAACTTGTTGATTATGTTTTGTTATTTATTTCATATTGTTTTTACTTCCTTGTAAGAAGTAAAGGAAATAATCTTAATCCATTTTGACTTGTTAGATATGAGGTCTGTACGTACGTACGTACGTATGTATCTCGTATAACTCAAAAAAGATTAGCCGTACGTAGGATGTTGACATTTTGGATTTAAAAAATCTAGTTGTGCACCTCCTCTTTTGATTGCAATCTATTGGACCAAAAGTATCCAAAAAAGCCCAAAATCCAAAAACGTTTGATTTTGTACTTTTTCTTGACTGCAGTAATAAACGCTCATTGACAGCTTTTTAATAATATATCATAGGTGGTACTTATTTTAATTGGCTACAGAGTTATAGCCAAATAAAATTTTAATTAATGAAACATTTGGATCTTAGAAGGGGAAGGTATATCGGTTCGAATGAGAATTCATCTCTTTTTTAACTTTTTTAAATTTATTTTTTTAAACTATTTTTTAATTTAAATATTGATATATTAATCAGTAATTGCTCTATTGATTTATTAATAATTATTAACTCATGATCGTAAAAACGTTTTACAATAATTAATAATTCAATAATAACAATAACAAAAAAAAAGAAAAAATCAGAAGTTATTAGTGAAATAAAATTTTATGTACCTTTTAAAAATGTGTTTATGCAATTGAATAGGCATTATTACAGATATGTATATATAATGGATTTGGTGACACATCTTATTATTTAATATTAATTGAAAATTATAATTTAGTATCATATTATTTATGGGTTTTCTAGTTTAATTTCTGTTTAATCTTATTTAATTATTCTGCAGTTTCTGTAATTTATCTACATTAAAGTTGACTACAGAGTGACTGGAATACAGACTCTCACAAGAACACATATACACTAAGGAAAACTTGGTCGATCTTTAATAAATTGTAAAAAAATTTATCTTTTAGCTCGTTACTCTTCTGATATTGTCGGACAATATTCTCTCTCAGTTGGAGTTGATTATCATCTCGTTCATTTTTTGTTGCCAGTCATTTAATCGCTCTTTTATTTGATATAATTCTTCTCTTAATTTGGGTACACGTTCTCTAGTTTCAGCACTTGTTTAACTGTCCACTTTATTAAGGTATCAGATGATCGTTTCTCGCTTTCAAATGAAATAAGTTTAAATCAAGTGCAGCAAAAAATGTGTATGTGTAATTTAATGTGCATAGAAGGAAGTTATGTGGTGTCCACATCAGATTTTTTTATTTATTAAAAGTATATTAGTTGTCATATGTTCATGAGGAAATATAACGATTCAGTTCGAAATATAAAATACGGTTTAAAAACCACGAAAACCATATATCTGTGAACCTGACTAACAGTGACCTTACTTGAAAACCATCTGTTATCCAAGTTCACAGTAATGTGAACTTGGATAACAGTGAGGATATTATACCCTTAAATGTCTCCACGACTCCTGCTTTGGAACATTTTCTACGATCAAATATTTAGACGGAATTATCCGGAAGGCGTAACAATTGCAGGATACGCAGATGATGTAGCAGTTCTCGTGGAGGACGTGAATTAGATATTGTTGAAACGAAAGCCAATCAGTCTCTTAGAGTAATAGATGAATGGCTCGCGAGTAATAAGTTAGAGGTGTCCCCCGCTAAGTGTAGGTGTGTCCTCTTTACGGGAAGAAGAAGAGTTCGCGTTATCAATATTGCGATCCGTGGAGGATATCACCAAAGTGAGGTGCACCAAATACTTGGGAGTGATGCTCGACAAGAGTTTAAAATTTAGCGCACATATTGACATGATATGCAACCGTGTAGGGCCTACTATCAGAGCGGTAAGGGGACTGTTCTCGAATCATAATATCCCAAGAGCTTCAGTTAGGAGATTGATTACCTCTGTTATGATATCGTCGGCGTTGTATGCAGCCCCGGTATGGTCGGAAGCAGTAAACATGTAGAGAAGCAGACAGAAACTACGAAGTGTGCACCGTATTGCGCTACTGGGGGTAGTGGCGGGATACCGCACTCTATCATACGACGCGCTATGTGTCCTGGCGTCTGTACCGCCAATCGAGCTTCAAATCAAGGGTTGAAAATTGGGAGCAGCAGAACTCGCTAAAATTAAAGCGGAAGAAGTGATGATGAATAACCGGAAGGTGGATTGGTCTGGCTCATCGGTTGGTGCGTGGAAAAGGCGCCTGATTTCGGAATTGGACGCCTGGTTAGAGAGAAAACATGATAATATGGACTATTATACAACGCAGCTTATGACCGCGCACGGCTCTTTCGGCTTCTATTTACACAGATTTGGTAGAGGAACATCGCCCACATGCATTTACTGTCATGAAGTCGATGATGCAGAACATACAATGTTTGTATGTCAAAAATGGGCTCAATATCGGAATGAAATGGTTGTTAATAAAATAACAGTTGAAAATTTGGTTGAATGGCTGCTGATGAATGAAAAAAATTGGGAATGGTTTGCAAATTTTGCAAGAACCGTACTAAGAATCAAAGAGGAAGAGTCTAGACGCCAGGGTTTGTAGGTGCGTAAGAGTAGGGAAGGGAGGACAGCCCTGCCTCGGAGGGCCCGTATGCTTAGGTATGCGGGTTTCTGTGATGGGGTGGGGACTCCTGGGGAATGTGTGTATGGGACTATGTTAACACCGAGACCCGGCCGGTAGTGTTGGTTTCTGGGGCGTTACGGAACTTTCGGGGCCGGCGCTGCCGGTTAGAGGCAAGGCATAAAGACCGAGACCCGGTTCCCGCTTGGTTGGGGGGGGGGGGGGGACGGCATAGCCGGACCTCATCTTCTTCAGCCGGGAATTAGAGCCAGGCATTAAAAGATCCTGAACCGTGGGGGTTGACCTACCGTGCCGGGTGTAAAACCGGTGGGTGGGGACGCCCCCTTAGAGTCTAATGGACACGTTCCTAGGCCGAGTATATTAAGTGGATGTCCGGCCCAGGAAAGTAGGGGGAAAAAAATGTCTCCATGTCTTGGGTCTTGGAAATAGTATGTGATGTCTAATGCAGGAGTTTCTTTTCTAGTAATATTGCCTTTTGTCACAATATTTTTAAATTTGTTGGTTATATTTTATATTATTTTTTTTCTATTATGTTCTTTCACAGTGCTCTATTTTTAAGTTTTCTCATTGTTTGTTGAGTTTCATACAAGTAACGTATACTTAAGGTAAGGTAAGTGAGGTTGCCGCATCGCTAAATAACAACGGATCAAGATAACTAGAATTCTTTTCAACACGGTGCATTACCTTCGACAAACTGATCTCATAAGGGGTGATGATTTTGTTCGTAGTGATGATGAAGTTGTAACTTGTACGTTCGCAAACGGTGTCGTAAACAGTGAATCGAGGAATTTGCAAATCGTAGCTAGTTCGCCTAATTTACTTTCCAGGACCGGCAGTGAACGCATCGCGTACACGATCTAATTAAGATACGTCTCTTCACTTATTGAAACTATTGAAAGAGTTTCGGCTGGTAAAACTAAGCTTCCAGTCTCTCTTAGTCGTATCCTATTGACGAATAGACTTGGATGTAGGAGAATCGATATTCCATTCAGTTCGTACACGCCGTTGAACCCGCGTAACTGATTGAAAATCCACTTACCGAAGCACACATTGAATCTTCTATTGTGGGATTTACATCTCGACTGACTACTGCTGACTACAACTGCATTGGAGTCGGCTTGCCTGCCATGCGTATTCCGCTGATTTTGAGAGTATACATAACAAATCTTGGGGATATTTCCGATTGATTGAGCTCATGTTTAAGAAATGACGACTTCTGGTTTTCTAAATATAGGTCATTATTTTTGGATACCTTTAGCCCGGACACCGTCTATTTTATGTGCTTTATAATCGAAATTAAAATTAAGATGGAATATGAATTGATTCAGGAGTGCCCATGCAAATTGAATTAATTTTACTTCTTTTCATAAGATAATAACTCTTACTTTTCAATGTAACTTTAAAACTGCTAACATAATTTTCGAAAGTTATAACAGTTGAAATTTTGGTCAAATGACCACAAATCCTTCATTCACAATAATTTCCTAATCTTTTACATATAATAATGATTAATGAACAGTGATTAATGATCAGTAAGGAAAATTATATTTTTAAATAACTATGTAGTTAACGTTATAACTAATATATAAATACCAAAATTATTATGGTAAAATTTTTTAAGAAAAATTAGGTAGACAAAAAGGCAGATTAAAATAATATTTAATGAAACAAATCATAAGAATTTTTATGTATAAAATAAAACATGTTTTCTTTTTGTCATACAAAAGGAATAGTATTTCTTTTTTTGTATTTATCTGTTATACGCAACTCCTACTGAAATCCAATTGTTTTTTTGAGTTTTACTTGTTCTAGTAAATTTGCATCGCAAATCAGCTGACTTCGAAGTCAAGAGTTTTAAGGTTCAACTTCTATTAAAGGCAATTAATTTTATACGAATTTGAATACTAGATCGTGGATACCATTGTTCTTTGGTAGTTGGGTTTCAATTAACCACACATCTAAGAAATGGTTGACTTTTTTTTTTTTTTTCTCTCTCAGCTTTCCTGGGCCGGACGGACTTGTTGGTATTACGCCGCCCAGGGGAGTGTCTTTAAACTCAAATAGGCCTCCCCACCTACCGGCTATATACCGGCATGGCAGGTCGGCCTACCGGTTAGCTCTTTTTGAGAGTTCTTTATTAATATTGCCCTTTTGGACACCACGCCAGACCCAGTTCGCCGCGACGCGGCGCCGGGTCCCTTCAGTATTCAGTGTGCTGTTACCCGTGGAGTCCTTGGTGGCTCATCAGTGCCAACACACCGCAGCATGCTGGACCTCACCAGCAAGGCTGTCCACCCAGTCCTATTCCTAGCCAACACCTTGTCTTCTCTCATCGGAGTATTTCTGTACAACAACTTGTCTAACAAAGCTAGCAAAATTGTTCCAGTTTGACTCGCTTCTTAGCATGTAGTCTATTGTTGTCTCTGGAGTTATACCAGTGAGTGCCTTACTATGTCTAAGTGTGTCCCACCTATTGCACTCAAAAAAGGTGTGCTCAGCATCATCTATCTCGTTGCAGTAGTTGCAAATTGGCTCTTCCCTCTTGCCTATTTTGTGCAGGTAGTTATTGAAGGAACCGTGTCCTGTAAAAAACTGCGATAGGTGATGATCAACCTCACCAAATCTTCTCGACAACCATGGCTTGATGTTGGGGATGAGGGTTCTCGTCCATCGACCCACAGCTTCCTGCGACCATCTTTCCTGCTAGATATTATAAACAGCATCCCTGACCTCTTGTTCTGGCTTGCCTTGTGCCTTCTCCACCCTCTTTTTTGCGATTAGGTCAATAGGAGGTGTACCCGATAACACGCACAGGGCGGCATAGGACACTGTCCTGTATGCGGACACAGTCCTGTATGCGGACACAACACCTAGGAGCACACACCTGTGCGTCCTCGCCAGTCTCTCTTTGTTGCGCCTGATGGCGATAGAGCGCCACCAGGCCGGAACGGCATACATAAGCGAAGACACGACGGTGGTCGCCAGTAAACGGCGCTTTGAGGCCCGAGGGGCATTCTGCGATGACATAATGATGTTTAGGCTTTTTATAATTTTTTCTGCCTTGTTGCATACATTGACTATGTGGTCGGTGTATCTACTGTTTTTCTGGAGAATAACTCCTATGTACTTGATGTTATTCGCTTCTTCTATAATGACCGTTGATGGAAATACTGAACGGTTCTAGCACTCTTCTACCCGTAAAGGCAATACACCGGCATTTTTCCGTAGACAGTTGCAGACCCCTGGACCTCAACCACTCCTGTATAGTGACGATGGCCGCATACACCCTCTCCCGCACCTTCAAGACCGTCCTTCCCTCTACGAGGACTGCAAGGTCATCTGCATAAGCCAGGACCTGGACACCGACAGGAAACTCCTTCTGAAGGAGTTCATCTATAATCACCAGCCACAACAACGGCCCCAGAACAGAACCCTGCGGAACTCCACCGTGCATTTGAAAATGTACTGTTTCTTCCTGTGCTTCTACCAGACATCCTCTGTTGGACAAGTAACATTCAATTTGCCTACGCAGGTACGGGCTGAGGCCCATAGCCGCAATCGCGTCATTAATGTGAACCCAACCAATAGCCCCGAAGCGTTTTTTATGTCTAGTGACAGCATCAGTGGAATTCTCCTGGTTCGCCAAGCGCCTCTCTTCACCTCGTCGGCCCATCCCAAAATTCGGCAGATAGCCTACACGGTGGATCGCCCCCGCATAAACCCGTACTGGTTAGGACTGATTCCGGTTCCCTCTTCTAGTTCTTTGATGATGCGGCCAGCCAGCATCTTTTCTACCAGCTTCCCCATCATGTTAAGGAGGCTCAGGGGTCTATAGGTTATATCTTCCTCCGAAGAGGTGCCTTTAGGTAGGAATACCACTCTGGCCTCCTTCCAGCAGTCGGGGAAGTCTCCGTTCTCCATGCCGTGGCTGGCATCTCGAGCATCTCCCAGGGAGCCTTCTGAACCAGCCCCCTGATCACTGCCGCGGGAATCTTGTCCGGGCCAGGGCTCTTTTTGGTTGCCAAGCTCCTCGCCGCAAGTTGTAGCTATTCCATGGTGAATCTTCTATCGTCGCAAGGTGTGGATCTCACGATATCAGGCACTGTATGCGGGAACAACCTGGCTACCTCCCTTGCAACACTGGTCTTATTGAGGATAGGCATACGTCTCCCGAACTTTTTGGTCACAATACGATATGCCTGGCTCCAAGGATTGCTGTCAAGCTCTTCGCAGAGCCTGATCCAGCAATCCTTTTTACGAAATCCTTTTTAAGAAATGGTTGACCGGAGACTGCACAAGACCACTTCATTTACGTTCATACATATCATCCTCATTCAGCCTCTGAAGTAATACCTTACGATGGTTCCGGAGGTTAATCAGAAAAAAAGAAAAGAAGTAAATTTGCAACATTTATCTATTAGTTTATTATTTATGATATTAATTTAGAAGTATAAGGTAATAATTGTACATAACCTTTGTACGCAACTGGACGCGATTAAACTTTCCTAATAACGATATCAGTATTATAGATAAATTAGCTTGCTGCAGTAGGTTTCAGTTACCAAATCGTCAATCATACATACAACTATGTAAATCCTATGGATGGAACCCATACAAAAAATATCGAACGGTTATGGGGCTCAGCCAAGGTGTTTAAATAAGAAACAGGAGTACGACAAGACACCATTTGGAGACGCATCTAGCGGAATTTTTATGTAGGCAACATACGGATGTAAATAGCGCTGCTACTTTTGAGGCATTCTTACACGAAATTCATGTCTATTGGCCACCTAAATAGGTAAAATATATATAATTTGTATATTAACGTTAATTAGACGAGGTTAGCGAGCGTAGATTATGTTTGGTTAGGTTATGTTGATATACGTACGTGATTCGTCATTACGTGAAATCAACATAATCTAATAATCAAGCATAATATACGCTCGCTAACCTCGTCTTTTTAACGTTAAAAATAAAAATTATGTAGAATAAATTATACGTATATACGTTTCATCGTGTCGAGTTGCATACAAAGGTTATGTATAATTATTATCTTGTACTTCTAAATTCATATCAGAAGTAATAAACTAATAGATAAATGATGCAAATTTAGTAGAACAAGTAAAACGCAAAAAACAATTTGATTTCAGCAGGGGTCCCGTATAACCGATAAGTACATTTTTTTAAATGCAGGAAGAGTATAATTTTATAGCCGTTGTAAATATTTGTCTCATTTTAATAAATGGCAAGGTGTTTGTATATTTTATGTAATCGTGAATTGTGCGATGTATGAATTAATTACACAGTAAATATGTTACGTACTTTATTGCAGCAGTGCATTGCTAGGAATAGGAAAGGTATGCTGACAACGACTGGTATGTCTGGACAAGCAGAGTACAAGAAAGAGAAGAGTAGGGGTGTAAGATATCACAGCGCATGCGCCGAGTTGTGAAAGTTGTACCACTAGTCAGCAGCGCACAGAATCAGTTTACCGCTGGTTATCGTTGCGTAAGTTTTTGTTGTATTGCTTCTATTCGCGCGACAATCCTTTCGCCACGTGTTAATAAGTGTAGTGCTTAATGGTGTTTGTTTTCTTATAACTTTCAATCTGTCATAACGTGATTCGGATACCTATTACTATATTGATGATATCTTGTAAGTAATTCAGTTATTAATTACTTTTTTTTTTATTAAAAAATATCGTTCGACTTGTTAATAATTGCAACCACGTACATATCAACAGCAATACGGCAGGGTAAACAGAATAGCTTTATAATTTGAACCAAACGTTTAATTTAAAAACACAGTAAATTTTAATGTTTTATGAATTTTATTTTATATTTTAATTAAAAATACATTTTAATTTATTTTTTGGTATTTCTACGAGTTTTAATACTAAAAGTATTACAATTTAATTGTGTAACTACATTCATCGTTTAATTACGCCTTCTTGATGCATTTAGCGCTAGTATTAATATCTATATTTTAATTTTGTCTAAATAATTGTTATTTTATTTTAAAATCTTTCAAACCAATGTTGGTATTTTTACATTCTTTCGTTATTAAGTATTTGAAGGACTTGAATAAATATCGGATTAATATTAACTGACGTTTCTGCTGTAATTATCTGAATTTTAAGTCATCTTTTAACGTCTCTTAAAGTAGTTTTACTATTTTTTTTTTTTTTTAACAGAATGTTACTAAGGAATTTAAAAATTTATTTTCAGTGTTTTTAAATGACTTTACTTAATGTGAAACAAACAAATTGTATGTCATATTTTTGAATATTTAAGCATAAATATTGTTTTGAAAAAATAAATTGAAGACCGTAAAATCTCATAACCATATTACTTGTTTGCGATCTGAAATGACAACACATGTAACTCCATGATAAAATTTCAGCCAATCCAAAGAATTCTTCTTTTCATGGTTCACAATCAAACAATTTTTAACACATTCTACACAAATAGAGTTACATATTTTACTCCAAATCAGCATGAAAAAAAAACATTATACAGTTAAGTTTTAAAATAAATATATTTCTTGTTTGTTGTAATTATTAACTTTGTATAAGATATTTTTTAGTGGTTTTAAACTTTAATTATTATAATTTTTTTTATTTGTTGATTGTTTTTAATGACAATATAATAATTTAGTTTCGGATATCTTAAAGTCATACCTTTTCGTTTACCCTTCTGCCGACCGTGAATTTAATTTTTCATGGATATACATACATATGGATTTTCCATTATAGAATTTTTTTCTTTAGAAAACAACCTAGTTAAAACTCAAGAGCAATATAAAAACTGTTGAAACAAACCTTTATAAAACAGATAATACACTAAATAAAACCCTATTAATATTTCTTTTCATTATAGTTAAAAGTTTTATTATAAATAATCCTATAACACCTTATATTTTAATGTAGGTCAACCTTTTGATAGTCCTTTTGAAATAGGAGACATTTTTTCTTCTGGTTTACTTATTTTGAACCTTTATAATATATTTTGGTACTTACATATTAACGCCACCGCAGCTACAGCTTTATTTAAAATTGAGTATTTATTTTATTGAGTCTCTTTATTAATTTTAAGAAATGGTTATTTATATTTATTTATTTTATAAATATAATTTAACCAAACTTAACCTACGCTCTCTAACCTTGACTAATTAACTCCGTAATCTTTTGAGTATTTATTTAATAAATTCAGTAATTATTGCAATTATTTATTATTTAAATCAAAACACTCCTGTTAATTAGTCAAGGTTAGCGAGCGAAGCGAGCATAGGTTAAGTTTGGTTAAATTATATTTATAAAATAAATAAAGAGACTGTCTATGTTAAACTCTATATCGGGCCATTTTCCACCGAAATCCAATTGACTACTCTAATTTTAAATAAAGCTGTAGCTGCGGTGGTGTTAATACGTAAGTACCTATATTTTTTTATAAGCAATTTTTTTTTGTAAAGTTTAGCTGTAATTTTTTAAAAGTCTTCTTTTTTTAAAGATTTAAAACATGTTAATTTATTACTATACATCTAATTATATTTTAAATAATTATCTAAATAATAAAAAAATATAATTAAAAAAATTTCGATCTCCGTAGCGGAGTGGTGGCGTTTTCACCTTTCATCCGGGTGGTGGGGGGGGGGGGGGTGTACAGGATTCGAATCCCGGTCAGGTTTGGCGTTTTATGTACGTTAAAAAATTCTATTTCCATATTCCCACGTACAAACTTTTCAAACCTTGTATGATAAATTAATTCATCAAGTAAAAAAAAAAAAACAACATACCAGTAAAAGTGGATTCACAAGCAGTGAATTTTTTTTTATACACCTTAATGACTCGCTACTTCTAATTTTTACTCTTTTTTTAATGGCGTATCATGATTTAAATATAAAAATTAATTTTATTTTTATAAAAAAGTTGATTTTTTAAAATAAATAATTCAGTTTTGAATACTAGACGGATTCCGGCGTACTTTCCTGGTTGGCGTTCAAGTAACCACACGTCTCAGGAATGAACGGTCAAGTCTGTAAAATATTACTTATTTACATGTCACATACATCATCCTCATCTCATTGGGTCATGGGAGGGGTTGCTCATTGTTTACTAGTTGAACAGATAAGGAAAATAAAAATATGCAACGTACATTTTTTTAAAAAGTCAAATATGAGTATAAATCCAATTTAATCTTCTGCAACATTATGTCTTGATAGTTTTTTTATACATTACTGTAAACAATTAATGATGAATAGTAATTAATAACATTAACAAAATAAAACAAGCTACGTATTTAAAGATATTTTATCGTTTATTTTTATCTTTCTTAAGATAATTATGAAATACTACAAAATTTATTGTCTGATATTTAAGATAAATTTAAAAATTACAAAAAGAAACATTTCTATAAACATTTTATGGAGTGTAATTATCTATGGTAATGAAACGCAGAAAATAAGAAAAAAACACAAAATATATGAACTCTTAAGGGTGCCTCCTGCATTCTTAAAAGTTCATATGTTTCATGATGTTTGAAAATTAAGTTGAACGCGAAATGAAAAGGGTTTAATATAAGAGAGTATTAGAGAAGTGACAGACAACTAAAATCTAAATTATTTTTTAAATTCATTTTTTTGTTAGAACTTCTTTGTTTTCGTACCGGTACTTTTTAATTAATAAAAATAGTTTAGGTCTACTTTCTTGACCTATCTGATCTGTTATCTACTGGATATTACATGTTTGTATTACCTTTCCATCACGAACAGTGATTCAGATTTATGATACGGCCCGTATTATCTACAATTATCATAGGATTGATAAGGGTTGATGAAACAACGCGTATCCGCGTGTTAATATCATAGCATGAAAATAACACAAATACGTGATATACAGATAAAAATATTTGAACATCCCTAGGTGATATTTAATATTACTAGTGTTATAGTCATTAAAAAAAACCTTTGAAATTTTATAATATATATATTTTTTTATCGATGATTGCCTTTAAAACTGTAAAAATATATATTTAATTAAGCACTAAAGTAAAATTTTTATGTGATAACATTGTGTTTTACGATTGTGTGAAATATTAGGCGTATTTTATAAATGATAACATAAATTACAAAAAAAAATATGATATATTTCTTTTAACTTGAAAAAGTATATTTTATTGAGGAAGGTAATAATTTTTTATTGGATAATTTGGTTTATTTATTGATATCATTTTTTTTTTTGATAGTATATTCTTTGCCATTTATTTTATAAAATTTTTTACGTATAATTAAAAATAATAAATAACATTTACAACAAAATTATTTTTAGATTTATGTCGGTTAGTAATAAATTAATAGATTCATGTTTTTAAATACATATAATTTTAATTTATTTTGTGGTATTGTGACCTTACATGCTAAGTGTACATAGTTTTATCTAAATTTCTTTTAGTTAATTTTAATGGTTCATTATTCAAAATTTTTACCTATATTTTTAAAAATATTTAGAAGTAAGATAAAATAATTTTTATAATAGATTTCTATAGTGTCTTACACTTGAATTTTATTAATATCTATGTTGACCTTGGAATGTTGACCTCGTTATTAATTTATGAGTTTTTACATTCTACATGCACGTATTAAAGGGAAGTTTTGTTTATCCAGTTATTGTTTGTAAAATATATATATATATATATATATAAGAGCCTGTTTCATGTTTTTCATTAGAAACGAAATATCGTAAAGTAGTAGACACTTCTGTTCGTTCTTTATTTGAATACTTTACTTTGTACAATCCAATCGAAGATTTAAATTTATCGTTTGACGTATTACTAAATCTTATTTTTTATTCAAATTTACATTTATATAATGTTATTTTTTTTGTTCTTTTTACAGTTGCAAATTTGTCAAATTTATTTTAATAATGACTAGCAAATTTAACTTTAATTCTTTTTGTTCTCTTGATATTTACTTTTAGTTTAGAGTAGAACATTTAATACCGGTCTAGTCTAACTAAACGGTATTAATTTGTTTATACAGCTGGTACGTTGTTTTTATTTCGTGGATGTTAGTTCACGTTATCAAATTACCATGTAAGCAGCTGAATTTTGTGATAATGAATGGGTACGACACGCAACTTGTTTTAACAAGGGATAGAAGTTCACTTTAAGGCCTTATAGGGGTTGTAGAAAATACACTCGTACAGACACACTTACACGTATACAGAGTGTATAAAAGTAGTTGTTTGTCATAAAGAAAAGAGTTGTAAAAGCGTTGAATAATAGGGAGGGGAAATTTAATGACAAATCCATACTTCATTTTTTTTTCTTTTTCTCATTGTTCTTATAAATCGGTGTTCCGTATTTTATATATTTAATTAATTAAATGTATAGTATAGGTTCGCTGAATATTGTTAATGAAATAGTTTTATTTTTAATTAATTATTGAAAAATATAAAAAAAATAATATTAGACAAGTGTTTATTTTCTGTTGACAACCAGCATTTTCATCACTGTAACTATATGCGCTCGTTTTAGTTGAAAAGCTTTGCGTAGTAAAATTCAACCGTAAGATCACCAATTGGAGTTAGTAATTTACTAATTTTTAATTTAATATATTTCCTATTTATTTGAATAACATTATTTAATTAATGTAAATTAATTTAACAATTTTAGATTTATTACTTTTAGTTTTTAGATTTATTTTATTTATATTAAATTCTTTTATTTTAACCTTTTATTATTTAAACGATAAATTTACGTAGGGTAAAGGTACTTCCGGCCTCCGTGGCGCGAGTGTTAGCGTCTTGGCCTTTCATCCAGAAGTCCCGGGTTTGAATCCCGTCAGTCATGGCATTTTCACACGCTACTTGTCATTCATCTCATCCTCTGAAGCAATACCTAATGGTGGTCCCCGAGATTAAAAAAAGTATTAAATTAACATAACATTATATAAACTAGCTAGGTATTCTGCTAGGCAAAAATATTTTGGGGTACGAATTCCACACATTATAAATAATTTTATCAAAACATATTGTACCGTTGTTGCCCCAGAATATAACTCTTGGCATATACCCCATACAAATTATTTTTATTTAAAAAAAAAGTTGTGACTGAATACTGGGGGTTAAAAATTAATTCGTAGAAGAGGAAGTAGAAAATAGGGTGGATGGCACCATAGAATGGAAATTTCGAGGTTTTTACATATTTAATGTAGTTTTGAGAAATACTATCCTAACGGAAAAGATAGTTTGAATTTTGTTACTGTTTTGCAATAAAAGGATTGATGAAAAATTTGTTAGAAATAACTTTATTTTGAAAGATTAACGTTTTTTATTTATAACCCTTACATATCATAACAAAGTTTCATAACTAAAAATGCTATTAGTGTAATAAATTATAACGTATGATTTGTTTTTTTTTTTAAATTAAATCCTAGAAGCGTCTTTTATTTGAAATTTAATTACTTAAAATTTATTTTAATAAAATAAGATTTTGTAAGTTTTCATGATGTTTATAGTTTAAAACATAATTTTATTAATTTCTTAAAAACTAAATTTAAAAGATGAATCGGTAATATATATATTTATTTATTTTATATCTAGTTAAATAAAATGCTTTTTTTTACCGAACCTTTTTTTTACGTATAATCATATCGTTTACATTATCGCTGACAGTAGTAATGTAAGCTAATGGACCTGTATCATTATAACGGTCACACAGAACTAGTTTTTTCAACTTCATAAAAGTCCAATTCATGACCTTCGTGACTCTAGTTATTTTGAATTATTCAGTTTAATATAAGCATGAAAATGTTAAATTCTTGTGTTTTTCTCAGTTAAAAATAATGTGCTAAGTTACCTTTTTTTATACTTTTCGTAGGTGATACACTAAACCATTTCCAATGAATCATCTTAGTTTGATTTTTATTGCCCTCTAAATTACGTAAGCAATTTGAAGCTGAATATTTTCTGTAATATTAACTAAATAACGAAAGAAAAATATATGTTCTAAAATTTATCAAGGTTAACTCCTTTCTGGTAAAAAAAAAATATATTTTTTGATATAATTTTCATTCTAGCTTGGATTAGATGTTTAAAAAGAGTTTTACAAAAAAATATGAAGCTCGTTTAACTATTTTCATTATTTTAATTTAGATTATTATTATTATTTTTTTTTGATTTTGTTTAAAGTCTTTAGAATAGTGAAAAAATATTTCATACTCATCATCTGGAATTAAGCTCGTAAAATATTCAATTTTCATTATAATATGAATCTTTCAGTTTACATATTTCTCATGTTTTGAAACTAAAAAGGTTTTATTTTTCAAGGAATATATTTACGTAATTAATACTGTTAATTTAGATAAATTGAACAATAATTAGTAGATTAGGTATATTAAAATTATTAAAAGTTCTCTGCGTTTCTTCAATTTTTTTTAAGTGATGATCCCGTTTGAACTTTGTCAGCACATCGCCATTCTAACAGTTGTAATAATATTTATTCAGATGAGTGTAGGAGAAGAAATGAGTGATCTATGATAACCCTGAAATAAAAAATGGTATTTTCATTTCCTCATGTACTTTCTTTTATTATTTGAAATTATATGGGACCATTAAATTGTTTACTTTTCACATTTATGAAGGAAATTAAAAAAAAAAAAATACTAAAATATTTTTTAAATAATTTATATAATTTTTAACCATTTTCGAAATATTTTATCCGCAGGATTTTATATTATGCAGTTTTTGCAGAAAAAAGAATCTAATAAAAAAAATAAATAAACGACAAACGAATCCGCAATAATTGTTCTTTGAACGGGTGCAAAGTACAAACGAATTCAACTTTCATTGAATACCCGTGATGGTAGGAAACTGTTTTATGTTTTTTTTTGTCTTCAGTCATTTGACTGGTTTGATGCAGCTCTCCAAGATTCCCTATCTAGTGCCAGTCGTTTCATTTCAGTATACCCTCTACATCCTACATCCCTAAAAATTTGTTTTACATATTCCAAACGTGGCCTGCCTACACAATTTTTTCCTTTTACCTGTCCTTCCAATATTAAAGCGACTATTCGAGGATGCATTAGTATGTGGCCTATAAGTCTGTCTCTTCTTTTAACTATATTTTTCCAAACGCTCCTTTCTTCATCTATTTGCCGCAATACCTCTTCATTTGTCACTTTATCCACCCACCTGATTTTTAACATTCTCCTATAGCACCGCATTTCAAAAGCTTCTAATCTTTTCTTCTCAGATACTCCGATCGTCCAAATTTCACTTCTATATAAAGCGACACTCCAAACATATACATTCAAAAATCTTTTCCTGACATTTAAACTAATTTTTGATGTAAACAAATTATATTTCTTACTGAAGGCTCGTTTCGCTAGTGCTATTCGGCATTTTATATCGCTCCTGCTTCGTCCATCTTTAGTAATTCTACTTTCCAAATAATATAATTCTTCTACCTCCATAATCTTTTCTCCTCGTATTTTCACATTCAGCGGTCTATCCTTGTTATTTCTACTACATTTCATTACTTTTGTTTTGTTCTTGTTTATTTTCACGCGATAGTTCTTGCGAAGGACTTCATCTATGCCGTTCATTGTTTCTTCTAAATCCTTTTTACTCTCGGCTAGAATTACTATATCATCAGCAAATCGTAGCATCTTTATCTTTTCACCTTGTACTGTTACTCCGAATCTAAATTGTTCTTTAACATCATTAACTGCTAGTTCCATGTAAAGATTAAAAAGTAACGGAGATAGGGAACATCCTTGTCGGACTCTCTTTCTTATTACGGCTTCTTTCTTATTTTTTTCAATTGTTACTGTTGCTGTTTGGTTCCTGTACATGTTAGCAATTGTTCTTCTATCGCTGTATTTTAACCCTACGTTTTTTAAAATGCTGAACATTTTATTCCAGTCTACGTTATCGAATGCCTTTTCTAGGTCTATAAACCCCAAGTATGTCGGTTTGTTTTTCTTTAATCTTCCTTCTACTATTAATCTGAGGCCTAAAATTGCTTCCCTTGTCCCTATACTTTTCCTGAAACCAAATCGGTGTTCTCCTAACACTTCTTCCACTCAATTCTTCTGTATAGAATTCTACTTAAGATTTTTGACGCATGACTACTTAAACTAATTGTTCTGTATTCTTCACATTTATCTGCCCCTGCTTTCTTTGGTATCATGACTATAACACTTTTTTTGATGTCTGACGGAAATTCCCCTTTTTCATAAATATTGCACACCAGTTTGTATAATCTATCAATCGTTTCCTCACTTGCACTGCGCAGTAATTATACAGGTATTCCGTCTATTCCAGGAGCCTTTCTGCCATTTAAATCTTTTAATGCTCTCTTACATTCAGATCTCAGTATTGTTTGTCCTATTTCATCCTCCTCAACTTCCTATATTTTTGGTATAGGTACAATATTTTTTTAACCTTTTTTAAACACTATAGGGACGACTGGTAATCGCCTAAAATGAGATTGCCTCGATCGTGGCGTTGAAGCGCCGTCCTAGCTTAGAGCCCTAACAGGCTCTCCCATCGGGGTTCCCCCTGGATCATAAGAATATCCTGATCGTCCCTTCTGAAGTGCCGAGATACCCCTCCTCAGGAGGGCTATTCTTCCCAGCCCTATCATATTCAGGGTCCGAATCATATCCTTCCCGTCATGCGCGCCCGCCTCTCACACCATGAAGGTCCTTAATGCGTCATCGGAAGCGGCTCGACCCAGCAACTCTTGTGTATGGCTGAGACAAGACGTCCTTAGTTGAAAAGCTACCTCCCTGGTTCTACACGGCCACCACGTTTCGCCTCTAGGTGCCATAATTTTTTGCATCTCTTTCTTTTTATATATGTACAATATTTGGATATCATATTTACTACTCTTTTTTTTGTACGTCTGTTAGAATTTACAATTGGTACCTCGTAGGGAACGTAAATTTTATTTTTGATAATCACGTGAAGAGAGATCTCCCACGAAACCTCTCATTAAAGCATACATATCACTTTATATATAAGAAAAGTACTTGTACAGGTGGTCCAAGCAAAGTTCAGTACTTAACATAGTACTTAACACTAGAAATAAATCACTAGAAAAAAAAATAAAAACAATGTTATCAATATCAATATATGAAAACAACATTATAGATAAATATATATTGCTATAATATTGCGGAAAACAGATATAGCTATAATTCCTAGCCTACCAAAGGGACGTTCACTACACAGTGGCAGAGTCATCCAGTGTTTCTAATCCCAGGTTCCTTTTTCAGATCACTCCTTTGGTTACATCTTCCAAATCCAGCACGTGGAAACGTTTCAGTGACTGATATAATCGCGGATGTTCAGTAGATTTACTACCGCACCATTTTCATGTTTGTCTAACCTCTGTTGTACCGGGAGCCAATTTTTAGGCTCACTTAGTAAACATAAGATAATCCTGGATAGTCGTGAATTTCTCTACCCCTAACAAATCTCAGTGCTTCTGTTATGGACCGCACCAATTTTGTTCGTAATTTTTGAATTTACTCAATATTGCTCTTGCACCTTGTATCCCATAGCTGGATCCCATATATCCAGATAGGTTTAAGGATAACTCTGTAGATTAACAGTTTATTAGACAACAACAACTGTGAGTTTCTACCCAGCAACCGTTTTAGTTCCCTATACTTTATGTTAATCTGTTTCCTCTTTACCACATGGCCCTTTCACGTCATGCAACGATCCAAGTGTAAGGCAAAGTAATGGATTTACTAATTATTATTTACGTTTGAGGGGATAATAGATCAAATAAACGCGCTTTACTTTATAATGAATAAAAGTAAAATCATGCATAAATTTATATGTATGTATGTATGTAATAATATACATTCTCTATGTTAAAAATGGTCTCTATTATTAAACACGATAAGCAAAATCAGATATTAACAGATTTTAAACTAGCTATGAATATGTAGATATTGTATTATTTTATTTATATAAATCACGCAACTACGATGGGTATTTTTAATAATAATTATGTCATTGTGTTCAAATAGTAATATATAATAAATTACTGGTTAACAGTGGAATGTTTTATAATTAATTTCTCTCTTTCTCTCTCTCTTTGTGCGTGCGCGTCTGCTTGTGCATGATGGTAGATTGTAGTAAATCTCTTCTGTTATCTTGCATGTATGCAAGAATTAAGCGTGATTTCCCTAAAGCTAGGTGTAATATTCTCACATTATTACTAGTTAGTTTATATATGGTATTCGATTTTACTGGTGATACAGGATACATACATAATTTAAAACATTATTATACAAACAAATTTTGCGTTATAATAGTGTTATGTAAAAAAATATAAAAAAACAACTTTTTTTAATATAACTTACTGTTTATTACTTTTATTTTTTTATTAATTAAGTACAACGTAATAAATTCAATTTATGTTTTTATTCAGGGTTAGGTATACGTACATAATTTTATTTACAATTTATTTATTGTGTAATTTTATACTTACGTAATGAATCATGCATTTTTGTAATTTATGCATTGTTTAACATAATTTTTCTCTTGTTACAGCTACTATACTGTTGCATTATATTACATTTAACTAAAATGTAAAATATTTAACTCCCTCCTATATATGCTTAATTATGTATTATTACTTCATTGTACGAAGTAAGGAAGTATTCTGATCGCAAAAAATTTCGGTTTCCTGATTTCAGCGGAAATATCCATTTTGACCATACTTGAATCCATTTTGACTAGTTTCGGCGTGACATCTGTACGTACGTACGTATCTCAAAAACGGTTAGCCGTAGGATGTTGAAATTTTTGATTTAGAACTATTGTAACATCTAGTTGTGTACGTTCCCTTTTGACTGTACTCGACTGGACCAAAATAGTCTAAAAAGCCCAAAATCCATAAGATTTGGATTCTGAACTTTTTATTAACTGCAGTAATAAGCCATCATTGAGAGATTTTCAGCGATATATCATAAGTGGTACTTATTTTCATTGCTTCCAGAGTTATAGACAAATGAAATTTTAATTAATGAAATATTTGGGTGTTACAAGGGGAAGGCACATCGGTTCTAATTCGACTTCCATCTCCTTTTCGTTTTAAATTTTTTTAAAATTTAAATATGTTGATTTATTAATAATTATTAACCTCAGATTGTAAAATTTTTTAGGATAAATAATAATTCAATAATAATAATAAAAAAACGAAAAAAATATCAGAAGTATTAATGAAATAAAATTTTACGTACTTTTCATTTAAAAAAAAACGTGTAGCAAGTGTAATTTAATAGGCGTAAAAGGAAGTCATGTAGCGTCCACATTAGATTTTTTCTTATATAATTCAACATTATGGTTTTGCAGATAGCTTTTTTAAAAAAATGTGATTTTATTTTTTTAGTTATAAGTACGAATTCAAACTTAAGTAAACAAAATTACCTTATAATATTGAAGTATTTCCTCTAATTTGTCTGTGTTTTTATTTTTACGAGGTACGCCAATATCCAAATAATATATTTAAATGAATCATAACACGACTTATTTTTCTTAAAACCGATTTAAATATTAATTAAAAATATTTACTGTAGGTTCCCTTTTCCTTGAACTTAAATAAATTTCTTTTCTTGCCATTTACTTGCTTAGAGCCTGGAATGACAAAAAAAAATGATAATAATAAATATTAAAATTTGTAATATTTGTATGAAATTTTTTCATAAGCATTGCGTTAATTTTTAAATTGAGTTACGGGTTCCAAATTTCTTATACAAGATTTTTTTTGTGGTACTTCCTGAGGATGAATTTCAACAAAATACGAGATTTTATGATTTACAATTAAATAAAATTTAAATCATCAAACAAGGGTTTTGTTACTGCTGTGGTAAAAATTACTTTATTTTTTTAAATTTTAATTTCAGCTCTGGTTTCTCTTTTCTGAAAAATTTTATTTTTCTGGGAAAAGTGAAACCATTTATTATTGTTTAACATTAGATTTTTTTGAATTATTTTATTTTTTTTTTATTTTTCGGTAATGAATGAAGATATCAATCCCAATTTGATTTTTGGAGTGTTTAATCTTCATGTAAATTTCTATAAACCAATCAGTAGATGTTTCGAAATTTGACCTGAAAAGGAATAAAAAAATTCAAAAAAATTTCGAACAAGTTTGAAAATTTTCCTCATTTCCGTCTACAGTAAACGAGATATTCACTCGATTTCAAATACTCTTCAGTTAAATATCTAAAAAAATATGTTCATGCTTTTTTGAAGAAGGTGACCGTGCACGGTGCGGTGGCTCAACCAACACAGCCATTATCACAGTTATTGATGTGCGACGCGACTGGCTGCACCTGCCTCCGGTACTTGACTAAAATCATAAAAGAAAAAAAATGATCGCGACTAGAAACGCAAGTAACGAAATATTGCGGGCGATCACGACGGTGATGTTAGAGTGTGTGACTTTATTTGTTAAAGGTGCGTCCCTGTTTAGGTAACTTGTAGAATCTCATGTTGAATTGATGCGTTATCAAGTTTATTAAAAAAATTTATTACGAACCATATCTATTCGAATTCTTAATGTAAGGAACATGTCAAAAACTACACATTTTAATGATAAAGGAGGCATTAAACTACGATTATATTAACAATTAACAAAAAAGTAATTGTTTAAGCAATTAAACATTTTATGAAAATTAATTTTTATGAATTTAAAAAATTTAATTATTTACTTGTATCGCTTTAAACTGTTTCTTTAATTACAACTTAGCTTCAGCGAAGTTTAGCTTCAGGGTCCACAATATCTTAATAGATATCATTCAGCCGAAGTGATTATATATACGTATATACATCGAATTAAAACTGATCTTGAATTTGAAACAAGGCCCTTTACTATTATCCTGTAACAGTCATACATTACTTAATAATTAATAATGCTAATTACATAAAATAAATTTCACCTTAAATTACCGTATTTTATTTTGTTAGCTATCACTATGTTTTTTTAGTACTGTACTTAATTGTAAGTTTATTTTTAAAATTGACTTTTGATGATAAAATTATAATAAAAAAAAAACATCGCATTTGATGCTTCTCAGTATTTAAGCCTGTAAATTTTTTATAAATAAATAATCTAATTCATATTTGAAATAAAAGAGTATAATATAATAAAATGTAATAAATAAACAGTGTTATTTAATTATCCACTCTTCATGTTGTATTAAATTCAGCGGGTCAGTTTTATGTTCTGTAACTTATCAATTTTATTATACTATAAAGCATTGTTGCTGTCCTAAAAATGTTTCTTTTTATCTCACTAGTTTAATCTTTTAAGAAGGAATTTTATTGATATTTCTATTCCAGAATGACATAACCTAATTTCCAGTTATACAGAAAAATAAATTACTTAAAAATCGATTGTTTTATTAGAAAATATACGCGTGTTTTCTCGAATAGAAATTTACATTGAAATAAATGTTTTTAAATTACGTTAAATTTAATTAGAAAAATGTATGATACCATGAAAAAAATTGTTTTGTTTATTCCACGCAATAGCTATTTAAATATTTAGTTGTTTTATTAAGTAATTTATTAAATTGTTAGTTGTATGATTACGATTATATATAAAAAAATTTCGGTCAATACTGAAACTTTTCGTTATTTTATTTTGCTTCCTTTTTTTACAAAAACAAAAGTTTCAACTCGCTCACCGCTGTGACTCACTGCATAAACGCGTATGAAAAATACACCACTACAGTCAACAGAACATCAAATTTTTTTACAACTTTATTGAGCGTAACTCAACAACAACTTAACCAAGCTCCATAAAATGTTTATATGTACAACAGTAAGATATGACTGTAACATATATAAATTTAAATGAAATCACCGAAGCAGTTTTAGAAATTTTTGAGCTAAAACATTTTATACATAGGCATATATACATAAGAAACCCGATTTTAAGTAAATGATATTTTCGTAATTCTTATACCTCAAAACGTAATGAAAATTCATTTTCAACCCCCCTGAACTCCCACTGTGTGACCGAAAATAATAACGTATTTTTCTTAAAAAAGTGGATAAAAAAATGCAGGCTGATAAAAACGCGTTTGTTATGTTTTGTTTTAAACATTTTGTAATTAGCTTGTTTAGTATAAATAGTATGTATTTTATTATAAAGCAGATAAAAACATCTATCATTCTGGGATTTAACTTACAGTATTACTATATCTTAATAAAGGGGATATCTATCGATGGGTGAAAACGAACGGCTTAACAATATAGTTTTTACTATCAAACATAGCTACATTAAACAATAATGTTGGAATTCAGATATTAATATAGTTCTGTAATGTAATAATATCATTGGCTAGGGTTCATTAGCTAAGGTTATAGCTGAGTAAGTTGTCTGAGTAAGAGTAGATTAGACAGGAAAAAAAAAGATGTACGTCAAGAATCTCAATTTCTAACGTAAATTTTTTAATGGCGAAAAGAGTAGTTTGATCGGTTCGAATGTAATCCCAGCACTTTAAAAAAATACCAAAGTGTTTAGGTGAGGCGATGAAAAAATAATCTCTTAGAAATTGGGTTGCGTAATAAAGCTTGTTCCTTGTATTTTTTATAAAGAAGTTAAATAAGAATTTATTTCTAATCATCCTATAATATACAGTTTCTATTTGTTTAAATTACGGGTAAGTAAAGTGAAAGTAAGTAGAGTGTTGGATACATTATAACTACTTATATACGCCATTTTCCTCACACTGTAGCTTGACCTTGAAATTTAAGCAAATTAGCTCAATTATTCTGTTTGAAATAGTAGGATGAACAGTGTGAATTCTATCGTCAGCATTTATCGTATGCATTTATATGTGGCTATACCAAATAAACGTTTGTTGAAAATCAATCTAGTGAGGAATTCTGGATTTTTCTCACCGAATTTTTGTGAATCATAATTAATGTGTCTTGACAATTTACTTTTTTTTTTTAGATATTTAGAATAGATTTGAAGAACTTAAATGTAAACCGGTTGGTTTCTAAGATGTACACGAATAAATTTGTAATAAGATACTTTTGTAGGCATCCGACGATTTGAAAGTTTGTATCTATCATTTAAATTGTTTAAAAATGGTGATTTATTTATTAACAACGTCAATTGTTTTAATAAGGTGAAAAATAACAATTTTTTTATTTTATTTCATTCCGAAATCCCGGGTTTGAATCCTGGTCAGGCGTGGTATTTTTCGTATGCTACAATATTCCATTTCTATATCCAAGGTACAAGCTTCAAGCTTATGTGGCGATGTCATCAAGCAAAAAAAAAACCTAAAAAACTGTAATTTTGTCTCACAACACACGCACACACATACAGAGAGAGAGAGAGTGTCAAAAAATTGATAATAGATATCGTTTGATAAAACATTTTTAAACGTTTTGTAAAAGTGAATGATTGCGTATCTTTGACGTAGCGACAGGTTCAAGTTACTGAATCACTTATTTTTGATCGTATATAGTCAGGTTAACGCCAACAGCATATTATTTTTTAGTGAATTATGGGGAAGTTGAGATAAATGTATTAAAAATAATAAACGAATGGAAAATATAAGTTAAAATATAAAAAATTGTACATAGAATATTAGTTAATCATACATTTGGAAAATTTATTTTTATGACATCAGGATAAATAAGGATTATATTCATTATAAGTTTTATCAGGAGTACTTTTAATATGATTCGTTTTTAGACAATATTCACTAATCGTTACAAATAAATTATCGAAATGACTGAATATAAAAAAAGACTGCGATAAGAAGATATATTTTAGGAATATGTATACAAAGTGATTAATGAAGAGTGTAACAAAATTTCAGGACATCCTGATGAAAATATTGAAGAAAGTCTATATAATCACAGGTTCGGAAACGCTTTGTTAGCGAATATTGGTTGGCAAAAGATTTTGACATGATTTCTGCACTTTCGGTAAAATTAAGGCAGACTGTAATTTTTGGGATCCAAATACGGTATAAATTTAGTGGTTTTATATACAATCTGATCTGAGAAATTGAAATAAATAGATCCCAAAACTGCATTTGTTGTACTTTTTTATTTTTAAATCTGGGGAAAAAAGACAAAAGATTGAGTTCGAAAAACATAAAATTTTATATTTGGCGTATTATAATTTTGTTAAATAGATAATAAACACAATTAGTTTTAATAAAAACCTTGTAAATAATTTTATTCTGAGTAAATTAGTATGAATAAGCTTTACAAACAAAATAAACTAAATAAAATAGAAACTAAATAAAAACGTAAAATTTTGACGTTTATTAAAAATAAATCATTTCAAAATATGACAGATTTTAACTAAGCATTAAAAAAACGAAAATTTTCAATATTACAAAACAAAAGAATTAAATATTCTAGAAAAATAAGCATGGAAGATTACAAAAGCAAATAAAACACTTCAATTCTTCTGCTAATATTACTGAACGGCAAGAACAACATCCTATCAGGGAAAAAGAAAATGTTAATTCACCGGATCGAACGTAGCCCGGGTATCAGTAGGAGAAGAATTTCTTTCCGCTGTTGTTTAATAAAATAATTTTTTTTTTAAATTTTTAAATTTCGCTCAAAAGAAAAAAAAACAGCATCCATAGTATTGACTTTAAACATTGTGATAATTTTCAAGGTCACGTAAAGGTCAGTTCAATTTTTATTTACTTCACAGTAAATTAATTATTAATTAAATTAAATTTGATCACAATACTTCCTTGTACGAATTAAAGGAAGTATTGTGATCGCGAAAAATTTACGTTTCCTGATTTCAACGGAATATCCATTTTGACTAGTTTCAGAGTGACGTCTGTACGTACGATGTATGCATGTACGTATGTATCTCGCATAACTCAAAACGATTAGCCGTAGGATGTCGCAATTTTGAATTTAGGACTGTTGTAACATGTAGTTATGCACCTCCCCTTTTGATTGCAATCGACTGAATCAAAATTGTCCAAAAAAGCCCAAAGTCCAAAAAGTCTGGATTTGGGACTTTTCCTTAACTGCAGTAATCAGCCCTCATTGAGAGCTTTGCAACGATATCATAAGCGGTACTTAATTTTCATTGGTTCCAGAGTTATAGCCAAATAAAATTTTAATTAATGAAAAATTTGGATCTTAGGGGAAGGCACACCAGCTCGATTCAGACTTTATCTGTTTTTTTTTAACATTCTTTTTAAATTTAAATATATTGATTTATTAATAATTATTAACCTGTCATTGTAAAAATAATTTTACGATGAATAATGATTCAATAATAAAAAAAAAACAAAAAAAAAAATTTTGAAAAAAATATCAAATAAAATTTTATGTATTTGTTATTAAAAAAAAAAAAAAAAAGTGTAAATGTAATTTAATAGGCATATAAGGAAGTCATGTGTTGTCCACATTAGAAAATTTATTTAATAAGGATGTATATTATTGAGAAAATTTGTATTCTATAAAGAAACTAAAACAACTATACATCTTAGATAAATATTTGTTTTATTTTAGCAATAATTTGTAGTATACATTCAAAAAGTTAATATTTTTGTAGTACTATACTTTTTATTTATTAAAATTGCTCAAATATCACAGAATTTTTTTATAACGAAAAATAAAAATCTGTTAAATATACGATTTTATTTTTAAATAAAAAAATGATTCCATAAATCTCAGGAATGTTCGGCCTGACTCTGTAGAAGATTACATCTCATTTACATATCATTCTCATCTCATTGGTCCGCAGAGGGGAGGGATTGCATATGTTTACTAATTGAACGGATTGCAATGTATAAATTAGAAATAATAAACGTTAAAAAAAAAAAATTATAAAACTAAAATACCTACAATTACATAGAATTAAAAAAAATGTTTTAAGTAATTTATAAATAAAAATTATACTCTTTTGTAGTTCCCATAACACAGGTTAAATTGCGAACAGTATTTTGTAGTTCTTTCAATACATTTAAAATAACAGGCTGAATAAAATAAAATTAAATTTAGAATAGAACTTATTTACTTTTTGCAATGAAATTAATCCGACACAAATAAATTCCTATTTAAAAAAGTTACATCTTTAATCTTTCTTCAGCAAAAAAAAAAAAAAAAAAACAACAAAAAACATAACATGCACTCGTTCTATTGAATTTAGACTTGGAAAACATTTTCAAGGCCATCTCAAGGTTAAATTGTTTTGTTTTAATTAATTAGGAACCTGTATTTTCGAAAATATTTGAAATACGATCTAGAAAAATTTACCGATGGAAAACTTTACTGACGTTTGCTTTCTACCTTGAAATAAAACAGTTTTTTTTAAAGTGGTTTTATTACTCTTTTCATGATAGTAATTTAAAAAAAGAATTAAATCTATTACGATGTATAAGTACTCTTAATTGTAGTGATTACGTATAATTGCCCTGATTAATATAAGTATGTTTTAATGTAAAATGTTTTGTACTCTTTTCAAAACGTTAATGTTTTAAAAATTGTCGTTAAATTTATATTTTATTTCTGTTATTTTATAAGTTCAATTTTTAAAAATATTTTTATTACAGTGAATTTGATATATCACAGAGCTTAAGCATTATTTTTAAAGAATATAAGTGTACTGCGTTTAATGTCACAATTATCCTTATTTAAATAAAAATGCTGCCAGTAACCTTATACTTAATTATCAGATATTGGTGATTATTAAATAAAGGAATATAATTTTTAATAATATGAATTCATATAAAAAAAAAAGTCGTGACAACATTAAATCAAATTATAACAAGCACGTTAAATTATCATGAGCTTCTATTCATTGAACATTATATCTTACTTTTACAAACAAATAACTCTCGTGTCGGATGTCGTAATTATTATTTTTATTTCTTTTGTAGGAATATTATTGCTGATAAAGTGAACTCTAAGGGTATCGTCATTTTTCATACTGTAGTCACTCCGTTCCGTGCTCCCTCTTCTCTATCACTTGACAATCTCTGCTTACTTCCCTTTCCAAACCCATTCTGTATTAGAAGGATTGAATTGGTACTTTATTTAAGTATTATAATAGTAAAAAATATAACTTACACGTATTATTTATGTGTATGTAATTTATACGTATCTTTTTGGATTCACATGTGGTTTCGAATTTGACAAATAATAATTTTCTTTTAATTTTTTTAAATATCAAGTAGTCTTTATTCTTTTTATTTATTTATGTTTCTTTTACTCTTTTAGATTTATTTACATTTTGATTGTTAATTTAGATTTTATCTTTTTATTTATAAAATTGTTATGTAAATTACTGACAATAATTTTGTCTAGCTATATATGTAATCTGTAAAAATAAATTGGGTAGTAAGCAAAATATTTATTTTATACTAACATTTTCGTAGTCCTCATCGGCATCATCAGTCAAATTATTAAAAAAAATTCTATCAAAAGTCGCTCAACCGAGATATACAGTATTTCAAAAGTTGAAATCAAAACTTGTGCTATAAAATCAACAATAAATTTTTAATACATAGGAAAATTTATTATACATTTTTGAAAACCTTAGAAGAGTTACTCAAAATGTTACCCATCTACTTAATTCACAGTTTTTTCTTACACTTATAACCAATTTTTTTTACACAAATCTTTGTTTGCGTTTAACGCTTCAAATTCATCTTCGACTTTTTGTTTCAACTGTTACAAATCTCTAGGCTTATGAGAGAAAACATTATTTTTCAAAATTCTGCAAACTGAAAGTTGAACGGTGTAAGATCAAATGATTTTGTGGCCAGTCAGTTGTACCACGACTTCCGATGACTCATCAAAGTTACTACCATTTTACATTACATTCCGTTACCAAAAAACTGTAATGTAGTGAAGCACCGTCTTGTTGCCAAATTAAATTATTATTTTCAAACAAAGGCTTTTTTTTTAGCTCACGTAAAACCACTTCTTGTAACACTTCAAGGTAAGAATCACCACTTACAGTGTCATTGAAAAATTATGACCAACAATGCCACCACTCCTCTATACATCAGACCGCACTTTGATGTATGGAACATTTAGTTCTTGCTCAATTACTTCGTGCGGATTTTTGTCTCTCCAGTACACACAGTTATGTCGATCGATATAACAGTTTAGTTTAAAGGAAGTTTCATCCTTCCACAAAATGCGATTTTGAAAGTTAGGCTCTGTCTTATAGCGAATTACAAACCGTTCACAGAACTCAAGACGGGTGTCGAAGTCATCTATTAAACTTTGATGAAGTTGTGACGATAAACTTTTAGTTTTAGTGCTTTCAAAATACGATGCACACTACTGCGACCAACTCAGCACATCTTTCGCGATTAAATTTCTTTGGACTCTGAATAACTGATTCGGCAATAGTTGTTAAGTTATCATTACTTGAGCTGTTTTAGGTTCCCCGCTGCTTTGGCAAATCATGTACACATCTAGTTGTCTCAAGTCGTTTATTCAGGTTTGTAGATCACATGTCTGGATGGTGCTGAAGTTTGAGGACATTTTTTTTCAAATTCTGAACGACTTTATCACTATTTTTGTTGGTCTTCTACCAACATTATAAAAGAAAAACACGTTGTCCGGTTGTTAGTATACGCTTCACCGTTAATTTACAAATGGTAAAAATGAACAATGAACTATTCAGACACTTGGAAAAAATGATAACAATATAAGTAGTTTTACCAACCTAATAAATATGAATTTTTTTAAACAGAATTAGTCATGACAAAACATAAAATATTTTATTTCTCGGTAAGCAAATTTTGGGACACCCGGTGTATCAGGTTAAGTAACAGTTTTTCACACGATATATATTGATACTGATCCTTTTCCAGGTGACATTATTATTTTAATGTAACCAAGCCCACAACAATCTAATTATTTTGTTGTGATTTAAAAATATAAATATAAAGGTTATTTTTAATTATAAATTTGGATTAAATTGTTGAAAAATTAAAATTTTTATATTAAAATTTTAAAAAAAGGTACGGAGAAAAACTGAAAATTGAATGCAATTTATATTATTTTTGTTATTAAAAGAAAAAGCTTTATTGATATGGTATACACGTTTTGCTCACAAGCACTAAATTATTGTTATTAAATTACAGAACGGAATAAATATTATCTTTGAAACTTTGATTCGTTCCGCATTTTATAGGCGATATATATATATATATATTACAATCATACGTGGTGAGTTCATGTATATACATATATTTATATACAGAGCTATACATTAAATACTGTACGATGAAATATTAAATTAAAATCATACACACGCGCGCGTGCGGACAAACACACATAATAGCAAAAGCAAACTGAAATTAAATATAATTATAATTTTCAAGCAGTTTATAACAAATAAATGTTATGTAGAGGAGAAATAAATTTTCAACGAATTTACCTTTTCCAATTTCAGTTTTAATTGATTTTTAATTAATTTTATTTTGTTATGGTTTTTTAATTTTAAATTAAAAGAGTTTATTTAAAACATATTGATAAAAATGTATATATATATATTTGTATTACTACAGTACTATTATACTCGTATATTATATTATTATACTGTATATATATATATTTAATAGGAAATTAATTCTACTTTATACAGGTTCGTTTTCGGACCTATGTTTATATGAACTTTTTTCTTATTTTTAGCTTCTAGAATGAGGCTAAAAATTTCTTTCCTTTTTACTCTGTGTTATTTCATTTATTTATTACTATGTTTAGGTTAATTATACTTTCAAAATCATTATAAATTGCGTTATGAGAATCGATAGAATATTTTTTTCTTCGGGAAGGATTTGATAAACCTAAAAAAATAGAAAGGAGTGAGATAATAATTTCCATTCTTTCATGTTAATCTCTTCGTATACTATCCTATTTTGTAATCGAGTAAAAATAATATTTCCATGTTAAAAGTTTGATTCTTCTATATTACCATAAATTAACGTAGTTGTAAAATATCAAATTTAAAAAGGAAATTATTTTTTACATAATTTTGCAATCTTTGCTTTTACGAGATCCTAGCATAAAAATAGTAAAAATAAAATAAACTTCAAAATAATAAGAAAACCGTTTTAAAAAACCAATAAATTCTTCTGAAAATATTTACTTTTTGAATATGGTTCCACATTAAAAGTTAATAATTTGTTAATGAAGAATCATTAACAAATTATGATGATGATAAAAAATCTTCACTTCAAAAATTTGAAATTTAAAGAAGAATTAAGAGTATAATAATCTTTTTTTCTTTTTATTTCTTAAAAAGATTTTAAGCCTGTTTTAAATTTATTTATTTTTAAAAATTTTGTTTAATTGATTTTTATTTAAAATATGAGTCGCCCGACAAAAATATGAAATATATCAATAAGAAATAAAAGAACTTTTAGATGAGATAAGAAATGTGTTGAAATAATCCCGCCTTAGTGAAGTACTTCAGTTAGGTTTAATTATTTAATTATTCGCTGGTTCTTATACATAAATAAAAAGCCTTATTTTAATTATTATAATCTTGATATTGTAATTCAAATTAACAAACACAATTGAGTCTTTGAATGATGGGAAGAGACTGCCAGATTCTAGAGCGGAGCCGGCTTAATAGTGTGGATTAAGCCGAGTGAACCGTCGGGAGCTGTATGAGCGATACGGAGTCAGAGGTGTGTGAATCGTACAGAGTCGATTGAATCCTTAGAAGTTGTGTCTCAACAAAATGTAAAAGGCGAAATGCATGAATCTTGATCAAAATAAATTTATAAATAACTTTAAATTTTACCAAGAATATGTGAGAATTTATGAAATGAAAGAAAATTAATTTATTACTTTTTATTTCAAGTTTTGCCTCAAATTTTCTTGAAGTTTCATGAGAAAGGTTTTCAAAATGACTTCAGGTTGAGCAAAATATTTCTATAAAAATATTAAGTAATAAAAAGAAGCAAATAAAAAAAAATTCTTCAAATGTCTGTTTTATTACGTCATCTGTATTAAACTAATTTTACTGGTAATATAATATATATATATATATATATCGCCGGCCTCCGTGGTAGCGACTCGGCCTTTCATCCGGAAGTTCCGGGTTCGAATCCCGATCAGGCATGGCATTTTCACAAGCTACAAAAAAAAGGCTTTCATTTCATCCTTTGAAGTAATACCTAACGATGGTTCTGGGGGTTAAAGAAAAAAAAAAAATATATACATACGATATATAATTTAAAGGAAATTAAAATAATTATATACAGTGCAGAATTACATTCTGCACTGCTTGAAGGACATTATTAGCAGAATAAAACAGGCGAAATTAGCATTCAATAAGAAAATTAGGATATTCGCCTAAAATAACACAAACAAAAAACTGAGAAAGCAATAGATGAAGACATTCGTATGGAGTATTTTGTTTATGACAGTGAAGCATGGACTATGTGAGCTAGTAGAGAAAAGGAGAATAGATGCGTTTAGGAGTGGTGCTACCTACAGTTGTTAAAGATTACGTGGATGGAGAAAATAACTAATGAAGAATTGTTACGAAGAATTGATGATGTTTAATCTATATGAAGCTTATCAAAGAAACGACGAAACACTTGGAATGGACATGTAGTATGGTATAATTTAATAAAGGGCATAGTTGAAGGAAAAAATATAACAGGAAGAATAAAACTAGAATGTATTGAACAAATCATACAGGATGTTGGGTGTAAAATGTACATGAAAACAAAAGAGATTAGCACACAATATAACTGCCAGGAGACGGAAGACCAATCCTAGGATTGATTACTGCAACAAGAAAGAATTTTATATACATATATATATGTGTTCATTCTGGTTCATTTCACCTTGAGGTATGTATTACAAATGTTTCGTGGAAAAATTCTATTTAGAAGTTATTTATTTATTATTAAAGCTTACTGAACTGAAATCATGATCTTATATGCTTAAGAAAATAATTTATAAAATCTGAAATTTTTTCTGACTTGATGATGTTTATTAATTTGTTTAGGTATTTCCTCATACCACACAATTTTGGGGGATGGATAAAGATGATTTTCTTTGAGGAAACTAGTGCTTCACCTGAGATATTTATTTAATATCTGTTGGAAAAGTTATTCTTGCAGCATATATTTAAAGCTGATTATAAAAAATCATTCTTCTGTTATGTGGTATCTTTAGTAAAAAATATCCGATTTCCCGAAGAGATTTGGGCAAAACTTTAGTTCTCCTGAGGTACGGTTTTTTAATAGGATTGTTTGTCTCGTTTCTTCCACTGTGAATAAATCGCCCCTTTACTACTATTATCCCTCCGTTTAAAATATTATCTTATCCTTCCCAGTGGTTTTATGTAGATTTTTATTATATACCGAATGGATCCATATAAGATATAACTCTAGTTACTGTTCTTTGGTGGAAAGGGAGGTAGCTCTGCCTACAGACGTGTTCGGGATTATATTTCCTATTCTCTAGGCGTTCAAAGGTGTGCAAGGATCTCATCATCCAAATGATGACATCCTTATTCAGTTATATAGATCCACCTAATATGTCGTAATATGATATAATACATTTAAAAACAGTAGGAAAATTATTTAAATTAGAGAGAAAATTACATTTTTATTTAAAATTCTTAAAAGACTAAAGTTCTGATTTTCGAGTCCTTGTAAAGCCAGTTGCTTTTACATGAATTTGAATGCTAAACTGTAATACCGATGTTCTTTTGCGGTTGGGTTTCAATTAACCACAAGTCTCAGGACTGGTTGGTCTGAATCTGTTCTAGACTACACATTTACCGGTACATGTGTATTTACACGCCAGACTGCGCACAGATGCCTTGGCATCTCTGCAGAGTACTGTTAACATAATGTCACTGTGCTGTTACTCTGTAATCTAGTATACATAAATAAATAATAAATTAAATTAAATAGTATCTTTAATTAGTTTAATTTCGGTAATAAATTTAAATAAAATCTTAATTAGAAGTTAAAATTAATGTAACCTACTTTAGAGAAATTTTGAAGTGAACGTGACGTCCGATCGAAGCGATTCGTGTATTTTTGTAATTCTCTAACGAATTTTGATCCGAATCTGAAATCAAAATCTAAATCCTAGACAAAAGTGTTCATACACATACATATTTAATTTAATAACGAACTGTTCGTTCGTTGAAAATCAGAACTTTAATTCTTTTATTTGTTATAATAATTAATTGTAGATTAATGTTGTAAGAAATAATAATTAAATTTGATCTTGGAAAATGCTATGGTAATTAAGGAAAATGATATAGGTTAAATCTAGAACGTTCATTTAGTGTGGATTTATTACGAGAATAATGAATGTGTATTTTAACGATAAAGATGTTTCATCTAGCCTTTTAGTCGTACTGTTTTTAAAAATGTTCGATAACTATAAAGAGTTTCTGTTCTGTTATTTATTTATTTTATTAATTTATTTTTCAACTATCTCAGGTTAGTATTATTATGAATTTTTATAAAAATTGCCATTTAAAATATCTTTTATTAAACTTGTTTATACACTATTTTTTTTTCTTTATTCTAACCTTTGTACATTAGAAAATAATTTTCAAATGTTTTAATATTTATCTTCTTTTTAAGTTATTGTTACAGTTGTATGTACAAAGCGATTCTCTCAGGGCGTATACAGATTCATTTGTAGCTTTGCGTTGAACTCAGTCCATATTGCTTTTCAGCAATAAATTTTTATTATTATTGTTTACTTACCTTCAGGGATTCTGTATTCTATTTTCCTTTGATATCAGCTGAATTTGTGTACTTTATTCGTGAATATATATGTTATTTTTATAATTAATAACCATAAAAAACACAAAAATATTTGTTTTACGTTTTATTTGATTAAACACCTCGGATAAATGGCTTAAAATATTTAATGCATTTTTTATAAATTAAAATAAATTGATTAAAAACACCAATTACAGGAATTAGAAAAAAAAATGTTTTATTTGCCAGTTCCTTTTGGTTTTCATGTTCTTCTTTTAATGAATTAAATTATTTAAAAAAATTGTAATTGGTACCCAAAAACGGTGATATAATTTTTTCTCATTGTTTGGAAAACGGAAAAACTCTATTTGTACATCGTTAGCGTGTCAATATGGACAAAGTTTTGCGTGCGAATCTTTCTTAATTTCAGTAATATTTTATTGTTTTCTTTTTCATTTACACCGTATTCTCTTTTTTTTGTTTATGTGTTTTATTTAAGTTGAACGGTATATAGATTTAATAATATTAACTATCTACTGATAGACTCAGTGAAGTTTAACCTAACTAATAACAGCTTGATTAATCCATGTTAGAATGTCTACACGTAAGAAAATTCTATAATATACATTTATAAAGAAAATATATGGAAGTGAAGCTTGGACAATCGGAGTATCTGTGAAGAAAAGATTAAAAGCTTTTGATATGCGGTGCTATAGGAGAATGTTAAAAGTCAGATGGGTGGATAAAGTGAGAAATTAAGAGGTATTGCGGCAAATAGATGAAGAAAGAAGCGTTTGGAAAAATATAGTTAAAAGAAGAGACAGACTTATAGGCTACATACTAAGGCATCCTGGAATAGTCGCTTTAATATTGGAAGGACAGGTAGAAGGAAAACATTGTGTAGGCTGGCCACGTTTGGAATATGTAAAACAAATTGTTAGGGATGTAGGATGTAGGGGGTATATTGAAATGAAACGACTAGCACTAGATAGGGAATCTTGGAGAGCTGCATCAAACCAGTCAAATGACTGAAGACAAAAAAAAAAAAGAAAGAAAATTTGTATTTCTTCAACTCATACAAAAAACTACTAATTATTTTTTTTCTAACAGACTAAAATACTCATTTTTTTATTTTTAGAAACCATTAAGCCTATTTATGATTAAATTAGTTGTTACTTGGAAAATGGACAGTAAATTGAAAATGTTCGTCTTAAAAGTATTTAAATCGAGCAAGGATAGTGGTAAAGCATATTTATTGAATTTCTGTGATAGCGTCTCGGCCTATCATCCGTAGTTCTCGAATTCGAATTCCGGTTGGCATTTTTATACGCTACAAATTTCCATATCATATTCTCATTCACTAGCTTTGAGCTTGTGTGATGAATTAATGCAAGAAATAAAAATTGTATTTCATGCAGCCGTAAGTTAAAAGAAGTCAAAAGAGTAATTTTCAATTTTTTTTTTTTTTTTTTAATAAATTTAATTGATAAAAAGTAATTTCAGATATTTTCTTGTTTCTCACCTTAACCCGGAATTGGTGGGTCTGCAGTTCCATCCTCTCTAGAGCCAGTCCCTTGACTTTCTTATGTAAACTTCCTGTTTATACTTCAACCATAAACATTTTTCTTGATCTTTCTCTTATTTATGTCCTTCTATTTTTCTCCCCAGTTGGATTTCAATTAACCACACATCTAAGAAACGGTCGTCCTAAGACTGCACAAGAATGCACTTCATTTACATTCATACACATCATCCTCATTCATCCTCTCAAGTAATATCTGTGGTGGTTCCAGACGCTAAACAGGAAAAAAGAGAAGAGAGAAGAGTGATCAACCAGCTTTAGCGACGTAGTAGACGACCAACCATAACATTCCTCCTCTTCACTTATTGATCTTAGCAACGTCCTCATTTCCCCTACTAGGAGAAGTATTTCCTCATTCGTTGTATTCTCTCTCCAAAGTACCTTCAACATACTTTTCTAGCACACACATCTCAAAGGCGTCAGGTTTCCTTCTTTCTGTTGTCCTTGTAGTGCCAGTATTTGAGGCATAAGTAGCGATGATCCATGTGAAACTTCTAATAAACTGTTTCCTCGTTTTGAGAGAGACAGTTTGAAATGTTACCAAATTTTTCTTCTTGAAAAATGCTTCTACTGCTTGTGCTGTTCTACTTTTGATGTCGTTTGTACTTATGGCATCCAATGTAATAGATCTCCCTAAATACTCAAAGCTTGTTTTCTGCGTTAGTGTTTGTGCTACAAGGAGTAGCTGAACTTTGTGTTTACCGCCTCATGAGCACTTCATGATTTTTGTTTTTGTTTACTTATCTTCATATCATATTTATCCTTCAAATTAGAGCTCACATGATGTATTATCTTGTAGTTATCTTGCTTGTAGTTCTTCTTTACTATTTCCAGCACAACAGTGTCAGATGTTAACATTTCGACTAACAGTAACAAGCCAAATATCTCCCGCCGATACTACTTTTAGTAATAACGGAAAGTAGAATTTTCGTAAACTATTTTGTTTACAGGTAATTTAGTTGTTTAATTTCTTTATGTAGGATCATAACATATTTTTTTAAATAAATCTTCCACAAAAATTATTTCTTCAAGTTATAGTTTTATAATAAATCTATTTGAAATTTTATTTATTAATAATTGAACATAGATTTTTTATTAACAATTCTCTAGTTTAATAATAATAATAATAATAATAAAAATAAAAATAGGATAATTAAGTAAATTTACTTAATTACATAATTATTCAAAGTATATGTTTTATTAAAAAAAGAAATCTATGTCGTTAAATTACAAAAAAAATTGTAATAAAATGAAATATATTAATCAATTTCAAGGTTATTATATTTCTACATAATATAATTTTAATCATTGCAAGTTTATATTATTCGATTACTTTTTTATTTATTTATAACAAAAAAGAAAACGTAAGTAAAATAAAATTTTCAAATTTGATTTTAGCTGTAAAACTCATAAATCTACAAAAAAAAAAACTTTTATGTTTATAACTTATAATAATTTAGAAATTATAACATTCTAATAAATTTTATTGCTTCACTAAAAATAATACAAAAATTAAAACTGTAGATTTTTCCGGTATGCAAGAGTAAAAAAAAACTTTTGGTTAGTAAAAGGAGAAAAATTTATTTAATAAACCAATAAATATTTGACCGATTAATTTTGTTTCATCAGATATTAGAAATAGAGGTTAAAACTCTTTTATTAAATACTTAATGTGATTTTGAAAAGCTTTTATACAGAGCGTTCGGAAAGTTGCTGTACATTGGAATTATAGAAGTGAAATCAGAAACTTTCTTAATTATTATTTTTATTTTTTATTATTTTATAGAAATAGATATTACAATAACTGGAATAATTTATAATAGGCATTGAAAATGACCTTCTCCAACATCAATACATCACTGTATACGTTTTAATTTGTTTTAAAAACTTTAACCAGCTGATGTTCTGAAATGTTTCGTACGTAAGCCGTTATTGCGGTTTTTTGATCGTCAATCGTACATAACTGCTTGTTTCGTTACTCCTCCCTGAAACGTAGTCTGGGGGAGTCAGATAGGGTGATCGTGCAGGCCACAAACTCCTCGAAATGGTTCACAAAAGACAAGACGTAAAAACCCTCATTGACCTATTAGCTGTGTGCTCTGTGGCTCCATCTAGTTAGAAATAACCGTAATTGATTCCCATATCCGTTAACTGACTAATGAACTAATGACGTTTGTTAAAACATTTCGATTAGTCTTCAACAGAGCCCGCTTCCCGAAATGTTTTGATAAGAGGTAGAAATACATAGCAGTAAGGGGCAGGAATATTTGGATGCTTTTCAGAAAACTTGTGCTTCACTAAATAAATATAAATGTTCCCTTCACAAAAGATGTGTTTATCTAGAAAAATAGGTTCCTATACTGAAAGAGGAACGTTACGTTTCTCGCAATTATTGATTTTTATAAATGAAACAACTCGAAACAAAACAAAGCACTTTTAATCACAACTCGACAACAGGTCTTGGTTTATTACTGAGCAACGCCTAACGAACCCACAGGGTAACCAGTCTAATGCCGAAAGAACAGAACGCACCACATAATTCTAAAAAATACTGGACATCAACTTTCCGAATACATTGTATTTATAAAATTTCAAAAATTAATATTTCATTTAACCAATAGTTTGGCTCCAATAATAAATACATGTTTCATTATGAATTTTTGTCCTGAGTCTTAAAATAAATATTATATGTTTCAGCTCTTTTTATTGTATAATTTATACGCTTTAAAACAGAAATAAAACAAAATAATATTTTTCAGTATTTAAAAGTAATAATGATTTTTCATAAATATAATATTTAGTGTACCGAAATCTTCTTTTTCTTCTTCTTGCTAACTAAATTTAGGTATTTAATTTCTTTCGGTACTAATTATTATTTCACAGATTATCACCAAATGGTCGATCTACCTTCATCATGGCTTTGGTTCACATCTTAGTCTTTTATGGCTTCCAAAGGAAGCCAAAAAAGTCTCTTTCAGAGACTTTTTTCATGAATGTCATTCGGTCACAGTTTCCGAGATCTGCGTGGATATCTGTTTCGGAAATTTTCATCTTGTTTGCAGCATCATTTAACTCTCTTAAAAAAGCGCATTTTTGCTGTTTGGATTCTATTTCCCTGTTTGTAATCTAAAACCCAAGTTACGTTACCATATATCAGCAGTGGGATTGCTACTGTTCGATAGAATTTTAATTTTTTTTCCTTGCTTTTTTTTTCAGATGTACTATAATGTACCATAAATCGAATGTAATTTGTTGATTTGCTGATATATTTGATATACACCACTATTATTTTGTTTTTAAGAATGCATTCAAAATAGGTAAAGTAGATACATGCTACAAAATTCCATTCGTAATAATTTTTTTTTGAACATTTAAGTCAATTTCCCCGAAAAGATATAAAGTTTATTTTACTTGCTGAAAATCGGAGGGCAGTTTAAGAGAAAATTTTATGTAGTTAAAAAGTCAAGTTTTGCGGGATTTGCTTAGTTTCTTGAATTATTATCTGATAACTTGCGATCATGATAGTATTAATTGCAGATAACTATCCAAATAAATATATAAAAATATTATACAAAAAAAAAGAAAAATGTAAAACACTATCTAGATATCTTAAATAATTCTTAATTAAATATTTAAATGTAAAAGTGGCTTTTTTATAACGTTCAGCCAAATTTCCCCTTTTAATACTTCTATAACTAATTAAAGGCTAAAATAAATAGTTTCTTTTCAGAGGAAAAGTTTAAAACTTTTCGTTTACAGATGTAAAAAAGAATATTGTAAAAAAGTTTTTTTTAATAAAAATATGTACTAGAATAATGGGAAGCTGTTCTTTGAAATCTTTAAAAAAATTATTGTTATAAATGTAAATAATAGAATAAACACATGTGTCTGTATTATTATACAAAAAAACAAAAAATTAGTTTCTATCTCTTTGTAACATTTAAATATTTACCATTTAACAGACTTTGTACGGTATAGATGTAACTTGTGTTTTATTAGTTTATACTGCTTAGCAGAAATTTAAAAAGTATTAAAAATTGGTTCATAAAAAGTTAAGCTGATAATTTATTAAAACTTTTAACAAATGTCTACCTTTAGTTTAGAAAATATTGGTTAGTAAATAACATTAAAGTATACTTCTGAATGGAAATAATCCAAATGTATATAAAAAAAGGAGGACAAAATACAGAAAGAAATAAAGCGAGTAAAATAGTTTTGAAATCATATGAATGTATCACTGATCAGAACATTCATTATTAATGACGTAATTCATAAAGTATTACATATTTTACTTACCTTTGTAAGATTGTGGCCGTGGTGTTATTTAATATTATTTTATTATACATTGTATGTAATACATGTATATGTTTTTTTACGAAGTAATTAATCATTAGGAAGTGTTTTCTATGAAATATACAATTATAAAAAATTAAATTGCCATTAACCAAGGCAAACTTCCACTTATATTATTACTTGTCTTTTATAAATAATAAATATATCCTTGAAATGCTACAATATACTTTTTATTTTTAAATTAATTATTTTATTTTTTTGTGTATATATTTAAAGAATTTTATTAGACGGTAAAGATACAGAAAATAATATTAATTAATTTCATGATAGGTGTAATATTATAGCTGTATTGTAATTATTTCGTAACTAATAAATTATTTTGGAAAATATATATTTATTCATAAATTTTTAGGTGAATGAAGTCCTTGATTTTTCTAATTTTTATTTTGATTATAATTTATGTATTATTACGTGAATAAAAACTTTACCTGCTGAAAAACGGATGGTGATTCGTACTTATTTTTCTGGAACCCCATTTACCATTCATTTCCCCCGTAACACCATCTTACATCACATATTTTTTACGCTTTTCTTATATAAATTAGAAAATTATTCAAATAGGAATCAACTTCGTTTTATCCGCATTTCATTTTATCTTCTTAAAACTTCATTTTATATCTTCAAGAAGTCATATAGTATTTGTATGTGATATTTCACTTTAGTACGAAAAGTTAGTTAAATCGTAAAACAAAAATTAAATCTTTTTAAATACATGATAATGTTAATTTTATAATTTTTTTATAAACTCGAATTAACCGAATTGTGAGTCACGTTAGAATCTACATTTCTCCTCTACATGGAGTCAAGAATGGACCACAAAGCAGAATAACCAAATTCAATGTATTACTCAAAAGCCGCCGAGTTTTGACTTGCCACGTAAGACGTGGTCAACGTTAAACAGAATACGAACTCAGCACGGTAGGTGCACCTATTTTCTGTTTAAATGGGGTATAACACAGACGCCCCTTTGCGATTGTGGTAAAATTCAAACTGTTAAACACTTCACAGAGGTTTACTCTAGGACAGCTTATGAAGGGACTTCACCTTCATAAGCTTCTTGAGTTGGAACGCCGCAATGTTTCCGTAGTCCTGTAGGCCGTAGTAAGTAATTATTTGTATAATTGTACGGCTCTGATTAAAGATGCGCACCTAGCTGCGGAAAATTCGGTCACTAGGAGAAGCCCGCAGGGTTCCGTTTTCGATCCTCCTCTGCTGTGGAACCTGGTATTTGACGGGTTTCTGGGATTAACATTCCCAGAAGGGGTCACGGTTAAGGCTTTCGCCGATGACTGTCTCCTTTTAGTTCGTGGTAATTCACTACCGCAGCTGGAAGATCGAGCGCAAGCGGCCTTGTCAACCTCGGAGGGCTGGACGGATATTCAAAATTTTATAAAACATTAATATTTGTCTTCCTGTAGATTCTTTACCCTTTGCATATCTTTCGATCATGAAATTAACTTAATATCGATGTTTTAGTATATAATATATCAACTAATTCGTCTTAAGATCAATTTAATATGTTACAGACATAAATTCAACATCCTCTTTTAATATCGCATTTCAAAGGCCTCATTTATTTTTTATTGAAGCATACGTAAGCTTATCTGTTTAGATCAACGGTGTAATTATTCTCAGCAAATCGTCAATTAGTTTAATAATAGATTTATTTTAAAATATCCACGTAGAAATCATATTATTCTATCAAAAATGGTTTTCTTTCCTGTTCAGGGGAAATATTTTTATCTGTTTAAATAAAAAAAAGAAGTATTTTATATTTATCTCCAATTGACTTTTTTATCAAAAAATTACATAAAGATTTTTGTACATTTTGTATAAAACGTAATAAACTATAACTTAAAATATATATTACATCGTTGGAATCATTGAAATATTTTGAACGTCTTAAGTTACGCAACTGGATTAATGATTTTTGTTGCGTGATGACGACTTTACAAAAGAAGTCTTATAATATCAGCAGCTTGAACTTAGAGGGTTTGAATCTATATTTAATAGACATTGTGCTACTTATGTCGTATTTCTAACTTGCAAATAGAAGAGGAGAAAGTATGAAAAATTGCAAGTGTGAATAACGTATATATATATATATATATGTTATAATAATATTATTGAAGATAATATTATGTGTCTTTGTATTATATTATTTTTATTATAAAATTGACATTTATTGTTGTTATAATTTAATTTTATTACTTGTAATATTATAGCTGTTTTTTATCATTAATTCATAGACTTAATCAAATGTAATTACTATTCAGTATAGTAATTTGAGTATACTGTAAATATAACGTTAATCTAATATTACTGTATTGATAATTATTATTATTATGATATTTCATATTGTAATTCAATTCAGTTCATATCAAATTAAATGCAAGTTTACTTTTCTTACTTTGATTTTTAATAACCTCATTAATAATATACATTTGTTCGTTTAGGCTCAGTTAACGACAATGTATCAAGATTAGTTTGATTTAATATAAAAATTACTAACTAAATATAATATCTGGCCTTAAAAATTTGAGTGTAAAGAAAAGAAATATCTTCTTTGCAAAGACAATTAGTTGTTACAGAAAATCGGTAATGAAGAAAGATAAAGGATTAATGTAGGCTGTAAAGTCTTCTTTTTTTTTGCCAAGAATTATGGTGTAAATTTAGATAATTACTCAGTACATAGATAACATATTATCCTTTCTTGGCTACATTTCAAAAATTAAGCTCTCATGGCAACTAGAATTATTAGCGTAGTATACATAGCGTTAAATCCGGTCCCACAGATCCCATTAAATTTGTCAAACTCCCTTTATATTTTAATTCATTATTACACTTCACTACTAATTTGTTGAAAATATTTAATCTGAAATTATTTTATTTTATGGTTTATTGTATTATTTTGACTCCTATATATTTTATAAATTTGAACTTTCATTTAAAAGAGTTTTTTTGGGGTAAATAAACAAATATTTCATTCAGATAAGTAAATAATTATATTTTTTATAGATCATATCAGGAAGTGTTAGGTGCTCTACTCATATGGTAATACATATAGCAAAATATAACTGTTGCAATAATTATCTAGGAAGGATAACAAAAACTGGGTGATAAGAAAAACCTTGATCACAATACCATTGTAAAATTAAAAAAAATAAATGTAAAACAAGAAATAACAACTCCCGTTAACACATTATACATACATATATATATAGGTGTGTGTGTAAAATTATAGTTATATAAAATATTTGTAATCTTAAATAAAATCATCTTTACTGAATAAAAAACAATTTAAGTCATTAGTGGATTAAATATGTACTTAAATATTATTGAAATATATATTATTTAAGGATGCAGGAAATTCATATTTATTTAATTTGTATTTCAATGTTAATTATAAATTCATCAACACAGTAATATTTTATCAGGAAATTATTATTACAAAATTTACAAATTCAATAATCACTTACAATTCTATCAACTATATTAAAATGAAATCTACAAATTACGGAAACATTTCTTAAGGAATAATTTTCAGTTAGGCTACTTTAGAAAAAAAATTACTGAAATATCGGTTTCATCTCAATCAGGGTAATTACACCTCAATAGTTAAGGGTATGCTTATCTCTAAACAAACAATTCAAAAATGTTTCAAAAAAAAAAAAAAAAATATATATATATATATATATATCTGTCTCTATAAAGCAACTTGTCACTGACTGACTCAACGCCCAGCAAAAACTACTAAAGATAAATTTATGAAAATTTGCAGACATGTTCTTCTTACGGTGTAATGCAGACTAAGGAAGGATTTTTGAAATACCGAGTTAAAAGTATTAAAAATGAGTAATGAAAATGAGTAATGAAATTTATTGTTTTTTTTTTAATTTCTTAGATAACAAGTGAAGATATCAACTTGATTTTTGGTGTGTGAAATTTTCATGTAAATATCTAAAACCTAAGTTCTGGATTTTTCGAAATTCGATCTTGAAGAGGGGGAGAAGAAAGTTAAAAAAAACTTGAACAATGATTGCAAATTTTCCCCATTTCCGTCTATACCAAACGAGATATTCACTAGATGGGGGCTTGGAAATACTCTTCAGATAAATATCAAAAAATAATTTTCGAGTTTTTTGAATTTCGATTTTTTTTAAGGAGTGCGAAGGTGTTCTGCGCAGCCAACATAGCCACTGTTGCTTTATAAACTACGCGACTGACTGCACCTGCTTCCAGTTAGTAATTAAAAAATCTAAAATAAAAGTAAATTAATCAATTAGAAAAATTAATGAGAAACGAAATACGGTCACCTCCTAGTGATGCTTATTGAGTAATGCTAAGAACCGGGAAAAATACATTTCGGGTAATCAGTTGTAACTAATATTTTTAAGATGGAGTTTGACTGTTTTGAAACCCACATTCTTAGATCACTCAAAGTTTCAGGCCCTGTACTGACCAAACAGTTTATCTGAAGAAATTACAATACACTAATATATTTTATAAATTGAACAGGCTTTAATTTTTATTTATAATTATTATTCTCAAAGCATGAGTTTAATAAACACGATGAGATTTAAGGAGCAGAGCCCTGTGGCTAGTCGAGAAGGGCGAGTGAAATGAGTCACCACCGACTAAATATCCCCTGACCGCTATTTTTTGAGCATGCAAATATTCTTCCGATATATATTTAAAAATCGTTCTCGATGTTTAAATTTCGATTTTTTAAAGGGATGCGACAGTGTACAGCTTGGCAGCAGAACTAAAACAGCCACTGCTACTGCTACTCGCTGTGTGACACGACTGGCTGCACCTACCTCTGGCTACTTGACTAAAAAAAACATAAAATAAAATAAAAATTAACTGCAGTACGAAACAAAAGTAACCATAAAGCACGGGCAAAGCCACGACAGGGGATGCTTCTATAAACACACATACACACACACACACACACACACATATATACATCTAAATATTGGTACTGATTTAGAGTTTCATGTGGAGTAATTTTCGATGCATTTGTATATTTTCACAGCAGTTGGAAATTAATTGATCGCTCGATATTTAGCCATCCTGTTATATTTACTAAGCAGTTGTTTATTTGCAATTACCTTATATATATTATATTTATGAATAAAGAGATAAAAAAATTCTTTGGCATATGTAAATTTTTTAAGATTTAAAAAATTAATTAAAAGAATTGCTTAAAATATTTAATTAAACAAATTAGTTTTGTGTAGAATATGCAGATTTCTTTAAAAAAATACCTGCCTTCTCGGAATAAAAAATAATCAGTTGTAGAGTTAAGTATTATAGATACTTTAAAATAATATAATTACCTATACCATTAAATTAAATTAATTAATACGAACTGATAAAAATGTGATAAATTGGAAAAATATTTATAAATTAATTCTTAAATCCTACGTAATTTCATTTGGATAAACGCTGTTTATTTGTTTTATCAATTTTTAATAAAAACAATATGTATAAGCAAAATTCAAGTTAAATGGAGAAACATTTAAACAAAAAATGCTTGTAAAAGTATTGTTATTGCAATTATATTTGATTTAGTTAATCAATTATTGTTTTCTTTTAGTTACCTATTTCACCAGTAAGTAAATAGAATAAATTTCACTTAAACATAAATAAATTGTATACTGTAGATTGATAAAACGGTTTTGTATTAATATTTACTTAATGGAGTTTATAAAATAACCTTAGGTTTCTAATTTTGATATCAACTTAAAAAATGCTAATAATATAAATTGTAAATTAATCAAATTATCAAGTGGTTTATTGGTTACCCCAATTTAAAGGTATTTTTGTTGTTCAATACTGTTCTTTACCTTTACTCTTCTGTACGGCAACAAAGTGAGTTCTAATACATTATCACATCAATCTGATAATTTTATTTGACATTTCATATAATCTTTTGAACTTTTAATTAGATCTTAATTATTATAATAATTTTAATACTTAATTTTCTTAAAAATTATCCAATTAAAACAACATGAAATGTGAACATTGAAGATTGAAATTATCTAACTAGTTATTTAACGGTACATGACATGTTAATTATTGGATGAAGTTAAATCCTATATTGTAATATCTGACGGTATGACCTACTAACTTATAACATAATGTCTGATAGATAAATATTAATTAATTTTAGTTTATAATTTACCTGTCATATTCTAAATATAATTTAACTACTATTTTATAATAATTCAACAAATGTTAAATTATATTTTGAAATTGAATTAATTTTCGTAACCAACAATTTGAAATGTCTAAACTGAAAATGAAAATGCTATTTCTGACATATAAGAAAAAGATTTTATAGGGTAATTTAATATTTTTCCTTACTGGAAATATTTTCCATGAATAATATTATTTATTCTTTAAATCAGTATATTATAAACAGCTTTTTGAAGTACTATTAAATATTTATGAAAATATAAAAATTCAAAGGATAGAAAACAAAACTGTTGTACAATTTTAGATTTTTCGGAGTACAGTAGACCTTACCCACAGGCATCAAGTTTCAACTCGCTTACCACTGTGACTCACTGCATAAGCACGTTTGAAAAATTCATCACTATAAGTCAACGTAATCTCAAATTGAGGTTAAGTTGTCTGTTATCGACCTTAAATTGAGCGTAACTCAAGAACGATTCAATCAATGTTCATAAAATCTTTACGTGCACAACTTCATATATATTACTACACTGTATCTAAATTTTAATGAAATTTTTCGGGAAGTTTTGAAGATCTTTGAGCCATAAATTTTATAGTTAGTCCTAAATATACTCGTATACATAAATTTTAAGTGGATTTTATTTTCGTATTTCTCATACTTCAAAACGTAAAGAAAATTTAATTATACCCCCACCCACCATTCCACCATGCAACCGAAAGTAATACCGTACTTTTCTTCGACAAGTCTGTAAAAAGAAATGAATACTTGATAAGAGAAGAAAAGGGCATTATATAAACGAAATAAAATCTACCAATTATGAGATTTAATTTATGGAGAAAAAATTTATTTTTAAATGTTTTAAAGATATAAAAAAAAAGTTAAAAAGTAGGAAGAAGACGCCAAAAATATTTAATAAACCTGAAGAAAGATGTTACAAAAGTAATAATGTAGGTTGGCCGATCGTGATCGTTAATTGTTATAAACTATTGCGTACAAGTCCGATGCTCATAAAAAATAAAACGAGAACATCAGACCAATTGAAATGAAAAAAAAGTTAAATCAGAAAAAACAGGGCCTTGAGCATGCAAGACGATTCTATTTAAATAAATTATTACCAAGTAGTTGTGCATTTTATGACACAACTCTATTTATAACACAATAGCTATTACATTGGGCATATCATAAGTAGAAACATATAATATGCAGATTAATATTGAGGTAAATGAAAAAAATTTAACATGTTTAAGACGAAATTGAAATAACAATACCATTATTTTTATTGTTAATATCGTTTATTTTTAAATAAAAACAATCAGAAGTTTTAACCTTTCTTATATGTAAAATAAAATTAATAGTTAAATATTTTCAGATAGATTAATAGTGGCGTAGTCAGTTATCAAACTAAAGGGTTAGCAGGGTTAGGGTTTAGAAAGCGATCAACTCCTTCTCATTTAAATTCGGTCATAGTATCTCATACCTGGATCGTTCGTTAATTATTATCCAATTTTTTAGCCTTGTTTCCCTTATATTTAAAAAAATAATCTATATTACCGTAAAAAAATAAAAATATTTCAAAATTATCAGTTTTATTTTTACGTATTCAATGGCCAGCTTAAACTACTTTATATTTAAGTAAGGTTTATTTTAACAGGTTTCAATAAAGGAAATAATTCTGGTACCGTGAATATGCAGATTATACGAACACAAATATTACCGATATTGAATATCTCTATCATTGAAGATCCAATTCTGTTTATAATCTAGAACAATCTCAGTCTCAATTTCACCAATTGTGCAACTTTAATTGTAGAAATAACCTGAATGTTATTTACGAAAGGAAAATGTTAATTGATGTTTATAAAATCTTTTTTACTTCCTTGTAAGAAGTAAAGAAGTATTGTGATGGCGAAAAATTTCGGTTTTCAAATTTCTACGGAAATCCGTTTTGATCATCCCTGAATCCATTTTGACTAGTTTCGGCGTGATGTCTGTACGTATGTATGCATCTCGTATAACTCAAAAAGGATTAGCGTTAGAATGTTGAAATTTTAGATTTAGTACTGTTGTAAACGACTATTTGTGCACCTCCCCTTTTGATTGGAATCGACTGAATCAAAAAAGTTCAAAATCCAAAAGAAATTTGAATTTGGACTTTTTCATAACTGCAGTAATAATTCTACATTGAGAGCTTTTCAGCGGTAAATGAAATTTTAATTAATGAAATATTTAGATCTTACAACATGAAGGCACATCGGTTCAAATCGGAATTCATTTCCTTTTTTAACTTTTCTTTTAATTTAAATATATTGATTTATTAATAATTATAATCATCTGGTTATAAAACATTTTTACGATAAATAATAATTCAATTACAATAAAAAAAAATATATATATGAAAAATATCAGAATTAATGAAATAAAATTTCATATACTTTTAATTTTTAGAAATGTGTATATGAAATTTAATAGACGTACAAGTAAGTCATTTGGTGTCCACATCAGATTTGTTTTGGATGATTAGTACAGGCGCCTTTTTACGAATGTATAGTATCGACGTAGTAACGCAGACAGATTAAATAAATAGAAACGGTTGCTGATTTCTATTTTCGCGTAAAAGTGTATTGAATTTTTCATTTTTTTATTTGTTCATTTTAGGTGTGAATTTTTTCCTTCATCTTTACTTATTTCGACAACAAAAACAGTTAATTTTATTCAAATCCTTATTTAGTTTAAAATTCTGATAAACGAGAAAATAGCAGAGAAAATCTTCGTTACGAGAAAGATGCAGAACTCAAGCGTATAATTAAAAAAAAGAACGTTTTGTACTAAAGTTTTAAATTACATTATGTTTAGTTTTTGTTCTGAGAATGTGTTTGATTGAATTTCACTTTAACAAGTAAATTATAAAAAAAATATATTTATTAAGAAGGGTATATTATTGTCCTAGATGAATTATTTATGTACTATTCAGGGTATAAATCGTTTTGATAATCTTGGTTCCCAAAGTTTCTTTGAAACTTGAAAGTTGGTTTGAAAGATTTCTTTGAAATATTATGTGTGATATTGCAGAAAAATAAAAATTTTGAAAATAATGGAGGTCATTTCTGACTGATAAGATTTGAAAAACTTTTTAAAATCTAAAAAATTGTTAATATGCAGCAAAAACTTTAATTTTTATAATTTCTCATTATACATCAATTAAAAAATAATTTATTTTATGTATTTATTGTTTTTAACTCACCACTCTGGTCTAGTGGTTAACTTGTTGTCGCAAGTCAGTTGTTTAACAGCTTATTTTCAAACAAAACAGATTAAAATCCTAGTAAAAGTTAGTTGCATTTGTATGGATTTGAATACTAGACGGTGGATCCCGGGGTATTTTGGTGGTTGGGGTTCAATTAACCACACGTCTCAGGAACGATTGGTCTAACTGAGTCTTTACAATTACTATTTTTATTATTATTATTGAGCCTTGGTGGGAGGAGGTTGCTTATTGTTCACTAATTAAACATATTGCGTCGACCATATTAGGAAATAAAAGTAAAATATTTATTGGTTTTGGAATTGAGTATTTTTAATACTTCATTTTCTTATAATTTTTCTAATCGAGTACAAATATTTTTATTGGATAAAAAATTTTAAGAAAGTCAAATGACCTTTTAGGTAAGCTTTTTAAATTAAAAATTTAATAAGAAATTTATTATAAATGTTTCTTTACTTTTCTCCATAAAGTAATAATTTATCCCGGTCTAGAAATTACAGTAATGATATTCTCTACTACGAGGAAATTCAACTTCATTCCCAGTCTTGTCGTTCATCAACTTTTTAACTAAGTTGGTAATCCTACGAACATGAGACTTTATGGGCTTTGAAACAGGGATTTTCTTGACCTCAATCATCTTTACATCTTTATTTTCCTCCACTATGTTAGTTATATTAGTTTTATGATCGTCCCTTTTTTTATATAGAGTATAATTTATTATTGGAAGTATCGTACTTGCTAAGAATATTAATAACTGTTTAATATACTAAACTTGTATTTAAAACAACTTGTATTTTAATAATTTAATATACTATTAGGATAAAATTTAAATTTTAAATATTATAAGCAATATTTATGTTGAATTTATAAATCTTATAAAAACAAATTAAAACCTAAATAAAAACTATTATTTTTACAAAATATATTAAACACTGTTAGATAAAATTAAACGTTAAAAGTTTAATGAATTTTATTAGGGTAATCTTATTTTTCTTTATAAAATTCATTCAGAAGAAAGTAAAAAAAAAATACCTGTATCAAAACTGTAAACCTAAGGAAATGATTTATTTTAGGGAGAAAATTACAAAGAAAGCTTTAAAATATTGTTAAAAAGAATGTAGATTTTTGAAAAAAAATTAAAAAATTGTTAATCTATCGACGTTTAATCATTAAAGAGAATTGAAAAAAAAAAGTATACAAAAAATTTTTAAATTTTATTATTATATATATATTTTAAAAATATTTGTTGCTATTAGTTTATGGAATAATAATCCGTATTCCTGATCGTTATCTGTTAGGTTTCCAGCTACTTTAGTCGATATTCTCATTTTTTCCAATGTTCTTACTCGAAATATTTTCCAAAATGTAGCTTTAATCCCTAATTTTGAGAACGAGGGACATTTCTGGTGAGATTAGCATACTCTAGCCCAAGTATCTCAGTTGTAAGACTGAGATACTTGGTGTATACACCAAGTGGAGATACGTGGTGTGTGCGAGGCAGCTACGACAGCTAATCGAACCATACAGGGGGTGAGCGGCTGGATGAGGAGGAAAGGTCTTCGTCTCTCGCACGAAAAAACAAAAATGATTACGATGACCGGTCTACGCAAGATTGGATCAATCCCGTTCAAGGTTTCTGAGTTTCCGGTACATTCGATGCAGGCCTTGAAATATCTGGGCATTTCACCAGCGGAGGTCCTTTACTGCTCACATACGGGAGACTCGAGACAAGGCTGAACAGCTGGGGAAAGAGTTGGGTGAAAGGCTTGGCAACATTGCAGGACCACGTGCCTCAAAACGGAGGCTATATGTACACGAGATAAATTCTGTTTTGACGTACGGCGTCCCGGTGTGGGACAGCGCTTTAGCTGAAGACCGAAATCGGCGCCTTTTAGAAGGGGTGCGACGGGGAATTGAACTCAGAATAGCCTCGTCATACTCGTCCGTATCCAACGAGGATCAGAGACAGGGTGCGACGGGACGTTGCACAGGAAGAAATGCTAATAACCTGGCAGGAACGATGGAACTGGTCTGATAAGGGATGCTGGACGCACAGACTGATCACAGATTTCGGACCGTTGGTCGGAAGGGGGTTTGGTGAGCTAAAATTTTGGCTCACCCAATTCCTAACCGGGCACGGGGTGTTCTGCACTTATCTGTTTGGTAGTAGGAGGATGTATGACCCGAACTGCCCTTACTGCAGGGAGCGTGATGATCCAGAACATGTCATCTTTCACTGCTACAGGTGGAAGGAGATAAGACTAAACTGCACGGCTGTTACAGGACAAATCGATCCCATAATATTACACGCTGCATCTTGACTAATACCTAAAATTTACTACAATCTCGGGGTTCATAACCTCATTCCTGAGACAGAAAGATCGGGTGGCGAGGGGGGACGTACAGCCTCCTGCAGAGTCGTCGTTCGTCCGGGCTTGCCTGGATGGTCGACGATGATGAGGCATGGGGACTATGTCCTGCTGTACTGTTAAGACCGAGACCCTGTTGGATCCATCTCGAGGAACCTGATTAGAGGTGGGCAGTTAAGACCTAGTCCCGACTTCTAGGGTGGGGGGACCAGAAATGGCGTAGCTGTACCTGGCAACCCCGCTCTGGAGGTTAGAGGCACAAAACAAGATCCAACTGGCTAGCCGAGTTGTCATGCTTGAAGGCACCACCCGGGGCAATGTTATGGTTACTTTCGAGTCCGGCCCCAGGAGGGGTTTGGTGAGGTGGAGGTTTAGTCGGTAGGAAGCAGGGATACATACGCACATTAAAAATGCGGAATCTGCTAGCGAGTCCAACACTCTGTCCGTAAATGGGATTCCACTCCTCACCAGGAAAAATAAGTTGTCTTATTAATAAATAGTAAGTAATAAAAGTTGCCTTTTATTACTTAGAAGTTTAGTCAAGGACTCATGAAATTAGGATTCCCTGACTAACTGTCAAAATAGAAGGCTCTGACCAATTTGATCTTAATCGCAGGAAAAATTGGTATTTATTAGAATTTACTTGACATTAGTTCTACCTCCAAAGTATTTTACCAATATTTGATCGGGAGCAAAATGATCGGTCAATTCCTATTAAGCGATGAAATAGAATAGATGAAATGGATTTTCTATCAAAGTTATTGGGTCTGTCGGTTAGAGCATATTCTCAAGAAGAAGAATGGGGCTGACTGATTCGGTTTTGAATAATACTGAATCAAACAGGCTACTATGGTATAGGCATTAGCGCCGGATGGAAGAAAAGAAACTGGTGGTCCGATAGAGTGTAGACGGCTAGAAGATAGATGGGTGATATCATAGATCCAATTAGGAAGAAAGTATTGCATGGGAATGAATGATGGGGATAGGAAACTCTGGAATATGAAACATAGGAAACAGCATACGTACCTTGATAATACTGCAAGGAAATTATTGCATGCAGGGAGAATTTAAGATGTGGTACCTCAATTTTAAGTTAATATTAACATTTAAAAACAGATATTATTAAGATGCTTGGGTTTTTACGTTTAAGATATATGTAAAATTCACAAACTATCTAAGAATATAGCTTGTAATAGTTTAGATAGAAAGTTGAATACTTTTATTTTTTATTTTTTGGGAGGGGGAATTTTCATACTTATGATTATGACCTATTAATTATTATATAAATAAATTTCAGTAACTTAGGACTTTTTACTCTAAAGAATATTCAGTTCGGATGTTTAAAGACTTATTGAGCAGTACGTTTTTACAATACAAATTCGGAAAGTTGCTAATTGTCATGATATGTACTGAATACACTTACGTATGCATGTTAAAAGATGATGTAAACTTTAAGCAAAATAAATATTAATATATATTTTTTACACAGTTCATTATTATGTAAAACGTCAACTTAGCTGTAATTTATTTTAAAAAGAGATTCTTTGTGTGTACTCGTTCGTGCAAACGTCAATATGTTGCTTTTATGAATGTTATGTTACTTTGTAAGAGGCAAACATAAAATTAGAGAAAGAAAGTGGTAGAGATTAGATAAAATAAGTTAAAAAAAAAGAAAACAAGTTTCGGATTTTCTAACAGCCTTTTTCAGTATCTTATATTTAAAATTTTATTTTTATTCATTTGTTTTTAATGGAATTATAAGTGGTTTTTCTTATAAACTTTCTACGTAAAAATTTTACATTACTTTTTACATTACGTTTAATCTTACACTATAATAAATTATTTTACTGTGCATATATGTTTAGAAAAGTAGATTTTTTCAAAATTTGTACGAATTTACCTTTTCTATTTTCTATTCTGCCATTAGAGTTTAGATGACATAAGACACAAGTCAATGTTAAAAATAATAAGGCAGTCCATAAGAATTATAAGCATCTCCTCCCAGTCATATTTATGGAAAATAAAAATTGAAATCTTTTCCTGCAGCTTTATTCAAGAAAAAAGTCTGTCTTACATATTTAGTACATTCTATTCATTACAGCAACTAGCTGTTCAGTAAATAAACATCATTACTTTCAGAAAAGAAAACAGCTTTGGTTGTTTCCTTTGTTCAAGTGCTTTATGTATAACTCTACCTTAAGAAAGACAGAAAAAAATTAGTAAAGTTTCAAATTAATATACCCCTGTTATAAAACAATGCATTACATACTGCCTCCGCACGATATAGAAGAAACAATTCATGTTGCTAAATATAATAACTTATAAATTGTAGCTGTCTTTATGTCTATTGTCTTTAAAATACAATTTATATTACATAAAGCGATAAGTTTAATTATTTCCTTGACCTATTTAATTGCAATAATAAGTAAAGCTGAACATTTAATTTCATAAACTTAACAATGAGGGTCCGTAATAACTATTTTTTTTTTTAAATATGATAATTTTGAGTATCAAATAGTTAAAATTTAATTTTAGGTTATTTATTTACTCTTGATATTCAAGTAAGAAATTGCATTCTAAAAAAAAAAGAAGAAAAACACTCGTTAATAAATAAACGCATTATTGATTAACACATAGATTTATGCGTTATTGCAGCCTCTAAAAACATACATTTTACGGAAATCATTATTTACATTGTTAATTTATTTTTTTTAAATTTATCCTTGGATCAAAATATTATCATATTCAAACATACCGTGTTTCAAAATGAATATCGGGATTATAAAGTTATGTAGTATTTATTAAATTTATTAAATTAAAGTTTCAAATTAATATACCCCTGTTATAAAACAATGCATTACATACTGCCTCCGCACGATATAGAAGAAACAATTCATGTTGCTAAATATAATAACTTATAAATTGTAGCTGTCTTTATGTCTATTGTCTTTAAAATACAATTTATATTACATAAAGCGATAAGTTTAATTATTTCCTTGACCTATTTAATTGCAATAATAAGTAAAGCTGAACATTTAATTTCATAAACTTAACAATGAGGGTCCGTAATAACTATTTTTTTTTTTTAAATATGATAATTTTGAGTATCAAATAGTTAAAATTTAATTTTAGGTTATTTATTTACTCTTGATATTCAAGTAAGAAATTGCATTCTAAAAAAAAAAGAAGAAAAACACTCGTTAATAAATAAACGCATTATTGATTAACACATAGATTTATGCGTTATTGCAGCCTCTAAAAACATACATTTTACGGAAATCATTATTTACATTGTTAATTTATTTTTTTTAAATTTATCCTTGGATCAAAATATTATCATATTCAAACATACCGTGTTTCAAAATGAATATCGGGATTATAAAGTTATGTAGTATTTATTAAATTTTGCTTACATTGATAAATTATACGTAAAATGAAAGAGCAAATGAAACAGTTTTTTTTATAAAAGCTCAAATTGAGCATTATTTGTTACCCGGCACACATCAAGTCCGTAGGAAAGTCATCCCTAACTTCCATCAGCAAGTCTGGAGTAATTAATGTAACAGCTGCTTCAGTCCCATGTCTCAAGTACGGTAGGTCAATTGGAACATACACTTGATCCTTTATAAACCCCTAAAGAAAAAAATAGCACGGTGTCAGATCGTGCGAACGTGGAGGCCACGGCAAACAAGCCCTGTTATCTGGTCCCCGGCGACCAATCGGCCGGGGAGAATTTCATTCAACCAATCACGTACAGGATTATGCTAATAAGGAGGCGCACTATATTGTTGCCAAATAAAGTTCTGTGGTTCGTATTGCAGCTGAAGAAAGAGCCATAGTTTTAGCATATCAAGATAGTTCATTCCAGTCACACTTAATTCCGCGAACAATCCTTCGGGATACAGCATAAAAAAATATTCAGTTTTGGGGAGTCTTGTTCACACTGCAATATTTCATGAGGATTTTCTGATCTCCAGATAGGCACATTATGAGTGTCTTCTTTTCCATTAACGTGAAATATTGATTCGTCTCTGAATACGACACTATAAAAAAAGTCTTCATCGTCACGGCGCTTAATTTCATTTGGAAATCTAGCACGCAAACCATAATCTGTAGACTTTAGAGCTTGTAACAACTGTAAATGATATAGACGCAGTTGTAAGCGCAGCTAAAACTGTTTGAGTTGCTCTTTCATTTCGTGAATAATTAATCAATATAAATGAAACTTGAGAAATATTACTTAACTTTAAAACCCCGACATTCCATTTTGTAACACACAGGAATATCAGACGTGAATAATAATCGAATTATTCTTTTCTTTTACAAAATACTAAAACAAAATCCAATGTTATTTTCCCTTCTGTCTATGTTTAAAGGAAATTTCTAAATTTTATAAAAAAAATGAGCTTGCCATATTTGATTAAAGATATTTAACTCGGTACAACAAAAATGATTGAGACTAGTAATGGATTTGAAACAATTTTTGCAAAATTCTAAATTAAATACTCGTACGCGTCTAAAAATAATAATCCTAAAGGTTTATTGAATAAAACTGGAAAACAATATAAGCTCCAAAACTATTTACAAAAATCTAGATTGCCATTTCAGTTGTTAAATAATTTTCATCAGTAGACATTATGAAAAAGTATATAGGCATATAAAACTATAAAGATAAAACCAAATAAATAATAAATGATATTAATTAACAAATAATCAATATTTACGAAACCCTATTAAAAATTACTTTTGTCGTGATTTCACAATAAGAATAACGAATAAATTAGTTTAAGAAATTAGTTTTAAAAATATAGTTTCAATTATCACAATTATTTAAATCTCCAATCAATATTGCCCATCACTACTTAGAGCAGTCGTGTTTTATGGCTTTGGAGCTAAAACTTATCTCAAGAATGATAAAAACAATGTCAACTTTAAACTAATTAAAGAGATATTTCCGCCCATGGACAAAATGTTAAAGGTGATGATTATAATTTAATGTTCTTACAATTTAAACTTTTACAAAAGGATTTTTAATACATTTTAACTTTAAACAGGCTAATGTTGAACTCTATTGTTATTGAGCAATGAAGGCTTAAATATTGATAAAGAAAGTTTTCAAACTATCAAATTCCTGTTTAATACTTACATTTTTTTAATAATCATTGTTTCTAATAGATTAATTCTATAACTAGTTTCTAGGAAATGTTGGACCAATTTCTCTGGTCTTTTATAATTATAATGAAGAAAACTCCCAATTTGTTCTACTTCAGCATTTTAATTAATTTGCCCACGTATTCTAAATTGTAATTATTTTATCTACTAATTCATAGTTGCAAATTTGTTATATACGCCGAAAAATTACGCAAATTGATAGGTATATTAGTGCTGATTGTTTTCATTCTATACAACATAACATGGTATCTTAATGCTATGGGTTTACAGAGGAACTAGAGTTCTCGCTTGATCTGAAAGCTTATCACAGAGAAATAAGTTTTATTAAAGATTCAGCTGAGTTAAATGGTTTTACTAGAAATACTGTTAACAGTAAATACGTAGAAAAGAATCATCAGTTTAAAAAATGCAACAAAATAACTTTATAGTACAATACAATGAATAGCATGGATGAAGTCCTACGCAAGAACTACCGCGTGAAAATAAACAAGAACAAAACGAAAGTAATGAAATGTAGTAGAAGTAACAAGGATGGTCCAGTGAATGTGAAAATAGGAGGAGAAAAGATTACGGAGGTAGAAGAATTTTATTATTTGGGAAGTAGAATTACTAAAGATGGACGAAGCAGGAACGATATAAAATGCCGAATAGCACAGGCGAAACCAGCCTTCAGTCAGAAATATAATTTGTTTACATCAAAAATTAATTTATATGTCAGGAAAACATTTTTGAAAGTATATGTTTGGAGCGTCGCTTTATATGTAAGTGAAACTTGGACGATTGGAGTACATGAGAAGAAAAGATTAGAAGCTTTTGAAATGCGGTGCTATAGGAGAATGTTAAAAATCAGATGGGTGAATAAAGTGAAAAATTAAGAGCTGTTGCGGCAAATAGATGAAGAAAGAAGCATTTGGAAAAATATAGCAAAAGAAGAGACAGACTTACAGGCCACATATTAAGGCATCCTGGAATAGTCACTTTAATATTGGAGGGACAGGTAGAAGGAAAAATTTTTCAACCTTTGGAATATGTAAAACAAATTGTTAGGGATGTAGAATGTAGGGGATATACCGAAACGAAACGACTAGCGCTAGATAGGGAATCTTGGAGAGCTGCATCAAACCAGTCAAATGACTGAAGACAAAAAAAAGTACAATACAGAAGAATTGGAGAAAGTGTAGATAAAATTGCATATTTCTTTCCAAAAAAAATATCTTTAAAAAGCTCAACTTCAACGTTACCGCTGCTTTACCTACGATAAAGAGGCCTGTGTCCTCTGAGACACTAAATATAAAACAAAACCAATTATTTCAACGGCTTTTGTTTTTATTTACTGCCTCCGAAAAGCGAAACTACTTTTTGACTACTATTTCATGAAATAGGCTATTGTAATACAACTTTTTTAATGTATTTTAATTTGTTTAAATATGTAAATAAACTGCAATATTATTTTTTTATTATAAACATTTATTTGTAATGAAAAAACTTAAGGTACTAGCCGTAAAAAAGTTAGAAAGATAGTCTTGCCAGAAGGCTCTGTCTCCTTGACACCACTGAGTTCATTATCCTCGTGCTTGTTAGAATAATACTGATAAATAAGAATTAAAGCGTGCTCAATTTATAAAAACTATCAATGTACTGTAATTTCTTCAGAATAACAGTTTGGTCAGCAGAGGAATCAAATTTTTGAGTAATCTCAAGTATGCGGGTTTGAGAATAATCGGTTCTCATCTTAGAAATAGTAGTTATAACTGGTTATCCGTTTTTAAGGGTAAAAATACATTTTTCCATGGTTATTAGTGTTATCTGACAAATAACACGAAGAAATGACCGTACATTTTATATCTTTCAGTTAAGTAACCGGAAGCAAGTGCAGCCGGTCGTGTCGCAAACACAGTAACAATAGTAGTGGCTGTGATGGTTGAGCCATCGCACTGCACATTATTGCACCTTTAAAGCTTCTTTTTACGATAACCAAAAGAGATATCGAAAATGACAATGGGTCCTTTTTTTGTATAAGATTTAATTTCAAATATTGAAAGTGGTCTCCGAATTCAATTTGACTAACGGTTTGGCCATAGCAAAGTTGAATATCTACAAGGAACATAATCCGGTTATTACCGCCACTATCTTGAAACGGGTGAAATATTTTGTAACGGCAATAGTCGTATGTTCTTCCCATATATAAAAACTATGTTCATGTAAAATTTCAGATCAGTCGGTTTAGTAGTTTTTGTATAAAAGAGTAACATACTCCAGAAATCACTATAAAACATCCATTCGTTTTTTATTGTCATTTTATAAAAATTCTGAATTACAAGATGCAAGGTTTGAAGAACGAACAAATATTTTATGAAATATTATTCTACTAGATAACGAACAATTATTTTTAGAAATATTATTCTAATATATAAGAACACCAATTTTTTCCTATTTGTTTTACAGAAAACAAACATAAATGTTTTTTTATCTATTCTATGCTGGAATTTTAAACATATAAAGACATAACTTAGCCCATCGAGCTAGTCTAGCGGTCATTTCGTCACACAATTCAGTAGTTTAATAGCTGATTTTCAAAGTTAACCGGTTCAAACTCTTAATAAAATTTAGTTATGTTTATACGAATTCGAATACTAGGTAGTTGATACTGGTGTACTTTGGTGGTTGGGGTTCAATTTACCACACTTCTCAGGAATGGTTGACATGAGTGTGTGTAAGACTACACCTCATTTACATGTCATATATATAATCCTAATCTCATTGTTTCATAGGGATAGTTGCTTATTGTTCACTAGTTCAACAGATTGCAATGCACACATTAGGGAAAAACATATATATATATATATATATATATATATATATATATATATATATATATATTCCCCTAATATATATATCTGATGATTAATAAGGAAGTAATATTATCACTTTTTTTTTGTCTTCAGTCATTTGACTGGTTTGATGCAGCTCTCCAAGATTCCCTATCTAGTGCTAGTCGTTTCATTTCAGTATACCCTCTACATCCTACATCCCTAACAATTTGTTTTACAAATTCCAAACGTGGCCTGCCTACACAATTTTTCCCTTCTACCTGTCCTTCCAATATTAAAGCGACTATTCCAGGATGCCTTAGTATGTGGCCTATAAGTCTGTCTCTTCTTTTAACTATATTTTTCCAAATGCTTCTTTCTTCATCTATTTGCCGCAATACCTCTTCATTTGTCAGTTTATCCACCCATCTGATTTTTAACATTCTCCTATAGCACCGCATTTCAAAAACTTGTAATCTTTTCTTCTTAGATACTCCGATCGTCCAAGTTTCACTTCCATATAAAGCGACACTCCAAACATACACTTTCAAAAATCTTTTCCTGACATTTAAATTAATTTTTGATGTAAACAAATTATATTTCTTACTGAAGGCTCGTTTAGCTTGTGCTATTCGGCATTTTATATCGCTCCTGCTTCGTCCATCTTTAGTAATTCTACTTCCCAAATAACAAAATTCTTCTACCTCCATAATATTTTCTCTTCCTATTTTCACATTCAGTGGTCCATCTTTGTTATTTCTACTACATTTTATTACTTATGTTTATTTTCATACGACTATTATCACAAATAAATATTTCTTTACTTCTGATGAAATATAAAAGATTATTTTAGTTTAAAAAAAAAAAAAAAAAACAGTAGTTGCATCTATTTTAATAAAAATGTAATTTGCTACAATTTAATGTAACTTTTATAAACTTTAAAAATAATATGATTTAATTTTTACGTACAGAGAATTCAAATGTTATTAATAAAAATCGTGATATCATTTTTTAATTCACTTAATAAATGTTTTAAATAGAAACCACGTATTTCTTGAGGGTAAAATAAATGAGAGTAATATAGAAGAAGGAAGAGATAATAACTGAGTAACTCACTGCTTCAGTCACATAATTTCTTCCTCTGTAATTAAAAACGTTTTTATTATTACGTTCAGGAATTCTGTATTTCTTGATGTTTTTACAACGAAATAATATAACATTTATTTTGAAAATTTTAAGCAGGATTATAAATATATTCCGTTCAAGAAGAAAAAAGTAATCTATACTATATTTGTTTTTCAACAAAATTTTCTTTCATTAAGATTTCAATTACTTTTTTTTAACACATTTACGTGGGATTGAAACTTATATTTCTTCAATTATAATATTTTTTTGTGTGTCATTTGATTCAAAAGTTTTGCTAAGAAAAACAATGATGAATTTATTTTATAAAAATAATACATAAAAAATAAAAGTAATAAGTATAATTAAATCGGTAATAAGAAACTTTTGAAATACGAATCTGTCTTATAAACAAGTGAATGGTACGTGATGGTTTTTAAATTATTAATTGATATATTTATATATTTTATTAGAGATTTAAACTAAATATTATTTATTTGATTAAATAATGTTATAAAATTAAATCACTTTAAAAATTTAAATTTATGAATTCTTTTTTGGTTAAATACTTAAAAAAAAATTTTCGTACATTATAACAGAATTTTAATTTACAATTTTATTTCAGTTTTAATAACCCAACTTAATTAACTTCTCTGTATGTTTTTATATGGAAAAAAAGAATTATAAAAATATGGTACATTTTTAAAATAAATGAAATATTGTTTCACTTATTTATATAATTATATAAATTAGTTGCAATTAGTAATAAAAGTGTTGAATTTTCGACAAAATTTACAGTTAAAAATATATATTAAAAAATTTTTTAAATTTATTAATAACTGTTATGTACTATATATATATATATCGCTTTATATGGAAGTGAAGCTTGGACAATCGGAGTATCTGAGAAGAAAAGATTAGAAGCTTTTGAAATGTGGTGCTGTTGGAGAATGTTAAAAATCAGTTGGGTTGATAAAGTGACAAATGAAGAGGTATTGCGGCAAATAGATGAAGAAAGAAGCATTTGGAAAACTATAGTTAAAAGAAGAGACAGACTTATAGGCCATATACTAAGGCATCCTGGAATAGTCGCTTTAATATTGGAAGGACAGGTAGAAGGAAAAAATTGTGTAGGCAGGCCACGTTTGGAATATGTAAAACAAATTGTTGGGGATGTAGGGTGTAGAGGGTATACTGAAATGAAACGACTAGATAGGGAATCTTGGAGAGCTGCATCAAACCAGTCAAATGACTGAAGATAAAAAAAAAAAAATATATATTTCTCCAATTTTACTTATAATAAAAATTATTACTCTTTTATAAAATGTTCAAATAGATTTGAAAAAAGTTCTCAGTTTTAACCAAGCTTTGTTATTATCAGATGATGTGTAGGAGGATTCAGTGAGCATCTCGTTGTAAGTTTTAACTCCTAACTTAAATAGATGATTTTTTAAACAAAAAATTAGATTACCTATATAATCGATTTAAAGATTTTTTCTTTTTTTGTCATCATTACTGACTGTCGAATTTTTTTTTCGTAATGCATTCTGATACTCGAAAATTGTTCACGGGAAAGTACAACCGAATTAATCAGACAACTTGAAGTACGTAGTTAAGAAATTCAATCAATCTAGAGATTCTTAACTTACGCTTATTAATAGTCTCTTTGCAGTGTTTATCTGTATTTTTATTTTTAAGATATAGTTTTCTCGCTTTTTCGCTTCTTTCGAGCGTATTTTTTTATACGGTAAGAGATAGTCTTCTAAAAATGGACTTAAAACAAAATAATAAAAACTGTAGTAAATTAGAAAAAATGTTATTTTTAAATTTCCACATTTTGTTATCTGATATGAATTAAGGATTAGTGTTGTTGATTATTGATTTATTTTATCGCTGACTTATTAAAAATAATTAAATTAAAAGAATTTTAATTTGCAAAGTTCTCTTATTTTAATGAGTTTTTTTTTTTTAATTTTGTTGATCTTTCTTTAGAAAGTTTATTTTGTTAATAGTTCTTTATGCAATTATTTAATTGTGTAACACGTACTTAATTTCATAATTTACTAGTATATTTCAAGAAACTGTCGCTATATAGAGAGCGTGTTTAACAGAGTTATTAATTTTATTATTATTCTGGAAAATAAAACAAAGTTAAAATTTTAGTAAAAATTCTCGATTGGTAGGGGTACGCATCGTCCGCTCTTCCCTTCAAGCCAGGAGGTTCCCTTCCCGGGATTTCCCATTCTTCATTACACACATACTTGTGAGAATAATGTTATAAATAACAATTAAAGCCTGTTTAATTGACAAAGATTATCAGTGTATTGTAATTTCATCAGAGCAACAGCACACGATTCATAATTTTGAGTGATATGAAGTATGCGTATGCGGGGATGTCCCATTCAGGGTGTCTGTTAGAGGCACCGAGCCGGCTCCCAGAGTGGGAACCCAGGGACGGCATAGCCGGGCCTGGTGGATCCTATTCTGGGGTTTGAGGCGGGCGCAAAGCGAGATCCGACCGGCGGGGCAAGACGTGGAAGCCCGTTAGAGTAAAGAACACTCCTCTGGGCTGAATAATATTTAACTGCAGAATACGGCCCGCGGGAGAAGAATAAAAAGAAGTATGCGTATTTGAGAACAGTCTGCCCCCATTTTAAAAATAATTGTTGCAGCTGCTTACCCTTACGAAGGACGTGGCCGGCCTTTCTCATATAGCCTGTGTTGGCTATATGAGATGTGACTTTATTGTCATCCTTTTTGTTAAGATTAACAGGCACCCGAATATAACATAAAATGTAAAAGTAATATTAAATCGCTGGCTAACGTAACTGAATAAATATCTGTAAAGAAGAAAGAAAAACTTGTTTTAACTATTATTTTTTTCGTTTTTCATAATTATTTTAGATATTAGTATAAGATTAATACTCGTAGTTCGTTTAAAAAAAAAATATTTTTAGTAATTATTTTATTTTGTAGAAATAATTTCTGTATATATTGCTAACAGTAAAGAACAGTATAAAACCAAAGAGTTAGGCTTCTGACTTCTACTGCAAATTGATTGTAATAGATTATATTATTTCATGTAATCTCGCTCGATAAGAGGTTTTTTAAATTTGATTGTTTGTATTTTACTAGCCTCTGTGTTGTAAATTATTTTTTTTTCATATAATTCCGTAATATTATTCCGAATAGTAAGTATTTGCAAATAAACTGAGATACTTAAGCAGTAAATTGGTAGTATAGGTTCGATATTAATAGATTTCAAATGGAAAGAGTTCATAAAACCAATTTTATTGCATTCTTATGTACCGATATAAAAATTATAATTCTATGTAACATTAATATCAGCAAAAATATTTTCATAGATAAGAAAACAATCAGAAATGTAGGTTTTTGACCTCGATTGCCGATTGGCTACAGTATATAACGTAACTTGATTTATAAGAGTTTCTTATTATTGGTTGCATATACCTTATCTGCCCCAGCGTTCTTTTACAAGCATTTGATTAAATATGTATTTCATTTCTATAAATAAATATAGATACAAATATCTTTTGAATTGGTCTGTTAGTTGTATATCCATAGGGTCGTGACTGATTAATTTTCTATATATTTGAATTACAGAAATTATTCATGAAAATAGATTCTACATTGTTGCATTTTACTAGTTTCATTATAAAGATAATAATCCTTGTAAATTACTTTATATGCATAATTGTTTTCTGAGAGAAATATGAACGGGATAGGTGCCGTTTGACCTCGTCTGTCGATTGATTGGAATGGGTTATCTCACGCTTTGTTAACTCGATCGATAATAGTTTCTCAAAACCATATTACTTGCACGTATTTACTCTCCTCTCCATTATCGAAACCATATACCTTGATTAGTTTTAAAAATAATATTAGACGACCAGTATTCTAATTCAATCAATCTTTTATTTATTTATTGTGAATTTATAAGTCAATTTAATTTCCTAGTGAATTGATTTTACGTAGGATAATGAGGCAAAATTTTACCATTTTGTTTAAATCTACTTGGTTCTTACAGGAATAACTCTTTACAAAAATTTACCAATATAAATTTATTACCACAAATACAAAATCCTGTGATCGCTTAAACAGTAAGCCTTTGACCTATACTGCCAACGTGGTGTGACATATACTTGGTCGAGTTAAAAGATTTTCTTTAAATCGAACTGGTTGCATATACTTTTGCAGCTATGATTTTTGTTAGCCATTACATGTTCTATGTTTTGCAAATAAACCGAGATACAATATTTATCTAAAATTAGCTTGGCTATTGCAAATCATCAATCTATCTCAGTTTATGTACCTTATTTGGTTTATCTTCGTCGTTACATTCATTTATTTTCGAATTTAAATCGTCGATATTATATATGAAACTATGCTATTTTGTTCCATTACACCAATAATCGTGTAGAAATAATGACTCTATCCAAATTTTTTTACCTGTATGCAAATTTTCATTGATAAAGGTAGAATGAAACAATAAGCCCCTTGACCTAGATTACGGGCTAGTTTTATTGTTTTATCTCGTGGTGTAAACTCGATTCATAACAGTCTCTTAAATTATATTAGTTTCATATATTTTACGCGCCTTTCCAGCGTTTTTTCTAAAAATCATTTTATAATTGCTTAATTTCCTCGAATCAGATAAAAAAACACTTTTGAAGTTGTAAGTTCATTAATTCATATATTTATTTTACATTCATATTAATTTAGATCAAATTCATTGAAATTTAGATATACTGTAGTAGTCTATCTGAAGTTGTGCATATGAAAATTTCATGAAGATTGGGCGAGTTCTATTCTCAATTTAAGGTCGACAATAGATAACGTAACTTCAATTGAGGTTATATTGATATGCGGTTGTGTGTATTTTTTACACGGGCTTATGCAGAAGTTACAGTGGTGATTTGAAACTTGATGCGTATGTGTAGGATTTACTCGTTGATTAAATATATTTAGTGCGTTGTACCTTGACAATCAATGCTTTTTGACGGCGAAATACTGAGTACGTCGGAAACGAAAAGTTGGTGTTTTTGCGGTCTTCTGCGTAAGAGTTTTTTTTTACTTTTGGTAATATGAAACCATTATTACAACATATTGAACTAGCTGAAATAGTTTTATATATGATGATGAGCTGTACTGCAGTGTTTCTCGTAGCGCCATTTTGCCGATCCCCATAATTTTGTCTGTATGTGCACACCTGCAGACGAGTAAACAAAATTGTACGTACGATTCATTCGTACATTTTGAAATCAAGAAAATCTTCCCTTTCAATTTTGTTTCTTTGGTAACCTCGTCAAGTATCGGAATTATAGTGGTATTGCCTTGAATATGGTCTTTTATACTCTTCACCAAAGTAGAGAAAAACTTGTCCGGCATTTTTACGAGAAAACATTCGTCAGTCTTTTCGGTAGACTCCGCTGATTACCCGCTGTTGAGGAAAAATATGACCAGATAAACATATATGACTAGTTAAAACCAGAAAACAAATATGACCCGATAAAACATATGATTTTTATCCCTGTAAAAATATGCTCTCATCTACTACCACTATTCGACCGATTTTACTAATTTTCCGGTTTCCCTGTGCTTCAACAAAAGCCGCATACACTTCTCGTAGATGTTATTCCTATCTACAGTTGTTCTCTTAGACATATCTAACTCTCGTTCGAAGCAATTCACTCTAGTCTGTTCGTGCGCCCTTAAAAAAAATCAAGCGACCATACTAAACGGGAGACTAGAGTTGCATAACCAATTATCGCCACATATACTAATTTTTTTTACGGCATACCCGTTTGTAATAGCGCCTTAATTTATATATAAATGCATATCATGGTCGTTTTGAAATTTTCTTTCTTTCGGGAAAATATTCTTTTGTTATCCTACCAATGTGGACTGGAATCCGCATTCAAGACAGCTTAACAACAAGAAAGTTCCCTACCTCTATCTCACCAACCAACCACTATCCTTCCCTAACTTTTGGGCTGGCATTGACATTGTCAACGCCAGAATATGTGACTCCCTTGGAAAGGGGAGTGCATTGCATCCTCCAAACACTAGGGCACCGAAAGGCGCATTCTTGCTAGGTTGTAAGACGCTAGCACTGAAAGGACTTCAGGGGATAGACTGAAATGGAATCACGGTGGGAGGACGAAGCTCATATGCGTCTCCCATGGTCAGTCCCGAGCCAACAATTTGTCCCCGTTCTAAAGATCGGAACGCGACAAATAATTCCATCCATAAATAAAACAAAATAAATATGACCTCCACTAAATAAATAATTACCCTATCGATAAAAGAAAGACTGAGCGGCAAGGGACTTTTCCAGGTTCAACGATTAATAGAAAGATAAAAATTCTCTTGCTATCTTTGCGTTCCGTTCCCTTTTGCTGTAAGAACGCAACTACAAATTCCTCGATACTTGATAAATACTAAATTTTCATATCGAATTTCACAAACAATTATTGTGAAGTAGACTGTAATACTCAAATACGATCCTTAAGTAAAGGTACTAAACAAAACGACAAGCAGGGAAGAACATTGTTGAGTCATGAATAGTAAAGCCGTTTAAATAAATAAATCTTATATTCTTTATCATTATCTTATTTCATTTAAATTTACAAGTCGGTGTTATAACATTAGATTATTTATCAAATAATTGTATATAACAGTAAATATGGAAAATTTTTAATGGCATCCGCATAATAGAAAAGCACCTTAAAAAATTTATGTAATTTGAAAATTACATTAAGTATTTGGAGGAATTAAATAAAAATACAAAAAAAAAACTTAGGGTGATGGCTTTTCTCAAAATTAATAACTAAACTTGCTTGGAATTGATTAAGCACGATGAAAATAATTAAAAATATTATTTAGCATTTTTGATACATACCCCAATGGGCAAAAAATATTTCTGATGTAAATGGGGGTGGCATCCACTATAACACAATTTTTAAAATCCTTAATGTTTTTAACTTGAATCATGTTAAAGACTAAATCAGTTTATGGTTTTCATAAGGAGTAATCTTCTCTTTCGAAGTGACGATTAACCAAAAAGAAAAATCTGTAAATACATATGAATTTCTGATTTTACACCTGTATTACACTATCTTGAACTAATTAATTTTAAATAAATTTGGATCTATATTGAGTTCATACTGTTTTAAACAATAATGAAATTTCTTATTAATAAATATTATGCGTTGCATAATCTTTAGTTTTGTTTTTTTTCCATAGTTGTAAAAAATTGCTAAATATTTTTACGGTTAATTTTATTTAAAATTTATATTAAACTACATGGCTGGCACAGATCCAGTAACTTAATAAACAGAGTAATAATAATAATAATAATCACGTAACAACTTTGTGTTTACTCTGTTCTATATTCCCCTGTTCTAATGTTATCTCTTATTTTTGGTCAAGTTTACCAAAAGTACATTGACCTTAATAATGTATTTGTGTGTGTGTGTATATATATATAATCTATGTTTTTACACTGGCTCATTATGTTTAGTGCCCACATAAAAACTAAAAATCAACGAAGTTAGGGGTACGGTTGAGAATTTGTAAAACGTAGTTATCTGGTTTTTGGCTTTATGACAGAGAATACTTAAAATTCTAGTGGTGAAAGAGATGAGCAGACGAGTTTGATTGCGTTGGACAAGGTTAGTGAAAAAAAAGTCTACCTTTGTCAGTCGTAAATTATGGTTTGGTATAAATGTAAAGGTTAGATCATCAACTTCCCAACGACCATCTGCTGGTTACTTGTTACATTTTATGTATGTATGTGTTAACCTGTGACGTTAAATAAGTAGGTGTTGTCAGCTGGTTGACTTATATATGTTTTAATGTAGGCGAAGAATATTACAATGGACTATTTTATATATATATATATATATATATTTTTTTTTTTTTTAAATTATTATTTAAATGTTATTGTTTGTTGTTAATTCATTCTAATGTGCATTTTAAATTATTATTCGGTCTGTTTATTTTCAGACTTACCTTTGTTTTTATTTTAAGGTAATAGAACTTCGTAAAATAGGTTTTTTCGTTAGAAGAAAGGTTGAGTGTAAGAAAAATATTTGATCTCTCTTTTGAACATTTTTACAGCTAGAATAATTAAAAAAACAGTTTATATCTATCTACAAGTAATTTCTAAAGATTATTAAAATATACTAATATTGTTAAAAGAATTGTATAACTTAAAAATATTTTGTATTTGTTTTTATTTAATATGTACATTTGTTCGATTGTGTATTGATGTGAAATTAAAACTCAGGAACCGCTGGGACGATTTTAGTGATTCTTTTATCATCTTAATTGTTACACTTTGAGGTAAGGTAAGGTTAAGTGTATTTAGATAACTACATTATTGAGTGAACAGTAAGAATTAAACCAATTAGAGCGTTTTATTTTACGGTGCAATTTTTCATGAAGTCGTATTTTAACATGCTACAACAAAAGCAGTTCAAAAGCGTACCCAAATGTGCTGAAAATAGCGGGCTCATTTTTAAACATTTATTATAAACTGGTATGGATACTTTGTATATACTTTGTTCTAGTGTACTGTTCTAAACAAAATTTAATTTTTTCTAACTTTTCTTTGTTTTATTCAACTTATCTTACACCAATTTGTTCAGAATTAAATTCTTTTCATATTTTATTTGAACGTTTTATGCATTTATTACCCATCTAACAAAGTTATTGTACGTCAAATATTGATTTTTACCTCAATTTAATAGTTTTCACTCCAGATTTGAAAAAAAATTACTACAGATATGGTTCTAAGATTTATTTTATTCGATTTTTCAGATCAAAATCCATAAGGAAACACTAATTCTGGTCCTTAATTAACGTCCTAAAAATTTCAGTACGACCTCATTTCATTGGGATAGCTGAAATCCCAGCTAAATCTTTACTAGCGGTAACTCGTAAACAAAGCATTTTAGGACATATGTTTATATAAAACTTTCCCATTATTTTCACGAGTAGAATAGGTAATGAAAATCCTTGGAAGAACTTGTGGTACACTTTGTATATATATAATAGCGTATATGTAAAAATTTCAAGCGATGACTGTTAAAATACTTTTTAAAAACATTTTACATTTTTCTGCTTTTAAATTTTTGAACATTTTTTTAAAAAATTTATTCGTTGGGGATATATTTTAGTAAAAAATTTAACTAAGCACGAATAAAAAAACAAAAAACCAATAACATTACTTTTGAAGTTAAACTTTTTTTGACGCGTTAAGAAAAACTGATCAAAATGTATAGATATTATGAGCGCCGATGTAACACACCATGATTTATGCAGGTCCAAGTGGATCAGTTTGCACGCACATGCGTGTAGTGTCTAATTCAGTCAGTCGTTCAATGCAATTAAGGGATTCTGTTTTTCCTGTTTAGCCTCCGGTAACTACCGTTCAGATAATACTTCAGAGGATGATATGTATGAGTGTAAATGAAGTGTAGTCTTGTACATTCTCAGTTCGACCATTTCTGAGATGTGTGGTTAATTGAAACCCAACCACCAAAGAACACCGATATCCACGATCTAGTATTCAATTAAGGGATTAGCTCATGTAAACATAACTGATATTGAATCATAATAAATATATATATTTATATATGTATAACAGATTATATGTAAAATCCGTGTACACGGTTTTCTTAAGACGGATATTTTAAACTGTGATTGTTGTACGTATTCGTAAAATTTTATTCATATTGCAGGGTATATATACATATATATATATTTTTTTTGTAAAAGTTGTGTATCAAGATTTGAGGTTATATTTATTTATAATTTTTTATGAGTAAAATTATATTTTTTAATGACAGAAAATAGCAAACATCAGATAATTTCTTGATTTTACATAAATAATTTTAAATTTAACAAAATCACTATTATATATAAAATACACTATTATAAAATAAAAATATTTGTAACATATTTTTCATATCATAAGTCGCTGATAATCCTTGTGTCTATTCAATCGTCATCCGAAGAATTAATGGAACTAAACTAATCGAAATATATTCGATGAACTTTGTTTTGTATGACAACGAATACTTCGATACTTTTTAAACTGTATAAAATAAATATTATTTAATTTAATTTAGGTGATATTTATTAAAACTTTTATTCGTGGTATTTAGTGTCGTCTATCGATCGTTCAAATTTATTTGAATGCGTAAAAAAATTATTTTTTTATTCACCCCAAAAAAAGTATAACTTCTTACGTGCGTACACAAGTACACACGAGCTTTTTATTAAATTGTGCACACAATGTCATCGGATGCAAATAAAAAAATACGTTATTATTGTAACAGAAATAGTAATAACTGTCAAAAAATGAAAAAAACAAGATTTTTCGGGAATTTTTTTCGAGTAATTATATTATACAGAAAACCTTGAAATTTTACCTCAAACAACTTATTGAAATGATAAAGCAACCCGCCAAACTTCAACAAAATTGTTCTGACAGTTTTTGTACAATAATTTTGCAATCAAGATTTAAAAAATGCTATATTTCCAAATTGTGTAAAGCTTGATATAAAGTCTCTAGTTACTTAAAAATTGATTACCGATATAACAGCATTCAATCTTTCAAATGCATTTTGAAAAAAAATAAATCGGTTAATTAGGAAAGCCTAGGAAACTTTTCAAACATAGTTGCAATTTTAACAAAATTATTATTTTTTTACTTCCTTGAACAAAAGTAAAGAAAGTATTGTGATCGAGAAAAACTTCGGTCGTCAGATTTCATCTCCTTTTTTCTTTTTTTATTTCATACGAAACTTTTTTATTTAAATTGACTAAGGATTTCCTTTCAGCTGACAATAAGAAATGGATCACGGATGAAAACCAGATAAATCAGCCTATGTTGTAAAGCTGATAAAATAAAGGCTGAATGATAAACTGAAAACATCGTATTTAAAGTTGCAATGAATAAATAAACAAAATTTTTTTTATAAATAATTGTTCTGCTGAATTCAGATGTTATTTTAGGAAAAAAGAAGGAAATAAAAGTTTACAAACGTGGTGATGATGATAACAGATATATTTTTTCAATTTGTTAAAGAATCTCATGGGTTTTAACAGGTGAAAAATCGATATACTTTCTCATAATTCAACAGAACACTTATATCTTTCACTTTCTCGCTTTGTTTGGTTATTTTTAACTTTTATATCTTACTTAACAACCTGCAAAACAATTTCTTACCTGTTATATTTGTATGATATATTATTTCTCATCTGTTTTTAAAATAAATTATCTCGAGTATACAATTTGTACAAGTAATTTTTTTTATTTTCTAATTTCATCGTTATACACGTTATTATACGTTATTTAATCGTTTTATTTATTATATATTTTTTTTATAATTATACACTAAAGAACATTCTTTGACTTGTTTATTGTATCAATATTTATTTAGTTTTTAGTTCATTTTCTTTCAATCAATACTGTAATCAGGAAGCAATTTTAAAATAAAATGTAAAAAAAAGAATTATAATTAAGAAATGCGTTTGATAGAAATACTCATTACTTTCGTTCCATTATAATTAATGTGTAAAGAAGATTGAAGGAAAAGGGGAGAATCTGTAGGATTACAGATTCATAATTTTATTCACTTCCTCATTCCAAAGGAAATGAGAATTCTCTATGGTATTTCAGTTAGTAGAGTAGATTAACCGATTGATACCAACCAAAGATTTATAACCCGTTTACCGAGTATACCGATCCAAAATTTAAATTTACTTACATATTCCATTATTTGTGTTTCTGTTTGTGATATGTCACATTTAGTTATTGCTTATTTGTACTGTATTATTTACAAAAGTTTAATTATTACTATGTTGTAAAATGTTTATCGCTGGTAATATTAGAATCATAAAGTCTGATTTAAATAAACTCATTTCGAAATTTTGAATAACAGCCTAATTCTAATAGATTTAATTTCCTAAGCGTTTGGCACCGTTGTTATTTATACAATTATATAAATTAAAGTTTCCACTTACCAACAATTTTTAATATATATGCCCTAGTAGTTTCGGAGTCAGTACTCCATCATCAGGGATTTCTTAGAAGATGCTAATTCAAAATTCATATGTGTAACTTCTCTATGTATAATTATATTTTAAATTAAAATTGTTATGTTCATAATAATCGACTATTGTAACAGTTGTAAACATCTTACGGACATGTTCTTATTGGCGAATAAATTATATTTTTATTTATTGACGATCGATTATTATGAACATAACAATTTTAATTTAAAACATAATTATACATAGAGAGGTTACACGTATGAATTTTGAATTAGCATCTTCTAAGAAATCCCTGACGATGGAGTAGTGACTCCTAAAGTAATAGAACGAATGTATTAAAAATATCTTTAATCTGTACAACTATAAAACTGTTATTAGAACAGTTTTATTTTAATTCTTTTTAAAATTTTATTTCACCTATACAGCTATTTTAATATCGAGCCAAAATGTTTTTGTTATAGTTATATATTTGATTATAATTTTGGAAAATAATCTTCACCTTATAAGGATTATAATATAATCTTCTCCAATCTCCGTTATTTCTATATTGTCGCTAGCCTTTCTTTTTCCCTTTTTCATTGTGTCCATATTTCATACAAAAGTATATTGTAACATATTGTAATTTATTGTACTGTGTATTTGTAATATATATTACGTAATACATATAGAAGTATATTCCAATAATTCAAACCTAATATTTCACAAGACGCTTCTCTAAACCTATCCCCAGCTTACTAAATAATTGTTTCTTTCTTTTACACGTTTAATTAGCCATTGCTAATGTGATTTTTTATCTTATTTTCTCTTTTTGTAATTTTATGTTAATATCGTACCTTTTTACTTGTTAAAAAGTTAAATTGTTCTTTTTTTTGCTCATATATTCACTGCATTTTTTTTTTTACCTCCGGATCCACCGTTAGGCATTCTTCAGAGGATGAGATGAATGATTTTTAGCGTGTGTGAAAATGCCATGCCTGACCCGGATTCGAACCCGGGACCTCCGGATGAAGACGCTACTACTCGCGCCACGGAGGCCGGCATTTATTCGCTGGATTATTGTCTCCTATTCTCACTACGTTTGTTTTCTTAATATTCATTTTAATTGCAAATTCCATCATAATAACTTTCAATTTTGAAGATCAGCCTTGCATCATTTAAAGTCCATGTTACGTATAAACCCTTCACACTTCATCCTTTCTCCAAAACTAATTCTTTTATCTTCTTCCAGACAGTTTTTTGATGATATCTTCAAGATATAAATCAAATGAGATTGTGAAAGATTTGCCTTAATCCTCTTACCGCGTCAAACCACTCAGTTTAATCATTTATTTCAATTGCCGTTTTGTGATTCATTTATCAAAAATTTATCAATTTTTTATTCTTCCATTATATTCTTTGGTTTCTTAATATTTCTATTAGTTTATCTCGGCCGAATTTTTTCTGTGTCTATGAAATATACCTACAACATTTCTAAATATCTCTTGCTAATAATTTTTATTAACCAAATTGCATCTCTTGCCCACCTTCCCTTTCTGAATAAATATTTTCCTTTTTTACTGAACTTTCTTATGGTTTATGTTTATAACATGGCCCATCCATGATGATAGTTGCATCCCATTATCATCAAATATCTTTATTATTATTATTTTTTTATTTCTTCTTTTTCGATTTAAGCATAAATAAAAATCCAAAATTCTTATTTCTATTTTAAATTCATTTTTACAGTATGTATTATAGGAAAATCATCAGGAGTATCTAATATTTAATTTACAGTCTTCTACAATAAATCTTAAACCTGTTTTATTTAGTTTTAGTGTAAATTTATAATTATTATTGTTGTAATTACGATTATTCCAAAACATATTTCACGATTCAGTTCATTTGAACGAATGATTATATATTACATATATTTAATTTTTTTCTCCTGTGAAGAGAGAAAAATTCTTTGTTAATGAAGTTTTATTCATCGTACTGTATGTGTAAATTGTTATCAAAGAAAGACTTTAATAAAACTTAAATCCTTTCACTTCGTATAATGCATGAAAGAGTACTGGAATTAGTTAAGTTAGACCTGCTGCCTTCACTTCCTAACGAACGGTTACAGACGAGACTGATGTATGGTTAATAACACGCTCGACCGCATTTAACTTCCTTACTGTTCAAGTAAGAGGAGGGCCTATCACATCTGGTTAAACTAGCATTATTAAGTTACAAATTTCTAACTTGAACAGAAAATCAGGTACCTGAAAACTATCTTCAAATATTTTTAATCGAAATTTAATAAACTATTTTATACGTCCTACTCATTAAAAACTTTTATATAAAAATGTTTAAATTATCATGTTAATTTATGTAATATACAAAAATTCGAAATTTTTTATTAGTTCTGTTCAATTTGCAGCAGCATCACGCGAGTACCAACCGACCGATTGCTTTAAAATTTACACGATCCCAGGGTTTTAAGCCATAGATCAAGGCCCCTAACTCTCTTGATGGTAAAGTTGTGAATTTTTCCTTTTGGACGACGAACTGGTACCCTTTTTTATTTCGTTTTTTGACCTAAAAATAATAGACTATGCGTTTTATAAAATATATGATTTTTAGCTCTCTACTTTGACCCCTTCTCGAGATGTAGGATGTTCTAGGGTAATGAAAAGGGGAATGAAAGGGATTTGTTCTTCTACAGCAGGAGCTTCTACGCCACGAACGAGGGGAACGTTGGAGGAAAGAGAGCTTTTCAGGATTTAATTTATCAGTATTATTCTCACAATCATGTCTAGGAAACATCCTGGAAATCCTAAAAAAATTATTCGTTCCCTAACCGTCAGAGCGAAGCGAGCCCGGACAGGCTAGGTCACCAATAATGTGTAGATGCTTAACGCGAAGTAGCAATTGCATTCATAATATAAAAGTTATACATATACACTTTTCTCTCTCTCTCTCGATTATTGTTAAGACAAATAAAAACCGTTTAAATATTCCACATTGCAAAGATTTAGTAATGATTACTTATTTCATTGCATCTGAATAAAAAATTGCAAGAAACTAATTGGAATATGACTACAGAGCAGCAGTTTCCAACTTATTTTTCCATTTGCATATTCCTGTGGAACATACATTTGCATAAACGTAAAATATACATAAAGATATTAACAAATTGTTTTTGTTTAATATAACTATTATTATAAAAAATTAGAAGGTTTTAAAGCTAAACAAATATTTCATATATATTTTAAAAACTTAAAAGAAAAGATTCAAAATAATCCATTTTTTTTCCGAATAGTTCACCTTGGATGTTGATCACTTATTCATTTCCGATTTTTTTTCTTTTTTATCTGCCCACTACCTTTTCATTCGTTCTGATATCTCTTTTCTTAGTTCTTCAGAAAATTTAGGCTGTTGTTCTTGCCTTTTTGCGCTTGATGGAACCTTTTATTTTCATCTGTTAATACGCTTCTTAAAATGTTTCTCTCTTTTATAATTCTTCTGTTATCTTCAGTTCTTTTAGGTAATCTTGAACTTGTGTGAACCATTTTACCTTTAGTCTTTTATACATTGGAAGGAATAAAAAGTTTGCTTAGTTAATCTACTGTTTGTTATTCATTTTAAATATACGGGAGTAAAACGTAATTCGTCTTTTCCTTATCGTGTCTGACAGTTTTTCAATTTTAGTATAAAGTTTGATATTTGGAATTAATTTTACCTGATTATTTTGAAATTTAGGACTTAAAATTTCTATTATAAATTTCCTTTGTTTATTTTCTAAATTTTCTTGTTGACATTTGTTGTACAGTCTTAGGGTTTCTACCGCATTAAGTTCCTTCGGTTTTGTCACAATTTATGTGTCGAAATTACGAATTCTAGATGAATAATGACAAAGTCTTTTTATAACAAAGTTTTTATATGTCGTTAGTTGGAAAGCTAATTCCATTTTACTAGCTTTAACTCTTCAGCTTTTTTTATCTAAAAAATTCCAACTGATCCACTATCTGAGATTTAAAATTATCCATTTTCTCTATTTTTTATTACTTATAAAAAAAGATAGAGAAATTAAATAATTTAATCAATTAAATTATTTTTCTTATATTAAGAAAATTGGGTAATTTTTAACAGTCAAAATTTTAGTTTTTTAAAGATTTTTAATTCTATTTTAGCAGATTATTTTTCTAGTTTCATTTAATTTATTATTAATAAAAATAAAATTATTAAAACAAATTTTTTATTTGTTTACTAACATTTAACTATATGTGCACATTTCCGTGTTTAAACAGATATTTTTTACCTGAAACTCTAGAGCTACGCTATCCTGGATAGAAACTTCCAGAAGAGGAGATTTTTACCAAATGAGATCAGTCACGAATTAGTCTAAATTATATCAAAAGGAAACAAGAGGTTTCCTTTAACAAACGAATCTTATCCTGGTTTCAGGTGACTCATTAGAATTTGGAAGTTTTTTCCAGTATAAAAACGAACAAGAAATATTTCTGATCACTAATATACTGCGAATCTTTAGTGGGTAAAAATGGATATCTTCTACCTTGAAGAAATCTCAGATAATCCTTTTATGATAGCTTTTTATCTCGTTTAGCGGTTTTCTTCCTGTAGATTCTTCCTTTATCGTCATTCTTTTTCCCCTCACACTGGTTGGTTTCTGTTATTTTCTTGATATACACATTTCAGTTCCGTTTTATTTATAATGGGGTTAAAATTCAATTTTTAATTTTTAATTTTAGTTTAAAATTAAATTTTATTTTTCCTTTGAGTCACCGCATTCTTGATGTATCTATGATTTGGTGAAGGGTTGAGCTCATTTTAGAACAGTAAACCTACCTTATCTATAAAATTTTATCGCTGTTAATTTACCAACATTGATATAGTTTAAAAATAAACGTTATTTATTAAAAAAAAAAAAAAAAAAAAAAAAATACATCTTGAATAAGTAAATTTCAAAAGAAAAAATTAAAGTATCATTTACGTAAATACAACACCAGAATTCATTACGTAGTGATTTCTAAAAGTTGTTATATAAATTGTTTTTGAAGCTGTGATTCTTTTGCGAGCATACTACAAGCAAACGCACGCAGCCTTCGTGTGAATTGATCAGTATATATATATATATATATATATATATATATATATATATATTAGTTATATTTACGTTATTTTACGTACGTACGTACGTTATATTACGTTACAAATACGGTTTTCATAATTTTAACTGTGAAAATAAGGAAAAATCGAAGAAAATTTCAGAAAGGACAGCTAAGAAAATATATTTAAATTTTATAATTAATTAATTTTATTAATAAAAACATAGATGTATTTTAAAATGTACTTTTTTAATTTTTAATTTCAATTAATGGATAAAACCCTCATCCATATCTTTTTCGTTTATTTGATTTATAAAAATGAAATGACCTGCTTTATTTAGTTATCGATTACCTACATTATATTAAACATTCTATTTTCAAGGATACGTTACCAAATGGCGCCTATTCTCCTATCGGTAAATTAATCGTAAAAGTTAGCTAATCTTCATAATTGGTTAAAAAATTAATGAACCTCTCCGTAATATCATTTTCAAAAGTTAAGTCAATCTTACGTTTTAAATCGTTAATTATAATGATTTTTGGTGGTTCATGTTTTTATCTTATGTTCGAATAAAGTGGTGCATTAAAAAATATTACATGAACCTGAAAGTTGAGAGAGGAATTTCTGATATTTTAAAAACTAATTATATTTTATATCTTAAACTTATTTGAAGGTTGATAAATTTGCATTTCTTGTTACAGTTAATGTGTAGCCTCCTTATAAAGAATTCTTTGTTTACTGTACGTTTATTTTTATTTGCCTGATATGCTGGTTAATTAACAAATTTTGAAGATATTAAGGTTAAATTAAATAATATTATTGTTATAAAAATTTCAAATGGAATTTCAGACGAAAACATTTTTTATATTTTTATAGTAATCTGTAACTGCATATTAAATTTTAAATCATTCAAAAATGTATTTTTTTTAAATGTGTTTATTTATAGTAGCATCAAGAATTAAAGTCATTATCGACTCATTAATATCTGCGTGAATCTACCGGTAAACGTGTAGCCTTGAACAAATTCAGGCCGACCATTCCTGAGACGTGTGGTTAATTGAAACCCAACCACCAAAGAACACCGGTATCCACGATCTAGTATTCAAATCCGAATAAAAGCCCTTTAATAGGATTGGAAATCTTTATTAGGATTTCAACCTTAGAAAATTCGAATTCGAAATCATTTGTTTTGCAACTACGAGTTTTATAACTGGACCAACTCGGGGGCGGTGTATTTATTAAAAAATTATTTTAATTATTGAAAAGAATGTTCTTTCTACATTTTATGTTTAAGTAAAAAAAAATGTACGTTAGTTAAAAACATTTCTTTAAATATTTTATATTTCATAATTAAAATCAAATGTTATATACATTTTATTAAATTCAGACACATACTTCTTTTTTTTTTCCTTTAATAAAAATAATGTATAATACACAATCGGCTTACTCCTTTATAAATTACTGAATTACCCTGCCTTTATTTGGTATTCCATTTTATATCTTGATATTTAAAAAATTGATATGTAACTGTAAACCTAGCAAGTATTCATTGACAATCGTTAAAGATCAAGGAAAACTGGTGGTAATAGACATTTAGTGTCGTGCATTTTTTCTTTATATTACGTACAGGCATGTCACCGACATTACTAAGTATTTTTTTCTAACTGAAGTAGTGTTAATTGTTATAACTCTTGTTAACTTACTCCGTACATAGTAAATTACAGAAATATATATATATATATTTCTGTAATTAGAAAAACGGTAATCCATTAAGTTATCATAGCAGGCATTCAAAGAACTATTTTTAATGTCGATAACAGATTTGAAATACCATCTAATAATAAAATATCGACATTAAGATTGAGGATTGTTTGGCCTGAGAGTTCTTTTATGTAGATTGCCAATTATCCAGGCGTTAAAATTAGTTTTTAATTACGGTTGTGATTAAAATATTCGTAAACAAGCATTAATGAATAAACAACATTGTTATATTTTAACTATTTTTAAATATTTAATTTTATGAAATATGGGTAATAGAGAAAAATATCCTAAAATTTACAAATTGAAACTTAAGTTTTATTTTTGTACATTATTATTTAAGTTATAAATCATTTTCAACAATTTTTCAGGTCTAGTATTATTAGTTTTTGGCTTTTATATGGGTTGCTATTTTTTATTTAATTAAGTATAATATTTTATTGAATATAACGAATTTTAATTCTTTTGCATCAATTATAAACTAATAAAGTAAATTTTTTGAAATCTAATAAAACCGTTTTGTAAAAAGTGTTTGCTTATATCAGTTTCTTTGTTGAAAAACTTCCTTTTTATTGATTAAAAGTTTTGAGTTTTTCATTTCTGTACTATATTAAACCCATATAATAAAATAAGGTTTTCATTTTTTGAGTTTCGAAAACAAGAGTAAAAGCCAGGCAAAGTTTATTACTAGGAGTAATAAAAAAATTAATAATATTAATAATTAAACTACTAAAGATGTTCAGGCGAAGTTATATTAAGATTGGTTAATCATATAAAGAATTTGAATATAGAAAAGGGAGAAGGAAAGCTATATAGTGTTTATCACAAAAAGCAAAATAGAAATCACATAATTATGGACTGAGAGTGATTTTAGAATATTTGAAAATATAAAATTTTATCAAACTACTCGTTTAAATATCGTAAGTTACTCAGTGCACGTAATTTTTTTAATTTTCTTTTTGCTTCAAATTTTTCTTTAAAATCAGTTTTATATATAAAAAAAAAAACTATAAATAAATTGAATGAAAATCAATGACGTGAAACAGACAGTTACACATAAGCATTCGTAAACGTTACTTGTTCGAAAAACAACATAAGTGATATTGAGAGAAGAATTCCATCACACATTTCTCCCAGATCCAAGTCATAAAGTTGTTTCAAACATCTAAAATCCTTACAGTTGCCCAGTAAGTAACAGTAACAAAGTTTTCCTGGTTGTTAAGCAGTAATTTATATTTAGAACTGAATCACTGAATCTCCTCGTGAACTTACAGCAACTCCAGATATTTATGGATTTCGCTGTTCTTTACAAATCTCTGTAATGGCCCCTCTTTAAGGCTCCTAATTAATTTATTTGTTAACCGCTGAGTAATTTCAATATGCTGTTGCGTGTTATTCCAGTACTAGATACCATAGGTCAATACCTATTGCCATAGCATCTCTACCTTAGGTGCAACCTCCTGCCTAGCATCTCTTTAAATTTAACGGCAAGCTGTATCCTCTTGTTTCTAACATGATGCTTTAGTGACAGACGACAGTCCAAAGATAGATCTAGATACCGTACGTAGTTATCACGCAGTATAAAAGTGCTATCTACGTTGACTTGTGAGCAGCCCTCTCTCCTCATTGCATGTGATACACGACTTGATTTTCCTGGATTAACTTTTATTTTCTATGTAACCGGCCACCCGTTGATTAGATCCAACTCTGATTTTAATTTATCCGATGCGTTGGGTCATCGTCGACCGCTAAGATTGCCGTGTAATCAGCCGACGAAACAACAGAGACATGATTGGAAATTCCAGTGAAGGAAGGTCTACAGTGAAGATAAGGGTACAAAATTCTTTCCAAAACTGAACCTTGAGGAACACTTGACTTAATGTCAAAAAACTCAGTCAGCACTTGATTATATTTATCCTGAAAAAACGACCATCCAGGTAGCTATGCAGGATCAAGTAAAATGGTTGAGGCAAGCTCGATTTCAGCTTATAAAATAGATAAGGCCACCAGACCTTATCGAAGGTTTGTTGGATATCCAAAAAGGCTGAGGAAAAATATTTCTTTCCTTCTAAACATATGTTGATAATATTAACAATTTCGTGGGTTTGTTTAATAGTGAAATGACCACTTTGAAAGCTAAAATGATGGTTAGAAATAAAATGTGCTGTCGTTAAAATAGGCCCTAATCATCGAAGAAAGAGTTTATTGAAAATTTCCAAGAGAACAGGTAACAGGCATATAGTCCTGTGCAAAAAGATCTCGTACACTGACTTACACTTACTTACATTGACTTAACCGGTTTCGGCATCATTATTATCTACGACACTTTCCACTCCGAAGAAAACACATCGTGTGAAGAATGCATTTAAATAAATGCCACGAAGATGAAAAAAAAATTTAAATTCGTAAATATTGTTATTTTGTATTATTACGGTAATCCCTTCCCCATCACTAATCACGTGGATTCTTTCTTCCACTTTTTTCTTAATTGTTTTTATAACATAGTACTCTACTTTCAACCTTTTTGTAAAACTGTAAATAAATGTGTTTATTAAATTATAATGTTTTTATTGAAAGTTATTCGTTGATATTCCCTCTAAATGCTTGTTTACATGTGTATGAGTTTCAGTTGTGTAAGTTTTAAAAATCTGACATGTTGTAATCGTTTGAGTTTTCTTAATATTTCAATCTGTTGTCAAGGAGATTTATTGCTAATTTTGTTAATTTAATTTTTTGTCTTCAGTTATTTGACTGGTTTGATGCAGCTCTCCAAAATTCCCTATCTAATACCAGTCGTTTCATTTCGGTATACCCCTTACATTCTACATCTCTAACAATTTGTTTTACATATTCAAACGTTGCCTACCTGCACAATTATCCCATCTTTTTGTCCCTCCCATACCAAAGCGATTATTCCAAGATGTCTTAAGATCTATAAGTCTGACAGACTTGAAGATCTTAAGGTCTATAAATCTGTCTCTTCTTTTAGCTATATTTTTCCAAATGCTTCTTTCTTCATCGATTTGCCGCAAGATAAAGATTGCATTTGTCACTTTATCCACCCATCTGCTTTTAACATTTCCCTGTAGCACCGCATTTCAAAAGCATCTAATCATTTCTTCTTAGGTACTCCGATCGTCCAAGTTTCACTTCCATACAAAGCTAGACGGTTGGGCGAGCGAAGCGAACAGCTTACCAAGCTACAGCATAGTCCTTCATGCTATGCAGGATAGTTTTCAATTAACTTATAAATATTTTTCGTTTTGTCAAATCAGACACTGTAGTTGGACGGGAACTCCCTTAGTGTTCCGATCGAACTCCGATGAGGAGGGCAAAGTAAGACCGTGTAAGATCTCGGTGGGGGATCCCTTTGGGGTTCCTCGATTGAGGCGTAGCGTCAAGACCGGAGTCCCGGTGGGAGATCTCTACGAGGTCCGATCAATTGAGGCATGGCGACTAATTAAAGACCGAATCCCGGCTGTCTGGGGAGAACGTCAGTTCTCGACTAGGTAGTTTGAGGCGATGGTCCCCCCTGGAGCAGTGTTTGTTTGGTTGTGGGTCCGGGGGGGGGATAAAAACTGATGAACTCAAAAAAAAAGTTGTATACTCTTAAACTTTATTCAATATTTTAGTTTAAATAGTTATTTTGTTCTATTTTTACGTAATTTTTAAAATTTTTTGTTATTCCTTTATTTATAATTTTTTTATTTCTACACATATTTTATTTAACTAATTTAAACTGTACTTTGTTTCATGATTAAATAATATTTTTTTTTGGAGTAGGAAATATATACTCTTCACCTTTTTATTAATCTAGCTAAATGTTAAAAAAGAATTTTTTTTACAATTTTTTACTTCTTAATTTACCAAATAACTTATTCTTTTTTTACCATGTTAAAAAATTCAAATTTTTGTAGATATATTTTGCATTTCTTTATTCAGAATCTTATAAATGTACCGCAGATATTGTAAGCTTTATTTACTCCATCTTTCCTTAATTTACATAACTTGAAGCGCTCATTGCCTCAAGATAATATTGTGCTAAGAGAAAACCAATCTTCAATTTATTCTAAGAATTTCTCGTTCTTATATAGCGTGATAACTAAATAAAATAGGCTTACTTACATATTTTAACTTTCACTTTCTCAAAAATTGAATATAATATATCTTTTTTCTTGATAATTTTTGTAAATTCTTTCGTTAAAATCTCTTAAGGCAGTAACTTTCAACGAAATGTTTAATATTCCACTTTGTTCATGATAAATTATAACTAAGGAAGTATAAAATATATCATGAATTTATTTACAAACTTTATATAATTTTAAACCTACATCCACATAGAACAACATTGCATGTCGACTCAGACAAAATTATTTGATATTAGAATTAAATTTTTTTTCAATTTCATAAAAAAACGTGCTCGAATATAACCGATTGTGTAACAAAATGCATCTCACTTATTTTAATTTAGTATTAATTTCTTTTTATGATTCTTTTTCTTTTTAATTTACCTAAAAAAGAGATTAAGTTCATTTAAACAATATGCATTTTTTTAATGGATCTTAAATCTTACTCGTCAAATGAACCTATTTATTTCCCAAGGTAGAAATTTTATTGAAATGTAATACTTCCATCTATTTTAATATGTCTTCTGAAACGTTTTATTTTTATGTTTGATAATCATACTAATCATCACTCTTACTAATAATTACTCTTACAAATCATATCCTTGTTAACAAGTGGAAGAAATACTTTGACTTGTTTTAACGCAATCTCAAGTAGAAATATTTTTACTTGTGTTTAACATTTGTTTTATAAATTCTAATACAATTTAATTTCTTTATTAATTCCATATTTATTAAAATTTAATATTATAATTTATATTCAAAAAAATTATGGTTATGTATGTTTTATTATTTTTTCTCCCTTCCTGATGAATATTTAAACAAAATTAAACCATTTAGAAAATGATTTTAATCTTTTTTTTTTTAAATAGTGTTGTGATTAGCAAACAGCTTTTACAGAGGTTAGTTTGGTGTTAAATTTTTTTTTTATTTGACAATATCACAGCATTCATTCCGGTCAAAAATATAAAATTCCATTTCCACATAGTTTTAATAAAAAAATATATAAATATCTCGTATTATTTTTAATTGCTTTTTAATACAGTTCTTTTTATAGAATGCGGCATTTCATTGAGAAATAGAAATTCCAATCTTGATTTTAATTTTTTTCCTTTCTATAAAATCAAATTAACGTTTTTTAATGTGCGTTTTATTTTTTATTTTAATAGTAAGCCTATATAGTAGACATTTTAGTAACAACATAATAAATAAATTGTAAGTTGTTCTACTGATCTGACAAGAATTTCTTGCCTTAACATAAGTTTCATAATCAACAAATGGTTTTAGTAGAGCCTATTTAATAATGCGTGTTGCGTAATATATTACTGAATATAACAAACTTCTGTTATATGTTCTTGTTATAATTTACCCGTATTATAATATATATAAACGGTTATAGCTATTAATTGTAAGGGAACTGACTCCGTTCTGCTGTTTTTTACAGTGTTAAGTTGTGCTGTTTAAATGCATACATATGTATAACTTAGTACAAGTTTAAAAGACCTTGACGCAGGTGGGTCAAAGTAAAAGTGCAATGTTGTAGTTGCATATTACTGAATCTATGTTGCATTTATTTTAATACTTTTTACATTCTTTGTAGCGGCATGTTGTAATTTTTATTCCGTATTTTTATTATTACATTGGCCCTGGTAAATATATTATTTAGTTAATAATAGATTATTACTTACATTATTTTTGATTAATTTTCTATTTTAATCATTTACAAATATTTTTTTGACTAATGAAAAAAAAAGGTTATTAGAAAATAGATGTATTGATTTAGGATGATTTTTCTGTTTTTCCTTGTTATTATTAAAGTTGTTGTGTTCATAATTATTTTTATTTAATTCTTTACTGTTTTGATGCTATTCTTTACCTTTTTTTTTTTGCGCTAATCTTTTATCTTCAATTCATTTCTAATATTGTTGTTGTTGTTTTCACCAACCAGTTTTTCAGCTACAGTCAGTTCTGGATGTGTCTGTGTGTGTGTTTAGGCAAATGCTATTGGCTTGGCAGGCCTGACGTAACTGCAATGTAAGTGTAAAAGTACCGGTGAACATGAGTCCTGTACAAACCCAGGTCAGTCACTCCTGAGATGTATTGCTAATTGAAATTCAATCACCAAAGAACACCGGTATCCACAGTGTAGTATTCAAATCCATATGTAGTTTATATAGCCTATAAAGCATATATAGTCTTTACAAGTACTTGAACCTTAGAACTCTCGACTTCGAAACGGTTGATTTTGCGATGACGAGACGATTTTGCGAATCATTAGACTACCCCAACGGGTTAATATTATTCTTCTTAATTATTTATTTTATATATTCATACATTTGTATTTCTTTAGGGTTTTATTATTTACAGCTTGTAAATACACGATTTGTGAGACAAAACAAAATTATTTACCGTTTAAATAAATCGAAGAATAAGTAGAAATCATAACTAGCTGTTCATCCATAACCGGTTGTTCTATATACCATATATATTATATACATTTAGCATCACTTTAAAGTTTAACAAATAGATCTCTATAACAAAATTGAAATAAAGTGAAAAATTAAAAGAGCAAAACGGAATAATCGATTGTAATTGATTGTGGAAGGTGGAGTCAGCGTCTTTTATAATATTACTTTAGAATATTAGCAGTATCGTAAACAATGTTTCCAGGGACAACGGACTGATGACTTGGAATAGGTTTCTAAACTACAACCCAATTTTATTTTAATGGATTTATTTATTATTTTTAAACTTTTTATTATTTTTCTTATCGCACTATTATATAGACAACTCTTTCTTGTTTGTTCCCGATAACTGCAAAAACCACTGAACCAATCATCACAAAAGTTTAGCTGTAGCATTCTTCGGAACCCGGAATGTTTACCACACTTTACAACTAATCAATCCCACTACTTTATAAACATATACAAAACAAATAAGCTAGAACTTCTTTTAATAAATTTAATCAATAGTTGTCTATATCAAGTGTGTCTATATGAGACAGCTGTTACCTAATTTACTAAATTTAATTCAGTATCTTTGACATCAATTTTTATTTTTATAAAAATATATGAACAAAAATTACTTTGAAAATAAAATTAAAGGGAATGATAATCATTTACATATTTATTAAACTTATTATTAATTTCGATGTCGATATCGACTTCTTCAGAAAGTTATTATTTTTTAAAATTTAATGTCATTATCTAATCTGGCGGCGACCCGCGATTAACTCACCCTCAGGCGAGTAAAGTAGCGTTCTGTAGATTTTTGTATTCTGAACTAAGATGTTCCTGAATAAGCCAAATACAATCGTAATAGATAGATTTTCGATTTTTTTATTAATATTTTCATAACGTCTAGATCGGCGAGGTAAAAGATAAGAAGAAGAACTTGTATGGGTACTAAAGTTATGATTTTAGTCAACGTAAATCTACGCCAGAACATTTTAAAAACTTAACTTTTGACCCGTGTACACACGGGTCAAAATCAACAACTTCGAGAAATAAGTTAGGCCTCAAATCAGCATTTAATTATCATTATGAAATCAAAATTATGACAAACTGAATTTGAAAGATATTCAAATAGGTAACATGATTAAAAAATTATGACCACTGCAATCCCAAAAATGGAATGATTAAACTCCTGGATTTTGCTGTTCAAAGTAGTTGTAGATCAACTTCACCATCCGCCTGATTTCATTAAAATTCGATTTTAGGAACATAACTTTTATCTAAAAATTGTTAGATAATTCTAGGCAGTATAATATCCTATTTCAAATGACATAAGTTAGGGCAAAAAAGGTAAAAGGAAGGAAGTTCCTCTCATAAATTATTATTGTGTGGGTAACAGCCCACACATTTAATAAAATAACTGTTTCCAGTTTTTTAATTTCCATAAGCATTTAGCGTGGGTTAAGCCTCATCAGGAGATGCCAGTACGTATAGAAAACACGATGTTCGACGGGAAACAAAACAAAAATTTTCCAAAACCGATATAATATTTAGTATTTAATGATGTATTAAGAAAGGTATGATTTTTTTTCTGCTCCCCTGGGCCGGCTCAACAGTCAAGTATACTCAGCCAAGGGCAGTGTCCTTGCAACTGTAATGAGCTTCCCTTCATCCGGCATGGCAAGTCGGTTTACTGGTTCCGGATCTTTTCCTTATTCTCATCTTGCCTCTGCATTTAACCGCTGAGGTCAGGAACACCGGTCCGGGCTATGCCGTTCCCGGGCCCTGCCCCAGAAGCCGGGTCTCAGTCTTTTATTTTATCTAATGTTTTTCCTCCCACTTCCTGTAATCTACTTCCTTTGCTCGTATAACCTCAGCCTCGAATTTTTCTATTGTCAGCCATTCCTCTTTACCTCTCAACATATACTTGTAGTTTCCGGGGTAATCCCTTTTATGTTATATCTGGTTTTTAGATCCTCCCAACGTGGACATTCAAAAAAGGTGTGGCAGCGAGGTGTGGCAAATCGATTAAAGATTTGAGCGTAATGACGCTCAAACATAAAAAAACAAACGCCGAAATGTTGTGTTAAATAAAGCTTGCTTACCTCAATCAATAATAATAACTTTTGTATTGTGGTATTTATAATAATTCAATAAAAAAAAAATTGATTTAAAATGTAATATTTCTGTAGATTATTGAAAATAAATTACATAGATAGAATTTGAAATAAACATAGTTAAGATGTATGAAGAAAGTCAAATTAGGAGAAAACAATTCCAAAATTAAGTTCCATTGTTCTTACACTTTAGGATCAAGGTTTATAAATTAGGAATGAAAAATAACATAGAAAGTATAAACGACAATAAACGGCATATATTTAACTCCTTAATTTGATAAAGTAGAGTATATATTACGATTTTAATGTTTGTGCAGAATAAAAAAGAAATAAAATGTGGACATCTTAGAATTAGTATTAATTATGATAAAAACAATCCAGTCTACTTTTAGTTAACCAATCTCTGTGTTGGAGCATTATTGTCTTTGCCTTTCATTCTCAGGTTCTGGGTTTGAGTCCCGGTCAGACGTTAAGTTTTTCATACAATACAAAAAATTCGTTTCATTATCATACATCGTTTCATTATCTTAACGTTCCAGTCAAGATAAGTGTTAATATATAAGAATTAATCGTTGGGGTTTCCTTCAAGTCAATTATAAACATTCTACACATTTATTCATAATTCCGAAGAAAAAATTGTAAATATTTAATGGTGAAAAAATGAAACGGCTTGTTTATTTTAGGATAATACTAGTAAAAAATAAATAAAAATCCCTAAAATACATAAAGGGGACATAAATGATAAAAAGGATTTCAGTAACTCAGTAATAATTTACTTTTTACTGATCTCAGCTATTCATTGATTCTTTAAAGTACTTGATTGACTAAATTAAATGATGTTTTCATATTTACATAATTATAACCTTATAATTTTATTTTTAGTTTTAGGTTGAATCGTTAATTTTTTATTAAAAAAAATGTTTGTATTTATACCTAGTTAGAAAAGTTTAACTATTTCAAAGATAAAAAAAAATTATATTGGACTGTAATGGAACTTAAGAAGTAAAGGGAAGTTTATCTACGTTATCTTTTGTACGCCTATCAAAATTCACTTATTCGGTCGTTAAACAAGTGTTATTTCAAAGCATAGTAGTGGGAGATTGCGGCTGCTGTTCTACTGATAAAGACTGAAGGAGGAAAATCTAGAAGGGGCTGATAACGTATCAAGAGTTTGGTGAAGCTCCTGTGGAATTCGTTTGATGCCTTTAACTTAGTACAGTATTTATTAATCAAAATATTTATTGTATTCATCAATGTAGTCTAATATTGAATTTAATCACCAGAAATATATTTTTAATATTAATATATCTCATTTATTTTTTTTTAAATTTAAACTGAAAAAAAAAAATTTAGGAATAGTTTAACGTTTATTTATTTTTCATTTTTATTTAATATCCCTTCAAAGCATCAATAAATATAAAGAGTTTACATTAGAAATAGTTTAAAACATATTTTTAAATAAGCAGATGTCCAAAGTTTTAACGGTATTTAACAGTAAAAAGGTTTTTAACGAAATTAACATTTGTTCATATTTTAAAATACTTCTGAAACAAGGTTTATTTAAATACAAAAAACACGTTTAAATGTTAACGTATAACACAAACACACACACACATAAAAAATTGTTTAGAGAGAGAGAAAGGCTGTGTAGCATATGGTGAAACTGAAGGTAAATTCTTGATGGGGGAACGGTTTACATTCCTAAAATTCCTACAAGTAACATAACGTAGCGGCTTCACTTTCTCCTATTACTTATGACCCATGCCCTCGGCAACTCTTCTTACGGTATAAAGAGTTACATAGACTTAGTTCCCCTTGCACCTGTTTATATATTCTACCTTTCTGTTTGGCTTTATGTATGAAAGAGTTTTGTTACTTTGGCTTAAGATCACGTAAAATTATTCGCATGACAAATAGCTCATTTATTATTTTTTTCACGACTTTTTAATTTGTTTGATTTATTTGCATAATTTTTTTTATTTTATGTATTACACAGTTATCTATAATTATCAGTTATATTTTACGTTTTAGAAATTTGGATAAGCTTTATAATAAGTTGTGGTAGAAATTTCTTAAGTATCATTTGACCATATTTTGATTTAAAGGTCAGTTAAGGTGATACTCAGTCTTGTCTAACGTTTATAATTATAAAAAGTTCATTAACCCTTTTCATTTAAATTACGAAAGGTTCATTTTAAAATTGTACTCTTTAATTATTTATTAAAATATTAAACTTTAATTAGATGTTATAACTTGTTTTAAAGATAAAATTTGAATCTTATTTATCCTTGAATGGGACAATTTATTTACCATTTTTTATAATTTATTATAAATACTAATTTAAGAAAGAAATTTACTGAAATTAAACAAAAAAGATTATAGAATTGGTAAATGTAGCAGAATTAAGTAATAATTTTGTGCAAAAAAATGATATTAAAAAATATAATTTTATTAATAAAATATACTCCCTCTATGAATTATGAGTCCTTGTTGAAGGTGAGGGAGCTTGAGTGCTTAATGATACAGAGTAGCTGGACCAAAGATGCAACCATATCGGAGAGGTATCTGTTAAGAGCCACATTAAGGAATGATTTCTGAAAGAGAGCAGCAGCTCTTTCAGTAATTATAAAGGGCGTAGATCAGGAGGACCTAAACGGCCATATCAACATCACTCACTCTTCTAAGTACTGCGCAGCTGAAAGTAATGAAAAACTACAGTTGTTTTTTTCCCGAGGAAATGTAGCTCCCTGCATTTTCATGTAACAAAGATGGAGACGCCTTTCTTGGTAAAATATTCTGGAGATAAACTAGCTCCCGTTCGGATCTACGGCTGGGGACTATTAGGAAGAGATTACCAGAAAATTACAAAAATAACGTTCTACGAGTCGGAGCGTGGAATGTTAGAAGTCTAAAGTATGTTGGTAGGTTAGAAAATTTAAATAGGGAAATGGATAAGTTAAATGTAGATCTAGTAGGAATTAGCAAGGTTCAGTGGGAAAACGACTTTTGATCTGGTGATTTTAGAATAATTAGCTCACCGTCAAATAGCGGGCAGGCAGTAGTAGGTTTCGTAATGAACAAGAAGATAAGGAAGAAAGTAGAGCATTTCAAAACGCATAGCGATAGAATCATTGTAAAAAGGATAAAATCAAAACCTAAGCCTACAACGATTGTTAACGTCTATATTCCTACACGTGCTCATAATGAAGATGGGGTAGAGTGTCTATACGAAGAAATTGACGAAGCAATTAAACACATAAAAGGGGATGAAAATTTAATAAGAGTTGGAGATTGGAAAGCAAGCATCGGAAAATGCATGGAAGGAAATATTGTGGGTGAATACGGGCTGGGCAAAATAAATAAAAGAGGGGACCGACTAATTGAGTTTTACACGAAGTATAATTTAGTACCTGCCAACATTGAGTTTAAAAATCATAATAGAAGAATGTATACATGAAAAAAGCCAGGTGATACTGCAAAGTATCAGATAGATTATACCATGGTTAAGCAAAGCTTTAGAAATCAACTCGTCGACTGTAAAGCATATCCAGGGCATAAATTGCTAGCGACCATAATTTAATAATAATAAAATGTAGATTGAGGTTTTAAAACCTGAAGAAAAGGTGTCAGATGAATCGGTGGAATTTAGAAAAGCTTGAGGAAGATAAGGTAAAAAATATTTTTGAGGAGGACATCGCAAGAGGTCTGAGTAAAAAAGATAAGGTAGAAAATGTAGAAGAAGAATGGGAGAATGTTAAAAAGTAAACTTAGGCGGAACATAAAGAACTTGTAGAAAAACTTGGTTATCGGAGGACATATTGCAGCTGATGGATGAACGTGGAATGTTTACGGATGCTAATGAAAAGAAGGTAAAAGACAATAACTATCTATCTAAGACAATTCCACAATTGCTAAAACAATAGTTTTTATTAACATCAAATAGTTATACAATTATTAACTTAACAGTCTTATCTGAAATATTAGGTTAGAGTAATTACCCTTGATTACTCTTTAAATAAATTGTTCACCAAATAATCTAATAATAAAAACTGATTATTTTACACCGTAAGGTCAAAATAAATATTTTTAACTAGTATACAGGAGTTCACTAAACGGAATAGTTTTATTATTATTTACTTTTATTTATACGATACACCAAAAATCTGAAATACATACCAGAAATCATGTGCGTATTACGCACGTGAAACAAAATTTTCAACAATCACTTTAAATTTAATAAAATTCAAAAATGTATTTTATTTTTCTCTCGATTAATTAAATAAAATGAATTTTTTTAAAAATAAAGATATAATTTTCATAAAAATTTGCTAGGAAAATCCAAAAAACAATCTGATTCTAAATTATAATTTTCAGTTAATATTAAATAATCAGATGTTTCGCCAAATTTATTATTTTTATTTTATTTTACTTCTAATTTTATTTCACTAATACTTTTTTTATTTTTTTTTTATTGTCGAATATTATTTATTGTATTTTTTATTACAATCACGGGTTAATTATTAAATCAATATATTTAAATTAAAAAAAAGAAAAGTTAAAAAAATGAATAAAAAATAGTTAAAAAAAGCAAAAGGAGATGAAGTCTGATTCGAACTGATGTGCCTTCCCTTTAAGGTAAAAATATTTCATTAATTAAAATTTTAATTTTACTTTCGAAGTTATGCGAGGTACATACGCACATATGTACGTACAAACGTCACGCCGAATCTAGTCAAAATGGATTCAGGGATGGTCAAAATGGATATTTCTGTTGAAATGTGAAAACCGAACTGTTTCGCGATCGCAGTACTTCCTTTACTTCGTATAAAAAAGTAAAAAAAAAAATAAATAAATAAAAAAAAGGAAAAAAAAGGAAGTGAAATCTGAAACCGAAATTTTTCGTGATCACAATACTTCCTTTATTTCGTACAAGGAAGTAAAAATTGTCTCCCCACCGGGCGGTCTAGTGGTGCACTCGTTATCGTAAATCAGCTGATTTCGAAATCAAGAGTTCTAAGGTTCAAATGTTTGTAAAGACAGTTACGTTTATACGGATTTGAATACTAAATCGTGGTTACAGGTGTTCTTTTAGATGGTTGGATTTCAAAATCCACAGTCTCAGGAATGGTCGGCCTGAGTTTTTTCAAGACTACACATTTACCGGTACAGTTAAATTACACCGATAAGTCGCTAATAACTTTAATTGTTGATGCGTTTATAAATAAAAGTATTAAAAAGAATTATAGTCAAATTTCATTTGTGTGTGTATGTGTGTTTAAACAATTAGCTTCCTTCATATACTCAGCGAAAAGCCCTAACTTGATAAAAAGTTATAAATTTTAATATTATTAATCTCTCTTTCTCTACTTGACCTATTAAAATTCTTAAATTCTGTAATTATCATATTCATGACGTAATATTTGGCTGTTAACATTTGTAACATTTTTTTATAATATCTAAGCTTGTTTTTATTATTATTATTATTAATATGGTTCATTATTTATTAATATTAGTAGCTTTAGCTGTATTTGCATTTAGTAATCATTATATTGGGTTATTAATTATATTTTTATTATTAATTTTATATGTATAAATATATATATATTTCTTTTTTTTTTGAAGCTGACATTTACAAAAATTGGTGTTAGCAATTATTATTTGTATATTACTATATTTAGGTTAGTATTTTAATTACTTTAATGACCTTAATGATTAACTTGAATCGTGTTTTTTTTTCTTTTTGTAAAATTACTAAACACTGGATTTGTATAAAAATTGATTACTTCAGTTCTTTAATAATGTATTGTTGATGCGTGTAAAATTATGTTATTAATTTTAATGAATAATATTATTTAATCATTGTTCAAATCTTTTTCTCTCTCTCTCTCTCTCTTTCTCTCTGTGAGAGTGTGTGTTTGTTACTATAATGTAAAATCAACGGAATACAATTAGAATTAGTCATCTTTTTTTGTAGTATAATATTATTTTAAACGGGCGGTATATTGTCCTATAATTTCATGTACCGTTATATAATTATTAATCTCGTATTACATGAGAACAAGGCATGACGATCTTTTATTGCATTATTCTAAAAATAGTAATAATAGATTTGTTGAAATTTAATGAAATTTTGATTTAAAGAAAATGCAAAATCGCATTAAAAATATAAATTATTAAAATATATTTTATCATATGAATTAAAACTAATTTCTCTTGCATTATTTGCTTATATCACGTAGATTCACTGTGACATCGCAATAGATTTTTTTTTGTCTATCTGTTAGCATTTACAATTGTTACCTCATAGGGGACTATAAGTAAATTTGGGTCATGATTATTACGTGAAGAGAGGTTCCCCACAAACCTTTCATTAAGGCATACAATGGTTCTATACCTCATATATAAGAAAAACACTTGTGCAGGTGGTCCAGTAAAGTTTACTATTTAACATAGCACTAGAAATAGTAATACTTCCTGCACTATCAAAGTGTTATTTATAGAATGATAGATAAAAGATAATAAAACGATACCAAATTTTTAATTATAAAAATTAAAAATCATTAAAAGTGTGGAAATCTAATTTATCTATTCGTAACTAGATCGGTTTATAATTATTAATGACAGGAAGAAATAGCGATATTTTAGATAATTACTTTGAAATCTGAATAATTAGTATCTAACTCTACGTATAATCAATTAGTTCTATTGCCAGTTAAATATGTCCATAAGGTCATTGTAATATATCTAAGGACTAGTTACAATTCCATAGAAAACAATATAATTCCTGTAATAAATCCAAAATACAAAACTCATCGTAAATATGAAGGTTAAAATCATTTTTTAGAATAATACATTAATAGTAATACTTTTTTTTAAGTAAGAAAAAACTAATAGATCGTTTCTGTTTTAGAATGGGAATTAGGGAGTCAAATTTACATAGCATTTGTAGATCTTGAGAAAATAATTTATAATGTAAGAAAGTTTAGAATTTTAATGAAAGTTGGATCGAAAAAGAATCTTTATTTACAATCTGTACAAGAAGCAGGTAGCAGTGATAAAAATAAAAGAGATAAGATGTAAAATGAAGAAAGAAAAGCTCTTATTAAAAAAAAAAATTATGCAAGGTCAGTTTGTTTATAGAATCAGCTGTTGTACAAGAATTGAATGAAAAATTTGAGAATAAAATAACAGTCTTAAGATAAATGATAAAAATTTTGAGGTTTTGGAGACTGAAAAAAATTTAAATGTAGGAACGATAATATCTGATGAGAAATTTAATCTTAAACTATATGAGTAAATCAAAGGTAATAGATTTGGACAAAAAGATTTTATCTTAATCTATTGTAAAAGAAGTATTATCTATTAGATATTAGGATAAAGGATCATATTGTAAAAATTAAATAATATGCTGTTTAGATAGCCAAATTAAGAAGGATTGTATCAAACAAAGGATGCAGTTATAAAAAAAAGAATGTAAAAAAAACTCTGTAAGTGATTTTAAATTATAAGAGATATATCTGTGTAAAGTATAACATATTATGGCAACGAAAACTGGAAATTAAAAGAAATAGAAAGACAAAGAAAAGGTGACGTTGAAATGTAATGTTAAAAAAATGTTAAAAAGGATATTGCAAAAAATGGTTTGATAAAGTAAAGAAATGAAGAAATGTTAAAACGAATATAGGAAGAAGAAGGAGAAGGAAATTTGAAAGAAATAAATTAATTTGGTAGGACTTGTATTAAGATATGTAAGTTTAGTTAGTTTGATAATAGAGGATTGTGAAAGACTTAGATAAATACGAGTTAATAGAAGAAGAAAGACGTATGGAGTCTTCTTTAATGGAATACGTATAAAACAGATATCTAAATCTGTAAAATATAAAACAAAAACTTATTTGAGAACAGAAGGGAATAGAGAATAGGTTTTATCTAACTATGTAGAGGCTGTTGACTTTTTTTTTATAAGTAAAAAAATAAAAAAAACGAAATAAAATAGAATTAGTAGCAGATTGAAATAGATAATTTTATGATATTTTTACTTACTAATATATAATTCCTTTGTTAACTAAAATTTTCTAGTAGCAACATGCATGATTCTGCATGTTTCTACTACAGAAACATGCAGTAACCGTGTTTCATTTATATTTCAGTACGTTTGATGGTAATGGAATGTACATACGGTGATTAACAGGATGTAAATTTCATTAACATTACCCACGGCTGTCTGTTTAAATACCACCAGTTTAGTACATTATAAACTTAACTTGTTTACTTAGGAATCGTAGTGAACAGCCAGAGTTAAATAAATCCATTCAAATATCGGAAAACTTGCTCAATTTGTTATTTTCAAGTTTTATTTAACCAAGTTCATTGATGAAATTAAATATTCTTTTTATATATAATTCAAATATTCACGTTTAAGCTTTGTGTATTATTTGTTGCGGGATAAAAAAAAGATAATTATAAATATAGAGATCGATTTATCAACCGATGAGAACGTCAGATACTGACTGAATAATTTGAAGCCGTTTTTTTAATTAAATTTATTAAAATTTGGTTAGATTATAATAAAATAAACGCTAACAAAATCCCCGTGCATATACTCGTCTAAAGCAAGAAGTGAGAATTCTGTCTCTTGATAAAAATAGCAAAATAAATATATAAAGACAAATTAAGACGTTTTTATGAAAAGTGAGCTTAGGCTGAGTGAAATAGGGGGTGGTATAAATTTTTATTTTATTGTCATACACAGAAGAATAGGAGTACATCCTTCTATTTCATATTAATATCTAAATGATAAAGATTGGAAAACAAGCTTATTCAAAAAACTTTAAAAAAATTAATTTATTCCAAATTGACAGTTTTAAAAAATGTAATTAATAAATAAAATAGTTGGGGAACTTACTTTTCCAACTATTTAAATCTTGTTTTATAATAACGATACAGAAACTTTATTGTTGAACCCGATCAATCCTGGTTTGAATTTTTGAATTTAAAAATCCTAACGTAAAAGTTTTCAACCGTAAATAAATTAATCCTCTTACTCAAATTTGGTTTGTGGGCAGAAATGTCTTTTTGATTGTTTGAAGGTTCATGATGTACCCATCCTATCATAGAGGCAGGTCGTGGAGGGCGATCTGATAGGAGATTTAAGTGGCTTAAAAGTTTTTAACTGAATTTATACTTTCTACTGGACTGACTAGATTTTTTTTAGACTAGACTGTTGTTTTAAATTTTATTTGTTATTCTTCTTTAAAATTTTGGCTAATAAAAAATACCTGTTTATTAGTATTTCCTCAAATACTGTTTAGTGTCAATTAATGATTTTATTACTATTATTTCTTTATTTTATTTTCACGATTTTTTTATAATTTTTCTTTACTGTCTACTGATAATATTGTTTTAATCATTAAAATGGCCACTGAAATTTAGATTTTAATTTAATATCTGTAATCAGTTTTTGAGCATAATCTTATTATCCATTTTATTTCTGAGACGGTTTAGAATAGCTTTGGATTAGCTTTAGATTAACTTTCGGTTTAGAATAGATTTGTATATAAATTTTTGTTTTGCGCACAATTTTTACAATATTATTTTTATTAATCTATTTTGTACGTAATTTTTACAATATTATGTTTTCTGATGTATTGTTCACAGTAGATATTAAAATTTTATTTCAATAGATTTAATCCAAGAGCAGTTCAAATAAATATTATATACAACTGTCTGTATGTAAAAGGAATTTCATATACTCGTAATAGAGCGCATAAATCCATTTATATACAGTATAACTTAATTACTTGAATAATATAGATTTATTGTAAATAAATGACTTCGATTACAAAAGTTTAACAAAAAAGAAATGTCTGCTGCTTTTAAAGTAAATGTCATATCGAGAAAATGACATTAATAGGGAATTGAAATCATCAGAAACAGCATTGAAAGAAAAAACGCAATTCCTTTTAATTATTTTAAACTTTCTCTCCTCATTAGGAAATAATCCTATATTCTACTAAAAGTAGTATATGTTGTTTGTATTTTTCTTTTAACTTTGTTAATATATTAGTAACATTAAACTTCTAATTGATTTTTTTTTTGCACATAGACTGGTGTTCATTTCATAAAAAAAGGTTCTTGTAGGTTAGCGTCTTACCTAACACGATATTAACGTAGCCTAACGCTGGCTTCGCTCGATAACCTCATTTTTATTACTAATATTATCTTAGATAATTATTATTTCATTAGAAATAAACGTTTCAATTTTATTTTACGTTTTCCATTTTATTGCTATTACGTGATTTTTTAATTATAACTTGGAAACTTGTATTTTCTTGCTTTCGGTGTTATTTGGTTTTGCTTCATGTTAGTCTGCCGGCATTTAAACTTTACTTCATCGTTTAAGAAGTCGAGCACAGAGACTTCGACGGAGTGGCAGATTGGGGCATGATAAGGCTTTTCGACAATACAGGAAGTACAGAAAGACTATTTGTTTCCAAATTAAGAGTGCAAAGAAGGAGAACTGGATGCTATTATGCGAGGAATTGAATTTTGATCCATGGAAGGAGGTTTACCAAACGTTATGAAACTATTTGGTAGGCATCTGCCGGTGCTTACCGAGGCGCCGCCGAGAGGAGAGCTTGCGAGACTTTTCCCTGCACCGAGCAAGATATGGAATGCCCAACTGATTATAAGAGGAGGTGGTTCACCCTGAGGGAGATTGTCTTAGCTAATACTAGACTCAATAACAGAAAGAGTCTGGAGCCCGACGGGATCCCGGTCGTCGTCATTAAGAGACAAATGGAACAAATACCGGGAGATATTCTGGATATTTTAACCGTGAGATGGAACGAGGATCCTTTCATTTATGTTGTAGAGAGGGCTGATTAGTTTTTCTCCTCAAGGAAAAAAAGGATGACGGGAGGGAAAGCTTTAGGCCCTAATTTTGATGTAATAATATCTCAAAGGTAGTAGAGAGGGTACTTGCCACCCGTATACTAGAACTTAAGCGGGGTGAAGGCAAACACAATAATCAGTGTGGCTTTATCAAAGACAAGTCCACCATTCAAGTAATATCCAGGGTGATTGATTGGGCGGCTGATACAAGGAAAGGCTCCGAGTCCTCCAAGAGGGGGACCTGAAGCATTCCGACTCTAATTTTACTTACTTACTGACTTCCGGAATGCTTTTGGATCGGTCTCATGGACCGCTAAAATGGAGGAGTCCGAAGTTACTTGTCTGATTGGCCGAGTCTAACAATAATTTGTATTATTTCAATCTTCAAAATTCTTTGCAATTATTCAATTAATTGGAGAGCATAATGGAATCTTTGAAGACCGAAGGCGTTAGTGACTATCTGCTGCGTCAGATTGGACAGTACATAAAAGACAGATGGTTGCATGTGGAGTCATTGGAGGGGGAATTCCGTTACCAGCAGTTTGGAAGGGTTCCACAGAGTTCAGTGTTGGGATTCCTGAAGATTGGACTACAACCTGAAGGTCTTGTGGATTTTAAGTTACATTCAAAAAAAAGCTGGAAACTTGTCGAAGGCTTCGCGAGAGAGGTATTAAGAGCCAAGGACGAAGAAGAAAGTAGAAGACGCTTCTAAAGAGCGGAAAGATCACATGCAAAAGCCCTGTGTACAGGTGATGCGGAGCTGTCGCTTGTCCGCGCTTGTGTGGATTTGCGTCGGCGATGATGCACGACAACTGTGGATCCACGGACCTCGAAGGCAACTTCCGGGGCTGCGTAATGCTTAATTGCGGTTCTAGCTCCGGGAGGGGATCTGGTGAGGTGGTTAGGTTAAGTCGGTAGAGCGTAGGTACACATACGCACTTTAATACCATGTAGCGGAACCTGTTGCGAGTCCAATACTTTGTCCGTAACTAGGATTCCCCCAACTCATCAAAAAAAAGCTAACCCGACTCTTAGCCCACCGGGCTATTCTAGTAGTAATTCGTCATCGTAAATCAGCTGATTTAAAAGTCGGGAGTGCTAAGGTTGAAATCCTAGTAAAGGCAACCTAGTAAAGCCAATCCTAGCAAAGGTGTTCTTTGGTGGTTGGATTTCAATTAACCACACATCTGAGGAATGGTAGACTTGAGACGGTACAAGATCACGTTCATATACATATCATCCTCATTCATCCTCTGAAGTAATAATACCTTACGGTGGTTTCAGAGGCTAAACAGAAAAAGAAAAAAGGCTAACCCAACCGATCCAAGTACTTCCCTTTTATACTGATTTGAATACTAGATTGTACATACCCGTGTTCTTTGGTGGTTAGGTTTCAATTAACCACAAATCTTAGCAACGATAAACCTGAAACTGTACAAGACTACACTTCATTTACATTCATACATTTCATCCTCATTCATCTTCTGAAGTAATACCTTACCGTGGTTCCGGAGGCTAAAGGGGAAAAGAAAGACTGTTTGTATCGTATTAGGTGGATCGTTATCGGACAAGTACCAAAAAGAATTTGTGAATACTAATTTAAATTTTATCTTAAATTTTTAATGAAACGAAATATTCGTTTGGCTAAAATCTATTTTTAAAAATATAAAGATTTAAATTTTATTTTATATACGAATAAATATATCCTACCTCTGTCTGTCCGACACTCGCCTTTTCTCTCTCTACGTTGAGTGTGTGTAATTTAATTTGCATAAAAAGCCAGATTATTTTTTTTATTTAATTAATAAAACCTTTATATTTAATTAAAATTCGCACCAAACAATTTTTATTTCGATTTTAATGCGAAAAAACTACCTACTGTGTTTTTTATAAAGTTTTTATTCGGCTGTTAAAAAAAAAGAATATACGCGTAAATCAAATATTTCATTTAATTAAGAATTAGTATATTATATTTGTATTTATTTATTTTTTTAAGGTCTAAATATAACCAGATAAGTTATTATTACCTAAAAACCTCAAGAAAGAAAATACACGTATAAAAGCCTTTATATTTCACTATTAAAAAAATTAAATAATGTAATACTACATTTTTAAAAGAAATGAGAATATATAAAGGACACAAAAGAAGTTTTATAGTTACTATACTGCACAATCTATGAAAAGAAAAAGGGTTACAAATGGACCCCTGCGCCCACAAAAAAAAAATGGAAATATTAAATTTTAAACTGTAATTAGTCGATGAGTGAAAATAGATTCCATCATAAAAGATCAATCCTTGAAAAATACCTAACAGTTCAGTTTTTCAAAAGTTGGATTATGAACGGTTATTTAGCAGGTATACAGGGAAAATCACCAGATGATATGGAGATTCTGTGTTCAACCGCATGTACCACAAATGCAGACGACAAACGATAATGTGATAATAAATCCTCTTCATGGTTATCTTTTCGTACTCATGGTATCAAATTGGAATTTACTAATTATTATTTCTTAAGTCGTTTCAGTTAATTTTAACGACAAATCAAATACTACACTTTCTATATGTTTAGTTGCCTGTTTTACATTATCCAGTAGAGTTTTTATCCTCTGCGCATCCAAATAATTTATTACCAAACTGACTAAACCATGATGTCATAATAGTTAACTAATTAATCTAAACTATCTTTTTAAAAGATTCTGCCATAAGTATACTCTTTTTTTTTGTCATTACATTTCTTCACTTTTTTTTTATCGACCCACCTATTTAACAACATGCTTTTTTATTTCACATTTGTAAAGCCTTTCTTCTTTTTCTTTATGGTTTCTTACTGTCTACGTCGTTACATAAAGAGGTAAATACGACTAAGACACTTTTAATAATATATTTATATTTTTTTCTTGTGCTTGATGATTTCCCCACATAAGTTGCGAGTGGGAATTCGGAAATAGAATTTTGTAGTGTAAAAAAAATGACAAGCCTTAATGGGATTCGAATACGGATGAAAGACCGAGACGCTTTATTATTAAATCCCATATTCGATTGTAGAGGAATTTTTTGCACGAAAGATTTTTTTTATGAAGCTACTTTTGAACATTATTGTCATTCTTCCTCTCTTTGTAATTTTTCTGTTTAACAAAATTTTTACAATTTCTGGTGTGATTTATCATTCCCTTATATCAATGTTTATAATGACAATCCTATTTCCTATGAATTTTCAACCATTTATTTTACCAAATTACTTTAAATCGACTTTTCCCATAAGAAAATTAATTATGATAAATAGCGTAACAAAATCCATAAACAAATTTCTACTTGAGTACCGTTTACTTTTCTTAGCTTTATTCTTTTGAAAACGTCTTAGCAGAAAATATAATAATTGTTATCTTAATAATAACAATTTTTTTACGCAAACGTAAAATTAAAATACTTAGTAAGTTTTCTTTAGCGACTAGTATTATTTTTTGAATTTTTACGTATTTAATAACCCAGATTTAATTAATATTTTTATTACGGTTGCTCACAATATAGACAGTCTTGCTGAAATTGTAACATACGTAATAAATTTATGTCAACTAAAGCTTGGCGAGCACTAATTAAATTGCATTATGACGTAGTCTAGTTTCGATATAATATTTAAAAAACAATAAAATTACTACTGTAAATACTACTATAAAAAAATATTAATATTATATAAATATTTTTTTTACAAAAAAAAAATATATATTTACATAGTATTTAAACAACCGTAAAAAATAATAGTAATTATATCATTTTACGTAATATAATTTTTTAATAGTTGTAATTATCATAACTGAATCACTATATGTCATTATTATTTGTTGTGTAACACATTAAGGTAGATAATTTTTATCATTATTTTACGAGTAATATTATACGGCTTCAACTAATTTTGGATGTAAGTTTTGTATAATGAGATTGATGTGTAATGATTTGATTACATAACTGTGTAGAAATGTATTTTATATGCGAATATGAGCCACATCGGTGAGTGAGTTGAAACTTGATGCTTATCTGTAGATTCTATTAGTTAAGTATGTATTCATAGCGGGAAACTTGATGCTTATCTGTAGAGTGTATTTGTTAATCTAAGTATGTATTCGTAATGCGTTGTACTATAAAAATCCGTGGATTTCCAATTCTGAAGTAGTAAGAGCAACGAAAAATCGGTCCACTTGCACAGAACTGCGCAAGAGATTTTTGTTTTTTATTTAAATTATTTTAATTTAAAACTGTGGAAAAACTGTTTTTTTTTTATTTTTTAAACTTACATGTGTAGTACGAGTATATAAACCTGTTCAAAGAAGCGTTTATCCGGAAGAATACACAGCACTACTTCTGTGTATGTTTTGATAGGACGATATATGTTTATAAAGATCTGTATAATCGCGTTTAATATATGAATATTAATTGCGTTTAATATATTAATGTTTAATTTATGAATAAAACTATATAAAAAACCGTTTTTTGTACGTCATATGTAAACGATTTTTGCAATAAATAAAATGTTTTATTTGTCATATAAAATCTACTTAAAATTTATTTATTTATAGTTTTTTTTTTGAGTTCATCATTTTTTATCCCCCTTCCCTGGAGCAGGACCCGCAAATAAGCATTTATACAACTCCAAGGAGTGCCATCGCCTCAAACTACCTTTTTGTATTTCCCGTTTAGCCTCCGGGAATTACCGTTCATGTATTACTTCAAAGGAAGGATAAACGAGTATGAATATAAATGAAGTGTGATCTTGTACAGTCTCAGTTCGACCATTCCTGAGATGTGTGGTTAATTGAAACCCAACCACCAAAGAACACCGGTATCCACGATCTAGTATTCAAATCCGTAAAAAGGTAACTGCCTTTACTAGGACTTGAACGCTGGAACTTTCGACTTCAAAATCAGCTGATTTGGGAAGACGCGTTAACCACTACACCAAACCGGTGGGTAAGCTTCAAGCTACCTAGTCGATAATTAATGTTCTGCCCAGATCCGGGACTTGGTCTTTTAATTGCACTCTATGCCTCTAATGAGAGGACCCCAAAGAATCCCTCACCGAAACTGCGATCTTACTTTACCCCCAATTCTGAAGACACAAGGGACAGTATTTGAGGACAGTATTTGAAGACACTATTTATTTATAGTTAACGTGATGATTAATAAAATGTAATTTTTTATTATTAATTTATTATAATAGTAATAATAATAATAAATATAATGACTACACTTGTTGAAATGTTTTATCAATTATCAATAACATTCTAATTTTAATAATAATAATATAAATAATGTTACATATTTCTTATAAATATTACATTTAAATGATTTTATTGTAAATATATTTTACATGTATAATCTTATTATTAAATTATAATGTTTATTTTAATATTGATTATTTTAATTTTTGTTTGTTTCAGAAGATGAACTGTAGTGCGGGTTCTTGATGATATATAAAGTTATAAAGACAACCGTTATTCGCGAGTGAGTGTGTATAAATATAAAAAAAATAAATAAATACTTTTAGTGCTTCAGTTTAATTTTTCGTTTTTTATTTTTTATTTTATTTTTGTAAATATTATTATTATTATTAATTTTATAATTAATATCGAGAAAAATTACTAAAAACAAGAAAAATGGAGACGGAGGAGATAACAAAACTTGTGGACGGAATTTATAAGGTAATTAATTTATTAATATTTTTGGTGTATGTTTTATTATTATTAATATTATTATTTTGAATTTTTACAGAAATTTTTTTTTCATTACCTCAAAGAGTTAACGGTTTATTATATAACTTATGAACAAGCTGCGATGGAAAATAGGTTTATACAACTGTACCACTAAAACTTGCCGAACGCACTCAATTTATAGCTGTTTACCCACTCTCACGTTGTACGAGTACATATATATAACCTATAGAGAATATACGTATAGCTTATATCTCTTCCCCCAACATTTACCAGTGAATTTACGATATATCGGCACGAAATATTTTTGTTTTGTTTTTTTTATGAGATTTACTATCAATACTGTCATGTTTTATATCGAAAAAGTTGTATTAAATTGCGTTTGTGTGTGGACTGTGCAATAAAGTTATGTATAACCATTGTCGGTGGTCTACCGTACGTCAGTTCTAAAAAAAAACTGTTATCGTTATTTATATTTTATGCGTACTGTTGTTTTTTTTTATTTAAATAACATGTATAATTATTTTTTTTTATTCTTTTATTAATGTTATAAATTGATTAAATTGATTTAACTGCGACACTTTTTAAGTGTCGCAGTTAAATATTCAACTTCAAGTACTTTTACATGAATAAATATTTACACCGTTTTATTTTGAAATTTGACTTTAAACTCATTCTGTTTTAGTAAACAGGGATAAAATAAATACTTTATCCCGATGAATAATAAAAGTGCGGGATCAAAAATATTTTCAAAGGTATAGATAAAAATTGAATTCCTAATCAACTTTTTATTTACAATATTTGTGGATTACTTTCCCATCTAGCGCTATAGATCGGTTGGCCTTTCTCCAGCGTCGTGCGGCGATTCGGATTGCGGCTGCATACCGCACTGTCTCGGGAGACGCGGTTGGGGTAGTCGCAGGCATTCCCCCGGTTAAAATCAGAGCCATGGAGCTGACCCGTATGCAGGGCGGGACAATGAAGAATGTCGTACGGCAACTGATGGAACAGGTGTGTCCATAAATGTAACATTTATGCACATAGCATCATAAAAAGTAATCCAATTTGTATTATAATCCAATTTTTTCCATATGCAATTTTCACCGGATCTTGCGATTTTGGCACTTAAGAAACCCAAAAAACTAGATGGAAATTTTCCGGATGTTCGTATATATGTGTGTGTGTTCGGTTTCGGCCTATAAATCACCTTATATCCCAAGAACTACTGAACCGATTTTGACCAAGGTCATATTACTTCAATATATAGGGCATTGATGTCATTAAATTTTCAACTTAAAAAATGATGGAGGTGAGGCTGTAGAGCAAGGACATCCTCAGTATCTCGAGATTTTGCCTGATTAAGATCATATTTTACTTACGTATATTTGTTAACAAATAAAAAAAGAATAATATCTACAAAAAAAAAAATTGCGAAATCGCATAACCACCCAAAAAGTGCACTTGCAGTTAGCTGCTATGTTGTGATGATACAGGTGAGCAGTAGAATTAAGTAATGAATAATATTTAGAGTAAAAATGTAACTTGGTCTGGCTGGATCAAAGCTTAACGTATCAGGTACCAAGTCAATCGGGCGACTTGGTACCTGATGCGTTAAGATTCATGGCTACACCAGCTACCGATCGTATAAGTAAAACTGGTTGTATGTAAGTTGGGAAAATACATCAGTTAGTGCCGACCGTCGCTGCTAGTACAGCCACACCCGCGCTAATTAAATAGGTATGCGTGGGTGCGCTTTAGCTAGAATCATTGAATTAAATAAACAAAAAAATATTATATTTAAATAAAATGTTAAATATTTTAAATTGTGTGCGGCTTTAGCCGCATGACGGGAACGTCCTACAACTGTGTTGTCAGCTTTTTTTTTAACACAAATACAATTTCTTATCTTTTTTATGTTCATATTTGAATTTTTAAAGTTTCTTTCGTTATAAATTATATATTTGGATGCAAAAAGTCTTATTTAAAACATATATAATATGTAACATTTTTCAAAGCTCTCATAACAAATACTATTTATTCTTTTATTATTTTTAACATTCCAATTATAATAGAACTTTATGTATCTCAAGAAATATGGAAAAAAAATTTCCGTATAATACTTGACTTCTGGGAAATAAAACAGAAAAATATTGTTATAATATTGTTTATTTTCATTATTATATATCTGTTATATATATATATATACATACAAAATTTATTTTTTTAAATAAAAAACAAATTAAATAATGCAGTTATTTGATTCATTGATAGTGCTCTGCCATTAGGGCAGGTCCTGTCACGGCTGCTGCTCTCCAATTTGTTCTATTCTTTTATTCTTTGTTAACCCCTTTGTTTTCGCATATTTTCCCTTTTACATAATTCTATCCTTCATTTGAAATTTCTTCCTTCCTCTTTCTTTCTTTCCATTCACCAAGCGTTCTATTGCATCCACTAACAAACACCTTCTTCTCATACAATGTCCTAGCCACTTCCTTTTCCTATATTCGATCGCATTTACCATTTTCCTATTATCTCCGATTCCCCTTATTACTTCTTCAATTATTATATTTATCATTCTACGCTACATCCACACCTCGAAAACCTAAATTCGTTTTCTGTCTGCCTTTCTCATCGTCCAAGTTTCAGCTCCATAGAGCATTACACTCCAAGTAAAACATTTCATTAATCTCTTCCTTAACTGTAAGTTTAACTTTCCAACAGCAGTCTTCCGTTCTTATTAAATGACTGCTTACTTCTTGATATTCTTGTTTTAATTTCTACTGTGCAAGTCAGGTTAACAGTTATGATGGTCCCTACGTACTGATATTTCTTCACCGTCTCTAAACCTTTCATTTCCTGTTTTAATGTGAATCCTCTTCTCCTTTTTCACCTAATACCGTACATTTTGTCTTCTTTTTGTTTATCCTGTACCCTGACTTTTGCTAGCTAATAATAATCGGTATAATAATTTAATCGATAATATCAATTAAAATATTATCTAAATTATAGATTATAAAATTTAATAAAAATTTATCTATGATGTTTATTTATTACGTTAATAAAATTAATCTGTGTTCTATGACCTTTATTTAATTTAATCCTTAACATAGATTCGTATTTTTTTCAAGTAGTTTCATTCTCTTTAATAATCATGAAAATGATATTATTTAGGCAGGAAAACAAAACACTGATAACTGTTTATATAGGACAAAGACAAAGTAAAAACTAGAAGTCAATAATTTATTTATTACTATATACTCATAGTAAAAAGATGTCAGTGGAATTAGTAGAGATAAGTATTACAACAAAATGAAAACCAACAAATGAAAAAAATAAAGAAAATTTCACAAAAAATGCATTACAAAACTAAATAAATAAACAATTTTTTTCTGCATAATATAATAAAAGAATATTTTTACCTGTGCTTATATATATATATATATATATATATATATATATATATATTAACCCACTCTCACAGCTGTACACATAACCATATAATTTTTCATAAAACACATATAGATATAGGTGTTCCATAAGTTTCCAAATTTTTTTTATGAAAACCGTTTTTATTTAATTAATATGCTCTATATAAGTGCCATTATTTTGAAAACACATTTCGTGTTTATGTTTTAATTTGTGCTTGTAATGGCGTTGCTGATACGTTCTTTGAGATGATTTATATTTTGTATCTTGTTTACTTTTCCCGTGTATAGAAACTTATGTAGCTCTTATCAGTAGCTCTTTCGTTTGCAAAGCATTCCTACTTCGCACTTCCACTGATACTGAATGTGTGACGCAACTGGCTGCACTTGCTTCCGGTTACTTGTCTAAAAAACATAAAATAAAAAAATAAAAACGAGGTACGGTCATTTCCTATTGGTGGTGTTTGTCGAATAACATTAAGAATCGGTAAAAATACATTCCTACCCGTACCAAGAAAGATAACCAAATATAATACTATTTTTAAGATGGAGGATGACTATTTTGAAACCCGTATTTTTCAGAAAACAAAGTTATGGGTCCTGTACTGACCAAACTGTTGCTCCTGCTGGGCCAATGGTTGTTTATATCAAAAAACTTTACTTAGATAAGTTTTAGGCCCTTATCCAAAGAATAGTAGCAACTTTAAACAAATTCGATATTTTACTTAATAAGAAAGTTATAGTGATATTTTTTTTTTTGGTTTTAGTCATTCCTTGGCGTAAGGATTGGTCATATCAAAACTTTCTACAGACATTTTAGGTATTATTTAGAGGACTAATGACCACTTTAAACCGGTTCTATCCTATTAAAGAAGATATGATTGTTTTTGTCTTCAACACCTTTTTTTTTCCACCCCCTTAGCCAATAGTTGGTGATATCAAAAACTTTTTCTTACATACGTTTTAGGCCCTTATCCAATGAATCGTAGGAACTTTAAACGAATTCGATATTTTATTTAATAGAAACGTTAAAGCAATATTTTGTTTTTTTTTTTTCGAAAAAGCCACCAAATTTCCGATTTTGGCTGTTCGACGGAGATTTTGAGTCGAGTTTTTTTTAGGGAACAATTTGAAAGTGATTGGCGCAAAATTACGGCATTTATCGTTTCTACAAGAAAGTGAAATATATATATATATATATATATAAACTTTTTATCTGATGGTGGTTTTGGGTCTGGGGGATGTGAAACGCGAAATGTCGAAATTTTCCGGAAGTCGAATCACGGTACCCATTACAATAGGCAGCTTTCTTATGAAATCTACCTAAAAAAGAAAAAAAAGAAGGATGTAGTATAACTTTATCTTTTTTATAATTTTTAACTCGAAAATAACTTGACAAATTTTAATAAAATTTATTTCATTAAAGTTTGTTAAGCCAAAAGAATGAGTACTTAACTGTACAAGTATTATTAAGGCTCAACATTTTTAAAAATATTTAAAAAAAAATATAATGTGATAAATGTATTTTAAATGTGAAGATGCTATTTTAATACGGTTTTTCGTAGTTAAAAATCTTGATATAAATTAAATGATTTTCTTCAGTTTTTTTACCGTTTTATAGTAGTTTTATTTTGCAGTGATAAATATTCCTTTTTATTTTCAGAAAAAGTTAATAAATTAAATTAATTCCGCAATTCATTCCTTATTTACGAAATTAATTTAGCTCGGTATTTTCTTGTATTTCTTATTTGTATATTTTCGTTTAATTAAATTAGATTTATTATTAGTAGCTTATATTTTCCTCATTTATTACCCGAACGATTACCGTCTTTTCTTTTTTTAAAAGCAATTGAGAGATATAAGCTAGCATATATGGTATCAGAATACAATCTTAATTTTTTAATAATTTCTTTTTTTTCAATAAAATTTATATCGTAATTTATGCTGTATAAAGAAAGGAATGATCAATTTTAAATAATGTTATTTCATTTTTATATAGACATTTTTCTTGTGTAAATTTTCAACTACCAATGTCTTTCTTGAAATATCAATCGTTCAAGAAAGGCGTAAATAAAAGTTAATTCTATTAAAACTTCGTCTAAAATTATTTTTAGAAAACATGCAGACTAATAAGTTAATATATTCTACAAAACGTTATATGCGTGGCTGTTTATGTTTTTGTGTGTCTATATTCTTGATTATAAAATAAAATTATTTATATATCACAGTATTAATTCAAATGATTATATGTTTATATGATTTTGTGTACTATTAAAGTGGATAATTTGAAATGTTTAATTAGGTATCTTTTATTTTGATTAACAGTTATTTGATTGGTTTGAAGCATTTCTCTATACTTTTGTTTACAATAAGAATGTCTTTATTGTGCAGTTGATCGTAAATTATTCAGCGCATTTTAGGTGTTAATAAAAAAATAACAAACCAATGTATTTGCTTGCCTGTTTTATTGTTGCCAGGTTTTTGTACAACACTTGTTAACTTCAAACAAGTTTCACATGTGCATCTTTAGTGGCACGTAAAATGTCTAGATTGCATACAATTTCACGTTACATATTACGAAGAATATCTGAAGTTATTCCATTTATTACATCTTCGATTCTTCTTTTTAATTCATTGATTTGACAACCTTCGTTGCGTGAACCCTGTCTTAATCAAACCCCCCAAAAAAGAAAACGTGTAGCGTTACATCTGGGAATCGAGGTGGCCAGGGAATTAGTTCATCACGGCCAAATCAACATTCAGAAAATTTTTTATTTAGGTGTTCCTGACATATAAACCCCAGTATGGTTGTGCGCCATATCATTAGAAGTAAAGGTTGGGTTGTCGATGTTCAATTCGTGGTACTGCATACTCCTGTAACATGTCTACATAACTAGTGCTTGCAAATGTTGGGAATAGTCCGATCACTTCATACGCGGTCAACGAACACCAGATTTTCGGGCTATCACGTTGTGTTTGTCGACTGGCATGAGGGTTTTCGTTACCCCAAATTCGACAATTAAGGTTATAACGTGATCAGGAACATAGAAGGTAGCGTCGTCACAGAAGATTACTTTTTCTAAAAATGCATTATCTTTGTTCTCTTCAATAAGATTGTCCTCGGAAAAATTGCAAAAGTTTGGTTTATTGTCACCTTCAGTTGCATGCATAAAGATTTAGGCGCTTGCGTAGAACCTTTATAATTGTCGATGTGGTATTCCCAGTTTTAAATTCGTACGACATGTCGATTTATTTGGGCTTCTCTGAAAATTTTTTCGTACACGATCTACAACTTCTTCGGAGATGTCTATCAACATCCCGTTTTTGTGTAAAACAGTTACTGTATCCTTAAACTGCTAATACAACGTTTAATATAATTTTTATTAAAGGATCACGTCAGTACTAAACGAAAATGTCTATGAACATTAGTAAGACCTGCTTTCATTAAACATTAATTTGCACATCGCTTTCTTCTGCACGGTATCCGTTGCTCAATTGACGATACCCCTGTCGTTACAACACGCTGGCGTATTTATTCGTGGTCATCGTTGAATCTTATCCCACTATTACATAAGAAACAACGTATTTTTCGTTTGTTTCTTAAAACCGCGGAAACTACTGAACAATCATTACAAAATTTTAACTTTCTTATGACCCCCGGAATGTTTACTTACCGCAGTTCAAACCTCACCAATCTCACTACTTTATAAATCACAAATAATAAAAAAGATTTAAATAATTAACCTACGACTTGTTTTACTAAATTTGGTATCTATGTTTAAATCGATTATTTTCTATGCCATATCGTTTTCTTAAGTTGTGATGTAATTTACTAAATTTAATGTCATTTTCTATAAAAGATAAATTTGTATTATTATCATTATATACGTAAAAACACTTTAATTGATGATTAAAATTAAAGGGAATGACGACTATTTATATATTTAACAATGTTTTGATGATTTGAGAAATATTGAATTTTTGTATCGATAAAGAATTCTTCAGTAAGTTATTATGTGTTTTACTAAATTTCATATCATTATCTAATCTGGTAGCAATTCGCAAGAGCTAACCATCACGCAAGTAAAGTAGCACTCTGTAGATTTTTATCTGGTGAACTAAGAAGTTTCATCGGTGTAAGTCATACATATAATCGGCATAGTTCGACTTTAAATTTGACATTACTATTTTCATAATACATAGGTCGACGAGATCATATATATGAAGAAGCACTGCTACGGCTAATAAAATTTATGATCTTTGAATCTACGGCAAAGAATTGAAGAGCAACGTAAACGCTCGGCTCAGAGAGAGTTCAATCTTCGAGAAATATGTTAGGTCTCAGATAAACCTGAAATTGACTATCTAAATTTAAAAGTTATTCAAATAGATAACATGATTAAAATATGTTATCATTGCAATGTAATGGAATGATGAAACTCTTAAACTTTGCTTTCTAGGGGCAAAGTAATTCTCAAAAAACTGCAAAATCCTACTGATTCCATTAAAAATTTGATTTTGGGAACACATCCTTTATCAAAACATTCTATTTTATCCGGTAAATTGTGAGTAGCGATAACTGAGAGCAACAGCCACACATAATTACTAAAACTTTATTTCAAATTATTGAAGTTTTAGACGTATAGAACGGGGACAAAGCCGCTACGGGGGATGCTAGTATCCTATGTATTCAATCGTCTGTTGTTTCATATTGTCTAATATTTCTCGTTTTCCTGTTAATATATTCTACATTTTCTTTTAGAACTAAATTTAATTCTATTGTACTTACGAAAATATACCGTTTCACTATACCTCTTTCCTTTTTGGTTACAAAACTTTTTAACAAACACATATCTTCTCCAATTCATTTTAATTAAATCTTCTTCATCTTTTACTTTATTTACCCAAAAAATTTTTTATTTTTATCCATATTATTATATTTTTAAATCTACATTCTTTATTATTACTTATAAATCGCCCGATAAGCAAGCACTATACGTCATACAAATATTTATTGAAATTCTTTTCTTATTTCTAAATCTGTATTTTGTCATAAAAATTTTACTAGATTGTGTGACTTTTTTTATTATTGTAAATTTATCACATAAATAACAAAATTTGACAACATTTATTATATTCAATTTTTTTTTAAATAATTAATCTATACCCTTCATTACATGCCTTTAAATGTTAAAATATTAAAAAAAAGATTATTTCGGATAAATCGTATAAAAGAAATATAAAAAAATAAGTTACACGCTTTATAATAAAAATATTACTAATATTTTATTGTGATAAATAAAATCAATGGTTCAGTTAAATTTTACTTCATTGTACGTGCAAGGAAGTATTGTAATCGCGAAAAAAATCGGTTTTCAGATTTCAACAGAAATATCCATTTTGACCATCCCTGAATCCATTTCACTACTTTCGGCGTGACTGTACGTACGTATGCCTCGCAAAAACAATTAGCCGTTGAAATGTTGAAATTTTGGGTTTAGGACTGTTGTAACATCTAGTTGTGCACCTCTCCTTTTGATTACAATCGATTTGACCGAAAATGTCCAAAAAAGCCCAAAATCAATTTTTTTTGGATTTTGGTTTTTTCTCAACTGCCTGATTGGGAAATTTTTAACGATATGTCATAAAAGGTACTTATTTTCATTGGTTCCAGAGTTATATACAAATAAAATTTAAATTAATGAAATACTTAGATCTTACTAGGGGAAGGTATAGCTGTTCACATTCCACTTCGTTTCCTTTTTTTTAATTTAAATATATTGATTTATTAATAATTATTAACCTCTGATTGATTACAAACAAATTTTTACGATAAATAATTTTCCATAATAAAAAAAAATATATGAAAAAATCAGAAATATTTGTGAATAAAATTTTATTACTTTTCTTTTTTTTGAAAAAAGTATATATAATAATTTAATCGGCGTACAAGGAAGTCATGTGGTGTCCACATCAGATTTTTTATTTATTACAATTGGCAATTCAAAGTGTACAAAGCGATTCTGCATCGTAAAAATTCCACAAGTTATAAAATTTATGCAAGTCTTACGTTTAAACAGCGTAACACCATTACATCAGTATTAAATGATTTTTTTTTCTGTTTTATATCGTTTGTTACTTTATCTGAGAAAAAAGTTATTACTTCCGTTAACTAGACCCTTTTTACCGTAATCGTTTTGAATATTTTTTTTTTTTTACTGTTTCTTTATGAATAATATATTGTTCAAGCGTATTTTAATACCGTATATCTTTTACAGCTCTATATATATATATATATATATATATATATATATATATATTATTTTATTCTTATACAACGCAATTCTCTTTTAGTAAAATAAATTAATTCACTATGGTACTGTAGGAACAAAGCTGAATATAGGCTACGATTAGATTTGTTGTTTCTTTTCTTTTTTCTTTTTTTATAAATAAAATAAAAAAAAAAAAGGTTAAAAGTAGTGAATGAAAAAGAAGTTAACGTTCGTCCTTATCATACTTTCTCTCATTCTTACTTACTCATCGTATCTTTCTATTCCTACCATCTTTCTTTAATATACCTGTTGTCTCTTTCTCACCTCCCGTGAGACGCGTATATCTCGGTACCAGTATCGCCGCCGTCTCAAACGTGGCGACCCCATTAACCCACATCGTCCTTTCAAACCGTTTTCTCGTTTCTACGAGTAGCTAGCTAGCTACCTTCCATTCCATTTTATCCTATCATCCTACCGCATTTCAAACCTCTCTTTTTTATTTTATTCTCCCTTTTAATACCACGTTTCCCTTCCTGTTTGTAAGTAATTGAACAAGCCAAATAAATTACACGGTTTCGGCAATTACTCAATTTATTACTTTTTGGTTCTTTTTCTTAAATTAGAAGCTTCAATTATTTTTATCTCGGTTTGATTTCTCAAGAGGTTAGCAAAAATTATGTTTTATTAAACAGTAACAATATACTGTCTATTTTAAATGGTTTTTACGAAATATTTTACAATATTTAGTGTTAATAAGTAAATGTATGCTGTCTTTTGAAATTTGTTCTTTTTTTTAATTAAGCCGTTTCATACGAAACTGTGACGAACTAATTTAATTAATTAATAATACTTATTTTATAAGTTTCTTGCTATATTGTTGTAGAACAGTATCGTTCTGGTTTTTATAATAATTTACTTTTATTTTACAATATTAAAGAATTAATGTTAGATCTAACTATAAAAAAAAAAAAACTTTTCATGTCAATCTGGTTGCGTTTATGAATTGATATTTTAGGAAAATAATTAAAAGTAGTAATTTTTTGGGTACTTGTTAATATAATTTCATATTATGGTATTTCCACAATAAGATCATGTTAAAAAAATATCTACGGAAACTGTAACGGAGTAGCATTCAGGGAATATTGTATAATTGATATTTGAATAAAATATTAACTTTAAAGTTATGTTTAATAATCTGATTCCAGTTAACAGAAGTTAAAAAACGTTTGGTGAAATTTCATTCCATACTCTTATTCTATTAAGTTTTTTTTTTTTTAATTTATGGAAGTTTTTTATTTCATTTTTGGGGAGATTTTTAAGAGTCTCCACCTTTTTAAAGCTTTTTTCAACCCTAATTCTTTCAAAAACTTTTCATATTATAAATGTTGTTGGATTATTTTGCCAATAACGGTTTTAGTAACATTTAAAAAGATTAGTTTTAAATTCGAGATGTCGAATAGATTTAATTATTTATTTATGTATATGTATTGTATCATCGCTCTTCTTTATTTGTTAGTGATTTCTGGATTTTTATACTTGTTCTACTGTTGCATATCTATCTATTTTATTCTTCTTTCATTCATCACATTAAAATCCGAGAAAAATAGTACTGAATACTGGTTTATGAAAACTTAAGTTTGGTCTTAACAGAAAGATAAATATGTCAAGGAATTATTATAGCATTGCGCAATTATATTCAATATATCTTTTACGTGGTGGATTGGTAGCGTCTCGGCCTTTTATCCGGAGATCCCGGGTTTGAATCCCTGTTAGATATGACATTTTGCACACGCTACAAAGATTAATTTATCATTCAGTAATTGTATGAGCAGGTAAGCCTGTTGTTACTAAGTAAATAAACAAATAAATTATAATAAAAATTTTTCTATTTCTTTTTTTGTTGGGTAGTTTTCATTATACTAATAATGTTTAAATTTTATAAAAGTATATCAAATTTCATTTTTTCTCAAAAAAAATTTAATTTTATTTTCAACAAATGTTTTTCTTAAATTTAATTTCCAACGGATTGATTTATTCAACAATAGAAATGAATAAATAAAAAATCTGATGTGGATACATCATGGACTTCCTTGTACAGCTATTAAATTACATATACTTTTTATTGCATTTTTTTTTGTTATTTTTTATTGTAATTTTTTTTACAATTACAGATTAATAAATTAATATATAGTAAATAAATCGCATTAATAAAACAATATATATATATAAATTTAAAAAAAAGGGAATGAAGTCGGATTCTTTCTGATGTTCCTTTACCTTGTAAAATCCAAATATTTCATTAATAAAACTTTTACTGAGCTATAAGTCTGAAAGAAATAAAAATAAGGACTACTTATGATATATCGTTGAAAATCTCTTAATGAGAGCTTACTAATGCAGTTAAGAAAAAGTCCAAAATCCAAAAAGTTGGATTTGGTTTTTTTGACACTTTTAGTCCACTCGATTGCAATCAAAAGAGGAGGTGCACAACTAGATGTTACAACAGTCCTAAATCCAAAATTTCAACATTCTACGGCTAATTCTTTTTGAGTTATGCAAGATAACTCAGATGCAAGATAGCTGCACGTACTTACGTACGTGCAGCTGTCAGGCTGAAACTAGTGAAAATGGATTCAGGGATGGTCAAAATGGATATTTCCATTGAAATCTGAAAACCGAATTTTTTTTGCGATTACAACACTTCCTTGTATGGTACAAGGAAGTAACAAAAGAATCATATACATATATATATATTTTATTTTTTGGTTGATGAAATTACACAGAATCTTTGAAAAGCATGTACATGGAATTATTAATATAGTATACATATATATATATATTAATAATTATTAGTCATTAATAATAATTATAATTAGGTAATATTTCATTTTAACGTTGCTTACGTAGGTTGATTTTGTAACCAGATGCTTATGTTGTTTTTAAACGCTAAAAGTGTACTAGTTTCAAAGAGGGTGACAATTTGATTCGTCTTATTTATTAAAAAAAGTTACAATTTACTTGAATTTTTGCATTTACTTGAACATAGTATGGTACAGCAAGTCGTAGATTGCAACAAATAATGCATGCAAATAGGCTAACCTAGATTTCAATAAATTACCAAGCGCCAAAAAAAATTTACAACGTCGTTACTTTTATAAATACTTCTAAATTTCCCAAAAAAATATTTATTTAAATATATTGGAAATTTTGAGCGACCTTTATTCCTCTTTGTAAAAAAGTTTTTTAGTTGATGTTTCATTTTTAAAGATTAATAATTTATTTGCTAAAAGTTATAAAAAATTCAATCTCCGGCCTCCGTGGCTAAGTGGTAACGTCTTGGGGGTTGATCTGGAGGTAGCGGGTTTTTTGCGGACATTTTTCACATTCTACAAAATTTATTATCATCCGTTAGTAACTACAAGCGGATTTAAGCATGTTGTTCCTGCTACATAAATAAATTTAGAATCAGTGTAATTTTTTTTAGGGGTTTAATAACTAGGCTTATAGAAGGAATATTGGCTATCTTAATATTCACCAGTATGTTTGAATTAATATTATTTATTATGAATTATAATTTTAATGTTTAAAAAACAGGTTCGTCTATATAAATAACAACAAAAGTATGTTTGTCTGTCTGTTTGGACTGCCCATCCTTTCTTTTTCCTGTTTAGCCTCCGGTAACTACCTTTCAGATAATACTTCAGAGGATGAATAAGGGTGATATGTATGAGTGTAAATGAAGTGTAGTCTTGTACAGTCTCAGCTCGATCATTTCTGAGATGTGTGGTTAATTGAAACCCAACCATCAAAGGACACCGGTATCCAAGATCTAGTATTCAAATCCGTGTAAAAATAACTGACTTTACTAGGACTTGAACGTTGGAACTCTCGACTTCCAAATCAGTTGATTTGGGAAGACGCATTCACCACTAGACCAACCTGGTGGGTTGTACTGCCCTACCTAATTTAATGAAACTGGCAAGATGGTTTTACATCGATCCCGGTTGGGTTTTAGGCCTTTTAAAATTGGGAAATGTGCTAGAAGTTCCAGAGAAAAATTAAAAAACAATCGGACCGATTGATCTTATTTTTAGTATACATATTGATATTATATTTAAATTGTTTAAGATTTCAAACCCTCAAGACTACAAAATTGCAAAAGGGGTGTTTCAAAAAAAAAGTAGACCGGTTGATTCAGTACCACGGATAAAGCACATTCAAATAAAATCTTTACCTTATTAAATTTATCGTAATTTTGATGTTAAATATCTTTCTCAGCGCAATTTAATAAGAATATTTTTTGAATTCAAAGCAATATTTGGTGTAGTGGTGAGGGACAATCTGGTAGAAGCCGGGTACACAATTAAGTTTAGCATAATTTCAACTACGTTCGTTAATTTGTCTAATATAATGCAATGCTATGAATATATCAGAATGAATGTAATTTACGTGAAATTTTGTTGAAGTTAATTTCATTTAGAAGGAAGACGCACATGTCTGTATAATTAGTTCTTATCTAAGATTTTCTAAAATTGCCGAATATTTTACGTCCATATTTTATAATTCCTTTTAATACACTGACTTTTAACATGATATAAATTTATTAATATTAGTTTAAATGACTGAAACTTTAGAAACCTTTAAATTTTGTTTATAATTGATAATTAATAGCATTGAAATTATTAGCAAACAAAAAAAAAAATAATATTGTTTATTACTTAAAATTGTTTTAACTCCAACTGGCGTTTTTAGATTTTTTTTTTTACTTAAATTTTTTTTGTTGCAGTATTTAATTTACAATCGGTTCCAATTTACTGGAACCATAAGTAAATTTAAATGCAAAAAAGGTGACATGCAGAAAGCTGTTTCCATTGAAATCTCTCAAATAACGGTATATGATACATATATTATACAGTATAAATAAATATATGCAATAAACGTAAATAAGTTCATACAGTACAAGAAACAGTGATAAAGTTCAGAAAATAAACAGCAAAGAAAACACTAAAAAATAATCTTATAAATCACACAAAGAATAACTAATCAAACAAAGAAATCGTAAAACGATTCAAAGAACCGACAAAAGTAAGTGGCGAAACGAAACGAAGAATTTTGACGATGCACAACACCCTAGAGTCGCTGATTCAGGTCAAATCTCGAAAAACTTACAGATCTAATATAGGCAGTCGCTTTAGACGCCTAACGTCCTCGCTGTTATCCAGCGAGGTTAACCGCGAACCAGTTTACATGTTTGTTCAGTCTCATTTTGTATCTTCTACCGAATCACCGTATTTCCTTTCGAACGGTTGGCAATCGTGTGTTTCAGTGTTTTTCGCATTGAAATGAAGATTCTATGGTATTTCTTAATACTTTGTTCTAGAAACGCTGTACGACTTTGATGTTATTCTCACTTGTACCCCACATTTGGAATCCGCAGGTCCAAGTCACTTTCAGGATAGCGGAGTGTAGGACCGCTGAACATTTCCTTTTAATAACCAAGTAATATTTATTTCTTAAGTAATATTTATTTAGTACATATTGTTATTGTATGGATCAGAAACGTAGACACCACTTCAGACAAACCTGAGAAAACTTGAAGTGTTCCAAAAATGCTAGGCCTACGCCAGATCATCAGTCCCACTTCGCGATCATATCCCAATCCCGAAGAGGGAAGACCTTGTGACGTTATCGGTCGCCACACCACCCCGTCCGTTCCAAGCCCTAAGGGGCTTTACCGGAGGTCGTCTCTAGACCCTCTAACTGATTACATCTCACAGTCATCAGCCGGTCCTCGGTCGGGTTGCCACCGATGTAAATGCCTCGGCAGACATTTGCATCAGCAAATACATATCAAATTTCGCCTTCACGTAGGCTTCAAACGGACATCTTCACATCCGACCTAACATGATTCCCTCAAATGAACTGAGATTATCAGAGTCTCACTTCGCGATCACATCCGAAATGAGGATATCCACCAATAACAGCCAACAATCGAGGAACAGATTCAAAAACGAAGACTGCGATTGTTTGTCCATGTCTGCAGAACGAGAGAAAACGCACTACCATATAAAATCCTCTGTCATGATAGACCCATCCATTGGAGAGTCCAACGAACAGCTCCAAAAAAATCATGGATCAAGCAGATCGACGATGATATAAAAAACCCGTAGGTTAAACCTTGTGATGACAGGAAAACGGTCATGGATCGCCACTCATGGAAGCGTCTTGTTAGTGAAATCAGACAACCACTGGCAACCACAGCAGCGTACGAGCTTAGAAGTCCATACAATCCAAACGCCAGCTAGGGATCAAAAGGAAGGGATGAAAGGAATGTTTATTTAATAAGTAATTCTAAACTTGTTTCAGCAATGAAGGATTATGTTAATAAAGTTAGTACAATCTTGGAATTCTGTACCGTGCAATATTTTATTCATTTTTTGTATATCATCCATTTTTTTCTCTATTTTTTCCAATATTTTGTGTTTTTTTTAAAAAGTAAAATCGTTTAAGTAAATACAACGGAATTTTATTTATTCCCAACCACTCCAGAAGGAAGTTATTTGTTTGAATGATGTTATTTGTTTTCGTTTCCGTTTTTTGTAGCATTCTATTTTTTTTATTGATAATTATAAGTCGAACGTTCAGTCGTTGAGCTGCTACGGTGGAAAAAACATACATCCTAAATACATTCCACTACTTTTTGGGTTGTCGTGTAAAAAAATAACAAAATTGTTTGAAGCCACTCCACGTCAAATGTGAACTGTTTAAATCAGTACTGTTGTACTTATATAAATAATTTATACGAGTCTGTAAAGTCTGTTAATTATTACTTTTTGCCTAATTAGTAACAAACCCATATATTAAAGCAAATATAATTCTCCATGTCAAGGTCATGCACGAGTATTTCTCACTAGAATATCCATACTGCTTAGTGTGCTATAGAATTTATATGATATGAATGTTTAAAAAATTCTCATTACGACTGCCATTATAGGTCTGTTGTATCTCGCTTTTATTAAATGTAAATATGGAAAACCTTTATTTTTTTTGGCATTATATAATAGATCTCCATGGTAGAATGGTAGCACCTCTGATTTTCAGTCGGAAATTTTTGGGTTTGAGTACCGCTTTGGCATGACTTTTTTACACATTTAAAGTTCATTAGCATCCAACATAGTGATCATTGTCGGGCATCAAGTTATTGTTGCTATTTAACTAATAAATAAATTTAATTTTCAAGATAACAAAATAAAAATAACAAAAAATACAATGAATAATAACTTACAAGAATCGGTACCCATAATGAAAAATTATTTAACGAAAAATCAACAAATTTGTGGGATTTAATAAAAATTGTGAATTTTTTTTTGTAATGATTGTTTGATAGATAATTCTACTGTAATAAATTATTTGGTAGAATAATATCATATTTTGATTATTAAAAATATGTCTGATAATGACTGGACTGAATTCTTGTGTGATAACGACATAATCATTACGATATGTCACATATATACAGTAGATGGAAGGATTTCATTGTAATAAATGGATATTTTTAATTTAACTGAATAGTCTTATTTATTTATTGATGATAAAAATATAATTATTTCTAGATGTGAAGTTATTTATTTTTTTAAGCGCTGAGGCTAATCCTCTATTATTTCTGGAAATTCCTTTTAACTATTAATTTTTGACTATAAATTGTTTTTTTGTTTATTAATTTTATATGAATCCAAATAAATCAACAATATCATGTTTGTTTAGAAGTATACAATTAATTATAGATTAAAATTTGTTTATTTAGTGCAATTTTTAAATTGGAATTACTCAGTATTCATATGCCCCTGAATAACAAATTGCACTTCCGAATACGGTTAAATACAACAGTCCATATGATGATTAAGTTTAGTCGTATGATAGTACAGTTTTATAATTTATAAGAAATAAGACGTATCTGGTTTCTTCCATTTTTTGATTTTGCTTTTTAATGTTTACTTTTAATTTTTTTTTCCAAAAAATAAAAAACCTTTAATATAAAATCAATTTCGAAGTTTTCATTTGGTAGAGTACTTAAAAATAATATACGTTGTTGATGAAAGGCTTTGTTTAATATATTATTTAAAAAAGAATTGTACAGTATTAAGAGAAATAAGAGGAAAGAGAAAATTTACCTAAAAAAAATATAAAAATAAAATAACGCAATACGATTTACTTAAGTGTATTGTGTCATTATTTTCCGGTTATTAATTTTTTGCGTGTCATCTTTCAGTCTTTACTCGATAAAATAGTTCGGTTAATTAGAACTGCCAATAAAATTACTGATAAATTATATATTATTACGAATTGTTCGGTATTAGGAAACCTAATCTGTTTTAATGTGCCGTTTTATAAAAGTTAAGACTGTTTGGATTGTTTACAAAAATAATTGATATTTTAAATTGTTACTATTTACCTCCGGAAACCGGATATGAAAGCATTTTTGCCTGTATAATGTCTAATTTATGGGTAAAAAGAGATAATTAAAAGTTTTAAAAGTAGGGGCCTTTTTAATTTTTAATTAAAAAAAAAAATTAGTGTATTCCAATTAATTTTATTGTTATTTGTTTGATTACCAAAAAAGACAATCCAGCATAAAATATTCATTTTTGTTTATTTTAAATCCCATCCCCTTTTAAGATACAGCCTATTCAATATTTTCTTTCCGCTTAATACAGATTTTTACTTTCTTGGCAGTACATCTCAAGAGTTATGATTTAAAAAGGAAAGTATAGTTAATCAGTCAAAAAATGGTGGATGGGGATTTTTTCGTGTACATTTCTCGACGTTTTAAACCCTGGGAACCCAGAAAACAAAAAAAGTGGTGTGGATAATATTCGCACATACATGTGTTGGCGTGTTTGAAGCTAAATAACTTTTGATGGGAACTGATTTAGATGAAATGTTTTCTTATAGAAACTCGTGTATATGGGGCAATTTTTTAGTAAAAATTTGTGGTCAGTATTTCCGAAGACGGGGTAAAATGTTTTTTGGGGGTCAATTTTCTCAAAAATTTGTAACTAAACTTTATATTAAGGTCAGTTCATGTACGCTTATCTTACCATTTTTTTTTAATTTGTCCCAAAATTCCCCATTCTTCAAAAATTAAGCTATCTTTTTATTTGTATGTTTTTAACCGGAATATCTTTAGTGCAAGTAATTAAACAAAAAGAAAAATAATACTTTGTGGGCAACGTTTGGGGTGTGAGGAATCAACCAGAGTTTAAAACCATCGATTTTTTCAAAAATCGACAAATTTTCAATAAATCGACAAAATTTTCAAAAGTTTTGTCGATTTATGTAAACTTTTAATAGCAATAATATTACTATACAATTTTTATCATAATTCATCCTCCACCACCAAAAAAGAAATGTTAAGTAACTTTTTATTGCTTATACACTTTTCAATGGAATTTTTTTTAGTTTAAAAACTTCCAAACATTTTTGGAAGGTGACTTTCGAGGTGAAGCAGAAAGAAATTCCGATTTTTTTGAAATTTAAAATTTTTTTTTGTTTTATTTAAACATATAACAAACAGTAATTTTACAAGGAAACTTCATCATAAATTACCCCTACCCAAAAAATAAATCTTAGATAACTTTTTCACGTATTATTAATTTCCACTGAATAAGAATAAATAACCAATGCCAGAAAAGTATTACAAGTTTGTTGTCAACTTTTTCATAAAATTTTAAGCAAATACCCTACAAAAAATTATTCTGTTTAATCAACTCAAATATGTTACGTAATTTTACCTTAACGTAAATTCGGTTCAACATTTATTTCGATTAGTTGTAAACAAATACAATGCTAGTTTATCGGTGGATCCATGAGTCCCATTAAAATGTTTAACGTAGATTAGCTAGATTTATACAAATATTTACTTCTTTTTTTTAATATTATTGTAATATATAACATTAATCCTTTTTTTTATTTATTAATTATTTATCTTTTATTTTTCTCATCGTTGCAAACGTTTAGAGGTCTCGGAGACATACAGTCTAATGCACATGCTGATAATTTTACTTACTCAATCTTACACTAGAACAGTTGGTTTATATTAGTTTAAAATAAACTATAGATACAGAACTTTATTAGTATTTTAGAATCAGGGGATGTCAAATACTGAAAAATATAAAAATCTAGGAGGGAAGGATTTTTGGAATATTATTTTTCCCCCTTCTTACATATTAAAATATCTGAAAAAGTAGAAATGGAATAAAAAAAAAAATAATCTGTATTCTTCATACAAATTACTTTGTTTATACTAGATTAGGAATTCAATTAATAGAAAATACTTAAATAATTTGGGTTCAGTTTCTTGTATCCGTTATTATTAATTGACCCTTAACAAACACTACCGAATTTTTCTAAAACTTCTTTTGTATTATGACTGAAATATTATTTCAGAGAACTTTGTTTAACTAGTCAATTGTCTTGTATATTAATATACGTGATTGTTTTGCTAAATAGAATTTTATATAGAGGCATTGGACGGGAAAATATGCTAATAAGTTATTTCATTGTATTATAAACATAACGTTTTTAATAAATTCATTTTTTTTTTTTACACAGTTAGTTGTTTCGTTGTGGTTGCATCTATTATGTTATTACATTATGTCATGTCATGTATTATGTTACTACCTTGCATAGATGTTTAAAAGAATAGTGATGTTCCGGTATTTTTAGTGCGTGTACGTTGCAGCTTTCAGTAATCGCGTGAGAGGTTTATTTATTTATTTAAAAAAAATGTTTTTCTTCTTTATGCTAAGCAACACGTAAGACACTAATCCTATATCCTGCGTCACATAGTTCTATAGTGATGATGTAAACAACAGAATTATGAATAATCAGCATTGTCCTCATAGCCTTTTTATCAATCTAAAGTCACGTGTTTGATTAATTTTATTTCTTTATGCTTTTTGTGTTTATTATTTATTAATTTTTACGTAAGCTTTTCACCAAAGTATATCTTTAATAGTAAAATAATGTAATGAAATAATTTCGAATAATAGTGTATATTTTGTAATTATTATGCTCATAAAAGACATTTAATTATTTTATCAAATAACTATGTAAGGATAAAGTTTATAAATTTGCAAAATCATTTTTAATTATACACCTCTTAATCAAAGTAAAGCAATGAGAAAATATTAGCTAGTTTCTATAAAGAATAATAAAGATTAATTAAAAGCAAACTTGTTTATAATTGAAGTATTTATAAATAAAAAAAAAGGTTCGATAAAGATATTTAACAAAAATGCTAAATGATATCTAGACTTTTAAATCTTTTAATTCGGACATTTTCTGTACGGTTATCAAGAAGATTTATGCCCTAAAAATTTCGATGTCTTTATATCAAAGAAATTATACAAGTAATTCATGAAGAATGTAACAACCTTCAAGTCATGTTCTTCTGCGGGTGAAAACTGAAGAAGAAATTTAGTATAAATGTAAGTTTGGAAACGCTTCGATAGCCAGTGTCTGCTGGTGAAGGATTTCAACCTCATATCTGTACCTTCAATAAAATTAAGCCAGACTGTAATTCTTGAGATCCAAATTAAGTGATAAATTTTGTAATTTTTTTGAAATCTGAACGAAAACAGAAAAAAAAATGTCCCAGAACTCTATTTTTAATATATTGTTGAGAAATCTGAGGTCAAAAGGTACATTTTTTTATGTTTGTTTGGTGTTAAAATAGTTTTTTTTAATTAAACACATAAAAATTTAACTGGAATTTAAGGAAAATTAAAAAAAAAAATCGTAAGAATCGTAAGAATTTCGAAGTTTATTAAAAATTAAATATCAAATGTGGCAGATTTTAAATTTGAATTAAAAGAAAATTTTTCTTTTTAATAAACTTAACTTGCTAAGTAGATATATTTAACAATGGTATTTTACATAAAACATAAAATAAATTGTATTTCGACCCCAATTGTTTTGTCTTTTACTCCAGATTTCACAAAAAAATATTTAAAACACAGTTGTGGGACATATTTTATCAATTTTAAAGGTCAGATTTCATAAAATATTTTACCAGCCGACACTCGCTAACGAATCCTTTCCGAATCTATGCTTATATAAAATTTCTTCATTATTTTTATCCGTAGAAGAACATGTTCTGAAAGTTTGTCACATTCTTCGTGAATAACTGTGTGTATTTCTTTATATACCATATCGAAGAAAATGTATGGAAGTAGAATATTTAAGATACGGAGGGAAACCAACATAATATAAGTTATCAAAAAAATCTGATGTGGACACACCACAACCTTCCTTGTAAGCCTATTAAATTACATATACACAATTTTTGCTGCAGTTCATTTATATCTATATCATTTGTAAGTGGATACGATCTTCCAATTCTTTAATAAAATGTACAGTTACACAGCTGCATTTTGGTGGAATCACATCATATCACAGTTTTTTGTGGTGTCCGTATCAGCCATTTTATATTAGTTTATATATTAATTTTGTTTTACGTCGCTAAAGTAGATATGTGGTGCAAGTGAGAACGTGTCAGATTTGTAACCATGCACACATCGGTTCGAATCCGACTTCATTTACATATATTTAATTTTTATTTTTTATTTTTTTTAATATATTGATTTATTAATAATTATTAACCTCTGTAAAAAGTTTTGAATTAAAATGCAAAGTAGATACACTTTTACTTCACTAATAACTTTTGATTTTTTTTCATATTTTTTTTTTCAATCAGAAGTTAATTAATTATTATAATTAATAAATAATTATATTTCAATTAAAAAAAAATAAAAAACAAAAATTAAAAAAAAGAACTAAAGTCGAATTCGAACCGATGTACCTTCACCTTGTAAGATCCAAATATTTCATTAATTAAAATTTTATTTGGCTATAACTCTGGAACCATTTATGATATACCATTCTGATATAGTACCACTAATGAAATATCATTGAAAAGCTCTCAATGAGGCTTATTACTGCAGTAGTTAAGAAAAAATCAAAAATACAATTTTTTTGGATTTTGGGTTTCTTGGACACTTATGGTCCAGTCGATTGCAATCAAAAAGGGAAGTGCACAACTAGATGTTACAACATTGCTAAATCTAAAATTTCAACATTCTACGGCTAGTCGTTTTTGAGTTGTGCGGGATACATACGTATGTGTACATACTTACAAAACGTTACACCGAAACTAGTCAAAATAGATTAAGGGATGGTCAAATTGGATATTCCGTTGAAATCTTAAAACAAAAATTTTTCGCGATTAAAATACTTCCTTTACTTCGTACAAGAAAGTAAAAAGGATTTCTAATTTTAATTTTTTGCGGATTCTTCTATGAAACATATTTCTTTCTTAGTGAGGCCCTTTTCCACTGTTTTTCAATTCCAGGTTATTCTTTGTCTGATATTCTAACATATCAATCTTGGATTTATACCTTAATCTATTTTCTGAATTTTCATCCACAGAGATATTATTTCACATCCAATGCTCTCATAATTAAGTTTTTTATGATTATTTTTAACATACTGTAATTGTTCTCTAATTATTTTCAATGATTTATTGTTGTAAATTTGTTATCAGTTGTTCTCTCACCTCCCTTCCAGTTTACTCAGATATATTGATTTCCAGTATTTCTAATTTTCCTTCCTGAGTATTCACTTCTTCGCATCAAACTTGGACTTCATTAGTGTTTTACTTAATTCTCATTTCGATATTTGTATAGCAACATTCTCTTCCTTTCTCTCTTTTCAGTAAGTTTAAATGTTTTTAGTATTAATTAAGTTCATTTTAAATATTTCTATTTTATTTTAACTGAAAAACTAAAGAAAAATTAACGCATTTACTTTTAGTACGACCAAAAATTATTAGAAATTGACATCATTATTTTTACCGACTTTTTTATGAAAAATGAAAATTACTTTTAATCGCATGGTGTGAGTGTGGATGAAGATGAATTTTCTTGAAGTATTGAGTAATGAGGAGTACGAAAATACCATTTACTTAAAACCAGATTTCCTAAAATTTTGTGGTTCAAAACTCTCAAAAACCACTAAAACAATTTCATTGAAATTTCTATATGCTGTAGTAGTGCGTCTGAAGTTGTGCATGTGAAAATTTGATGAAGATTGGTCGAGTCGTTGTTGAGTTACCCTTAATTTAAGGTTGAAACATTTTGAGGTTATGTTGATTGTGTGTAGTGGCGTATTTTTATACACGTTTATGCTGAAAGTCACAGTGAGTTGAATTTTTTTTTTAAATCTATTTTATTGTAATGCTTTTATGCATCAAAGTTTTTGTTAATTTTAGATTAGAATAAGCTGATACTTTTACAAAAGGAAACGGCCTACTTTCACACATAGGATTCAGTCAGTTACAAATTGGCTGAAATAATTAATAATTATTAAATCTCTAAAATATCCGTTTTTAAACTGGAGAAGTTCGCTCAAATTAGTAGATGCATTTAAAAGGTGTATATAATCCCAATTAATTCTTTTGATAGGCATAAATTTGGAGAAAAAATTACTAATTTAGGCCAGAATATACCTCTTAACTATTTATCTAATAATAACAATGAAAAGTACTTGTGATTTAAATACTTGTATTACCAAATAATTCTCGTATTAAACTTTAATAAATTTAAAAATCTACCGTTAAAATTTTAATGTTTACGTATGTAACCAGAAGCTGAAGTTGACAGAAACTTGATAAATTTCAAGCCAATAACTAATAATAAAATTTCAGACCTCATAAACGATTCAGAAAATGTATATGAAAAACTTAATTTGCTCATTTTCATATAAAATTTGATATGTTATTTGTATATTTTTTTTCGTATATATTATATTTTTAGAACCTGTAAAAATTATTTATTTTTATTAACATTATGATTTATAATTTGACTGTCTATAAATAGCATTAAATATAAAGTTTAAGTCAGTATCCAGTTCAAACGATTTTTATTAGATCTTAATATTTATCTTTATGAATACTGTATTACTCGTGTAGTTTTAGTAACTGAACTGTTTGTAATTTTCATAAAATTATTTTACTAACGGTTTTTAATCTATTTAAAATATTTCACGTCGTGGGTTAAAAAAATACCAAACGTTTGATTTTTCTTATATTTTAAACAGATTTTCTCAAATTATTTATCTTATCGTTAATTGTAGTCGTCTTGAACTATTTTGTTTTTACAAAATTAAATAAAAGATTTAAATAAAAAATTCTAAAATTTACAAGTTACAGTAAAAAGAATTGTTAATTATTTTTCGAATCAATTCTGGACAAAACGTGAAAAAGAGTGAGCACATATATTTCTTTAAATTATTTTAATCATGTTTTACTGTTTTCATTAAGATTTAATTTTTTAAAGTTTATATTTGATCCTCTTTGTTGAAACGTATTTTATATATATATAAATAGCATCCTGGTCGCGGTTTTGCCCACGTAATATGGTTACTTGTGTTTGCCGTCCAATCAATTTTTTTAGTTTTTTTTTTAGTCAAGTAACCGGAGGCAGATGCAACCAGCCAGTCGCATCGCACATACAGTAACATGACAGTTGGATGAGCCGCCACGCCGTACGCTGTCGCTCTCTTAAAAAAATCGAAATTCAAAAAACACGAGAAGTTTTTAGAAATATTTATCTGAAGAGTATTTGCAAGCCCAAATATACTGAATATTTTGTTTAGTAAATTCGGATGGGGAAAATTCGCCATCATTGTTCAACATGTTTTACCTTTCTTCATTCCATTCATGGTCGAATTTTGAAAAATCTAGAAACTTGTTTTTCGATATTCAAATGAAAATTATACACACCGAAAATCAAATTATTGTTATCTTTATTTACCGAGAAATAAAAAAAAAAAAAAAATAAATTTCATTGTTACTCCATTTTAATTGCTTTAAACAGGGAATTTAAAAAAAAAATATTTTCTTAATGTGCACGAAGAACGTGTATACAAATTTTCATCAATTTATCTTCAGTAGTGTTTGCTGGCCGTATATTATGAATCAATACCGACACTTTGTTTAAATATATAGATGATTTCTTAAACTGCAACATTTCTGTTTTTTGTATTTATAATGTTTTAATTTTAATATACTTTTTTTTATATAATTTTTATGGATTATTTTGGGAAATATTAAATTTGTAGATAACAAGTAGTATTATTCTCGTTAAAATAGCAATATATTTTACACACTTATGTTACATTAATTTAGTTGATCTCCGAAGCAGAGTGATAGTGCCTCGGCCTTTCATCCGAAGTTTCCGGCTTCGAATCCCGGTCAGGTACGGAGTTTTTCATACGCTACCAAAATTTCATGTCCATATCCCACGAACAAGCTTTCAAGCTTATTTTGTGATATCATCAAGCAAAAAAAAAAAAAACTAGTATGATTGTTTTTTAATAATGTTTACAAATTTTTTTTATATTATATAACAATATTGAAGTTTAATTACAATAATTAATGAAGGGATTAAAATCGTAATTAAAAAAGTATTTATGTCAAGGTTGTTAAGAGAACTTTTAAAAGTAAACGATTTCACTTGATAAATGCTCTCAGAAATAAAATATAAAAAGTTGGAGTTGATTCTAAAGTAGTTCTATGCCATTTTAACAAGTTTTAAAAGGGAAAATTATATTTTGCTTTTCATCAGTTTGTTCAGCTAGAATTTGTGTAATTACAAAATAAATAATTTTTAATAGTTTTTAGTTAATTTGATATGAACAGATTCTGATAAAAAAAATAATCTTATTTTATTTGAAATAATATTTAATTTCATTTTATGTCAGTTTATTGAACGTATGATGATTTAAATCATTTTTAAACATATACTTAAAAATAAAACAGGAAATATAAACAAAATGTTCTTTTATCAAGGGAGTAGAGGAATAGATCCTGTAAAATATTTTTTTATACAAAATAGAAATAAAAATAATATCAGTGGTAAACACAGGAATTATTATTTTCTTAAAATTTGGGAACTGTTTACAAGTTGACATTTTCAAAATTTAAAAATATAAGTAACTATAACTCAAAATGGGGTATGGAAAAATAAATTTGAAATTTTCATTTTAATGAGTTCATTCTATAATCTATATATATAAAAATTAATGCTTGTCTGTCTGTATGTCTCTTATGCTTTCCTAAATCATTCATTCGATAGCGATGAAACTTTGAGGAATGGTTGGACGCATGCCAGGGAAGGTTTTTGAATTAGTTTGGACCCGCTATGTGGCGCTGGCGTCGAGATATTTCAAAAAATTGTATTTATGGTCCGATTTGCCTCGTATTCAGAATTCGTGTTACTTACATGAAAAGAATTATCTCTACAAAAAATGAACCCGCTAGATGGCGCTGGGGTTGAGATATTTAGAAAAATTATATTTATGAACCGATTTGGTTCATATTCAGAATATGAATATTAGTTACGTGAAAAGAAATAGTTTTGCAAAAAACTATACCCGCTAGGTGGGGCTGGTGTCGATATATTTACGAAACAAACAAATAAATATACAAACAGACTTTTTCATTCTATATATATATATATATATATATATATATATATATATATATATATTTATAAAAGGCATGTTCGTATGTGTGTCCGCTAAAGACCAAAAAACTAATGAACTGATTTACGCCCGAGCAAAAGGGAAAAGGGGGAAAATCCAAAACGGGGAAAAGGTGGAAAGAGAAAAGGGGAAACGGGAAAGGGTAAAAAGGAAACTGGGAGAGGGGCGAGGAAGAAGGGTGAAAGGGAGAAGTTGGAAAGGGAAAAGGTGAATAAGTGAATGGTAAAATTCCCAAGTTCAGTTTTTTAATTTTTTTATCAAATTTTCAATTGTGTTCATTTAAACTCTCTCTCCCCCTCTCTCTCTCTAAGAAATATAGCAAAAACGAAGCATTGCCGGGTTTGCTAGTTATACATATATCTGAAAAAAATAATAAAAATATGGCGGTATAAAAATTAGTGGGTTTTTTTTTTGGGAGTGGGAAGGAATAAAATATTTTTTAAATATTACTTTTTCTTTTTTTTCACAAAATAAAATTTACAGTTACACTACTACAGAAACCATAAGTAAATATGATCACATAAAATCAAATGAAGAGATGCTCTTCAAAAATTACATACTATTATTCCTATACAGAACATTTAATATGAGTACACATATAAAGTTAGGTCAGAGAACAGTGCCGTTGGTAGTTCAACACAAAACAAAAATGATCATAAGAACTTATAAACAAGAGAAAATAAAACTATAATTAATAATGAAATAATATTAAGCAAAATTGAACAAAGTGAAATAATGATACGATAGGTGACACTAAGTTGAAGCAGCATCACCTCAAATCACAAACATTCACCAAGGAAAAAGCATGGAGTCGTTTAGCCTTTTACATTTTCACTATTGTCTAGAAGATTAATAGCTAAATAGTTCACGTAGTTATTTAGCTGCAATTTATGTTTTTTAACTGAATCGATATATTTCTTGTCAAACATACGGTAAACGCAGATATTCGTGGATTTAATTGTTTATTACGAATCAAGACACCTGTGTAATGCTCCTCAGTTATTTGTTTTGTAATCTCGACGTTGCCGCTGCTTGTTGCATCCCAAACTGGATCCCTTAGGTTCAATTCGCTTTCAGGATCGTCTTGTACGATAATTGTTTGTTGGATAGTGAAAGCTGTGACCTCTTGCTCAGCAACCAGTACATTTCCTTAAGCTTAATATCCAGTTGTTTCTCTTTTCTTTTACATGGATCTCCCACTTCAGATGACGACCAAGTTGTAGACTAATGTACCATACACTTTGAGCATGTGGTATGAGATGGACCCTTGGACATTATTTTAAATGCACTATTTTTAATGTACAATAAAGACATAAGTTTTTATTCATTATCATTAATCTACAAATATGAAATGAAAATAAAATAAAATTCTGTATTTAAAGCGAAAATAAGAAAATCTTGATAAAAGTTTTTTTTTTTTTCTTAAGTTTTTATACACCGCAGCAGTGATGAAATATTATCAAGATTGTAATTTTCATTATAATTTAAATACGTTTTCCTGTTATTTAGATTTAGTTTCTTTTTTAAATTTTACTTAGATAATATTTAATCTTCGTGAAGGAGTGATAGCGTCTCGGTCTTTCATGTATGAATCCCAGATTCGAATCCCAGTCAGGCATTTTTCGTACTCTACAAAATGTAGAGTCATATTCCCACATACAAGCTGCTGTGTAAGTTTATATATTGAATTAATTCATCAATCAGAAAAAAATCAGTTCAAATCTGTTAATAAATTTTACTAGATGAAGTATTTTTCCTCTCTGTTTTTTCCTTTTATAATTTCCGTTCAGTACTTTTTCAAGATGTCTTCTTTTTTTCAGAGCGGAGTTTTGAAAAATAAAATAATAAAAATTTATTTTAAAATGTGATTAAAACACGTAGACTGATGTTTTCTACCTGTCATTGACGTAAATTAAGTTATTTATGTGTTATTACATTCTATTGGTAAATAATTAAACTGTTAGTTTGATATAATATTTAAATATAAATTATGAACTTTTAAAATATTTAAGTTAAATTTATTAATTATAAGCTAATCATCGTGGTGTTAGAATTTTATATGCGCATTATAAAGCTAATTTATAAATGTCCATATCATTATATCCAGGTTGACGTTAATATAATATTTGATTAACAGGAAATGCGATTAGTAAGTTATCAAAAATATTGATTCTGAAGAAGCATACCTCTCTTTGAAAGCATTCAACGGAGATAATAAAAAAATAAATAAAATGCAGCTGATAGAAGAAAATGTTTATTAAAAAAAAAAAAAATTATTAGTGCTAGTATAAAATTTTAGTTCTTTAGATTTTATCAAACTATTCACTTAAATGACGAAGAGGAAAAATTACTTTAAATTAATATTTAATTAAAAATGAATAATATTTCTTCACCGCCAACCACAAAAAACAATAAGAATTTGGATCCAGACAACTATTAAATAATACTAGTTTTAGATATTATTTGTAGGAAGGGAAAATATTCTGGATATCCTTCTTTTACGAGTGAACTGTATCGTTTCCTATTTTTATAGAGTATAATATGGAGGTAAACAACTTATTTTTTAGAAGGTTAACTTGAAGTTAATAACAAGACCATAAGGTCTTTCCCAGTTACTAATTAAGTATTCCTGGAGAAATAAGATAATCATGTCGATACCATAATTCGACGTGATTATTTTTCCCGTGTTTATTTATCGGTTACATTTACTCTTATTTATTACAAAGAGATTTTTATTTGTGATTAAAGTAGAAAATTAGGAAATATAAGCTTCATCTCGGGAAGGATTAAGTTAGTTATATAGACTATCTCTGTTGTTAATAATTTTTTTGATATAAGAAATAGTAATAGTAAAACTATTACTGACATAATGATTTTTAAAGGAAAAGAAATAATGACGCTAAAATTTTATTGATGTTAATATTTAACTTTTGCCTTTAAGTACTAATGATTTGAACGAATTTTAATTTTAAAAGAAGTATTCATTCTAGACGTAAAAAAAAGCGTTGAAAATGAGTTAAACGGTTAACAGCAGTATGAATTTACAAATATCACGATAAAAAAATATAATCTACACACAAAGTACCTAACTCAACGTTTGCGAGCAGAATGGCGCCTGTCGACCAATCTTTCTGTGCTCGCCGCAATGCACTTACGCGGCCCAATTGAGTAATAGTGGGTAGAGATGGGCTGTATCGAATACAAATTCGATACAAAATAATTTAAATAAATTTTATGTATCTGTTATTTAGATTTAGTTTCTTTTTTAAATTTCACTTAAATATTTAATTTGCCGATCCTCGTAGCGGAGTGGTAGCGTCTCGGTCTTTCATGAAATGGGTCCCATGATCGAATCCCAGTCAGGCATTTTACGTACGCTACAATATTCCATTGCCTTATTCCCATGTACAAGCTTCTATGTAAGCTTTTATTCGATAGGGGGTGCATGTGATAATTTTTATTTGAACACTTACGATATGAGCGTAATGATATGAAGTGTAACGATATATAAGTGTTACGATATGAGTAAAAGATATCTAATACAAAATACTCATTCGATTCATTCTGATAACGATACGAGTACTGCGTACTCAAATTTAGCTGTCCGGCCGGTCTCTCCTTGTGTTACGATACATAAAAATCCTTATATTTGGTATAATGGTATAGGAGAGGTTTAATTGTGAAACAGAGATCAAGATGAAATAAAGAGAGACAAAAAAAGTTGTTACCAGAATGGGAGCGAAAACGGCTGGGTGAAGTGCTCAGGGATAAAGCTGAGAATTGAGCCATGATACTGCATTTTATAATTTCTAAGCTTGATTGAAGAAATAAAAAAAAATATTTTAACGCCAAAAAAAAAAAGCTGGCAGGTGAATTTTGGCTTGTTTTCGCAAACATCATGGAAAAATTGAATTCTTTAAACAAGATGCTACAACAAAAAAACAGACATGTCGTTAAAATGATAGGCTTTTTAAATTCATTTAAAGCAAAACTGGTTTTATGGATATCATAACTATACGTGGAATCTCTAGTGCATTTCCAATATAAAGAGAGTTGTTGGCGAAGTGAATTTAATTTGTTTTCATTTGTCAAGCAAGCACCTTCAAGTAGTTAATGAACAGTTTGATTAGAGATTTCAAAAGTTTACTGTCATCGAGCCAGTATTCTCTTTTTTATCAATCGTTTTTTGTCAAATAAATATAATAGAAATAGCTGCATGCATTGCAGAACTTTTTAAGAGCTGAAGAACTGGAGCTAGAAATTTTCGATCTTCAAAATTACATTATGCTAAAATGCCAATTATCAGATGACATCTTAAATTTAGTGGAGAGAAAGGTTTATATTCTTAAAAAGAGCAGCTTACAAGATAAAAATAATTTTTCGATTCCAAACACCTTTGCAAATCATTGTTTTATAGCATGAATCGTAAAATCTAAATATGGATCTCAACTCAATAACGAGCATCTTGATTGTTTACAAACAGTACTGAACTGACTATTTACGAACAATCACTACTATCCTAAATACGAGGCACTGGCTAATAAAATCCAATTACAAAAACACATTGAAATTGAGATTATTATTTATTTAAATCTCTTTTTTCAATAATGTTAGCTCACAATGGGGCTGATCTAGTGGTTAACTCCTCTTCGCAAATCAGTTGCTTAAAAGCTGATTTCTGAAATCGAAGATTCTCAGATTAGAATTCTAGTAAAACTAGTTGCCTTTATACGGATTTGAATATTAAACGGTGACTACCGCTGTATTTTGGTGGTTGGGGTTGAATTAACCACACTTCTCAGGAATGGTCGGCCTAATTATGTACAAGATTAGACCTCATTTACATTTCATACATAACCTCCTCTCTCATTGGACAGTCAAGGTGTTACCTATTGTTCACTAGTTGAAGACTGTAACGTACACATACGTTAAATAAAATATAATATTGACTTTATATATATTTATTTAATACAAGTACTTTAACAGAAATTTTTATGTATTTTAAAATTAAAGATAGATACTTTTTGTGTATTAATTATATCCAACTATAAAATTTCATTGCAATAGTACGTGGTGACCCCCGCCCACCTGGTATTTTAGAATTTGCTGTATTGTTCAAAAAGTTTGGGAACCCATGATCGATACTAAATATTAATGAATCTTAAGGTAGTAAAATTACATAGTAAGTGATTAATGTATTACAGTAGTCGAGATATAAGAAAAATGCCTAACTTTCTTTTAATATCAGTTACTTTCTGCTCTTTTTTTTGTATTTTTCTTTAATATGCATTCTTATTCTCTCTCTCTCCTTAATCTTTCCCTTCAAGTTGACTTACCCGTATTCTATTTTTTTTTTATTCACTTAACATCCATTTTTTATTTTTTCATAATAATATTCCTTTGATATTTTCCCAATATACATTTTGATAATCATGCCTTTGAGTGATCAAACTTATTATTTTTTCTGTTAAGTTGTTTATCAAACATATTTCTTTTGAAATCCCATTTTCAGTTTTTAATTTACTCATTTATTTCATCGATAGAATATTCCTTGTTATTTTCATTAATATCTCATATATTCTGTTTAAATTGGTGATCATTTATTACAAACAATGTAGATAAGTCGGCTTTAAATATCTCACTTAAATATAATATACTTCAAATTTCAAAATTACAAAATGCAGCTATGGTAACCTAAGCAATCCTAATAAAGTAGTTTTCATTTTTTTTTTATAAAAATAAGGAGGAACAGGGTAAGAGCAAGGAAGGAGAAGAAGAAGAAGACATGGGAAAAGAGTAAATAAATCCTCAATGTAGTTGTTGTAGTAGAAATAAAAAGCTTAAAACTAATATCATTTGATCTGTTTTAACACTCTTAAATATATAAAATTTCAACATTCAAATGACCTAGAAAAAGAATCAAGTAGTGTACCCTCCTCAATCGATTGAAATCAGTTCTGATTTTTTTATTTTGATTTTAATTTTGTGTGAATCATCTTACTCCTTCTTATAAGTGGTAGTTACCTCTTGTAAATTATTATTATTCCATATTTGTTTAATGGCATCTAAAAAAAATAAATAAAAATTCTGTCTTTGTTGGTATTTTCTCTTTTTATAATAGAATCGCTTAAAAAAATTGTTTATTCTTGGGTAAAAGACGTTTAACGAATTTATTCAAAAATTTCTTTATTTAACTATTCAGTTCCTACGAACAGATGTAGGCTACACAGAATATAAATAAGTTATTTTATTATTATATTCAGAATCATTTAAAAGAATACGAATTATTAAAATTTAATCAGTTAATTAGAACAATTAAAATAGAAATTACCAATGAAAAAATAAAGTTGAATCAATTATTATAAAAGGAATTTATTATATAATTATTATTCCTTTCAATTCTTTAACAATTAGATTTGAATAAAATTTATTACAAAAGTCATTTATCATAACATTTTTTAGCTAAAAGGGTTTACATGAATTAATTTACATTCAAATTTCTATGAAATATCGAAGTGAATGTAATAACATTTATTTATTTGAAATTATTTATTATTGGATATTTTTATCCATTTTTATTAAAGGTAATTGCAATTTACCTTTAGGGGGTTTTATATCTAGTTAGAATTTAGAATTTCCCTGTATTATATTGTGAAAGGGATCACTGGATTACTATATATACAATTGAGGGTGGATGAACGTTGTATTGTCTTGTCTTTGTACTATTGAAATTGTTGAATAATAATTTTAAAATAGAATAGAAACGTAAACTGGAATAGTATATTATATTATTGAAGTTTTAATTCATTCAGTATGACCTGTTAAATGTATCACGTTTATTCTGTAGAACCTTTTACTTTAACCTAATCCATTTATAAAATTTTAATAGCTTCCGCATGTTGGTCAATAATAATTGTTTTTAATGATTTCATGTTTTAATAAATTTTTCTTTTTATAAAGCATTTTTATCGTTAAATACTGATGATTGTAATCTATAAATATGACGTAATAGGAAATTATTTATAATTTATATCGACAATAGTAGTTAAAATTATACCTTAATTATTAATTAAAAGATAATAATTTTATTAACAAAATTATTACTTTATAGATATGTCTTAAGTTAATCTTAAGATTATGCTACGCATTTATCAAAACATCAATTAATTTTAAAAAAAAGAAAGTGTTTTGTTAAGAATATTGACAATCGCTGTTAACAGCTTTCCGATTGAATGACTGATGCATTTACATTTGCTTTTATTCTGTTCATAGTTTACAACTAAGAACAATCTTCTTCAATATAACTCAGATTTTTATTTATAATATTATACTTACAAATACGAAGTAAGAAAGAGCTATGCTAAATGTTTGTTTAAATTGTTCGTGGAAGGGTTCTTCAGGAGAAGGATCGGGGGGGCTCGGGGAAGAAGTACAGCCCGTTCGCACGGAGTGGGCGGTAGCGATGAGGCACGGGGACTCTCACACCCCCGGGCGAAAAAGACCGAGTCCCGGCTCGCAGAGTGAGAACCCAGGGACGGCACAGCCGGGCCTGGTGGATCCTACTCTGGGGGTTTGAGGCGGGCGCAAAGTGAAATCCGACCGACAGACCGAGACGTCGAGGCTCGTTAGAGTAAAGGACACTCCCCTGGGCTGTGTAATACTTAACTGCAAGATCCGGCCCGGGGGAGAAGAAAAAGAGATAAAAAAATGGTTGTTTAAAGAAATTGGAAAACATGATCGTACTCTAAAACCGTTTAAATGTAAATAGCAATTTTTAAACATCAATCTGTTGACTCTGCGAAAAAAAATTATGTATAAAAAAACATAAAAGAGAAAAGAAGAAATAACATTAATAGTAATAATATAGATTGACAAATAAATAGTTCTTACAAAACATTCTAAACGAGTATTTTTAGCAGAGTTTTTAAAATAAAAAAAAAAAAAAAATTATAAAGAGATTTTATATTTATTTTTACTGTTTATTAAAATATTGTTTTTTATTTCATTTATTTAACGGTTCTATTTTCTTTGTATGTTTGACTTTTATCTTTTATTGCGAAAATACTCAGATAAACGCAGATAAACTGCGTTTACAGCGTTTGTCTTAATTATAATTTATTTTACAATTAATTTTATTTTTCATTAATTTTTTTTATTTATACTATTTTATAGCGTCTACTGATGACGGTTTTCTAATAAATTACCATCTAGGTTTAGTTTTTAAATAAAAATATTTTTAAAAGATTTTGAGCTTTCGAACTTCAACTTCCGACTTTCCAACTTCATGTCACTGTTGCTTCGTTTACTGACTACACGGCGATCTTGGCGGTTAAAAATGAGCCAACGAAAGCTTCGTCTAAATTACAATGTATGTTGGATATAATTAATGATGGGTTGCTAAATGGAAAATAAAGGTTAATCCGGCGAAATTAAGCCATGTAACGTTTAATGCAAGGAGAGGAGACTGCCCACAGTTCCACCTAAATGGCATTTTCTTCTCGCATGCTGACCACATACGGTATCCAGACCTAAGGTTGGACCGTTGTCTGACATGAAAAAATAATATGAGGGGAAAAAAAACATTAAATTTAAAGATATGTTCTGGTTGCTAGGGAACAGGTCACAGTTGTCATTTAACAAAAAACTGCTGTGCCTAGCGCTGCTCCTTTCCTGTGGTTAGAAGCGATGGCACCTCCCATCGCCGTGTTTATTCTTAAATGTGGATTCGGCTCTGGGAGACAGGGGAAAAAAGGAAAAAAAACAACTGCTGTGCAATGTACTTTTGAAGCCGGTATGGATCTACGGTATCCAACTTTTGGGAACATCATGTTACAGTAACATTAAAATTATCCAGTGGTTCCAGAATAAATTAATCAGGAGGATAATGGTGGCACCGCAGTTTATGAGGAATCCTTGATTATCTGGCATTATCATACGTTCATGAGGAGGTTTAACGATTTTGTTCGAATTAGAAATTAATGCTGAACAACTGTAAAAGCCATCTGTGAACCTACTGGACAATAGGTTGTGAAACTACTGACGATATTAGATGGCTGAAACGACTCTATGTGTTAGATCTAGGAGATACTGCGAGGTATCTATACTGAAACTTTTTCCATGAAGTGTTATTGTGTTTGTATCATTATTTTATTTAGGAGTTAGTTTAAAATCTAACAAATGTTTGGTTTTATTTCATTTTTCTATTTCGTTGTTTTTTTTCCTATGTTATTGATAGTTCTGTTTATAATTTAATATTGCTTTATATTGCTTTTTAGAAATGTACTGATTACGACTACTTTTATGTATTTCTTTGAGGAGATTCAACGGAAACTTTTCATGCCATTTATTTTTTTGCGATCCAATTTATTATTATTTCTATATATGTGGAACTGATTGTAAATAAACTTTGAAGCAAAACAAAACTTGAGGTAATTTGTACTAGTACATTACAGTAACTTAAATATCCACGGTTAAGATTTAAGAAATATTTAAAAATCGTTTGCTGCATTTATTTCAACTTAGCTAATCACTATGCTTCTTCTGCTCCCATCATAAGAGGAATCGGGCATTTATGAAATATTTTTGTTGAAGTCTTTCTTAAATTTTAACCAGGGTTAGAAAAAAAGACTATAAAACAATTCCGTACGGAAATTTTAAAAATATCATTCCCTATATCAATATTCCTCCTCTATGAATCATGAGACCTTGCCGTTAGTGAGGGGGCTTGAGTGCTCAGGGATAAGAGTAGGTGGACCGAAGGTGCAACCATATCAGAGAGGTATCTGTTGAGAGCCAGACTAAGGAATGATTTCTGAAAGAGGGCAGCAGCTCTTTCAGTAGTTGTTAGGGGCGTGAGTCACAATGACTTAAACGGCCGTATCAACATCACTTAGTCCTCTGAGTACTGCGCAGCTGAAAGCAATGGAAAACTACAGCTGCTTTTTTTCCAAGAAAATGTGGCTCTCTGCATTTTCACATAGCAATAATGGAGGCGCCTTCCTTGGTAAAATATTCCGGAGGTAAAATAGTCCCCCGTTCGGATCTCCGGGTGGGGACTACTAAGGAAGGGGTCACTAAAAAATTAAAAAATAACATTCTACGAGTCGGAGCGTGGAATGTTAGAAGCTTAAAAAAGGTTGGTAGGCTAGAAAATTTAAAAAGGGAAATGGGTAGGACAAATGTGGATATAGTAGGAATTAGTGAGGTTCGGTGGGAAGAGGAAGGCGACTTTTGGTCAGGTGATTTTAGAGTAATTAACTCAGCGTCAAATAATGGGCAGGCAGGAGTAGGTTTCGTGATGAACAAGAAGATAGGGAGGAGAGTGGATTATTTCAAAACGCATAGCGATAGAATCATTGTAATAAGGATAAAATCAAAACCTAAACCGACAACGATTGTTAACGTCTATATGCCTACAAGCGCCCATGATGATGATGAGGTAGAGTGTGTATACGAAGAGATTGATGAAGCAATTAAACACTTAAAAGGAGATGAAAATTTAATAATTGTTGGAGATTGGAATGCAAGCATTGGAGAAGGCAAGGAAGGAAATATAGTGGGTGAATACGGGCTGGGCAAAAGGAATGAAAGAGGGGACCGACTTATAGAGTTTTGCACGAAGTATAATTTAGTAATTGCCAACACCCAATTTAAAAATCATAACAGAAGAATATACACTTGGAAAAAGCCAGGCGATACTGCAAGGTATCAGATAGATTATATCATGGTTAAGCAAAGATTTAGAAATCAACTCGTTGACTGCAAAACTTACCCTGGAGCAGACATTGATAGCGACCATAATTTGGTGATAATGAAATGTAGATTGGGGTTCAAAAACCTGAAGAAAAGGTGTCAGATGAATCGGTGGAATTTAGAGAAGCTTGAGGAAGAGGAGGTAAAGAAGATTTTTGAGGAGGACATCGCAAGAGGTCTGAGTAAAAAAGATAAGGTAGAAAATGTAGAAGAAGAATGGGAGAATGTTAAAAAGGAAATTCTTAAATCAGCAGAAGCAAACTTAGGCGGAATAAAGAGAACTGGTAGAAAACCATGGGTTTCAGACGATATATTGCAGCTGATGGATGAACGTAGAAAATATAAGAATGCTAGTGATGAAGAAAGTAAAAGGAACTATCGGCAATTAAGAAATGCTATAAACAGGACGTGCAAACTGGCGAAAGAAAAGTGGATTAAAGAAAAGTGTTCAGAAGTGGAAAGAGAAATGAACATTGGTAAAATAGACGGAGCATACAGGAAAGTTAAGGAAAATTTTGGGGTACATAAATTAAAATCTAATAATGTGTTAAACAAAGATGGTACACCAATATATAATACGAAAGGTAACGTCGATAGATGGGTGGAATATATTGAAAAGTTATACGGATGAAATGAATTAGAAAATGGTGTTATAGAGGAAGAAGAGGAAGTTGAGGAGGATGAAATGGGAGAAACAATACTGAGATCTGAATTTAAGAGAGCATTAAAAGATTTAAATGGCAGAAAGGCTCCTGGAATAGACGGAATACCTGTAGAATTACTGCGCTGTGCAGGTGAGGAAGCGATTGATAGATTATACGAACTGGTGTGTAATATTTATGAAAATGGGGAATTTCCATCAGACTTCTAAAAATGTGTTATAGTTATGATACCAAAGAAAGCAGGGGCAGATAAATGTGAAGAATACAGAACAATTAGTTTAACTAGTCATGCATCAAAAATCTTAACTAGAATTTTATACAGAAGAATTGAGAGGAGAGTGGAAGAAGTGTTAGGGAATCAATTTTAGGCCTCAGCTTAATAGTAGAAGGAAGATTAAAGAAAAACAAACCAACATACTTGGCGTTTATAGACCTAGAAAAGGCTTTCGATAACGTAGACTGGAATAAAATGTTCAGCATTTAAAAAAAATTAGGGTTCAAATACAGAGATAGAAGAACAATTGCTAACATGTACAGGGACCAAACAGCAACAATAACAATTAAAGAACATAAGAAAGAAGCCCTAATAAGAAAGGGAGTCCGACAAGGATGTTTCCTATCTTCGTTACTTTTTAATCTTTACATGGAACTAGCGGTTAATGATGTTAAAGAACAATTTAGATTCGGAGTAACAGTACAAGGTGAAAAGATAAAGATGCTACGATTTGCTGATGATATAGTAATTCTAGCCGAGGGTAAAAAGGATTTAGAAGAAACAATGAACGGCATAGATGAAGTCCTACGCAAGAACTATCGCGTGAAAATAAACAAGAACAAAACAAAAGTAATGAAATGTAGTAGAAATAACAAAGATGGACCGCTGAATGTGAAAATAGGAGGAGAAAAGATTATGGAGGTAGAAGAATTTTGTTATTTGGGAAGTAAAATTACTAAAGATGGACGAAGCAGGAGCGATATAAAATGCCGAATAGCACAAGCTAAACGAGCCTTCAGTAAGAAATATAATTTGTTTACATCAAAAATTAATTTAAATGTCAGGAAAAGATTTTTGATAGTGTACGTTTTTTCAGTGTCGCTTTATATGGAAGTGAAACTTGGACAATCGGAGTATCTGAGAAGAAAAGATTAGAAGCTTTTGAAAGGTGGTGCTATAGGAGAATGTTAAAAATCAGATGGGTGGATAAAGTGACAATTGAAGAGGTATTGCGGAAAATAGATGAAGAAAGAAGCATTTGGAAAAATATAGTTAAAAGAAGAGACAGACTTATAGGCCACATACTAAGGCATCCTGGAATAGTCGCTTTAATATTGGAAGGACAGGTAGAAGGGAAAAATTGTGTAGGCAGGCCACGTTTGGAGTATGTAAAACAAATTGTTGGGGATGTAGGATGTAGAGGGTATACTGAAATGAAACGACTAGCGCTAGATAGGGAATCTTGGAGAGCTGCATCAAACCAGTCAAATCACTGAAGACAAAAAAACAAAAAAAAAAAAAACAAAAAAAAAAAATATCAATATTGTACTTGTAGAAACTTTACAAGAAAACATAATGAAATTTGTATTGTACAGGGTAATAATCATGAAACTATTAACTAAAATATTTGCTATAAATGGTAAAATTATTCAATAAATATATATAAATTAGAAGTAAATGTAGATTTAAAAAAAAAATAATTTCTCTTAATTTTCACGATTAAAATATAAAATTTATTTCACAACTTGAAAACATTTTAGTCTATATTGGCTACTTGTCGACGTCCGTCATCTCAGTATGAATTTCTTCATACTGATATGACATACGGACGGCTACAACATACTGCATCCCCGGAAGGTAAAACGAAAATCATACAGTTATTTATTTTTCACAACTTAAAAAAAGTAATTTAATTTTTATTCAGGTGTCTTAACAATAGATCATTGAAATTATCAGGATACCAATGTCTGGGAAAAAGTAGAATTTATCCAATAATGTTTTTGTAAAATATCAATCAAACAAATAATAACAGAAAAAATGTTTCTGTTCCATTAAAAATAACGTATATTCTATATTTCAATCAAAACTATTAAATTATTCTGTAATTTTTTTTTAAAATTAAAAAAAAAACTATTGTCCCGAATGATGTTGAATAGAAGGACATCCATCATTTTATTATTAAAGTTTTGCATAAAATTGATTTAAATCAACTAAATGAGATAAGATGAATTTTACAAAAGTAATAAAATGAATAAAACGTAAAATATGTTCCGAAATCACTTCATAGTAATAACTTATAAAGTGATGTTGCTATTTTCTTTAAAATTACAATAAAATCTTTCCAAAAAGTATCCTTTTTGAGGTTTTGTCATAAAATAAAATTGAAAATAATATAAAAATAAATTAAAATTTTCTACAGTTTTCATATATTTACATAATTATTCAGATATATTTTATTTAAAATGTATAGTTATATTATTCTTGATGGATTTATATAAAAATAAATCTTTCGCTATGGTATTCAGTGTGATAATACATATTTTTCTCTGTATAATACTCTTTTGTATTCCTTTGTTAAGACATGATTGATTTTTATAACATTTCGGAACTCTCCTTCAGGATATCCAGATGTGGTATAATTCACTATCGTTATATCGCATCCATATATTATATTAACAATCTAAACTTCGTTGAATAATATCAGTAAATTATTATACTGATATACGAGTATGTTATTATCAGAATAGTGGAAGGATTTGCTTCCTATGTTCATGTCGGAATGTCTTTAGGGCTCTCTCGATTTAAAGCTTACCTTCTTTGTATATTTCGAGAGTCATTCTAGGAGCTTCTTTATGGGTCATTCAATTACAAAGAATGAGTTGTGTGATCATGCAACCAGAAATGGAGGTAATTGAAGGCCTACACTACAATTTTTATGAAAAGATAAAATTATCTGAGAATAAGGATGTAGTGTAATTTAACAGAGTAGTAGGTCATTTAAAATAAATATTTAAATGCAAAAAAAAAAAGAAAAGAGATCTAGATAAATTTAAAATCCCAAAAATATTTTACTCGGTTCAAAAGTTGTATAATGAGGGATAAAATTAAGTTTACAGTTTTTAATAAAAAGTGCTTTTAATATTGGTGGATTATATTTATTGTGATATTTTTATAGCATCACTGTCAAATTTTTAATTGTTGGCTTATTTTCCTTTAATAATTAAAAACAATATGATAAATTTTGATGATTTAAAATGATGAGTTCGACATTATTTAAATATATTTTTAATGTTTACAAATAGTGTTTCGAGGATGTGTTTTAATATTTAGCTTAATTCAGCACGTATTTAATTTTGTATTTCTATTTATTTCTTTGCGCTAAACATATTTTGGGTTAATCTATAAATTAGGTAGTAAGTTAAAAATGGAACAGCTTCCAGTGTTCCGATTGAAGAAGATAAGGCGAAAACTAGTGATCGTTGTCAAAATTCGCCTAGAAAACGTGGATTATTAGCGCCCTCGAAAGGGGATCAAAGAAATCATTCCTTCTGCGAACTTATTAGAGACAATATTGTGCTTGGTGTGGGTGATGCCAATAGCGAGAATGATTCTTTCACCACAGACTCGCAGATAGCTTCTATACCATGAGAGGTGCTAGTTTTGCGCCCCACTAAGATTTTCCATTCTTTCGTTGCTATCACCGATTTGCCATTACCAAATCGTTTTAAGGACCTTCTGATGGATTATAATAACATCAATATCTCTAAAAAGAACGTAATTAAGCCCCCGCCGATAATCCTATATGACATCACCAATGTTATCCGGCTTTATGAATTAATTGAAACGGTTGTTAAAAAGTGTAATTACACTAAAAATCACAATCTGTTCGGTCAAATATTTATTAGGAAGGAAGAAAGAACCTTCCGGAATGTATTAAAGAACTTACATTATTCCATTCCGATCGACTTTGTTAAAGGAGAGCTTGAGGAACACGCTTGCTGTCCGAATTATATTTAATGCCAGGCGTCGGATCAAAAAGGAACCACTGTTGGCATTTTTTGTCAACTTTGATCCAAAAGATAACAACAAAGAGGATTTAATATGAAATATATCGCCAAATGTGGGGTAACCTTCGAAACGCCGAGAAGATTTCCTGGTTTACTCCAGTGTATGCATTGTCAAAATATGGTCACATGAAAAATAACTGCATGCGGCCTTATAGTTGCGATAAATGTCCACGGTTTTATGCTGCGGCTGCTCATAATATTTCCGAGGATAAGTTTGAGAAACTGTCTTCCAACATTGAGTTTCTGTAGCATAAAATAGATAACTAATAGGGTTTCTTACGAAGATTATCACAAAATCTGTTAATGTCTAAATCTCTGAAGGAGGCTATCTGGAATATCAGTCGTCTCACTGGTCTAGGACAGTTACAATAAGCTTTAATGCTTGCCCAATCATTGGACATCGTCCTGCTTTCAGAATCGCACTTAACAGAAAGTAATTTTTTTCGCCTTCAAGGATATTCGGTCTACAATACCAATCATCCTGATGGCAGAGCGCGTGCAGGTTCTGCAGTGCTCATCAGAGACATGATTAAGTATCATGAACTACCTGAGTACAAAACGAATCACTTTCAAGCCGCATCGGCTGAAGTCCAGGTCTGACTAATGAACCGCTTATTCTATCTGCAGTCTAGTTTGTCTTCCATGTCATGTGATTACGGTTAACTATTTCTGTGAGTTTTTCGCTACCCTGGGTTCACGATTTGTTGTGTGCGGTGACTGGAACGCTAAACATCTACTCTGGGCTATAGGCTTGTAACAACTGGATGCAAGGCTTTAAAGGATGCGTTGTTTAAATGCACCTGAACGTAATTTCTGGGTAGCATGCGACTTATTGGACGTCGGGTCCAACTAAGATGCCGATCTTATTGGACTTTTACATCACTTTGAGTGTTTGTCGTAAACGAAGGTTGAAAATTGCTAAGACACCACGTCTGACCGTTGAGTAAATAGCTATTCTGTTGAAATTTAGTACGATGGTGATAAGAAGGAAGAAATCGCCTACTCTGCACAACAAGAAGACTGATTGGGATTCGTATCGCAGGGTTGAAGAAAAAACTGATAGTGCCTTTTCTGAAATGTTCCGGTGACATCGATTACGCGAAGCGAATATTTACCTCAGCCCTGAAGGAAGTTGCCTAGCGCTCCACACCCGAGCTTAGACGTGTGGAGAAGGATGAATTGGGCTACTCAATAGATGTGATGGATCGTATTGCTTCTAAGAGGAAGCTTAGGAGACGATGGCAATGTTACGGGAGCCCTGAAGATAGGACATCATTGAATAGGGCCGCCTGCAGAAAAGACTGAACTATTTTCTACTTAATCGAGAGAGGTCTTTCAACAGCTTGATATGCCGGGTCCTTGTGGTGAGGAAATCTTAAAATTCTTGAGCAACCCGATTCCAAGTCTACCGATTAAGCCGTTTTCTTCAGCAGGTTCTACAAGTGACCAGGAAGGGAGAAAACTCACAGAAGGCCCCTTGGCTTTCTATAGGCCAATATTCCTTCTAGAAGGAATTTTGTTCTTATTTTTTTCACTAAACGGACATTCAAGCTAAATAAATCATAATTAAACTGTGTTTGAATCCACCGGGCTGGTCTAGTGGTAAAATCGTCATCACAAATCAGCTGTTTAGTAGCTAAGTTTTGAACTCGAAGGTTCAAATCTTACTAAAGGTAAGTTACTTTTCTACGGATTTGATTACTAGATAGCAGATACCGGTGAACTTTGGTGGTCGGGATTCAATTTGAAGTTTAATTAACGACACTTCTTAGGAATGGTCGACCTAAGTCTGTACAAGACTACACCTCATTTATATGTCTGTCATTCCTTATATCATTGAGGTAAGAGATCGCTTATTTTTCGTTAAGTTGAACAGAGTAAAGCGTACACGTTAGGAATAGATAATAAAAAAGCTGTATAAAGGCTTTTATTTCTGAATTGTTCATTAACGCGCTACTATGTAGACTAAGTTGAAAACAGGATGAAGATCAAATAAACGTGTGTTTTATAATAAAAAAGATTTGTCATTCATGAGTGATGCTTTAACAATTAGAAAGAATTTAATTTTTATGATTAGCTTAAATATCATGTAATGTTAATTTCAGAAGTTAATATAAAATCTCACAATTTTACTTTAATAAATGTTAGGCATGCAGGTTGATAGTATACTACGTAATATAAAATTTGATAACGCCCAATTTTTTTTCATTTAGGTTAGATGAAAAGTATGTCCACAATATAGTCTTCAAGATAATTTATTTTCTGCGTATAGCCTAGCCTTTTTCTTTCTTATAAAAAATTTAATAATATGACCCTTGGGATAGTAGGACACAAAGTCTGTAATTTAATGTCAACAGAATAAATAACGAGATTAGGTTTACGCTATAATCCGTATTGTCATTGCATCGGTTATAAATTTTTATTTTCCATGTTATATTACTTATGTAATTTGTAAAAACGTTGCCCCACATGAATCTTTTACTAAATCTGGTATTTATTTGAAAGAAATTAATAAATATAACAGAATAATTTGTATTTAAATAATTGAAAATTTATGTTAATTATTTCTTTTTTATTGAATAGTACACTTTTCGCATTATTTCTTTTCCGATAAGTTTTAGAAGATTAATAACTCGCTCCGCAATGATAATAAACAATTTCCGGAGGTCTTATTTTATTTCTCAATCACTTTTCTAAAAAACATAAAATTTTATTTTATTTTAACATTTTTTTATACAATAAGTTAAATAAAGATCCTTTTTTGACTACTTTTTAACCTAACACGAAGTTATGCCCCCGTTTAACGTATAAAATATATTCAATAAAAAGTGATCATCTTTATAATAATTAAATTCTTTCATATTTTGAACATTTTTCAATCTACATTTACTTTTTTCGGTTATCAAGCTTTTTCGAAGTTCTAAGTATTTTTATCAGGAGTGGTTGGTTATTTATAAAAAAAAAAGTAATAATAGTTTTTCTATATTTTGTCCATGAATCTGGCTATCAAATTTATTTATAAAAATAAATATTTTCAAAGATATAATCAATCTTTTTATTATAAAACGAACATTTATATGATAGTCAACCTGTTTTTAATTTTTTTTTTTTTTGTCTTCAGTCATTTGACTGGTTTGATGCAGCTCTCGAAGATATCTAGTGCTAGTCGTTTCATTTCAGTATACCCTCTGCATCCTACATCCCCAACAATTTGTTTTACATACTCCCAACGTGGCCTGCCTACACAATTTTTCCCTTCTACCTGTCCTTCCAATATTAAAGCGACTATTCCAGGATGCCTTAGTATGTGGCCTATAAGTCTGTCTCTTCTTTTAACTATATTTTTCCAAATGCTTCTTTCTTCATCTATTTGCCGCAATACCTCTTCATTTGTCACTTTATCCACCCATCTGATTTTTAACATTCTCCTATAGCACCGCATTTCAAAAGCTTCTAATCTTTTCTTCTCAGATACTCCGATCGTCCAAGTTTCACTTCCATATAAAGCGACACTCCAAACATACACTTTCAAAAATCTTTTCCTGACATTTAAATTAATTTTTGATGTAAACAAATTATATTTCTTACTGAAGGCTCGTTTAGCTTGTGCTATTCGGCATTTTATATCGCTCCTGCTTCGTCCATCTTTAGTAATTTTACTTCCCAAATAACAAAATTCTTCTACCTCCATAATCTTTTCTCCTCCTATTTTCACATTCAGCGGTCCATCTTTGTTATTTCTACTACATTTCATTACTTTTGTTTTGTTCTTGTTTATTTTCATGCGATAGTTCTTGCGTAGGACTTCATCTATGCCGTTCACTGTTTCTTCTAAATCCTTTTTACTCTCGGCTAGAATTACTATATCATCAGCAAATCGTAGCATCTTTATCTTTTCACCTTGTACTGTTACTCCGAATCTAAATTGTTCTTTAACATCATTAACTTTAATTTAAGTTTTTTTAACTTAAGTTTTTTTAACTTTTTTTAACTTTAGTTTTTAATTTAGTCTACTAAATAAAATGTTAATAAACAAGTTAGAAAATTCTGTCATCACATAGATTTTTATTTTATTTTCTATTCCAAATATGCACACTGCAATCAATTCAATTTTATGAACAATAAATGATCTCATTGCCCTAACAGATAAGGATTATATGAATGATATATAAATAAGGAGTAATCTTGTACAGACTCAGATCGACCATTCCTGCGAAGTGTGCTTAATCGAACACCAAATTGAATCCCAGCCACCAAATTACATCGGTATCTGCTCTCAAGTAATGAAATCCATATAAAAGTAGTTTACCTTTACTAGGGTACCTATATTTGAATCTCAAAACCTTAGACTTCAAAAATTAGCCGGTAAACAGTTGATTTGTGATGACGATTTTACCACTAGCTAAGCCCGGAGTATTCAAACACGGTTTAATTATAGGTTATTCTTTAAATCTTCTAACATATCGTTTTTAATTGCATTTTCATATTCAATGACTGGTGCTATTGTTTCCAAATTTGCTTCAAATAATATTACTTATGGCGTTTTCTTTTTTGACGGGAATAAAATGGTATTAAAAAAATAAAAACGATTTAATAGTACAAATTTTCTCATCTCAATGCCGGAGTGGTAGCGTTTTGTCTTTTCATTCGGAAATCCGGTCAGACATGATATTTTTCAAACACTACAAATTCCATTTCTGTATTAACTTTTCTGTCAGATTCTGTGGTCAACAAGCAAAAAAAAATAATAATAATAATAATAATAATTACTTGTAATTGTGGACAGGAAAAGGATACTGATTTGAATTTATCTTTATAAGACGATGTGCAGAATTTATATATATTTTTTTAATTTTGACACAACATACATCGCTTGTACTGATCGAAAAAAATAAATTCATTCATACGATAATATTTATTTAATTTTTTAAATGATTCTAAAGGTTTTACTCAAATTGTTAACCTTGAGTATTTTTTAACCTTTTTTTCGTGTAAACAGTGTTGAATGACTCGTCAGTTAATTTGTGTAACGAATTCTTGTATATAACCTTTTATGGAATACATAGTAGGCGAGGATGATAAGAAAAAATTAATTGTAAAAAAGGATTAATAGACAGTTGATAGGGGATAATTTGTTTTTCACACTGACGTTTTTGAATTGTGTTGAAAAAATAGTTTTTTTAATTTGTTTTTGCACTTTTATAAAAAAAATTCAGTTATTAAACGGAAAATGTTTACAGATAAATGGTTGGAGTCTAAAAAATATATTCCCTCGATTTTTTTTGATGTTATGAAGTGTTATTGAACTTCGGCAAAAATGAAGAGCGTCAAACAAATAGGACACTGATAGCTTTCAAATATTACAAGCATTAGAGTTTTATTGTTGTTATTTTATAATTAAAGAAAATACATACTTGATTGATGTTTATAATCGATCGATTGATTTAGAGAAAATGATTGAGATGACGTTTAAATTTTTGTAAGCTATCTCATTTCAGGAGCATACATAACCGTGTACACTCCCGCCAAGTCTACATGATTATATTAAAACTAACAACAATAATAATAATAATAATAATAAAGGCCGTGAATGCTCTGTCATGTTTGTTGTAGAGGGGTTTTTATACACGTCATGAAATCGTGTTCACTGAATGAACGAGTTATTACAGGCCCTTGGCGCTTTCTTTACTTGCTTACTCAAACCAACCGAACTCATCCCAATACTTTTTACAAGTAGGTCATTAAGTGCCTAGTAAATGCCATCATTTCCTTTCTCCAGAACTTAGTGAACAGATTTTATTCATGATTATCACTTTTACATGCTAATATAAAATATATATTTGAATTTATAATTTTTTTTTCTCTTGTCAACTTGTTGATATTTTTTATTTGATCCGTATTTTTATTACTGCATTTTTTAGGTAGATGTAATTGTATAAAACCTTTTTTTATAAAAATAGCTGCTTCTTGATTAAAATTTATAATTATAAATATTTAATCGAGGCTTCCAGTAACTAATGTGGCTAATATTCCAAGAAACCGTATTTTTTATAATCGCTGAAAACATATCTCTACTCATAAAAACATTTCATATAAAAAAAGTATCTCATACTAGGTGACAAATTACAAAAAATAAGTTGTTTTAATTATTTTTTAATCATTATTAGTTTTCATTAATTATGAAATTAATTAAATTTTTAATAATTATTACGTATTAACCAGTTTAAAATTCATTCAAGGAATTATCAAAGTTTTTTTTCAATTCCCTAGTTTCTTTGTTTATTTCTCTTTTGACTTAAAGATAAAAATGAACTGCAATAAAAAATTATAAGTTATCAAATTCATGAGTTATTTTAATACTTTAAATAAATTGGATATATAATTTTTTTATTTAAAAATATTACAAAAAAATAAATTAAAAAGTAAAATACATAATTAATTTAAAAAAAAATACCTTTAATTAATTAAGGTAAAAAAAAGGAGTAATTAAATTATTTTAATACGGCATAATTTTTAAGATAAAAATATTATTTGATCAAAGGGAATTGGACCCGTGTTATTCTACTAAATATTTTGATGTTTTTTTTTGCAATTGAACTTTAAATATTACATAATTAAATTTTTTTGTTTCCTATTTTTTTACACGATTATTTTTTTCATCATTATCAGTTTTTATCTGCTTGAAAATTTTCTTAATTATTCATTTAAAAGGTGTGATCGATTTCACTATTAGAACACTGACTGCGCATGTTTTTTACCGAACAGTTACTTCTTTATCTTCAGTATATCTTACGTATCTTGGCCATCACTTACGCTATAATGTTTTTCTTGAACAGTTTTATTATTAATCTACCTTCCATTACGATTTTTTCATGCGTGTACAGCTAGGACATATGAACTGGTGTAAACTTTAACAATAATTTAGATAAACCTCCTATGCGCATAATCGTACACAAAGGAGGCTTTATGTATATGTTACTCATTTTCTCTAACGTGTAGCGAAAAATCTCTTGTGTGAGCGTGGTTTCATCTGGGTGGGTTAATTCATAAAATACACTATTATTGTCGACAACTAAGCCCCATGAATTAAACGATAAATCTTTACACGAAGCGATAATTGGAGTCTGGGTTGATGGGAGTAGAACGCGCATAATGGGTGCAATATTTTTTTGTAAATACATTTAATAGCGATCGTTTTTGTGCTGTTTTAACAAAGGTTATTAGTCGGTTAAGGAAGTGAAAATCAATTACGGTCAGTTCAAAAAAAGATGGCGCCACAGCGCATACAGCTAATAGGCCAATGATTTTTTTACAAAATGCCTTTGGTAAACTAATCATTTCGAGTGGTTTGTGGGCTGTACGATTCCCCGACCTGACTCCCCTAGATTACTTTCTATGGGGAATAGCAAAACAAGCAGTGTATCGAAACAGACTATTCACGATTGACGAACTAAAAACCGAAATACATACGAAACATTCCAATTCATCAGCCGGTTAAAGTGTTTGAAAACAAATTGAAACGCATGTAATGTTGTATTGATGTTGGAGGAGCTCATTTTCAACACATTTTGTAAACTATTTCAGGTGTAGTAATATCAGTCTGTATAAAATAGTAAAATAAAAAGTAATAATTAATAAAGTTTCGTCATTACCCTTCCATATTCCAGTGACCAGCAATTTTCTGAACGCTCTGTATATCAGCTTGTATTTCGGTTCAAAAAAAAATTGTATATGAGCTTGTATTTCGGTTCAAAAAAAAATTGTTATTAATTTCTTAAATACAAATTTGCATCAAATACCAAAGAAAGGTCAAAACAATCCAAAGAAACAAAAATGGTTTTTAGTAAAAAATGACTCGTACATCGTTTTACCCCCCAAACGAAGATATATAAATTTATAAAACGACGATGCGTAAAATATGGGATTACTTATTTTGTAGATGTTTTAAAATTAAATTTAAAATTATTATTTTTTATTTAATTTAAATGAAGTAAATAAAAAGTATGCTAACTATTAAGTTTTAAGAAAACTATACAGGAATAAAGAAAAATAAATATAAAATACTTGATAGAATTTTAATAACTCAAAGGAAACCTACGTTTTGGTGTTTTAGATATCTTACATTTTTTGAAACCTCTAATTAGAATTAATTTGTTTTTGTTTTTTTTTCTGTTGATTATATTACGCTTTCTTTACCTTTTATTTGAGATTAATTTAGAAAATATAAGGAATTCACAATCACATTGAATAAAAAATCATTACATTATTTTAATATTAATCATTTTTTTTTTTTAATTGACTGATGGTAAACCTGTTATTTAAGAGAACTTTTGTCACTTTCTTCTTATAGGAAGAAATTTGAAAGTGATGCAGATTAGTTTAGTATTTGATATGTGTGACGTAGCTTTTGACAGCTACTTTTACTCATAATATTTTATATGGTTATTTTTATTACTAGTTATAAGACAGGAGTGCTTTAGTTATTTTTTTGGGTGTTATTGTGATTTATGGCAATCTTTTTTTTTATTTAAACTTCCAATTTCTCTTTCAATGTTTGTATGTATTAGGCTGAGTTCTGTCAAAGTATATAATACGAATCGTAGTATTATTTCTTTACTCTATTATAATATAATTTCATATTCTTCTCTTTCTGAAAAATTAGTTTAATAAATTTTAGAAAAAATAAAACTAATAATTCGTTAAGATTGAAACTAAAAAAATATTAAACTAAAAACTTAATTATATTTACCTTTGCATAATAATTTAAAAATAAGTTGTTTTATTTTTCATTTTGATATAATTTCTATGAATATTATATATATTTTTTTATTGTTATTGTTACAGGTAAGATTGCTGTTGAATTTTTATCAGACACTTTCCTAAGGAATTATGATGTATAAATTGACAGTATACTTTAGGTATGTATTTATTTAGTCCGATTTTCATAAAAACGTTACGTAGAATTATAAATAAGTATTCTGGGTGGGATGTAAATAGGTGTATCAAATAACTTATTTACCTCTAAATTTTACATATTTCTTTCTAAAATTTTCGAATAATATATTGTATTTTTAAAGGAATTTTCTTCTGGTTACGTAAATATATAACATTAATATTTCCTAAACAGCATCGTTTGAATTTTGTTATTATCTACCGTGAAAGTAATTTAAACTTTAAAAAAAAAATTCTTATTTCTTATTAAAATAATTTAACTTGGAAAAATATATTAATGATAATTAACAAAATAGATTGATTTATAAGACTATGGAAATACGGTAAAACTTTTGTTGTTTTGTTTCTTTTTAATGATTAACTTTGAAGATACATGAAAATTTGCTTCCAGAAAATTTTCTTGGAGTTATTACACAGCCTCTTAAAGTGTTGTCCAGTTAACATTGCTTTTAAATTTCTTGTTGATGTTGACAGATTTTTATGTGCGTTCAGTTTCTATAGGTTACTAAGTTACTTTAGTAGCCGGCCTTCGTGGCTCGAGTGGTTGCGTATCGGCCTTTCATCCGGAGGTTCTGAGTTCGAATCCCAATCAGGTATGACTTTTTCACACCTACAAAAATTATCATTCATCTCATCCTCTGAAGTAATACCTAACGGTGGTCCCGGAGGTTAAAAAAAAGAGTTACTTAGTAAGGTGATTTGCAAAACTTTGTAAATTTTATTTGTAAAAAATAAAAGCAATTAACTCGACGATTTCCAACAAAATATATAAATAGACAGGAACCAAATATTCAATTAAAAATAAATCAATCGTGCTCCTTAAGTATAAACTCCAGTATTTTATTGAATCAGAAGAAACCTCTTTACTAAAATATAAAGTGTAATTTTAATTTCTTCAAACATTTAATTAAATTTAATTGTTTTAACCGTGTCAATTGTATTACTATATCTGTTTGTTTATTTATATGACGTAACTTCCATAATTACTTATATAATTATCAACAAATTTTAATGTAAATTCCTTTATTACTACATAGATTCAGTCTATGCAAGTAGAATACAAGTTTTTACGTAAACCGTCTCCCATTTCTCTTCTTAAAATATATAAAATGCAAAATATCTCTTTAGATGCAATTATTGTATGAAAATTACATCATCCTTTAAAGAACTTGATTAATGTTATTAAATAGCAACTGGTTTTCTTTTAAAATGATACTTTAGTTATAATTTTTTTATATTTCGTATTTTATTACATTTAAATGAGATAAATCGTTTTAGAACAGCCGTAATACGTTATCATTAAAAATATTTAGCCTGAGGTAAAATATTAAGTTTGAACAAACAAATTGCTGGTTATCTTTTAAAACAATTTTAAATTCGATTACTTGATAAATAATAGCGGAATTTAATCCAGTATATTATTATTATCGTCGAACTTATGAAGTGTAGCGCATATATATATTAATCTTGAAATAAATTAATAATTATTTTAATAATTGGGTCGTTATACAAGAAACTAATGAAACCTTTGCCAAAAGTACTAAAAAAAATTAAATCAAAAATGAAAAAAATAACACAAATATATTAAATCGTTAAGAAATAATTTACAACTGGCATGAAATGTTTACAGGAAATATTACTCCGTTTGTAAGATGATAATAACAATAATAAGATAGTAGAAAATACTCTAAAAGTCTGTTTAAGTCAGTATGTTCTTGGATAAGAGTATAACAGTTACTTTGCAGAGTAGGCCATTAAGCGAAATGATGGACAGACGTGGACCTAAATAACAGTGCATGTAGAGAGGTAATATATCTTGTCTCTTAAATGTATGACTGTTTAATACTTATGTGGGTATTATTAGTACTGCTGTGGATTACAGCTTTCATTTATCAAATAATTTTGTAATTAGTGTTTTTGATTTTATTAATAAATTATAAAATAATTTGTTTTTAATTTTATTTTTTATTGTTACTTTCTACTTTTATATAGATCTTTAAAAAAACAGTTTTTTTTTTAAATCTTTACAGTCGTAAGTCGTTTGATGTAATTTTCCAATTTTTTCTAGTTCTGTCAGTCTTTTAGCCTCAGCATGAATCTTACATTCTACATTCACAATTATCTTTGTTTGATTTATTCCGATATATTTCTTTCTTGCATGTTATACTACCTTTTATCTTTCCTTTTAGAACGAAATTCGCTAACTATGGTTGCCTTAATCCATGGACCTTCCTTCCTTGTTCTTTTTAAAAGATTCTATTCCAAAGTTCTGTGTTTTTCAATTCATCTTAAAACTTCTTTATTTCGTAATTTAGTTTCTTATATTCTCTTATAATCATCATTACATTGTTTTCTGCTATGAGGATTCCTTTTAATGTCTTTTCCTATTTTCCTCTATTCTCAGTTAAACTTCCAAGAACTTGATAGTTCCTATTTAGATTTAGATCATCGCAGTTTTTACGTTTTTCTGGCCTCTCAATTTTTTATACCTTCACTGATCATCCTAGCACTGTTTAAATCGTTTTTTTTTTGTGTTGTATGTCATCGAAAATTAGCTTTTCTATTCTGAATATTTCTGGATTAAGGATCAAGAAATATTTCTGGATCATTCTTGTTCATTTTTTTCATAATTTCTGTTCTTTTAATCTTTATGCCTGCATTTCTAATGTTTTCAACCTTTCTTTTTATATTTCTCTTAGTGTTCATCTTTTATAGCTGAAAAGAAGTACATTCCAAACATAAATTACTAGTGTGATTAACATAAATCTTTCTTATTATACGATAAATCTTTTTTCTGTTAAATACCTCCTTAGAGAAGGGTATTTTTTCACTATTTTTCAGTTTTCTGTTTACGCAGAATCTGTGTCGTTTTAATTATGTTCAATTCTTTTTTTTTCAAACATTGATTGGCGTATTTTCTTCCATTCTCATTATTTTTATTTTTATAACTTCCCTTTTGTTAACATTTTGCTGTGATAAAATCGCTTAGTGTATTTTTAAAACTTCCCTTACGTAAGGTTTTAATGTAGTGAGATAATTTTATAATGCACATCAAGATACTATACACTATAATATATACACTATGGATTCTAATACGAGATAGATACTCACATTTGATTTGATTCGTGGAATGTAGTTATGCACAACTGGTAATGTCTTACAGAAAATGTCCACCGTTTACCTGAAGACAGGTTCATATCCTTCGCACCATATTTTTTGAGACGAATTTCTTTAGTACTGATGCCCTTCCAAGGGTGTCAAAAAATATGGTATGAAGGTTTGGGACCTGTCTTCAGGTGGACATTTCCAACAGTTGCTGCAAGACATTACCAGTTTTGCATAAATACATTCCATCACTCAAATCAGATGTGACTATTTCTGTATCATAGACGACAGTGGAATTATAGTGTATAGTATGATGATTTGCACGATAAAATTATCACACTATACTAACTGTTTTCTTATTCCTGGGAAAAAGGTTCTGTCTTGTCTGTAATCTGCCTTTGTTGTCTTCGTTTACTTCGTCAAATATTCCCTAGAAAAATCACCCAAAAGCTTTCCTGGTAGATTCAAGATGTGATTTCCAATCCTCCTTTATCTATTTCCACCCCTTTGAAATTACGACTACAAATTTTTATAATATCAATATTCCTTATACAGAAATCAGCATACACAATTTTAGAATGTGATGCTTTTGTTCCTAATTAAGTTTTACACAGTTTAATTTTTTCGGTTTGCAGTAAAGTATTGACTTGAGTTTTGGAATTTTGATATATTTACATATATTATTTTTTGTTTCTTCAAAGCGGAATTATTAGCAAAATTATACAACTCTTCTTATGTACGATAGAACACAGATTATCCGCTTTTCTATTTTTCACGTTTCATTAGGGTCTGAGTTTTTTTTAATAGTTTGATGTACTTTTTATTCCGTTTTATACTGATTTTGATATCCTCTTTTCTTCATCTATTAAATTTATTTTTCTAATATAATAGAGTTTTAGTTGACTGGTATATTGTTATTTCTTTCTTTTTTTATTATCCAATTCTTTATTTTTTTCAATTTCATTTCTTTTATTATTGCAATTTATTTAATGTTTGTATTTGTGTAGTTTACTATATCACTTAGTCTGTAATGAATTCATACCACCCACTCCTTCTATTCTTATTAGACCCTTGTTTCAACCGTAATAACAATCTTTTCAGCGACTTTTAATGCTTCTTTTTATATATATTTTAATTAGACTCCTTTCTGTATCGAAGTTTTTATTTCCTCATTTTCTAGTATTGGTTTCATAGCTGCCTGATTCTTGGAAGAATGATAAATAACTTTCTCTTTCAATTTATTCCAATTTCACGTACTTTTTTTTATTTAAAAAATTTATTAAATTCCATATTAATTTTTTTTTTTATGAATACCGTTCTATCAATGCTCAAAAGTTAATTTGAAAACTAAAATTTTTATTCCTTTTATGTTACTTACTTAGTTTCTGGAGAAAAAACAAGTTTTGCTGGAGTATAATTAAACTAATCGATAAAAAAAAGTTTATTAGTTAAATTATATTTTTATCGGGGGTTAAGTAGACCCTAATATTCTGGGAGAATTTTTTCGAGGTAGGCGTTTGCTGCTTATAGTAATCCTTATTGTATGTATGAGGTTCATTATTGCGGACAACGTTTTTCCGTGAGTGGATAAGATTGTACTTTCCAATTATTCACCTTTTTTTCTATTATCCTTTTCCTTTTATTTCATTTTATCTCAATAGATAAAGTTTGGATCCTAGTAGATACTCAACTTGAATCTAGCAGGGTCTGAAGGAATGCCTGAGGACTGATTTCTTGAATTTTTATTTTTCCCTTTTTGATAGCTGCGTAATAAAGCTGATCGTGAAATACGTATTGAATTAAGGTCGATCCACTCTATTTAATCCTAAAATACAAAATGCAATTCATAATCTAGTTAATATTTCGTAAATTATTTGAACCCATCAATTGAAAACTTACAACGGACAACATTATTCTGATTTTCCGTTAAACATTAAATTCAAATTTAAATTTTCAATTTAAATTTTAAGTTTTGTATTTTCGTGCATAATTTGTAATTAAATATTTATGAGGATTAATTAAACTCTACGAGTATAACATATTTTAGGTGCTTTTGTTCCTAACTAGTTCAGTTTTACACAGTTTTCATTTACTATACACGCGCGCACGCACGTACACGCACACACTGTTATTAGTGCAATTGAGACAAATAATTTGATATCAATTTCATCTGAATCGATGCAGCCAGTTAGAAATTATAGAGGTACGTAAAAACTTAACAAAATTTTAACTTAGCAAGTTAACACTTTATGAAAGAAATTAATTAATTATACAATAATAATAAAATTTAAAACATTTCTGTATGAAATATTTTTTAAGTTTGTAAACTGGGTTTCTGCCTTCCTATTAGTAAATATTTTGAGTGATTACTTGTTTTTATTCTTTACATAAGTAAAATTTAATTAGGTAAAATTTTGGTTTTGTATTAAAAAGGTTGATTATTGTATTTATATTAATGTTTATTATTTACATTTCCAGTAATAATAAATAATCGTATAAGGTAATATAAAGCAGAGAGTAACGAATGAAGCTTAGGGTTGCTGTAAAGCTTAGCCTGGAGACAAGCAGTGGTATTCAATGAAATGAACATTCCTCAACATGTTGAGAGATTGCACTCTCAATTTGTTACGACAGTTTCTTTTTCATATATCCTTCCATCCAACACTTTCTTCCCCGTCCTCTCTCTTTCTTTCGATTTAAACACATTCCCTCGTTTTTAACAAAATCCATTTCTTTCTGTACAGTTCGTTTTTATCGCTATTTTTAATAAATTACTAAGAACTGGACATTAACGATATAAAAACCACGTTTCTTTTCAGAATTATTTAGTTCTGTTATTACCGTTATTCTTTTCGTAAAATGTTTTTAGGTTTAAACAGGTTATACGTTTAATCGTCAATTTTTTTAATATTATTTAACTCACTTATCTTATGCATAAAGCCGAAAGTTTATCTGTTTATTTTCGCATCACGCAGGAACCAATTGACAGATTACTTTCAGATTTGCAGGATTCATTCGCGTTATCCCAGGGAAGGTTTTATAGACCGAGATACTAGTCCCTGGAGGAAAATGTAAATCAAAGAAATTCATTAAAGAAAATACAATTAATCCTTATACTTCATTATTATATTTCTGTCACCATGGCAATAGAGATAAGTTATGAATTTTTGTGGTTAAAGGTGTGTGTACTGTAGACAATTCTGTATTTTGCAATTTAGTTTCTTTTTCAGGTTTCTGTAAAGCTTGAATACTTAAATTATTATTTATCAGTATTATTCTCACAACCATGAGAGTAATGAACACTGCGGAGGTCCAGGGGGTGGAGCCCTCTGGTCTTCGCTCGCCATTCCCACAGGGCTTGCCTTGTGAATACCCCAGGGCCTCTGCGGCCCTGAGGTGGGCTTTATAGCTCCGGGAGCCCATGAAGCTAGTCCCACAGTACCCGTAGGTCGGCTTCGGGTTCGCCTGGGTTGATCTGAGCTCTGGCGGTCCAGAGGACGGAGCTGTGATCGGCTAATGAGATTACAAAATATTAATAAGATGAATGTAAAAATAATATTAATAAACAAAAAAGAAAAGACTCGATCCTTGGTCCACTTAAATAAAGTTCTAGATGGATATCGAAATATGTATTCAACTATTTTTTTTTTTAATAAATTAAAAACAAAACGCTTATGAAGAGAATCAACTTTTATGAAAAGTTTCGCGGAAAGTTTTATTCGGAAACTCTTAAATTGTGTTAAATTTTGTTACAATAGTAATATTGTTAGAAATAAAAGCTGTGAGGGAGAAAATGTATAAAAAAAAGTAAAAATTAAATTCATCAAACTTTTCGTGCAACATTTAGATAAAATTGCTTTGTCGTAGCTATCTAAAAAATGATGGTTCATGTAATTTAGGGAAATTTAAGAATTATAGTAACCGGTTAACCATGTATCCAGGGCCAGCATATATGTTTTATACAGATTTTAATATTAGAACTTGGACACCGTTGTTCTTTAGTGGTTGGGTTTCAATTAATCACTCATCTCAGGAATGGTAGACCTGAGACTGTACAAGACTACACTTTAATTACATTCATACATATTATCCTCATTCATCCTCTGAAGTAATACCTTACGGTATTTCCGGAGGTTAAACAGAAAGAGAAGAGAGTCTGTATAATCTGTTTTATATATTTATATATATACGAGGTGCGACAATAAAGTAATGAGACTGACGTGAAAAAAATGTTGCTTACCGTTTAGTCATGTTTAATGTTGTCTCCTTTAAAGTAGCTCCCCTCTGATTGCACACACTTATTCCAGCGCTTCTGCCATTGATGGTAACATTTCTGGAACTCTTCTTCTGTAATATCCTCCAAGACCCTCGTCACAGCTTTTTGAAATCTTGTGTTGTTTGAAAATGGTGTCCCTTGGCCGCCATTTTGACTCTTGGAAATAGAAAAAAGTCGCACGGAGCGATATCTAGTGAATAAGGTGGCTGTGGTAGTACTGAAATTTGTTTTGAGGTTAAAAATTGCTGTACTGACAGAGCAGTATGGGATAGCGCATTATCGTGATGCAGAATCCAATTATCAGCAATGTTGGCACTGACAAGAAGAACTCGTTTACGAAGTCTTCCTAAAATTTCTTTGTAGAAATATTGGTTAACTGTTTGTCCAGGAGGCACCCACTCTTTATGAACAATTCCCTTGGAATCGAAGAAGCACACAAGCATGCATTTCACTTTTGACTTTGACATGCGAGCTTTTTTTTTTGTCTGGGTGATCCCTTTGTGCACTATTGCGACATTTTGGTGTTTTGTCTCTGGATTGTATTGAAAAAACCAACCTTCATCACCAGTGATAGCACGGCTCAACAAATCTGGATTGATTTCCGTTTGCTCTAACAGATCGGCTGCCACATTTTTCCGTGTTTCTCGCTGTTGTTGTGTGAGATTTTTGGGTACCATTTTTGCACAAATCTTTCTCATACCAAGATCATCAGTTAATATTAGACGAACCGTTTCTCGATTGATGTTGAGTTCTTCTGCAATCATTTTCACCGATAATCTTCGATCAGATCGTACGATTTCACGCACCCTGGTCAAGTTGACATCTGTCCGTGAGGTTGATGGTCGTCCACTACGGTCTTCATCTTCAACATTCGTTCTGCCTTCACTAAAAATTTTATGCCACCGAAAAACTTGAGCTCTTGACATAACCTTCACTCCAAAAGCCTTCTGAAGCTTAACATAAGTTGTCGTCGCGTTTTCACCCAATTTAACGCAAAAAGAAATGGCATACCGTTGCGCAATATTTTGCGGTTTCATTTCTGTGACGAGAAACACAAACACGTGTTCACTTATTACAGCACAACTCACGACCGAACAGTTGCATCAATGTGCCGCTTGGACTAGAAGTAGCTTATAGACCAAGGTCAAAGATGGTGTGCCTACGCAAGCTGCAGGGTTGCCACATCTTGCAAAGAAAAATCAGTCTCATTACTTTATTATCGCACCTCGTATATAACGTATCGGTCAGAAAAAAGACTTTATTTATTATTTTTTTAATTCTTTTGGCTAATCCACAAGTTTAATTTAAAAAAACAAAATTGAAAAATAAAATTTTGAGTAAAATTAGGAAATTGTAAATAATAATAGGTTTGGAGAAGACCTTTGTTTTCTTGGAAAATAGAAGATATCAAGTATTTATTATCAACTCTCGTAGAGTTTATTTCCTCAAGTATGTGATTTATGTAAACGGGTATTAACCCGAATAGAAAAGACTGCAACAGCACTATGTAATATAATCTACTTTCTAAAAGTTTTCAATAATAATAATTTCTATGAAGGAATTTGACGACTTGTCGTTTCCCTTATAATTTTCAATTGTTTTTAATTGTTACTATGTGAAATTGACAGCGTTCCTTTTTCCACTTTATTATAAAATAAATTCACAAACGAAACACAATTGATTCTTGTTAGATATTGTTACTCGGTATTATTATTATTTAATCTTTTATAAATCGTTTTTTTATTAAGCTGTTATTTTTTGATTGGAATAAGCAATTTTTTGCGATGTGTATATAAAGATACGTTTTCCTATTGTCACGTAATTAAAATAATAATTTTTCTATTTTATTAGAAATGTACATTTATAATTATACAACAATAGAGAAATTTTTTTATTATGTTCTGCTTCATTGTAGTAAAAAAAAATTAGCAACTGAAATTTTTTTTCAGTTCTTTATTTTTATTTATTAGAAATGTTAATATAAAAACGATGTTATTGCTTAATAATTATTAATTAACAAATTTTAGTCATATTACCAATAATTAAAGATGTTAATAATTATTTATCTTGTTTTTTCTTACTACCTCATCTTATGATTGGATAATAATCGTTGCCTACTATTCAAAATGTAAAAAATCAAAGGAAATTCAAAGATTTCTATTTTTATTTTGAAATTCATTAGTTTTTGATGTATTATTAGAGGAAAATATGAATGAGTTTTTATTATGTGATTCTTATTTCAGTTGTCTTTTTATATATCCGAACATAATATCGACAAAGGGTTACAAGAACATCATTCGGTTAAAAATTCAGTTAATATATTAATGTGTCAATAATATTATTTTTCTCTCATTTGCTTTAATAAAACTCAAGATATGTATTACGACTCTTGTTTTCTAGAAAATATATGTGAGAGTTACTGAACTTTTTATTTTCTTCAAAAGTAACAAAGTTACTGACTTTCCTCGTAATCATTAATTAAATTAAATGTTTATATTTCAGAGTTTTAAAAATAATTGTTCTTAATTTTTTTTTGTCTTCAGTCATTTGCCTGGTTTGATGCAGCTCTCCAAGATTCCCTATCTAGTGCTAGTCGTTTCATTTCAGTATACCCTCTGCATACTACATCCCTAACAATTTGTTTTACATATTCCAAACGTGGCCTGCCTACACAATTTTTTCCTTCTACCTGTCCTTCCAATATTAAAGCGACTATTCCAGAATGTCTTAGTTCTTAATAGAAATAGAAATTTATTATTTTTATTTTTTGAGAAAACCGATCTAACGGATGTAATATTAGGATTAGAACAGTTGTTAAAACGGCTAGGGGTTTTTTTCAGTAGATTTATCCTATTATTTCTATTTATTGATGAGATTTAGTTGTATACGTTATTAAGAATGTGATAATTGAAAAAAAATTTCACGATTTTTTTTTTTTATTGCTTAAGATACGAGCTATTTACCATTTACCTTCCAACTCATCAATAATGTTACAACATAAGTGTCATAACTTTGTTCGTGCCGTTGTTTTTTCTCATTTTATTTTTTTTTTTATAGTTAGCCACTTAACTCGTTTAAATGCACTTTCCATTCCTTTCTCTCTGTGTAGATCTTTTAATCAAAATATTTGTTATGGCCTTCATCTTAAGTTCTGTTTTTGAACTTAAATATATATATATATATATATCTTTTTCTATTAAATAGAGTAATTTTTCCCAGAAAGTTTATTTCCCATCTAATTTGCTTTAAAATATATATATTTCTAATTTATTGTTCTATTTGGTTTTTAAAATTTCCTGTAATGTCAAATGAAATTTCTTGTTTCTCCTCGGATTTTATGAACATCTGTTCTTTTTTCTTTCTTCTTTTCGTTCGGATTATTTTTTCTTATCTTGGAGTGATATATTCAAAAAAAACTGTTTTCTTCTCTATTGTTTTGTTCTTTCTCTCTCTCACGCAGTCACTCATTCTTACCTTACCAGTCACTCTTACCAACCCGCGGCTATTTTGGCTCACACTTTTCGCTGTTAATTTTTGTTTTTCAGTTTTTCAGCATTACTTACGGTTGATTTCCTTAGTAATTCCGCTCATGTAGTTTCAACTATGGTCTTTCTTTTACATATATCCCTTTTATTTTAAATACTGTTAAAATTTTAACGATATTTTTGTAAGGAAACACATATCCAATTAGTTGGCCTCTTCAGTTTTTAAAATTATTTTTAAAAAAACGCTCCTTGTCTCTTATGTTAAAGACCTTGAAAAACTCTACATTCTGTTTCTTGTTGATCTTTAGCAAGCAAATCTCAAAATGTATTGCATTTTTTCTTTTTCAAACCCCATTTTAACAAAATCTATATAAAAATAATAGTCCATGCGTATACTTTAAGCAGGTTTTCCATTTTAATTGATATGTTTTGATATATATGTTTATATTTAGATTTCCTTTTTTTTAGTTGTTTGATTGCGTTTAATAATACAGATGGTTCTATTTTTTGTTTTTTTAATTCCTCAATAATTTTGTATTATTATCGCTTTATAATTAGAATCTTTTATCGCTTGTCAGAGTTTAAAAAGAGTAACAAATAGAAGCGCAATGGCTCTACTTTAAATGTATGAAGTGTTGGCAATGCTGATAAAAATTACATTGGAGAATGTATTGAACCGCAAAAATATATGGTAGGTAGTAAGAATCCAATCGACACCTTGGATTCAGTGATCTATTCCCACTCTGCGCGTCAACTGAGCTTTCTAAATGTTGAGCGGTAATATTTCCTGTAATAAATCATTACAATTATTTATATAAATTGCTGTTTTATTTTAAATACATTTGATAAGACTTTTATTTAATATTTAATATGAATTGAGAATAAGGAAATTATATAACAAGCACAAGTAATGTGTAGTATTTTCACTCACGACCATGAATATTAAACTAATGGTTATTCATCAATGAAAGTAAATACTCTGAAGTTATTGTGACCCTGCCTTTCGACTGGAAAGTTTTGGGTTTCAATTTCTTATACGATAAAAAGTTTATTTCATCATACAAAAAGGTCAAGTAGGGTAAGTGTAATTAAATATTAATTTGTGTCATTAATATCAATAAGTAAATAAATATTCTCAAAAAGCGGTAAAAATTAAAAAGAAAATTTATTTCCGAGATCTTTTAAACCATGCTTATTTACTATACGGTGAATTCCTCTTCGTGGTTAAGAATAAATATATATCCATTTGGATAAGCATTCTGTTATATTATCAATTTTATTTAGTTTGTTTTTTTACAAAAACAGTATGCACCTGAATAAAATCGCTTCTACTAATATTTCTTCAAAAAAAAATTTTTTTCCAATAAATTTCTAAAAGCTACCTATTTATTTTTATAAATGAATTATAAAAATTCATTTCCTTTTTTTCTGGAAAATGTATTTATAAAAATCATGAACTGTAAAATAAAGAGTAATATCAGTGATAAAATTAACTTAGAAACATTTTTACATTATTTTTATTTTAAAGTCAGCGTTAAGTTAAAAACAACTTACTAATTATAAAATTATCTCCGACTTCAAAAAGTCGAAATTTGAAGAATAATTACGAAGTTTATTATTTTTTTAAGTGTTTTTAAAATATTTTTTAAATGTGAGTAAACTTACGTAATACGCCATCACTGTGGAAAAAAACTGTCATGAAGAGAAGTAACGACAAGAATCCTGCATCTTGATTTAAATTAGGAAAGAAAACCAAAGAAACAACGTAGATTGCTATCATGAACGAACTGAAATAGAAGGCGGGAATAGTTCTAATCCTGTTATGTTTTTGAATTCCTGCTCGAAAATACTTTCAGGAATGGAACACAAGAATTTCGGCAGGATATTTATCCCCCTATTCATTGCAGATACTGGACATCAGCCGCTTGCTACTGGTTCTTTCCGTTTATCTGGCGGGTATTTATTTTTTATTGGCGGTTATATATTTACTTTTAGTTTAAGATGGATGAAGCTTGGAGATTATGTTCCAATTCCTTTTAGATCGTGTTTGTGAAGTATTTTATTTATGTTATTCCTTGGGAGATTAGCTACATATTTACATCTTTCTCTCGACGCGATTCCCCTTCAGGAAATCCACTGGAAGCCTTTCGGTCTACCTGGAATGCGCGTGATGGGACCCTAGTTTTTGGAAAATCCAATGCCCTTCCTTCGCGGAGGGAGTCGCACGTTTTGTTTGGATACTTTGAGTAATGGAGTTATATCAAGGTATATATCACTACATTATAACAGTAATAATTGAGTGCTAAGCACTGATAGCTGACAAAAAAAAATTCTTCAGGTTATATCAAAGAAGGCATTATTAATACTTATTAAAAATATTTTGTGTCAAGCTATATAAGAAAAAACATACTGTGGGCTTACCAATGAAAAACAAAGATATTCTCTGAAAAACAAACATATAGATATACATTCATTAAAAATTGTGACTGATCGATTTCAACCTCCTGTTATTATGAAACGGGTTAAAATATTCGATAAAATATAATATGTTGTGTACCTCATATTTGTTTAATTTTTTTCAAAATAAAAGATAATTCCGTTTCGATATTTCAGAATAATATTGATCATACCAATTATGCAAAGTAATAGCTTTTGAATCAAATTGATTTTAACGGTTACTGTTTGTGATGTATTGCAATATTAACTTAATGTTCTGTATGTAAAGTCTAATAATGATTTGGAAAAAAGAATTTTACTTTAAAATATTTTATGTTATTTACAGCAGATTCTGTAATGCCTAAACAAGCGTAATACCAGTATTATATAGGTACTTTTATATATTTCGCTGAATTATCTCCCTATTTTAAACAGTATATATAATATTAAATGTAGTGCACTACATATAAAACACACGCTGAATAAATATCTCCCACCACACCCTTTTTCTATTCTGTTTCTACCCTTTACTTTATTCAAAGTACGCTCATCACGTATATTGTAAAAGGTAACATTCAGTATTGATGGGGGTTTTCCCGTTAATTTAAATAAGTACATACTTCAGTTAGTAATAATAGCCCATCACAAAACTGTATTTCCTATGTTATATACACTTTAATGTACCTTGTTATAATAAATATTAGCCATATTAAAATGTGGTTTCATGTTATGTGTAGAGTAGGCCTTACCTCAATAAACAAACTCTCAACTTATATTGCATTATTATTATTAACAAAATTAAGGCCTACATTTTATGGAAATGAGAAAATTATTTTATTAAATATTTTATGTATAAATTTCCTAATTAAATGAACTACTTTTTATTAATTATTTTTAAAAAATAATTAACTATTTTAAAGAAAAAAGCTCTCTCTCAGAAGTATGAATCTTTATTTTATCTTTATTCTTGCATATTTTATAAGTTTGTTTTACAAAACCAACGCCATTTATATTAATTTTTATTGATCTTTATTTTCTGTGAATCTGTTAGTTTTGGATGTAGTTTTTATAGATTCAAAATAATTAAAAAAAACTATGTGTTATACTTTTCACATGTTTCTTAGTTATATATGAATTTTCTAGCAGAAAAATCTACGGTACAAATCAGTTAACTGGCTAAACTAGGACTTGAAAGAGTTTTGAGAATAAGCGATGCTTTTTATTAAAGAAGCTGTTTGTAGATAGTTATTTAGTTAGGAAATGAATTTGTTGGATCAATTTTTTTTTAAATTTATTTCATTGGACTGATGCTCTTCTATATTCGTTTCTGATCTTTACTAATCTTTTAGCCTTAATATTATTAACTCAACCTACATGTCCAACCGTTTATTTCATAAATTCTAATTTTTGTCTTCTTTTAATGGTTTTACTCTATATGTATTCCTGTAAATGACAAATTAATTAAATCTACATGTCTTTAACAACGATTTCAACCTAGTTTCTTTTCTACAAGTTTCTCTTTTTTTATTAATATTAAGATCTTTTCATTTCTTATTTACCAATCTCCTAATTTTCAGCATCTTTTAAAATAAAATTCTAAATATTTATATATTTTTCCATTTGCTTTTCCTAGTGTGTATACATTTGTTTGTAATTTAGTATATTTTTTACAAATATTTTTAAGACATTTTTAAGGAATTAGATCTATATTAGCTACTAGCAGCTTCTTTCTGGATACAAGCTCTACTAGGTTTTAACAGCGTGCTTTTAATTTCTACTTAACTTCGTCCGTCCTTTGTAATTTTAATCCATAAATAACAAAATTCTATAACTAGTGATGTATTATGTTAAATTATCAACGGCAAATAGGAAATTTATAAATCATTGATGAAAAATGAGTTTATCTAACTATGGGAACGGGAAATTGGTTCGCTTGGCATTTCTTCCGCCACCACTCCATTCGGTCGTTCTAATGCATAAGACCGAATGTCTGTGCTACAAACGGCTACTGAGCCTCGAAACAATTTAGTGACCGGTGTCCGAAATAGCTCCTAGAGCTTATCTAACAGCGTGAGTGGACTAAGCGTGGTGCCAGACACCACCGGCTTACGTGTCCCAACCGCGTGTCTTGTCTTATATTTACTAAAATGGGTAGGCGCACCCCGTCAATTAGTAAAAATATATATGATATCCGTAAATTAAAATTTACTTTGTCTAGACAGAAATTCGCCTGTCCACCATATTAAAGCGCTTGGAGCCCTAATTGGCTGGTGGTCGGCCATATATCCCAAGGTTAGCTTCCCACAGCAGTGCGTTAGGAGTCTTTCCCTTAAGTAACCTAGATGTCTGTTGAACATAGCAACCGCATCAAGGAGCTCCCATACGGTCTGGCAATGCGGCTCTCGCCACATTGACTCGCCGCTTGTGAGTGGCCAATTTTCCCTTTGATCTCTAAGTTTCAGGGTGGCCCGGTCTCTACCCCCCTCCCCAAGAGCAGGGCGTGAAACATCAGGTGTTCATTTGACTAGACCTCCTCGCAGACGCATACTTCATCAGCTGCTAGGCGGAACCGAAACAGATATTGGTTCAAATTAACATGGTTGGTGAGCATATGGGCATCCGTTGCCCTTAAAAACGAACTCGAAGCATATCATCCCTCCAGATCCCGTATAAACTTGTACAGGGATCTTCCTTTAGTCGTGGTATCGCATTCCAGCTGCCATGCTTCCATCGCGTGGCTCTGCAGTCTCTTCCGAAGGCGGGAGATGGACAACTGAACGAAATTTAGATCTGGTGCATTGCGATCATCGTTCCGTTCCGGTACTGGCCTGGCCCGAAACCTCATCCCAAATACCTCGACCTGTCTGCCTCTTTGCAATCTCCACATGGCTGCCCGAAACTTTCACCGCTAAATCGATTGGGAGAGCCTTTCCCAATACTGCGGTAACCTCGTAGGAGTTTGTTTTAAAAACACCAGTGCATACAATTAAGTCTCTGTGCTGGCACTCCTTAAATTTTGAACAAGTGCTCTATTCATATCCAACTTATGCGCCCAAATGACGCCGCGTAAGAGATCATGCTTTTGAAGACACCTCGGTACATCATGTATATTTGACGGCCAGACAAACTACAGTCCTTCCGAGCAATCCTGCTAAGTTTGTGTATCACTGTGACCGCGTCCGCCGCTACTTGCCTAAGTTACTAATTATGGGAAAGGATATCTTCCAAAGTTCTTAACATCTCTCAAAGGATGGTGATAGGAATTAATACCCATGCCGAAAGGAATACTTTCTCATTTCGCAGTATCCCACTAGCCTGTATTTAGGGTCTTTTCTCACTAATCTCTTTTCTTTTCTTTAACTGTGATTATTTTCTAAGATTTTTCTGAACGCCCACTGGTTCTGTAGTATAGTGCATAAATGGAAACACAAGCACAAGTTCATTCTGATTTTAATAAATTTTCGAATTGGAAAATTTATGGTCTATATTAATCTCATTGTAACTCTTTTTGTTTATTTATTTTTTTTTTAATAGATAAGGTTAAATTTTGTTTAAAACAAAAGAATTCAGAATTTAAATATTAATATTTTGGTTAAATTAATAGTTAACGAGATTAATGATTACAAATTTAAATTGCCATCAATTTTGGAATCTTATTAACTTAAAAATGTAAGATTTATATATTTCGAAGAAAGCATTAGTTTGAATATGTATAATACTGATTTTCAGTAAAATGTTTATTAATCGTTAATTGATTAAAGATTAATAGATAATGAACAACCACATTAAATGTAGTAAAAGAAGTTTTAGCTATTTATTTACACGTATTTTCGTATTATTTATGAAATTGGCAAAGTTTAAACTCGGGTAAACATCCCGCAGGTCATACGAAAGCTACAGTTAAATTTTTTCGTAATGGTTAGTTCAGTAGTTTTCGTGGTTATAGGGAACAAACGAAAAATACGTATCATTATATAATAGTGAGATATACTTGTATCTCACTATTTTTATAGGAATTTATACTATTTATTTTATTTTATAGTATTTATATACCTGTATTGGAATTTTATGCTTATTTAATTTCTTGTAATACTGCGGTGATTTATACCCGTGTTGAGTAATTATATGTTACAAACTGTTGTAAATATTGCACTGAATTAGAATAAACTGTTTAAACTTATGTATTGATTTCTGGTCTTTATTAAAAAAAATTCGTCTTAAAGAATTTAAAATAATGATGCTTATTTATACTTTATATTATATTCTTCTAAAAGCTTCTTTTTATACAAAGACTGCAGCAGTATTTTTTTTTTTAAATAGAAAGAAAATCAGTTATTTTAAATGATGACTTTTATAACCACTAATATTTCCTTAAAAGAGGTTTTTTGATTCCATCACAAACAATACTTTTAAAAGATATGTATTATTTGGATAATATAATATAAAGATAAAACCGACAAAAATATATATAAATAATGAAAGGAAAGAGAGTAGTAAAGATATAAAGATTGTTTATGGATATTTCGGTTTGGTTGTGATGGCGCCAAAAGGGAGCGACAAAATTTTTATAACGCAAACGAATTTAGAATTCCATGAACAGTTTTCCTAAAGGCTTTTTCATTTGTGATATATGAATTCTTTAAGCTTTTTTATTATTCAGCATTAAAATAAAGGCAGTTCTGAAAAATAATTCCTAATTTTTTTTTTCTTATTATTACTTTATTAAAATAAGAAATTATTATCAAAATGGAAAAAAAGGAATTTTGCTATCTCTAGCTAAAAAATAAAATATTTTATAATTGTAAATAAGTTAGTAATAATTAATTTTGTTTATATTTATCATTAATATTTTCTTCAATTTAAGCTATAAGTAGATTTTTTATTTAAAAAAATAAACCATAAATATATTGCAGCAGTTTGATCTTTAAAAACTTCCTAAAAAAATGCTTGTTTTAACTTTTGTATATTTTTTAAATGTTTTTTGTTTAACGATTAACTAAAATAAACCCTAGCAGCTACACACACTCTTTTTTTGACTTTCTTATACTAGAAATAGATATAGTATGACGTAAAAATTATAATAACATTATGATATCAATAAAATCACAAAAACCTTTAAAAATACGTTTGCAATATACAACTAGTGTATTTAATTAACAAACATCCTTGTTTAGTGATCTTTGGATGTAATAAATTGTAGGCAAATTTATTAAATGAACAAGTAATGTAGCTGCCTGCTTGTTAAAAAAAAACAATAAATCTGGATCAGTTACCTATAAAGAGAAATTCTGCTATGACAAAGAATTTTCCTTTATGTACGTATATATTTAAGTTTAGACGTTGCCTACTTTCTTGTGAAAAGTAATTTTAAATAATTAAAAAATTCACTCGGTATAAATTTATTTATTTTTTAACTTGCCAGTTGAATTCAAAATTGAAATAAATAACATATACGTTACCTTATACTGTCGTGTAACAATTGTAGGCGAATTACAATTCTTAAGCATAAAGCATCAAAAGCGAAGCATAATACAAAACTTAAGGAGCAAAGGTGCTTATCATTATCATCTATACTGAGCTAAATAAAACATTACACATTAACATGCTAAACCTGTCGAAATGCAGTTGACATTCATCCATACAAGTAACGTCTGTACTTGGTTCATGTTACATAGTGCATTTTTTCTTCCTTTTTTGGTCTGAGGGAACCTTATAGGCACTATGTGGTCTCCTACCCCATGCGGTGGAGTGGGACTGTCCCTTGCGGGTCTACCCGCTACAATCGCTCCCCCTCTACAAAATAAGATGCCAACCCCGCCTTAGTATTATCACACCACCCGATGTGTCTTGTCGCCATCCACACCCCCATTGTAAACCCCTTTGGTTTTTAACCTTGATCTTGAAGCGGAATCTGCCCTAACGGAGACTCAAAGGGAATTATTCACTCCTGGACTTCTTTTGTCACCTTTGTTCGGATTTTCTTAACCAATATCGTAAAAACCGTATGTCTTTAGATATGCAGAGTAGTTCCAATGATGTTCTCTGTGATAAGCACCCCAAATTCTCTCCTTCATAGTTCCCTATGTTGCAGGAACCGATCCCCCACATAACACTTTGTGTTATGCGGTATCCTCCTTCCCGCAATAGTCACATTCCGCACACACAGATATGACTTAAGACCGATAAGGAGCTAGGTCAACTCGTACCTCATTTCCATGTGTTTCTGTTACAGTTATCTATAGAGGTCAGGTCTCAGTATGTAGATCCACTTGTCTTTCGCCAACTGATCATTATTCAGGGACTTAATACATAGTAAACGCCATTGATTTCAATGGTGTTAAGTTTTAATATCGTATTTTGTTTTTATTTAAATTATTGTAATGGCAGCTTGATTGTTGTAATTCTTTTTCTCGCCGCTAAGGCTCAGCTGACTCAATTGTAGACACACTAGACAAGATGATATGTAATAGTACGGTTACATACAATGTATTCAGATATTCAATTTATTATTTGCATTATTCTACTCAATATATTATGAATTTTATTAATATTCAATGTGTTATTATTAAACTGAAATGCAATTTCAACAAACAAGACTACCAGATCTATCTAATCAAAAAATGTAATTCAATCAATAAATAGTGCATAGACTTAATACATATTCGTTTCTAATTATTCAAACTTCAAATAATCAACAAGTGGTAGCAATTACAATTGGTCTCTCTTTAAAATGTCGGATACATAATAATAAAATACTATGACTTTAGTGTATAACGACAAATAAATTTATCTTTTTCGACTGATTACTTATTAAATTTTATTTAAAATATAGTTTTGTAAATTCATTTTTTTGTGTGATATTATAGTTCCTTACAGCAATTACAGTTACATTTCGTTTGTTATTTTGCTCTGATTTAACCAAACCATTCAAAAAGTCATTACTGTAAATTGAATTAATAAAATTTCTTCAGTTTAAAGTACATTCAAATTACAATAGAAGTAAACCGTTGGGATTTCAACTTTGGACACTATAGCATTACTAAATTTAGCATAGTAATATAAACTAATTCCTTGGTATATATTTTATTTATTCATTTTATCATACATGTTAATCGGGTTGTTTGTTTTAGATAAAAATCTCTTCGTTATTTTTTTATTTTTATTCTTAATGGGTAAGTAACAATCTGTTGGACTGGTGAACAACGGCATCCTCTCACGGCCCAATAAGATGTGTATGACATGTAAGTGAGGCATAGTTTTGTGTAGACTCAGGCCCACCATTCTTAGGATATGTGGTTAATTGAATCCCGACCACCAAACTAATCTATTTTGACTAATGATTGTATGATCGTCAGGTCTTTAGTTTTCTATAAAATTGAAAATTTTATTTATGGGATAAATATATAAATTTGGTTTTAATTTACTTGAACGAAGAAAATCTACATTTCGAGTGACATTAAAATATGAGTTGATAGATATCTATTTTTCTGTAATAAACTACTGTTATTTTTAAAATCACCGACAGATTGTAATATTTCGTGTGAAATATTGCAATTAACTCTCGAATCTCGAGAGCATATTTTTAAACGGAATAGTAAACTATTAAAAACAATGACGCATGCACACTATGCCAATATGCACCAGTCTTTCATGGTCTCACCTGCAATAATCTGTTGACCTTCTGGAGAAACAGTGATAAAAAATGTATAGTTTTGTTGACAATTTTTGTTTAATCACTCTTTATTAAATAATAATCAGAGTCTTTATAGATAATCCCATCTAGTAATTAAATAAGAAAAAAAGAAAGGAAAACTAAGTAGACCTAATTAAATAATAATTTGATGGACCATTTAATTTTTATTACCTGTGTTTTTAATTATCTTAAAATAATTAATATTACCCTACTGTTAAATTTAAAATTATACTAAACAATTGTATCTTGAATCTGATGCTAAAGCTAATGTATATTAAAAAAGATAGCCTATTTGGCTAAATTACAGTTAAAAAACCATTTACATTACCCCTTTTTTAAAAGTAATTACTAACAATTTCTCCTTTGTTATTATTATTATTGCTATTGTCATTAGTTTAATTGTTATTAGCTATTTTAATTCAGGATATAATTTCTTTTGTCGATTAAAAAGAGAAATTTTAATAGGTTTAGACTAGTAAGTTTCAAGCACACTTAAGAATAAAATAGAAAAAGAGTTTAACACGCTGCATAAATGAAAGATGCAGGCAAGTAACCCAAGTCAATGTAAAACAAAATGAGCCGAAGAGAGTAGATACTAAACGTAAATGAATGAGTCTGTGTTCACAAAGGGGTCAGTCGGCCTCTCAAATGAAACGATGCGTCCTACTACAGGTACTACCTTTAATAATAGTTATAATAATAATAATAATAATAATAATAATAAAACAAATAATGACAATAATAGTAATATGTTCTACAAGTACTAATGTTTGTTGTAAACTACTTCAGTATTATTATTGTTATGTGAGAAGCAAAAAGTAGATGAATTTAGTACGTGGTTTGACTTATAGCGAAACCGATGTTGCTGATCTTTCCCTTTTTGATTCCCTTTCAAAATATGTAATAATAATAATAATAACAATAGTAAAAAGAATAATAAGAAGAGAAGAAGAAGAAGATGGTAAAAGAAAAGTTAGCATCAATCATTTTTGACATCTTTTATAAGTAATATATGTTATCGTATTGAGAGGTGTGGTGGTGATAGTAGGTAAAGCATGAGTGATTTGACACGACTACCTCGCTTAGATTTCTCACTCTCTCTCTCTTTTTCTCTATCTTATTGACTGATGGAATACCAAATTAAAGAATCTTACTCTAATATGTTCACGACTAGATTAAATAAACAACAGAAACAATTCCATTGTTTTACGCTGTTATTATAATAAAAATATTGATATTATGTTATGTAGGTGTTCTATTACCATTTGTTTAAATATTTATTTTAAAACAAATGGTAATAGTGTTTGTACTAAAAATTCAACAAAAAAAAAAAAATCGGGAGGCAATTCTGGATTTGTTTCGAAAATATATTTTTTTAAATTCTTTGTAGAAGTAAAGGAAGCATGATCGCGAAAAATGTCGGTTTTCAGATTTCAACGGAAATATTTATTTTGACCACCCCTTAATCCATTTTGACTAGTTTCGGCGTGACTTCTGTACGTACGTATGTAAGTATGTACGTCGTATCTCGCATAACTCAAAAACGATTAACCATAGAATGTGGAAATTTTGGATTTTGGACTGTTAACATCTAGTTGGGTACCTCCCCTTTTGATTCCAATCGACTGAACCAAAAGTTCCTAAAAAGCCCAAAATCCAAAGAATTTGGATTTTGGACTTTTTCTTAACTGCAGTAATAAGTTTCATTGAGAGTTTTTAACGCTATATCATAAGTGGTACTTATTTACACTGGTTCCAGAGTTATAGCCAAATAAAATTTTAATTAATGAAATATTTGAATCTTACAAGGTAAGGTACATCGGTTCGAATCAGACGTCATCTCCTTTTTTTAACTTTTTTTTAAATTTAAATTTATTGATTTATTGATAATTATTAATCCGTCATTGTAAAAAAAAACTTTATCAATAAATAATAATTATTCAGTAATAAAAAAAAGAATGAAAAAATCAGAAGTTATTAGTGAAATAATATTTATGTACTTTTAAAAATGTGTATATATAATTTAATAGGCATTATTACATATGTATATATGTAATAGATTTGATGAAACAACTGATTATTTAATATTATTTGAAAATTATAATTTATAATCGTATTACTTTTGGATTTTCTAGTTTAATTTTATTTAATTATTATGGAATTTCTGTTTAATTTTATCTACATTAAAGTTAAGTACAAAGTGACTGAAAAATAGTCCCTAACAAGAATAACATGTACACTGAGGCATACATGACCGATCTTTAATAAATTGTGAAAAATTCTTATCTTTTAGTTCATTACTTCTCTGATATTGTCGGACAATATTTTCCTTAAGTCGGAGTTGATCATCATTTCGTTTATTTGTTTTTTGTTGCCAATCATTTAATCGCTCTTTAGTTTGATATAATTCTTCTGATCTTAATTTGTGTACATGTTCTTTAGTTTTCAAATTTTCTTTATCTTTATGTTCATCATCCTCTCTTAACCTTTTTATTCTTTCTGTGGTGTTAACCTTTTCTACCTCTTAATATTTATCATCTTCTCTTAATGCTTTTATTCTTCCATTTTTTTAAATATTTTCTTCTTCTTCATATTAATCTTCTTGCCGTTTTTTTGAAATATATTTCTTCATGTTATCTTTCTTTTTCCTGTATGATTGTTTCTTTTTTAGCAGTAGCTTTTTGTATTATAATATGAAATATTATACTTTTTTTTTTATTTATAATTTTATTCTTTATAATGCTGGTTTGATTAAGATTTTTAACAGTTTTTCGTGGTTTTTTCAGTCAAATACTGGATTCATTTATTTAATCTGTGGAATAGCAAGCCTGTCATTCCTTTATTTTCTGTCACAACTAACACGGTTTATAATTATATTATCATCTAAATAAAGTAGCAATTTTCTTATGTAATTTATTTAATATACTTTATGAAAAATACCAAAAACAAAAAAAATTTGGAAAAGTCGACTCCAAAAAGAAAAAAATACATTTTTATTACACCTTTAACGTAATCTTTGCGACTTATTTTTTGAAGTTAGCACCAAATTCTAAATGAATTACGAGTGCAGAAGATACATATTATGAAATTATTTGAATTAAGGCTTCAAATTTCGGACAAGTTTTAAAATCTAGCTACGATGTAAATAAATAAGTTTCAAAGATTGTAGTAACACGGATGTAATGGGAAAAAAATATTTTTTAATTTCCATAAATTTTTTTTCTTTTAATTTTTGGAGTCGGTACAAATTTTTTCAAACATTTATTATTTTTATCCTTATAACTTTTAAGCAAAAATACGGGGCAAGCCTAAAACAAACTGCTAGTGTGAGAAAAGATTGTTATTTCTAAGTAAAACAGGCTCGTTCAAAATTACTTAAAAATTCGAGGGAAAGGATGCGTGGGATTCGATGTCAAGAGTCTGATATATGAAGAGAGACTGTATAAAATGCGGAAACACATAAAATGTACGTCGATAAAACATGATCCACAAAGGCCCCTTCAAATGAGACTAAAAACAAAGATCCCACCGTTTTTTCTTGATTTATAGTGAAACGCCTGAAGAAGTTTACATCAATTGACTGTTGTAAGAGAGCGTCAATGTGAATAATTGCAATTAAACATTTACTTGTTTTAAGAAATACGTAACTCATTGAGCAATTTGGGGCACGGTAGAAGCTTTTAGAAAAGAAATAAATAACGTTTATTGCTTAAATCGGAGATATTCTCTTAATACCTATTTTTTTTTGTCCCGTTCCACTTAGTAATGTGTATTGTTACCAGGGTTCATCATGAATCATTTAAAAAAAAGCTCATCTAGATTGGTGTACTTACTTGAAAGTTATGCTCAACAAACAAAACAAAAATATACGGTTCGAATTGAGAACCTCCTCTTTTTGAAGTTTGTTAAAAAACCGATATGCAGTTTTAATTCTAAGGGTAGTACTTGCGTTAACTTTCCCCAGATTTATGAAGAGTAATAATATTTTGTTATATTTTATTCTTCCGTAAACATGGTTATTTTTTTTTAGTGTTTCATTTTCTAATAAAGAGTTTTATTTATTTAATCATGCTAAGATACAGAAGGATTAAAGTTGAAAGAGAGTGACACAAAACCCACGGAGTTAATAGTGTTAAATAACTTTAACAGAAGTGTAACCGTATCAGTCAGTATATACTGACATAAATTTAGACAGCATAACATAAATTTAGACAAAAAGGAAAGTAATAATAGTAAATAAATGATTGGTAGAAGAAATAATCGTCTTACCACTTGTTTAAGAAAAGATTTCTTTCTTACTGTTGTTCACGGGTGTTCGTAGGCAATTTGCATAGTTATTACCGATCTCAGTCATTTATCTTAGTGAATGTTCGTTGATTGGATATTTTACAAATGAAAGTTACTTGTTTTTGCTTCATGGACTAATTTTTAGTGATTGATTAATCATGCTTAATTTAAATTTGAAAATTGAAATGCATTGTTTATATGGTAATTATAATACTTTTTTTATTAAGATAAAAGGTACTGGTAATTAATAAAAAAACATGATTTTCTAATCTTATTTCGTAATTTGTATTTTATTATTTTTAAACAGAAAAATATGTCATAATATAATTATAAAAATTACTTATTATTTTTTTATATCCGGGTATATTAAAATGTAAATATATTGGGTGATCCACTAAGAATGTAACAAACTTTCATGACGTGTTTTACTGGTGAAAATAAAGAAGAAAGAGTTCATATAAACATAGGCTCGGAACCGCTTTGTTAGCGAGTGTCGGCTAGCGAAAGATTTTGCTTTGATATTTATACCTACAGAGAAAATAAGCCAACTGTAGTTTTTGAGACCCAAATTAGTGGTTTTATATACCATATGACTTAAAAAACAGAAAAAAAAATAGGTCCTGTAGTTTTAGTATTCTTCGAGAAATCTGGGGTAAAAGACAAAATATTGGGTTTTAACACGCACTATTTTATGTTTGAGGTAAAATAACTTTGTTAAACAGGTAACATACGTAAAAGTTTTAAACAAAACTAATAGAGAATTGGATTATAAGTTAAATGGTATGAATAAAGTCTACAAACTAAATAAAGATGTAAGAATTTTGAAGTTTAATGGAAAAAAAATTTAATGTGACAGATTTTAAGTAAGTATTTTTAATATTACAAACCAAAATAATAAATTAATTTTAAAAAATATCTAATACAAACACCAACAATAACAACTTACAAACAATAAAATAAACTACTGAAAATGCCCTTCACAACTCCTCCCGACGAACGATGATTTTTTTTTTTGTGGCTTTCCATAATTCAACAGGGTTGTTCTGTATTAGTTGTACAGAACTGAGAATTCTATTAACTAACTTTTCTCTTGTATTACACTTTTGTTCATCGAAGACACAGAAATCAGGGCGAAATCTATCGCCAGCCGACACTCGCTAACGAAGCTTTTCCGAACCTATGTTAACATGAAATTTCTTCTTTATTTTCACCAGTAATACTTGTCCTGAACGTTTATTATATTTTTCATGAATCACTCTGTATATATATATATATATATATATATATATATATAATTAATGTGAGTTTCTGCACAAGATGTGTAGCACCGTAAATAAATCATGAAAAATCGAGATAGCTTGTCTTAAACCATTCAGATCCAATATACATTATATATAATATACAACATTGGTAGGTCACTGGAAATCTTATAATTATAATTACAAGCATTACATTACATTATATGGTCTTAATGTCGATTCCATCTAAAAAAAAAAAAAATAATTATATTAGGTTTCTTATACTCGTATATTGCAACAAACAAAACAAATATAAAACATATACAATTAAACCTTTTCATAATTCCAACCCGCCAAGAGTAAAGGGTTCCCTTTCAATATTACTCAACCCTATAATAAAATTATTTAAAAATAAAACCATATAATTATCTTGATGGATAAGTTACTACATTAAATGTCAAGGATGCAAGTTTAACCATTACTTAAATATAAAACCAAAAAGCACTGTATGTATATGAATAAATAGAATTTTGTATTTAGAAACCATTAAATTTTTGAACTCGAGGGTTGCAAAAAGAAAAGTTATCACTGGTAAGAGGTGAGGAGTAATTTTTTATTGATAGAAATATATTATACTTCTTTTATATAATATAATTGTTGGGAAAGTAAGTACTTTCCCAACTTTTGTAAAGCACCACAAAGTGAAGCTTTATTAAGTACGGATACTTAAAAAATATATATCTTTATTTTAAAGCAGTTAGAAAGAATAATCTAATTGTTAATAAAGTTTTATTAATAAAAAATAAATAATGAGAAACGTTGAAAACTGATTTTTGTATAGGCTGTGTATTTTTTTAAACACTGTTTGTATTCTTTATTATTCATTTTTATATAAGCTTCTTCCTAGAATTATAAAAATGCTCTTCCCATAAGTAGGTTAAAATTTTCTTTTATATAACTATCATACCTCGTTTTATAAGCGTTCATTAATTTTTTTATTCTCTTTTTTATTTATTCATAAATACGATTTAATAATAATTTTATTATACATATACAATAAAACAGAAATATTTAAAAAAATAACGATAACTAATTACCATGTTTCAGTTGATATTTTAAATGTTTTACAAAATATTATGGCAACCTTGAATGTAGACTTTATATTTCTTTTTTTATCGCAATTGTTGTTATTTAGTTAATGGTTTATTTTCATTTTTATAAGTAAGTCATTACCTTTATCATTTTGAATATTTTAGGTAATTATATTTGCATTTTTTTTTAAAAAAAGAAAGGTTTGCGTAATTTTACCTATTATAAATTATTGTATCGTGTATATATATATATATATATATATATATATATAACAGTTTTGTTGACTTATTATACCATAATATATATTTTTATGTACGATTTTATTATGGTTATATATGTAAACAACTGCTTTCTCTTTACTGTATTTGTTTACATGTTTTCCTACTTTTATTCATGCTAAATTTAAATAAATACAAATGTATGACTTGAATTCAGTTAAAAATATCTAGATACATAATAAGTTAATAGTGTGTGCTCATAAAACTTCCATGTTCATTTTAAAATTTAAACATAACTTTACTTTTAAAATTTAAGTATCAATTTAGTAGGTGTATTTTACAAGTGTATATTTCTATCCCTGGATAATTCAACGATCAATAACTTTGTATTGTTGTTATCTTTTGTTTGTTGGAATATTTATTCACGGATTATTAAATTAAAATTTAATTTAGCAAATAAAGTTTCCTATCTACTACTTTATGCTATTATGTTACTTATATCGAAAAATGGGGGCAGTCAAATTCCCGTCATAGGGAACTTAAAAATTTTAAATGGAAGAGTAGAATTGTAACAAATCATTTTAAAGAGCATTGTTAATTAAAATTAACTGCATTTAATAAAAAAGTAACAGCCATTTAGTGGTTTTCACTGCTAAATGTTTCAAAAGGTTTCAAAAGGTTTCAAAAGTAGACTCGGTATCTTTTAAATAACTATTAAAAAGTGGAATACTAAAAAAAAAAAATTATCCAAAAATTTGTTACAGTTTCCTGTCATAGGTTATTTATCATACATAGTAGAAAAATAATAGTAAATGAAAAAAAAAAAAACATTTAAATTCAAAAAATTGGTATGTTAATACTTTTTTCTGTTCCCTCACCCTTAAAATATCACTTCCCATGAAATTTTTTTATTTTATCTACGTTTCCTATATGAAATGTTAGAAACTATAAAATATTCCACTGGAAACATTACAACCAATAAAAAGTTACCTGAAATTTCTCTTTTGGGAGTGGGAGTGAGTCATGATAAAATTTTATTTAATAATATTATTAGAAGTTTAAATAGATCAAACAAAGTTTTAAAAATCGATATTTTTAAATTTTGAATGGCTTCCGTACACCCAATATTGCCTCCAAAGTATCTGTTTTTTTTGGGGTCGTTTCCATTACTACCTAATATTCCTAGAAGACATAAAATAAATTTAATTAAAAGATATGCAAGAAATTAAAAGATATGCAAGAAATAAAAAGATAGCTTTTTTCGATTTTTGAGGAAAGGGGAGAATTTAGGGGCAAATCTTAAAAAAATGGTATGACAAGCATGTATATATGTACTGAGCTTATTAAACAATGGAGTTATGTTTGAAAAATTTTGAGAAGTTGATCGCAAAGAAACTGTTTACTCCACTCCTTGGAGATATTGACCCCAAACATTTACCAACAAATTGTCTCATACACATGCGTTTCTGTGACAAATTTAATCAAAATCGGTTTATGTATGTACATACGTACAAACATTATCCCCTAACTTTTTTTTTGGGACCCATGTGTTATGAAACGACGAGAAATAATAAAAATCCTATATGTATTAGGTACATAAATAAGAATAACACGATTTTCCGTCTGTTTTGCTTTAATAAAAACCCAATTTTAAAAGTTTTTATTTACTTTTTATTGGCTGTATTTACATTAACTTTCTCAAAATTAAGTTCTCTTTAAGTTTTATTACTAAATCTTCCGTATTTATTAGTCATTAACAAAGCCATTGTACTACAAACCTAAAAAAAAAACTTGTTTTCGAAACCGAATTTTGTGTTTTACGTCAGATATTTTAAAAACTACTAAAGTTACTGTTCTGGGACATACTTTATCCTATTTCTCAGCTCAAATTACTTAAGACAGCGCTAACTTTACTCTTTCATTTGGGTCCCAAAAATTACAACAGGGCTTCTTTTTATTAGAAGAGCAGAAATCCGAGCAAAATCTTTCGCTAGCCGGAATTCTAAAACAAAGCGTTTCTAGACCTATGGTTACATGAATCTTTTTCGTTATTTTCACCAGTAGACCATGTCCTGAAAATTTCTTCGTTTCTTCGTAAGACACTTTGTATATAACTAATATTGGTTGTAATTTGTTTATTGTGAACGGAGGAAAAAGAAAATTTTTATGTAGGTGATTGACATTTGGCATAACATATTCAATTGTTGTTAAACCACTTCTTTATTTTATTTTATTTTTTCTGTAAAAATTTTTTTTACAGAAAACTCTAAGAAATCAGTGATGAAATATCCTTAATTTTATTATCCAGGATATTATTATTTAAAAAAAATATTTATAAATATAAATTTATTCACAATTTTAAAATCCTTTATATAGTACTCGTAAAATTTCTTCATAAGGTTATCTCGTAGTAATAAAAAAAAAATTCTTTATATTACAACATACGCATGAAATGTATAAAAATGATTGATCGAATCAACGCCATCTATTATATTTTATTTATATACTTCCATTTTTCCCCCTTTTTTATCATTTGTTACTATTTTATATTGTATGAAACTGTTAACATGTTAAAATAGGGTGTACAGTATATGTTAGGGGTGTTTATATCTTGTTGCGACATTGAAATAGTTGTTTGTTGTAAGGTAATAAATTTAATGCGAGGGAACAATTGTCATTTTTGAAGTGTAAAGGGTAAAATCCTTCTATATTATCAATAAATCATTTACTTCAGTATGTAATATACATGTTCTTATAAGCACACACATGACTGAGAATTAGTTTTTTTTTTTTGTTTTTTTTTTTTTTTAACTAATCAATCGCTTTTTTGTTCATATTCTTTGTACTTCGTATAACTCTTTTTTTTTATTATATATATATTTTTTTTTTTTATAGTTAAAAATATTCGTGGTTGGATATTACTAATGTTTATAAAAATGAAAATCAAGATAAGATTTTAGGATTTTTTTATTTTAATTTATTAGGTTACTCATTATATAAATTAAAAAAAAACAACAAAATTGTTAAAAAGCAATTGGCAAAAAAAAAAAAAACTCTTGCAGTTCTACCCAAGAAAACCAATTTTTCGTTATTTATTTTTTTTCTTTTGTCCTGCTCAAACATACCCAGTCATCATGACCCTCAAAGTAGATAACGCTACGTGAATACGCCGAACAATAATGCTAAAAGTAAATACTGCAAATAAAGAAACGTCAACGTACCAACTTGCAACATAATTATGAACCACGCTTCTAACTTTCCCCAGTCAAATATTTTATTTTAACTCGACAACGACTCAGTCAATCTGCATAAAACGTTTACATGCACATATTCAAATATACTACTACAACGTATCTAGATTTTAATGAAATTTATCTTGTAGTTTTGGAGATTTTCGAGCCACAAAATTTTATACATATAAATAAATAAATATATAAGGAAATCACGATTTAAGTGAATAATATTTTCGTACTCTTCATATCTCAAAACGTAAAGAAAATTCATTTTCACTCCTTCCATCTTATAATGCGACCGAAAGTAATACCATACTTTCCTTCAAAAAGTCTGTAAAAATAGTGTGATAAATAAATACGGATTCGGTTAAGAAGAATCTTTTATTCTGAAGGCTAATAAAGAGTTTTTAATTTTTAAGTAAGTTAAACATCGAATTCCGTGACGAAGTGGTACAAGCTTCTCTGTAAGTTTCTGTGGTGAATTATATCATCAGGTAAAAAAAAATTTAATTTATTTTAGTATTTTTGGGTAGTCGTGTAATTTATATAAAAAAAAAAATGCAAAAAGCTTAATCCTATTATAATATGAATTTTTCTTTTAAAGAAGAAAAATAAATTTTTAATTAAGCTTGTTCGTAAAACTAGCTATTTAGAGATATAAGAATTTTTAATTTATTAAATACCGCTATACATAAACTACATTTACATCCATAAAATATAATCTGTAAAACTATTTTTATTCTCTGAAAAATCCTTTCCAAACCATTTAAAATAGTGCAAAGTATTATTCTAGTTATATAGGAATAATAATAATAATAATAATAATAATAATAATAATAATAATAATAATAATAATAATAATAATAATAATAATAATAATAATAATAATAATAATAATAATAATAATAATAATAATAATAATAATAATAATAATAATAATAATAATAATAATAATAATAATAATAATAATAATAATAAACTTAAAATTTGATTAAGATCTTCAAAGGTCAATACAATTTGATTTTGTTCAAATCGAAAAAAATATTATTGTTTTTATCATTTCATGAAAATTTCTGTAATATAACTATCTAATCTTCTGTAATATATTTGGAGAATTTTTTTTTTTTTTGCATTTTACTGACTATTTATTCGCTTTATATGTTTGGGAGTTTTTCTTCTTGGAAAGTTATGAATTCTTTTTGAAATGTTTCTATAAAATATTAAGTCTTTCTTAATTCCTATTTCTTTTAGTTTACTTCCTCAATCTTTATTTTTTCTGTTTTCAAATAAGTTGTGATTTTTTTTTTCTTTATTCATCTATTCTATGAGAAAGAAATTAGGAAAAAATAATTCTGCTTTTCATTATTTTACCTAATATTAATTTTTGGACTAAACTTTTAAGTGGAGAATTTGATCTTATCCCAATTTAATTCCAACTACACATAACATTTATAGTGTCTTAGCTGTTTTGAAATAAATATTTGTTTTAATATTATATAAATTCATTATTTTCCTAAAATTTTCTTTCAGTTTTTTGTTCCTAAGAGCAAAAAAAAATTTCCTTTCTCTTTTTCATTCCAAGATAGTTTCCTTAATGTTTCTGTAACTTATTTTGAGTAATGGTGTTTTAGAGATTTTCGTGTCACAAAATTTTATACATGAATGGTATTTTCGTACTCCTCGTACATCAAAACGTAAAGAAAATTCGTTTTCATCTCCCAGTCTCACTGTGCGAGAGTAATACCATAATTTTCTTCGAAAAGTCGGTAAAAACAATTAGGCTAAGTTGATACAACGTTTACTGTAATGTTACAAACGTAGAAGTTTTTGACGAAGTTGTTAAGTGTGTGTTTGTGCATGTGTGTGTGTGTGTGCGCGCGCGCGCGCGTTTATATATTTGTCTGTTTGTCTGTCTTTCTCTCTCTCACTGTCTGTAAATTTTGGTTAAAAAACTTAGGATGTTTTTAAATTAAACATCGTGTGAGCTTTACCTATTTAATTGTTTTTATTTTTTGTTTAGTTTCTTATTTAAAAACAAAATTCGGTGTTATATAGTCGTTGAACTTAAAAAATAAAAAAATAGATAAAATACTAAAAATATATATCTTCAAGTTTCATTTATAATTATTACTGTTGCTCAAATAATATACATGTAAATAGCAAATTCACTCCAGTTTATAAATAAAAAACCAATCTCATTTTTATTTGCGTTGTGATAACATTTTTTCATTATTCCTTCAAAAATGAGACAGCAAAATATTCATCAATGTAGATTATTTTGTAGGGAACTTAAATAAAATTTCAGATTCCATAATTTGTAAAAATGAACTTTTTCAAAGTCTTTTAATTTTCAATTTTAAATAACAAATTATTTTCGAGAAATATTAATGTTAACCTGTAATATAAGATTATTGTAAATTTTTTATAATAATTAAATGTTTTTGATTTTTTTAATTTTAATAATTATGTCCGATAATTTTCAAAAGAAGTTATTAATGCTGAAAATGAAAATTGCGTATATTTTACTTACGTCACTGATTTTGTTTTGGATTACATATACTGTAATATCTGATGATTTTTTCATCCTAAACTACTTTTTATCGGCTTAAAAGATTCAATAAAAAGTAAAAAGATATTTTTAATAATACAATAACTATTTATAATGATAAATATTGTGATATAATTCAGCATTTTTAAAATACATCTGTAACCATGTGAGAGTAGCCATGAACGAGAGAACATATTTATCTTTAATTATACTGGAAAATTTTGGTTTTCGCTGTGGGCTATCAGTTCAGCTAAATTTAAAGTTTGCACAAACAAATGAAACTTGTTGTTGTTGGCTATGAGTCAATTAAATCTTTCTTAATATTGTATGGAGACCCCTCCCCAAAAAAAATACACCCACTATTCTGTTTTGATATTAAGCAAATATATTTTTAAAATTTTTAACTTACTAAATAAAAAATGATTAAATTGTCCAATTTACTACTGTTAATTTTTTGAATTAATTGTATTGTATGTGATATGGATAGGGGAGCGTATAAATTAGAATAGATACTTTTTTAAATTGGAAAATTTTAGCTTTTTCGAATATCACTAATTATTTATAGCTTTTTCTCCTCACATTGTATTTATTCTACGTTTATTATTTGTTTAGCACTTGGTTGAAAGCTATGTAATTGTTAGGATTTTTCTGTATTATTTATTCGAGATATATTTGTTTTTGCAAAGATATTTTTATGATGCATTTATTAAATGATAAGTAACATTTTTTCAAATATTATAAAAAAACTTTATTTTTGTAATATGTTTTTGCACTTTTTATTAAAAAATAAAGTTATTAAAAATATGGTCACATTTAATGATTCTTTTAACATCAATAAATTGCTAAAATAATAATAATAATTATAATTTTTTTTTAATAATAATTAACTATTTTTTTATTCATTTATTTAATAACGGAGTTAAACTGATTTTTATATCAAAGGAAATAATTCATTCATGTACTACAAGATTTATATATAACGCATCAATAATATAATACTCATGCAAAACCGGTTGGAAAAAAAAACTAAATAAAAATAAACAACTTTTAAAATTAATTTAAAAATGTGTAACAATTCTTTTTTTATTAATAAGCTTTAGTGTAGTAATAATGCGTTTATTTTTATTTTAACTACTAATTTTATTACAAAGGATTAAACTTGTAATTACACATACATACTGTATATATATATATATATACATCGAAAGTAATTTACTACGTCGGCTAATAAACTCTAACACCGGACGGATACTGTGATGATTATAAAGAATAAAATTTATAAATGACCTAGTAATTTTTAGTATTTTTTGTTGTTATTTTTTAATTGAATCCAGTATGTAGCTCAATTATATAAAATTGTTCTCAAAATGTCTTAATCGTTTAACACCGCTTTCGCTAATATCTAATTCCGGTATTAGACAGCGGTTCTACTGACACTAATTGAAGTATGTAGATAGAGTCTATGTTTTATTTTTTAGCTGCTATTTTAATTTATAAAACAGGATTTGTGTGGGATTTATGAGTTTTTTTTAAATTTTATAACGTTTAATTTTGCTTAAATTTTACTTATTTAACTGTAAAACCTTTATGAATTAAACAATTCTTAAAACGGTTTTCTATTTTTTTATTGTATAATATTTTTTAGCGGTTATGCAATTTGGTTTTACTATTAAAAATTCAATAAATGTGAATAATATTTCTTTTAAATTTTAAGTGGAGAAGTGCATACAAATTGAGTTTTATAAACCTTGTAGGTTAAACAGCTGAATAGATGGCTAAAACTAGAAAAAAGTTTAAATATTATTTTATATTTCTTTAAATAATGTTTATTTATAAACTAGTCGATCGATATATAAAAATAATGTACAAGGTTTCGACTAAACTTGAAGGCCTTATCATGTATAATATATACGTGCAATTATAAAAGGTGTTCAAAAAGTACGTAACCTTATGGAAGAATATTTCCTTATTTTGTCGCAGGTTAATTCAGGGAAATTGAGGAAATACGGGTTACACAATGCAGCAGAGAGTATTCATTGTCTCCCGATACATTAGATATGCCGGTTATGCCCAAACCCAGAATTTCTTCACAGAAAATTATAGTGTGGATACCCCAAACAACTTAACCATCAAGCGGCTATGCAAAGGCTCCTCTGTTCGGATAAAAAGTGGGTGTTTTGTATACAGTGTTAAGTAGGCGAATCTTTATGACATTCTTTCATAGTACAATAAACAGTGAGTGCTACATACAGATGGTAAAACAATTTGAAAACATTATACCTCCAGACTGGCTAGAGAACACGTTATTTCAGCAGGACAATTCTACGGCTAATACAACCAAAACTATGACTTTCTTAGAACAATTTTTTCATGAACGAGTGATTTCGAAGGTGCTGTGGCATCCTCGGTTTCCTAATTTTTCCCCTCCTGACTTTTTCTTGTGCGGGTACCTTAAGGCTGCTGCTTACAAATCTCATTCTCACACCATTCTCGAATTGCAGAGGAAATTGAACGATGTGTCGCTGCAATTCCTCAACAAATTTGATAGCTTGTGTTTATGAGCATGCAATGTCGTATTTAATTATGTGAATCGCAAAATGGATGCCACTTTCGACAACTATTTAACTTACTCATTTAAATGAGTAAGGTTGCGTCACTTTTTGAACACTTTATTATTAAAATGCCTTCTTCATTCTATTGAAAAGACATTTTCATGTAATTATAAAAAAAAAAAAACTACTAGCTAAGCGTGTAGGATTTCTTAATTTTAGTATTTTATGTTCTTTTTGAATTTTTTTTTTAATTTAATATTATAACAAAATTCTCAGGATATAATTAAAAAATCACCAATGTTAAATTTTTATATTTACTGTACAGATTTTCTGCATCAATAGTAAAAGGAAAATCTGAAATATATATATATATATATATATATATATAAGTTGCGTGTATGTATGTTATCAACTTTTTAATCTCTTTTATTTGATGTAGTTAAAAGACAATCATATTTTTGGCTTTAATACATTGTCTACCATTATATTTTTTTTCAAATTTCTATATAGCCAATTCATCATTCGTGTAATTAAGGTAAAAAACATTATACCAGTTTTACTTAAATTTCAAACGATGCAAAGATGCCAACCAATTATATTAAATACAGTATGCCTTTTTGATTTATTTAGGTAAAAAGTTTTTATTTTGTGTTTTCAGCTGTGATGACTGCTTATTTATACTGCCTTAATTGATTTTTTTTCACCTTATAAAAGAATAAGTAGATTTTTTGTTTGTTGTGTTAGGAAAACTAGTGAGTTAATGAAACTTTTATTTTATAAATTTTTACAATTTTTCGTCATAATTCAGAGAATGTTTTATTTATAAAAGCTTTAACGAATTACGATAAACGTTTAATTTTTATTGATGACAATATCTATTAATATTCATAGATACACGTATTTAATTACTGAAATTTGATTATATTAATGCCCAGTTATTAGAGATGATAAGAAGTTAGGTTTAATTTACTTTGTGGAAATAATATATTTATATACATTTTAATGTATGAATATATTGTCTATTATAAAGAAGATTAAATTCTTATTAATTTTGATGATTTTCTAAATTTAACATTTTAAAATTCATAGAAACAATTTCTTTTTATTATTATATTTTGTAAATTAAGATCGTTGTTGTAATATTTATTTCATTACATACGACGGGGCACAGATTGTTAAGCATTTTGATGAAAACTTTGAAGTACTGGTATTTCTAAGTTAGATGAGAGTGTCGTTCCCCAAAGCTGTATCCAATATTATACGTTTGCCTTTAATATTATTTTATATATTAGAATTTATATTAATATTAGTATTTTTTTTAATATTAGTAATTTTATAGAGAAAAATAGATTTTGCCTTTATCGATGAAGTTTTTATAAATAAATGAGATTTTGTAGTATCAATATCAACTTGAAATAGAAATGAGGTTTTTATTTTTAATTTTTGGTTAGATAGCCCAAAACTATATAACCGAAACTATTAAATTATACTTTTAAAATGTGCAGATTTTACAAACTGTTAAAGTCTACGAACTTTAATCGTTCGGTGAATGTAATTAACTTAAAAATATCCATATATTTTTATTATTATTAAAGAAGATTAATCTTAATAAAGATTATATTATTATTTAATTATTATTAAATAATGAAAAGCTATTGGCAGATGAATGATATGGGTATGAAAATTGAATCCAAAAAAGTGAAACGTCAATATAAGATGCTTAGCCTTTGCTGAAAACCTAATTCTTCAAGCTAAATCGAAGGAAGACAGCACAGTAACACAGCTAGAAGATTTAACAGGAATAGTCTGAGAAGCAGGCTACATGTATCGTTTACCAAGTTGGAAATCATGACCGACGTCAAATCCAAAATAACCAAATCCAAAAGTCAAATCTATTGTCTTCACACAAAAGACAATAGGAACTAAATACAGAAAGAAATGTCACGAACCCCTTTTTAAATATGCGGGAAAAATTATAAGTAGAACAGAAATCGCGTTAATTAAAAATAGAATATTAAAACTGGAGAAGCTTAGATTTATTATCAAAGAAATCTACAATAAAATGAAATCTCTCCATGACCGCGAAATTAAGATATTATACAACTGTAATTAGATCAGTAATCTTATATGACACTGAAATATTACATCTAACCGACCTCAAAAAACTGCTCAAGATTGAAAAGAACTTACTAAGGATCCTAAGGTAATAGAGGAAGGATACACAGATTGAAATCCAACAAGGAGAACTATCAAAATCAAGGAAACCTAGAAACAGCGATAAGGAAAAGAAGATTTATTTTCTTAGAGCATATGACCAAGATTAAATAAACGAATCTTTGACAAGCTGTGGAACATGAAAACCAAATCAAATTGCCTGAAATAGATGGAAGCGGACAATTGCGATAGACATAATTTCCGAAGAATAATTTACAACATAAAAATTCTTGTGGAAGTAAAATAAAAGGAGAGGAAGAAAAAGAACAGATAAACAAAAACGAAGCCATGCCGATAAAATGAGAAACTCACGGAAGATTAGAAAAGAAGTTAGAAAGAAGTGAAACTTGCGTTTTCCTAAGTTGGCCTTTTTGCATAAAACCACAAGAAATCCTGGACGTTAACAATATAAAATAAAAATGTATAGAAGTATGAAAGCGGTTAAATCTTTTTATTGGTAAAAATAGCTTTTTTTTAAATATTTTACAAAAAAAAATATTGGAACGTATAATAACGTGCTTTATTTTATATTTTCAATACCGTAGTGAGATAAACATGAAATAATTACATAACTACAGATAGACTATAATACAATTGTAAGCATACATTTTTCTTTGTATGCAGATATAAACACATGTAAAGGTACATATATACAAATTTGTTGTTGAAATAATGCATGATTGCATAAATAAGGTTTGTATTTACAATAGAACATCATACAGCCTGTAGGTTCTATCAGAATTCATTATTAAAGAAGAATAAAGGTTAACAATAGAAAGTAATTTTGTTAGCGAAAGTCAATCAATCCGTTAAGAAATAGAATACATATTCACACGAATTAATCAAATTATGTAAAATTTTAACGGATTATTTTCTGAGTAAAATTACGTAAACCAGTTGATGAGTTACCAAATTTTATATTTACATTATTTATGTCCAGTGTCATTAAAATATAATAATTGTAAATAAAATAGTTTTGTGATTATTTTGGTTATAAAATCAGTTGCCTTATTGATATTTCGTAACTAAATAAAAATATCTTCTTTTAAACCGTGGGAATATTTAGTCACGTTTTTATCACTTTATTCAGCACGATCCGACTAGCTGATAGCTGCAATTTAGTAAGTTAGTACTCATTTTTTTTTTTTTACATATGTCAGTAGCATTTATTATACTGACGGCTTTTTGAAGGATTTTCGTATATACATTATCGTAATTTTGTTGTTTAAAATTATATAATTTGTTATCTTAAAATAATAAATAAGGAACACATTTTTTAATTATTTATTTAACTTAAGATTATTTTTTTTATTCCAACAAATATTTAATGAAAAAAAAAAAAAACATGCGTAACCTAAAAATAACTTTTTTTCATATAGACGTATTTTATGTACTATCAGTTTACAATTTATTAATTTTTAACAATAAAATAATCAAAAATTAAAATTATTTAATTTAAAAACATCTGTTCATTTAATTTCGCTGTTTTTACAAAGGTTTTACAGAATATTACATACGTTGGGTGTGTGTTGTTTCTCAGCTAATAACGTACCCATACTTTGTTATAAACTGCAACAATTTTTTTTTGTTTGAAAACAAAGTTGCGAGTGAGAAAATGCGCGTATAACTATTTTATCGCTAAATATATGTTAGAAAAAAATATTAAAATAAAAAAAAATCGTGTGGAGTGTGTTTTCGTACAGAAGCGTGACGTGAGCTTTTGGAGTACAACAGAAAAGGAGAACAGAGAATTTTAGATATGGTGCAACCGTAAAATGAAGAAAATCCATGACTTGACAGAGTGACTATTGGGGAGATATAAGGATAGCTGGCATTTATAATCCTTGCCTGTTAATCAATTTAAAACAAAAAAGGTCCAACATCTGGATTGACCATTAAGACATGAGAATGACTAAAACGATATTAGAAGCTGTAGTGGTATACTGTTGTTTTTTGGCGGTTGAGTTTCAATTGATCACACATCTCAGGAATAGTCGACCAAAGACTGTACGAAACTCACTTCATTTACATTACATATATCATCCTCAGAAGTAATACCGTATGGTGGTTCCGGAGTCTAAACAGAAAAAAAAAATGAAAGAAGGTGCAATAAAAGAAAGAATGGTAGAGGAAGACCGTGGCTCAAGTACAATGAAAGATGTGGGATGTGATACCTGTAGGAAATCACATTCCATGTCTTTTCCCATATCATTTTCTGTGGGAAATTAAGAAATTATCTCAAAATTTGGAAGGCTGCAAACCAAAACAATCAGCTGCAAAACAATCCTAGGATCTTGTGATACCTGTAGGAAATCACATTCCATGTCTTTTCCCATATCATTTTCTGTGGGAAATTAAGAAATTATCTCAAAATTTGGAAGGCTGCAAACCAAAACAATCAGCTGCAAAACAATCCTAGGATCTTCAACAAAAGAAGAAGAAGAAAAGAAAGGCTAACTCCGATTTCTTGAAATAGACTTATATATGATAAATTATAGATAGCATTTTATTAACCTAAAATACAGTTTAGCTTTTAAAAGGAAAAAAATTCAGGTATTTTTTCTTGTAATTATAAAACCTACAAGTTAATGGTTTTTATATAGATTCGAAAGTCATAGAATCTTATCTCATTATAAAATCTGTTTATATTATATAGAAAAATATATAATGCAAACAAACATTAAAAAAAATTAAATTTCTAGTAATTTAAATATTTTAGATAATTCATTCATATTATTATTTCCGATTTTACCCCTTAAGTAGAGCGCGTGAACTTGAGAGCAAATCATGGCTTTAGGTAATTCTCTTTCTTTTCTTCCCAAAACCTTTTCATTCGTTCACTATGTTTCTTCTTCCTTTCCTTCGTCCATCTTCTTCCTATCGTTTCTCTTTTTTTGCGCTTATACAATTTTCTTATTTCTAATTACATTTGTAAATTTTCTTCTCTCCTTGATTTCTTCTTCTGAGATCTTCAGTCGTTCCAGGTCATCTTGTGTTTCTTTCATCCTAATGGATTTAATTTACGTGCACTGACGATGTTGAAAATTTTCTTAGCGAGTCTTTCTTTGCCCATCCTGCATAAGTGTCCGTAGGATTTTAGACGTATTTTCCTAAACTGTCAGTGATGGTGTCTGTGCTTTCATGCAATTATTTTGTGGATCATTTGATCCGGTTCCTCTCTGAGGATTGCATAGTGTATTTTACTGAGGATTTTTCGTTCTTGCTTCTCGATTTCAAGAAATTTTGGTGATTACTCTGATTACTGTGGTTTCTGCTGCATACAAGGCCTCCGGCAGGACAACTGTGTTATAGTGTCGTAGTTTCGCATTACTAGATTCTGCCTTTTGTTATAGTGATTCCATGTAAATTTGTACGCCTTTTGCAGTTCGAGTTTTCTTTCTGTGTTTGATATAGTATTCAGTCCCTTGGGTTGGATGGTTTCTCCCAAGTACTTGTAGTGGGGGGCTTGTGAGATTTTACCGTACTGTGTTTGCAGCGGGAGTTTTTCAATTGATTTGGTGTCCACATACTGTGTCTTTTCAAAAGAATTTTGGAGTCCGGTTTTACAGGATATTTCATGCAGTTTCTCTAGTGAGAAAATGGCCTCTTATTTGTTGTTTGTTAATATAGCCAGATGATTTCCAAAGGCCAAGCATTTCACTGTAATTTTATTTCCTTTGTGTTTTCCCGATTTGGATATATACATCGTATATTAAGCAACACAATCCGTAAGAAGTATCTGTGAACAGTTATTTAAAAATTATAGGTAAAAATTAATTTTTACCTCGGTCAAACAAGCAGATCTATCTATATATATTTTAATGGATGCATAAATTTGCTTACTACAAGTAACATACAGATCAGTCAATATTACTAAGGACTTAAAACAATAAGAAATCATTCATACATCTAACAATCTCATAACTGAAAACTGTTGTAGCGACTTGACATGAGTCCCAAATTCACACTGAAGAATGAATTATCCATTTGGTCAAAAAATATTACACACCAGTTGGAGTGAGTCCAACTGGTGATATATAATTTGGTGATATATATGGTACATTTGGTGATATATAATTTGGTACAATTGGTGATGACTATTTGGCGATATATAATCGCCAAAGCCACTTTAATGTTCAACTCTATAAGAAACAACTTCAATCTGTTATCACAGAAATTGGCTGTATATTGATGATGATCACTCTCGGAGGGAGCAACCTTTATTTGCGCCCTTGTTTGATAAGTAATTTACACCCGTGACAGTAATACAAAAATTATTATGATAGTGTAAGCAAAAAAATAATAGTGTAAAGGAACCCTTTCTGTCATGAAATTCAATAAGATTAAAATATTTTAAATTGTTATTCTGCTCATCTTCTTCTCTCATCTGAAATTGTAATTGAGATAGTTTCAATAATATTTCATCTTAATATTGATGATAAGTAAATTTCAGTACGGAATGGTCGTGTAAATTAATAGTTATGATAATTGAACACGTAAAATTAGTATTAGAGTATTTATAAATTGATTTTTTTAAAACCTCTATTTTTATTATCTTTATAGCCCTTGGTAGACTTTGGGTTCCTTTACAATTCGTCTAAATGTTTTTCTATCTCCCCTACTGTAACCTCTAACATCTACAACCAACAGGTCTGTAGTCACCTCATCAATTTTTCTTTTCTTCCAACTTCCCTTCTTGCACCATTAAAAGAAAGATCTAATCTTTCCTTCAGAAAGACTTTGATCATTTCCCCATATTAATTATTTTTACATTCTCAAATCAGTTCATATCTGAGTGTATAATATATGACCTTTATTACATTTTTATTTTATTCATCAGTATTTATTTCGAAATTCTTGCATAACTGCTTGGTTTTATCTTTACTTCTTTATTTTCTCCGTAAATTATTTACCAAATCTTTATAGATCATTTTAAAAATCCTCCATAACAAGCGTAACTATTTTTAACTATTTTTTTCCATTCAGTCCATAAGAAATTTAAAAATCTTAATCATTTTCTAACTATTGGAAATAGCAGGCCTCCGTGGCGCGAGTGGTAGCGTCTCGGCTTTTCATCCGGAGGTCCCGGGTTCGAATCCCGGTCAGGTATGGCACTTTCACACACGCTACAAATCATTCATCTCATTCTCTGAAGCAATACCTAACGTTGGTCTCGGAGATTAAACAAGAAGAAAAAACTATTGGAAATAAAATTAATGTATTCATGTTAAGAAATAGTACAACAACATTTCAACGTTTATACAAAGTAATAATAAATTTTCGTGAATTTTTCTCCATGATAATTAAAGGTAAAATTATATAAATCTATTACATTTTGAACGAAAAATGGAATAAAATTTTTCATATTGGTGTTTTAAAAACATAATGCTTTCACACGAAGACTAATAACTAAAGATTACCGCAAATGAATATGAAAGTGTTATGCCGTAAAATTTTTAACATAATTCTTTATAAATTTTGTTACTTTCGACGTTAAAAAATCGACATTCTCTGTAGAGTGGATTTGGAAGATATGTTTTAATTTTTTCTTGTTGAATTCGCTTAATATTGGTTTGTGACAGCGTAATGGTATCTAGCCTGAAGTCATATTCATATTCAAAATATTTTGTTCGTGAAAATTCAAGAAAACAGTTAGAAAACTTATGGTAAAAGTTATGTGTATATATATACCTACATTCTAGTAGTTAAATTTACAACCATATTTATTATTGTACAACTTAAATTCTAATGTATTAGCATAACTTTCAGTAACAGTCTTTCATCGTTTCTCTATATATATGTATTTTTTATTTGTATAATGGTACACGTTTCTTGCGATTCAATTTGTTGCTAATAGTTGTTTTACCGACTTTTTGAACAATAGTATGGTATTAATTAATTCGGTCGCATTGTAGACGTGGGGAAGAAACTTTTCTTAAAGTACGAAAATACCATTCACTTAAATTGTTATTTCCTTATATATATATATATTTTTTTTCTACAAGCTCAGTCATAAATTACAAAACATTAATTTCAGCACTATTTAGTCCACAAATAATAAAGATGAAAAATAAAAAAAACAAGAATAAAAAGAAAGAGAAGTAATAAAGAAATTATATATGACACCACTAAACTTGACGGTGTTAGATTCCAACTGTTACGCAGATCCTAAGTCGAGTACATGGACACGTCTCAACTGTCGGATGTCCCTACTGTTATCGAATAGATTAATTGCAAAGTGGTTTACATGATTCTCAAGCCTTCGCAGGTATTTGAAACCGCGTTGCCGTGCAATCTCACGAACCAACGGGAGCTCCAGATAACAGTGAATCTCATCATTCCGCATGAACCACGGCGCTTCAGTAATCACCCTCGCTACCTTGTTCTGGAATCGTTGTATATTCCGAAGTACACTCCGGAACCACCACCCCTCCGCATGGCGAATGTGACGTGCCTCGACATACCTTGATTAACCTTAACCTTCCACTTCTTCTGCCACCCGCAGACATATTATAGATGAAAGAATGGTGATCATGTCAAAAATGGAGTATCGGATGTTTTGCAAATCTTTACCTCTTAGGGTTCAACTAGTTCTTCTAGACCAAAAAGACATATGCAACATGTTGATGTAATATGAGTGTATATCGTACTGCTTTTGACTTTATATCTCATGATTGACTGTACTGATTTTTTCAAATCTGGAAAAAATATTTTTATATATGGAGCAATAATTAAAAAAAAAAAAAAAACCATTATGGGGTGGGATATCGCGAAAAGCTAATTTCGATTTTCTTTCGAGGCATTTTAGAGAAATTTTTATTAAAGAAAATTTTTTACCTACAATACACATAAAAATTACCCAGAATACATTTTTTTAAAAATTCAACATTCACCTCTTAAAATTTAAATATATAATTTTTGTTCTTTTGATCTACCTCCATTCACTTTAAACTTTTTCAGAACTTTAAAGTTTATATTTCATAACTAGAGCTAACAAGAAATGTCTACAATTTCTTAAAATTATAAATGCCAGACTTATTTTTTTTCTGTTTGTTTGTTCTTCTGCTTCCCTGGGCCGGCTGAACAATCAAGTATTACTCAGCCCAGGGGAATTTTTTTCGACTCTAATGAGCCTCCCCACCTACCGGGAGTACGTCCGGAATGGCAGGTCGGCTCACCTGCCATGTCGGTCGGCTGGGGCAGGAATACCGGGTCCGGCATGAAGTTCCCGGGCCTTGCCCTAGAATCACAACCCCGTAGGAGAAGACATTCGTCTTGTGACGCTTCCAGAAGCCACACCAACCCTTCACCGTTAGCTGGGTCTTGGTCTTTTTTTTCCTAAACTGACTCCTCCCACTTCTTGTAATCTGCTTCCTTTGTTCGTATAACCTCAGCCACGAATCTCTTTATAGTCAGCTATTCCTCTCAGCATGTACTTTGTTGTAGTTTCCGGGGTAATCTCTTTTATGTTATATCTAACTTTTAGATCCTCCCAACATGCACATTCAAAAAAAGTATGGCAGGGAGTGTCCTCTTGACCGCAGTACACACAGTTTGGGAGCTCTCTTCTTTTAAACCTGTGTAAGTATACACCAAATCTTCTGTGACCGGTTGTAGCCCGGTTAACCGGTGTAATTGTGACAGGTAGTACCCCACGTCGCTGTGTTTCTTCCTCAGCCACGGTCCTAGCTCAGGAATAAGTTTCTTTGTCCACGCTCCAGTCGTAGCGGCGTTCCACTTCTCTAGATGCCTGACTTAAAATGCTGAAAACGTTTGTTTGAAAATTTTCTTTTTCTCGTTTTAGCCTTTATTGATGGGAGTGTTAGATATAGAAAAAAATTTACTTATGTAAACTTATTAAGTTTAGTAATCTATATAAAAATATTAAAAAAAATTCTTAAAATTTATTCCCTACCTCTAAAATATATATATTATGATTGTCTTTTGCTCAAACACCTTTAATTTTTTATTAATTTTTTCTTCATTAGTTAAACGGCTATTAAAATTAAAGTCCTTTGGCACCCATATTATATTCCGTAGCTTGAGTTGATTGATCAGCGTTGCTGGGAAAAACCGTACAATAATTAGCCAGTTTTTATTTTATTTCTTTATTTTTTGTAATATATATAAAATAATAATATTAATAATAATAAATAAAATATATATTTAAATTTGATTACACATCAAATATATTATGCAATAAAAATAATTAATTAATTATTTAATTTTTTTATAGTAATATTATTTAAAAAAAGTTCAAAATCAATAATTCTTCCCACTTATCAAAAATCTTCAAGTTAAAAAAATAAAATAAATTTCTTTAAATCAATTAATCGTCATTTAGGTAGCAGAGATCACAGTAAATGTATCTTTTCATCTTTTACGTAGTTATTTTATAAAGAATTCTGAATACCGGAGTGGTGTTGAATAAATTAATGATGGTTTAAATTGGAGAGCCTATTTATACGTCGTTTAATTATTAGTACTGGTAAAATTATTACCTTTTATTTTATTTTATTTTATTTTATTTTATTTAAGCTCATTTGTTAACAAAAATGTTCATCTAACAAGAATAATATATATTGTATGGAAATAAATTTAATTCTAATTAATTAATTACTATAAAAAGGAATGAACAGAAATTACTTTACTCGTTTTTCCTTTCATCTTAACAAAAAAAAAATTTTTTTCCAGATTTTTAAGTATTTAATTTTTTTTATATATATTTTACTGTATAGTAACTATTAATAATAAAATAATGTAATTATTCTTACTGTAAGTGAGATTGTCATTTCAAAAATTACAGATCACGGCTAATGTGTTAGTGTGCTTGTCTAAAGCTGTAAAGGATTAAAATTTTAATCGATCTAGATATGGTTCTTTAATTAATATTAATTAATTTTTCCTGATTATTATTGAAGTAAGAGAGATTAAAAAAAATAAGGATTAAGAAATAGATGACGAAAATAATTTTCTTTAGTTTAATTAAATTGAAAATTTAAAGAGAAAAATTTTCCACTTCGTTCTTGTATATAATTATAGTCCGTCTACTCGTCGTGTATTGATTTATAAATAAGATATTATGAATAGACGATTTCATAATATATATCACGAATCATTAAAGATTTTCATAATTAAAATTTAAAAAATGTTGATTGAATTTCATTTCCTAAATTTTATTTTTTTTGTAGTTGTTTAAATGTAGTGTTCAACCTATATTTATTAATACCAATCAATTTTAAGCATTTTTCACACTGAATTGGTTCTTTCAGAAATAACTTACAAAAATCAGACTATAATAATATACTATCTACGAAGAGTTTCTTAGAATTTATACAGAAATAATTGGGTGATTTTAAAAGAAAAAAGTACCTGATGTAGTTTTAGTAATTTTATTTTGGTGGTTTTCTAATCAGTTTAACTACTAGGAATACAACGAAGTCTTTTAAATTAACTTTTACGCATTCGTTGAACAGTTTAATAAAACGTGAAAAAAAATGTTTAAGTTACAAAATAATGTATGGAGTAATCCAATAAAATTGCAATAGAATTTCAGAACTTGATCTACTAGTAAAATTAAAGAAGAAAGGTCATTGAACATACGTTAGGAAACGCTTCTACAGTGAGTGTCGGTTGACGAAAAATTTCGCCCTAAATTCTGCGCCTTCGGTAATATTAAGCCAGAGTGTAATTCTTGGCAGCGAAATTAAGAAGAAGGTTTAGTAGTTTTATATGAAATCATATGTTTCGTTTTTAATATATTTTGAAATTTTTTATTTGTATTTTAGTTTCTGTGGACTTTATTCCTATCTTTTTCAGGATTAAATTCACTGCAAACGTTAAGTTTTTATAACCCAATTTAACAAAATGATTTTACATTAAACATAAAAAAGTGCGATTTTTAACTTAAGTCTTTTGTTTTTTTTTACCTCAAATTTTTCAAAATTACTAAAAACACAGTTCAGGAACCAGTTTTTTTTTTTACAACTTTTCAGATCAGATTTTATATAAAACTACTAAATTTGAGTCTCAAGAATTAAAGTTTGGCTTAATTTTTCCGAAGGCGCAGAATTCAGGGAGAAATCTTTTCCCAGCCAAAATTCACTAATGAAGATTTCCGAACCTGTGTTGTATATATGTACTTTCTTCTTTATTTTCACCAGTAGAACATGTTCTGAATTTTATTACATTCTTCAATCATTCTGTATAACTTATTTTGAATTTAATGTAACTTATTTTCCCAAACGTCTTTTAGATTTAATTATCAATTGTTGTCTATACTCTATTGAAGAATGTAGTGATATTTCACCCAGAAAAGCTTTTGCGGTTAAAAAGTAATAACTTTAATTTTAATTATTTTTAATATTTTATGTATAATTTATAATTTTTTAACTTTTATTTTATTGAAATAATAAAATATAACTGATCGTTTCCTATCGTAAAGGGATATATTTGCTATTCATTAATTTCCCTAGTATTTATTAAGACTACGATTTATATAAAACATCAGCGGTATAATAGATATCTATCAATTACTTTCTCTTGAGTAATGATGTTCGTAATATATGACTAGTTCCTATACAAAGAGATGTCTCATGAAAAATTGAATAACACTTGTACTTTCGTTATGAATTGGTATCCAACAGTGTAATTGTCACATTGTAAAAGCCAAAGAGAAGCGACTTCATTTCTCATATTCGCTGGTGAAGCTTGAATGTAATTCTTGATATTTTTACAGTTCAGGAATTGTTATCCCAATTTCAATTGAGATCTTATACTGTCTTACATTTATATACATAGTCTTACACAGCCTTACGTTTAACTAACATAGTCATTGTTAGGTACTGTTATACATGTTATTCTGATGAAATGATGTTTAATATACGAGTATATATATATATATATATATATATATAATAATATTGAATAAGTAAAAGTATTAAACACGTTCAGTGATAGAACAGAAAGATTTTTACTTTACACTACGTAATAGTTTAGTCTATAAGGAAGAAATCTTAACTACATTTTGTCGTTAAAAATGTTAATTTTACATAATACTAACTCATTTAATATTTCCTTTTTGTAAAAACAATATTACTTTTTTTACATGAATTTACTTCTTTTTTTTAAAATTAGTAATTAAATACATTTGAATTTTTTTAATCCTATTTTAACTTTACTTATTTACTTATTATTTTTTTTATTTAACATTTTTAGATTTTTAAACAGATATTTTATTTAGCCATTTTATCATCTTCCTACTTATGCTCCATTATTGTTTCATATAAATTTTATTTTCATTTATTGATACGGATTTTAACTATCTTTCTTTTTTTTTCTTAACAATTTTTTTTGTTGCTGGTATAATTTTGATCAAGATTTTCCTATAGTTTATTTTTTTTGTATCCTTATAAGCAAATGATGAATTTGTTTCCTTCGTCGTCTACTAAAAGATATATTCACTCTCAATTTCTTACATATCTATATGCTTTATAATAACGTATAATTTACTGTTCTAATATTTGCAAAATATCTATCAATTTAATCATGACTATACCTTTAATATTCGTTCTTTAATTTGTTTGAAACCAAGGTCATACAGTACGACATAATTGATCAGGGAGACTAGTCAAATTAACCAATCATCTAATCGATGGAAAATTCCGTTATATTTTCATACGTATTATCGCATAATATGAGATAATTATGAGGGAAATTTGGGGACTAAGGTTAAATGCAAAATGACCTTGACATGATCTATTAATGATTTGAGTTTAATAACGTAACCTTAAATTATAATAAAAATATGTACATTATTCTATTACAGATTCTTATGATTTAAATTTTTCACCTGGATATCTTTATTTTCCCCGCCTCCCGAAGCCGGACACGCAATTAATCATAAGCTCAGCTCCGAGGGGTGCCATCGCCTCAACCTACCTCGACAAAAACAAAGCCTTATCCAGGCAACCGGGACTTGATCGTTTATTGTCATGCCATGCCTCTAATGAGCGAACTCCAAAGGGCTTTCCCCACCGGGACTCCGATCTTACGCCTCGCCTCTAATGAGGCGAACTGATATATGTAGATTTCATTACAGGATCTCTTTTAGTATTTGATAATAAAACAAAAATGTATTTCCTTCAAAAAAAAGAAAGAAAATGTTAGAAAACTACTGGATCCTATGCCTAAAAATAAATATTTTCCGTTATTTATTAATCTTAAGGTACTGCCCATTAGACTCTTATCTTAAGGTTTCGATTAAATGTAACATGCCGCTTTACGTATTTATTATATAACCTAAATTTCTTGTTGCTGCAAAACCTAATAATATTTTTTTTCTAAAAAAAATAGTTTCTTTGGCACTATATTTTTTCTTTCCGTTCCGTACCGTATTGTATTAAAAATTTTCCTCATTTAATTTATTAAAAAAGAATTTTTTTTCACTACCTTTGGTGGAAATATTTCTCATATAAACAATGTTCTATTTTTGTATATCTTAAGTTCATCCATAATTTCTAAATTATTGGCAGCGTTGTAGTAACAGCCTTGCTATTGTAACTCATTTGTTAATTTGTTAATGGATCTGAAGCTTCGACTTCTCAAACAGGATAATGTATTTTCTCCATTAATGACACACGTTTATATATATATTTTTTTATTTATCTTGTAGATAAATTAAATTTTATTAATTGTTTTTTTTTGTTATGAAAGAACAGGCATCAACAACCCTATGGGATAATATCCATACATTAGCCCAGTGGAAAATGGTATCATATGAAAAGATGACATGTATGACCGGGATTCGAACCCGGGACCTCGGCACGAAATGCCGAAACACAAGGTGTTTTTAATTTAGGCATTATTTTTTATTAAATTTTAATTATAAAATTACTTTTTAAATTGATGGACAAATAAAGAATTGAACGGAACTGAGCATACCTATAGCAAACACAAAGATTTTATTCGAAGAAGACCACGGTGATATATTGTTAGTAAATTTACACATAGATACAAGTCTGTTGGTACGTAAAATAAAAAATAATGTTTATTCTATTCTGGCACTGAATCAATATGAAGTTGATATTGTTGTTTGTCGTGACCTCAACTATAAGACCTTTGGTCGTAAATTGTTGGTGGTAAGACAACACTGTGCCAAAAGTGAATGTGACTTTTTTTTTGTAATAGACTAGTGTTGTAGTAAACAATACTGCGCCTATGTACTGAATTATAAAGAACTTTAATTTAGATACCTCTCCCTTAATTATGTATAAGTCCATATTTGTATGACATCCTTCAAGGTTATCTATTTTTTTTATGCATATAAATATATAATACAATATATTCATATGATTGGCTAATTCTGTATACTTTAGAACACCTTACTCGGTATTTCATTATTATAATAACAAAATTATGATTCTTTTTAATGTGTTTCAACTGTAGTAATTTTGTGACAAAGGTTACGGAAATGAATTACTATGAATTTGAATGTTAATATTGAAATTTATCTCGCTTAAGTTATTCCTGTCTGGATTTTATTTACTTATCCTCCGTTCCGTTAAAAAAAAAATTATCAGTTATTAAAAACTAGAAGCTTCTTTCTGTGTTATCCACTAACGACTTCGCATTATTATTCCACTCCTTTTTATCTAACTACAGAACTGTCGTATCCTACCAAGTTTTTTTTTTTTAAATTTATATCATAGTCTTTGTAAGGTCTTTTACCTTCTTGTCCAATCAAATAAGAAATTGTGTATTATTCTATTTTACAAACATTTTATAGCCAAATTATGTACTTCCTACATAGTTGGTCTAATGATTACTGATTTTTTTCAATCTTAAGGTCTTTATTATACTTAGAAAATTTATAAAGAAATTTATAATCCAGAAAGAGAAAATGTCCACTATAAAAAACAACTCCAGCCGTATCCAAACTACCACTACCATATCTAATCATAGCAATAATCTTTCTTTTTCTAAAATTTTTCTATATAACTTTAAACCGTGTAGATTATTTGTAGATTAGTTGTCTGCTTAGTACTATATATATTTAAGATTTACGAGTATTTTCATAAGCCAAGAAGAGGAGAAATGACTTCAACAAGGGGTTAACAGGAGTTTAAAAAGTACCTGCAATAATAGAAACAGATTGTTTTTTTTTTCAGTCATTTGACTGGTTTGATGCAGTTCTCCAATATTCCCTATCTAGTGCCAGTCGTTTCATTTTGGTATACTCCCTGCATCCACATCTCTAAAAATTTGTTTTATATATTCCAAACGTGCCTGCACAATTTTTCCCATCTACTGTCCCTCCAATATTTTTCTTTCTTTTTCTGTTTAGCATCCGTAACCACATAAGCTATTACTTCAGAGGATGATATGTGAATGTAAATGAAGTGTAGTCTTGTACAGTCTCAGGTCGACCGTTCCAGAGATGTGTGGTTAATTGAAAACCAACCACCAAAGAGTACCGGTATCCACTGCCTCCAATATTAAAGCAATTGTTCCAGGATGCCTTAATATTTGGCCTGTAAGTCTGTCTCTTCTTTTAACTGTATTTTTCCAAATTCTTCTTTTTTCATCGATTTGCCGCAGCAACTCATATGATTTTGAGCATTCTCCTACATCAACATATTTCAAAAGTTTCTAATATTTTCTTCTCAGGTACTCCGATCGTCCAAGTTTCACTTCCATATAAAGCTACACTCGAAACATATACTTTCAAAATATTTTTCCTGACGTTTAAATTAATCTTTGATGCGAGAAAATTATATTTCTGACTGAAAGCGCCTGTTCTATTCGGCATTTTATATCGCTCTTGCTTCATCCATATTTAGTAATTCTCCTTCCCAAATAAAAAAATTCTTCTATCTCCATAATCTTTCCTCTTCTTATTTTTATATTAAGTTGTCCATTTACATTATTTCTACTACATTTCATTACTTTTGTTTTGTTCTTGTTTATTTTCACGAGGTATTTTTTGCGTAGAACTTCATCCATGCCATTCATTGTTTCTTCTAAATCTGTTTTACTCTCAGCTAGAATTACTATATATCATTAGCAAATCGTAGCATCTTTATCTTTTCATCTTGCAGTGTTACTCAGGATTTAAATTGTTATTTAACATTATTAACAGCTAGTTCCATGTAATGATTAAAAAAAAGTAACAGTGATAGGGAACATCCCTGTAGGAATCGATTATTACTATTGCTGTTTGGTACCTGAAAATTTGTTCTTCTGTCTCTGTAGTTACACCCTAATTTTCTAACTGCTTGCTAGTTCTATGTAAAACTATTATAGTAACAGATATTATAATAAAATAATATAAATACAATAGTACTCGTAGAAATATTGTAATATATTGACCGGTTATTACTTGTCAGTGTTTAGACGGCTCAGTTGACGCATGTGATTAGAAAGGATTTCTAGATCGGGAAGGAAAAATATCAGCTATATTTTGACGGATAAGTTTTAAAATTGTATTCCTTTATTTTCATTGAACAATATTTTGTTATTCTTAAACATTTTATAGGTAATTATTCATAGATTATATATAATATTATATTTATTACATAAATTTAATATTTAGGCCAATCCACTAGACTGGTAGTAATACTCATTATCGTAAATAAGCTGCTTTCGAAGTCGAGAATTGGTTCAAATACTAGTAAAGGTAGTTAGTTGCTTTTATACGGATTTGGATTCTAGATTGTGGGTACCCGTGTTCTTTGGTGATTGAGGCTCAATTAATTAGATGTCTCAGGCATGGCTGATCTGAGTCTGTACAAGACTACACATTTACCGGTACATATACTTACACACTAGACTGTTTACTAATTCCTTGGCATCTCTGCGGATTACTGTTGACATCCTGTCACTATGCGGTGTTATTCTGTTGCATGGTACGAGTATTACATAAAAAAAAAAATAGTATGTATTTTATAGGCGTAATGAAAAATGTAATTTTTAAATCTTATTATTACTACCTACTTTTATTATTACTTAAAAAAAGGAAGAAATTAAAACATAATTACTTTCTAATTCGTGGTGTGTGGTGGTTTTATATATATATATATATATCCCCCTTTTAAGGAAGTTTAGTTAAAAATTTAGTTAAACGGATTCACTTTTAAAGTAGTAATTACAGCATTACTTAACTGGAACTAGTTGTATAATATTATTCACTTTCGTTAAAAAAAGTACAAGAATTTTTAAAACTCATTTTCACTACTACGTTCAGTAGGAAATAGATATATAATTATTTTTTTATTATTGTTACACTTAAATAAATTCAAATACATAAATTTGATAAAGAAATAGTTGATTTACTTATAATTTTTCAGGATGTATTCATCCGTACATTTATTATGAAATTCTAATTACTTTTTAATTTCCTCGTGATATGTGAATTCTTATTATTCTTTAAAATTATTGGAGCAATTCCGGCTGTGATTTATATGGTTATATCAATTTGACTTAAATTTTTTTTTTTATATTTCATCCAACTTTCCTAAAAAATTAAAATTTCTTGAAAACCAGCAGATATTTCGTATATAGATACATAATTTATAAACATAAAACAATTACTTTTTAAATATTTTTATTAATTGTACATCAACAATTAATGTTATTATCGACGTATCACTGAAATGTAACTGTACCCGTAAATGTATGGTCTTGAACAAACTCAGGTCGATCATTCCTGAGACGTGTGGTTAATTGAAACCCAACCACCAAAGAGATAGACGGTTGATAATAATATGTGGTTATACATAACTGCAGTTACAAGATTATCCTTAAAGGATATATTTTTTTATGAATTAATGAAAATTAAGTGCAGGTGTTGAGATGCAAGAAATAATACCGAAAATATTAAATTTGGAACCATTTTTGAGAAATTCCAATTTGAATTTTTCCAAAATTTTGATTGTACCTAGCACGGAAAGTAGTTGTTAGTTTTTGCATTTTGATTTGCTGCTTTGTTTAGAAGCACGCTTGCATTGTATAGACACAAACGCCACATATATATGTGAACGAGATTTGTTTTGTGTTTTGTTAAAAATATAGGAGACTTTATAATGATAAGAAAAAAGTGTAAAGGAAATTTTTCTTTTTTTACATAAGTTTTCATTATTTATTGCAATAAAAATGCTAAAAATTCGTATTAAATTAATAAATATTATTATTATTCAAAAAGTAATTAAAAAAGTATTCACTTTATAGAAGCTTTTTATTATTTAATATTGCAGTAAACTGTAAAAATAAATAATACTTTTTAAAAAATAAACTAAATATTATTTTAAATTGTGTATATTATAATTACAAAATACGTTTGTTTGAAAATGTAATTGTTAAGGATTTTTCGTCAAACGCAGATGTAATTTAACACATTTGTTTAACAAACACATTTTCAAAAGTAAAATTCATGGAACAAATTTCAAAACGCCACTTTCTCGCCACTTCTACCGAACTGTATTTTGGATAAAGTAATTTGTGAATGGCGAAATCACAAGAATTGGGAAAAACCACAAACAGAAATCAAAGGTGTTTTTGCTTTTGCAAATAATCTAGTCGTCTTTGCTAAATCCTAAACACAGGCGAAAAACAAATCGAAATTTTAAAGGAAATCGTTGAAAGTACTAAACTGCAAATTTCATTTTAATAAATTGATAAATTGATTGATGACTAATGTAGAATAACACCCAAGACAAATAGAAATAAAAATTCGGGAAAATTAAAGTGATGGAATATCTAAGAGTAAAGTAATACCGACTAAATATTTTAAGAAAATCAGGTAAATAAAGCAGAAATGGTTTTTCAACTAATAAAAATCTTTACAATAAAAATTCGTTTTCTTATAATGCGAAATTCAGAATTTACAGTAAGGTTATAAAGCCTGAAAATCTTTACGCGATAGAAACTTTAACAAGGAAGACTACAATTTTTTTTTGAAAAAGAAAGAAAAGTTATTTTTAAAAAAGGCCCGAAGTATGAAAATAATAAAAATGTTTTATGATCAAGAAAATTTGTTGAAAATTTGAAAACAGAATAAGCATAGTTAAAAAAAAGGGAGGAAATAATCTTTTTTTCGGTAATTTAAAGAGAATAAATGTAGAAAAATTTACCAGAAAGATTTTCAACGTTTTTGAGAATCTAAAAAGTAAGTAATTAAAAGTAAGCAACGGCTTTTAGGGATAGGAAAGGATCTTCAAGAGATCGGAATAAAAGAAAAAAATTTAGACAATGAAATTTTCAATAAAAAGTTTATAAGTTTAAAAAATCTAAATAGGTTCAAGACGGAAGAGGAAGAAAAAGTAAGAGAAGCACAGAAATACACAAAAAACGATTAAGAAAAATTGATGGTTGAGAAAAGGCAGAATATTAAAGCTTTAAAGGAAAAATAAACTTTGTTCTCGCGGTCCAGAAATGGCAAAATTGAAAAAAATAAATAAATTTAAAAAATTATTTTTTTAAATAAAACTTTTATTTTATTTTTTTCCTTAATTGAATTGCAAATCAATATTTAATTATTTTAAAAGATAATATTGTTTTCCATTAATTTTCTATTTATATTGCAGCAAAACTAGAATTTAATCTTGCACCTGCTCGTATTGTATGACCTATTTTCGTAGATTATATAAATGGAATCCAGATACAAATGTTTCTTGAATATTATTATTTTTGCAAAATTCAATTATGATTTAAGAAATTAAGATAAAATTAATTTAGTTAATAAGTGAAGATTATAAACTATAAATAATAAACTTATATCAAATCAATTTTCTGCTGGAAATTCACCGTATTTCTTTCTCTAAACTATTATTTATACTTTAGCTACGTCTTTTAATTGCTATATTTATTTATTTATTCATGTGAAAATTCTTAATTAACAATTATACTGTTTTCCCCGAACTGAACGTTCATAGCGATGACTTCTAATATTAATTTTTTAACGAGTTCTGTCTTTTTTTATCAATTAGATTAGATTAGATTTACGTTTCTTGTATTTTTTTTCTTAAAATAATACAGTAATATTACTATCCTATTTTTTCACTATATTTTTAGTTAAATTCGCTTACATTTATATTTTACTTACATAATGCTTATTTCCTATTAATTCCTTGTACAAAGTAAAGAAAGTATTGTGATAGCGAAAAATTTCGGTTTTCAAATTTCAACGAAAATATTCATTTTGACCATATCTGAATCCATTTTGCTAGTTTCGGCGTGACTTCTGTACCTACGTATGTATGTTCGTCTCATATAACTCACAAAAGAGTAGCCGTATGATGTAGAAATTTTAATTGTGCACCTCCACTTTTGACTGCAATCGACTGAACCAATAGTTTCCAAAAAAGCCCAAAATCCAGAAAAAAATGGATTTTGGACTTTTTCTTAACTGCATTAACAAGCCATCATTGAGAGCTTTTCGACGATATATCATAAGCAGTATTTATTTTCATTGGTTCTAGAGTTACAGCCAAATAAAATTTTAATTAATGAAATATTTGGATGTACAAGGAAGGCACATCGGTTCGAATCAGACTACATCTCCTTTTTTTAAACTTTTTTTAAATTTAAATATATTGATTTATTAATAATTATTAACACGTGATTGTAAAAAAACAAGAAGAAAATGAGATGTTATTAGTGAAATAAAATTTTATGTAATTTTAAAAATGCGTATATGCAATTTAGTATACATTATTACATATGTTTATATAAAATAGATCTGGTGAAACATCTGATTATACAATAATAATTGAAAATAATAAGTTAGAATCGTATTACTTTTGGATTTTCCACTTTAGTGTGAATAATTAAATTTCATTTAATTATTCTGGCATTTCTATTTAATTTTATTTAAATTAACGTTAACTACAGAGTGACTGAAAATAGACCCTCGTAAGAACAACATATACACTGAGGCATACATGCCCGATCTTTAATAAATTGCAAAAAAGTCTTATCTTTTAGTTCATTATACCTCTGATATTGTCGCACAATATTCTCCCTAAGACGGAGTTGATCATCATTTCGTTTATCTGTTTCCAGTCATTTAATTACTCTTTGGTTTGATATAATTCTGCTGATCTTAATTTGCGTACAGGTTCTCTAGTTTTTTAATTTTCTCTCTCTTAATCTTTTTATTCCTTCATTGGTCTTAACGTTTTCTTTTTTTTTACGTTTATCATCTTCTCTTAAATTTTTTATTCTTTCCTTGTTCTTAACAATTTCTTCCTTTTCATATTCATCTTCTTGTTTTTTGAGGTATATTTTTTCATGTTATCTTTTTCCTGTATTATTGATTCTTTTACATTTTTGATTATTCAGAAAATAATCCGATAATAAAAACTAAATATTTTACCGCAAGGTCAAAATTAACATTTGTAACCGGTATACAGGAGTTCACTAAACGGAATATTTTTATTATTATTAACTTTTTATTTATACGACACCGGAAATCTAAACCTTCTGCAACTCATGAAGATACGAATGATACTGATCTAGTAATACGAGTAATAAAGAGACTTTTACTCTATCCTAATATTTCATGTAAGATATTGAATTAATAATTGATGTTAATAAAAATTAATATTTCAGCAATCGTGTAACTGTCCACTTTATTAAAGAATTGGAGGATCGTATCTATCTAATCTCACATTTAAATGAAATGCCGCAAATGTGTATACGTAATTTAATAGGCGTACAAGGAAGTCATGTGGTGTAAACATTACATTTTTTTTGTTTCCTTCTTATACCTTATACCTTTTTTTCTGATATTATTTTACGTAAATAATGCCTTATTTAGTATTCAATAAACTACCGAATTTTCATTTTCAAATGTTTATTGTTTATTTAACGTCATCATCGGGGGATATTTTTAATTATTAAATGTCCTATCAATGGCATAGCATCAAAAAATGCATGCACGTTTTAAACTTGAGGTTTTAAAACTATTTTCACGTTTAATGATGTAGAAAAGTGTTTTTGATCCGTAACATTTCCTAAGTTGCGGTATGAGGTATAGGAATACGTTAAATGTTCAGGATAACTTTTTTTTTATATTTTTTGGGGGAGAGTGAAAAACCAATACCGTATACCAGGCACAAATAGTGCACGTTGTTCTCTGTATTAGTCCATTTATTACAGTGAACACCGATTTTAGTTCACGATTGTGAAATGAGATGAAGCGGCTCGATACATTTCCCCTCATTTGTACGCTCATGTAAGTTGTAAGCTTCAGTCTTTCTAATTTCATGCTGTATTTCACTAACTGTTTTATATTGTATCGTGAATATTTTTTCACGTATTTTTATTTTAAATTTAAATATAAAAGCTCGGTTTATTGCTTGAAAGAGTAAATGATGGAATGTTAGGAGTTGTAATTTACCATGCTCAGACTTTAATTAAAGTTAATTTAATTTAATTCTTTTTAATTACCAATCCTGTTTTTGAAATAAAGATTTACTATTTTGCATTGCAATTCTAATTATTTTATTTATTTATTAACTGATTTCACAAAAGAAGGTTATATATTCGATCCATATATTTTTTTTTATGTACATAACATTTTTCCTGTTAATCCAATTGAAATAAATCTTGTTTAATTGACGGAGCTTCTTTATGCGGTGGTACCATGATGTTGAAGAAATTTTTTCAACACGAAACTCGATCTGAAAATTAACAAAAATTATTTTTTCACCGTTTGGCGGGTAAGTAGGGACAGTGAGAATCTTGATATTCTATATGTATGCTTCACGTTTGGTGATGTTAAATGGTCTTCTGTAGGACAGGTAATGCGAGTTTCTGCAGAAGATATGTAGCACTGTTAGTAAAATTATGAAAAATCGAAATATGTTATCGTAAACCATTCTGACCCAATGTATATGATATATAACATACAATATCTGTAGGGAAAGTGGGAATCTTATAATTCTGTATACACGCATCACATTTCATGGTCTTGATGTCGGTTCCATTTCTATTAAGCTAATTATTTTGAAGTCGGTAACATTCTTCAAGTAAGATTTAACCGAGTATTGAATTTTTTTATACTTTTAAGGAGTAATTTAATTACATTAAATAAAATACATAAAAACATAAAATTAGAAAAGAAATTATCTATTTCATGATTACTTTTGATATAGGACAATGATTTAATTGTTAAAATCCAGTTCATGTTAAAAATATGATGTAGACACCACAGTCCACATCAGATTTTTTTTTCTATTTCTGTAATTCTAGATTTGTTAAAAATTAAATAGACGTAAGCAATAATCTACTGGGTCTTTTTCAATTGAGTACAACTTAAGAGATTTATTAGAAATAATTTCTGAAGAAATTGCTGCGAGCAGAAGCCTTTCCCCAAATTATATTCTACGTAAAAAATCTGATGTGGACACCACGTGACTTCCGTGTACGCCTATTAAATTACATATACACATTTTCTTAAACTGAAAAGTACATAAAATTTTATTTCATTAATAATTTCTGATATTTTTTTTTATTGTTATTATTGAATATTTTAAAATGAATTCATGGTAAAAAATCTTTTATAATGAAAGGTTAATAATTATTAATGAATCAATATATTTAAATTAAAAAAAAAGGTTAAAAAAAGTCTGATTTGAACCTATGCGCCTTTCCCTAAGATCCAAATATTTCATTAATTAAAATTTCATTTGGCTATAACTCTGGAACCGATGAAAATAAGTACCACTTATGAAATATCGTTAAAAAGCTCTCAATGAGGGCTTATTACTGCAATTATGAAAATTCTAAAATTCAAATGTTTTTGGATTTTGGGCTTTTTTAGACACTTTTGTTCCAGTCGATTGCAATCAAAAGAGGAGGTGCACAGCTAGATGTTACAACAGTCCTAAATCCAAAATTTCAATATTCTACAGCAAATCGTTTTTGAGTTATGTGAGATACATACGTACACACGTACAGACGTCACGCCGAAACTAGTCAAAATGGATTCAGGGATGGTTAAAATGAGTATTTCCGTTGAAATGTTAAAACCGAAATTTTTCGCGATTATAATACTTCCTTGTGTTTCCGACAAGGAAGTTAGAAGAAAAAAAAATTGAAAATATACAAGGATCTTTAATTTTTCCTGAAATATTATACATCTTATTACGCTATTAAAATTTGGTTTTATTTTTTTATTACTATATGAGATTCGTAAATTGTGCGCTTTCGCTATTGTTGAGCTATTTAGTTCAAGTGCGCTTCTCCCCGTAATCAACTAATCTTCGTAATTGTTATGTTTCAAGTCTATTACATACCTCAATTCTTCGAAACTGAGTAGGGTGTACATTCGATAGCATATAGTATAATAAATAAACTGATAATGTATAATATAATGTAAAAGATACTACAATAACTATATTATAATGCGTTAATACATAATGCATAATAGTACAGATACTGAAAAAAACCAGGGAAGCTGATGTTAGTTACCTAAAACCAGTAAAAACCAAAACCCAAAACCCAAAACTAGTAACTGGACATCTGATAAAATTACTCCTAAAAATTACTACTCCTACTTTAAAGTCAAGAAATATTAAAATTTATTTTAAATTTGATAAATGTTAAATTTATTAATTTGATTAATGAAATTATTTTATGTATACTACAAAGTATAACTTTGCTAAAATTATCTTTTGTTATTTAAGACGCTTACATTTTAATTATTTTGCGTGGTTGTGATTTATATTTCATTGTATGTAAATAATGTATTGACTTTTCATAACAAATGTCTTGTGCCGTAGGTTTTTTATAAAAATTATACGGTTAATTTATTTTTTTAATGAAATAATTTTTCCTACAAACGTAATAGTATATAATATCTTTTATTTTTCTAGAAGAATCTTAATCTGATTTTCTTTTATTAACAAAAGTTGCCGTATGAATAAATAAATTTCTTTATTTTTATTCAACGAAGAGATAAATCATAATAGAATTTATAATAAATGAATAATAAACAACATATTTCAGCTAAAAAAAATTTATCGTTAATAAAATGAACAATTACATATTATTTTTTAGTATAACGCTAACAATAATAATGATATTATTAGTTTATTTATCGTATAGAACTTTAAACATTTAAATTATTTATTTAGAAAGTCCATTCACCTCGTTTTACTATCTTATACATTCATAAATACATGCACGCATATTTATATCCTCATTCGGAAGTTAAAAATTTTCAAAATAATATTCTGTTATAGAAGTAAAAACCAGTTTATCGCAAATTGTTTCCCTTAGGCAATATCCTGTTTTTTATTTTTTTATTAAAGAATTACAGTTTAAGATAATTGTTCTTAAAGATAAACTGGTTTTAAGATTTTTCAATTTTAAAACCGGATTGGTTAATTTATATATGTATAATGTGAATACAATAAGACCATTCATCGCCTTTGGCTGTTAAAAGTTATAATAATAATTTTTAACATTGTAGGCCTCCACTAGATAAGATGTATGTATTTTTGTTTATAATTTTTTCTTTATGATGCAATTTCACTTATTCTTTTTTAATTTCTTCTATTATTCATAGTTAAGTTTTTTTATTAACCAATTTCAATTATTTTTAAACTTTTCTAATTAAAAATAAGTCGTAACTACTTTAAGGTAGTATGTAATAAATGTTTTGAAGTGTGGAACTATTAACTTTTTCTATTTTAAGGTAGTTACTCCTTTCCTTTTTAAATTAATTATTTTTAAATATTTCTTAATTTTAACTAAATTATTAACTATGTATGGTTTTACCCGACTACATATTTGTAGTTTACATGTTAATTTTTTTCTTTTTGCCCTACTAACTCCAAAACGGTTGCACCAATTTCCGTGAAATAATTACCAGACTTGATTATACTACTATTATTGTGAACATAACAATGTTAATAAAAAAAAAAATAGTACTATGGTTAATATATGTTAATATGGAGATAAATTTTACGAGGGTTCTGTAATAAAAGTAATCATAAAAAATCTATAATTTGGCACAAATTTTCATTCAAGTTATAAATAAATAAACCAATAAAATAAATTGATGATTTAAAATTAATTATTATAAGAGTAAATTAAGAAATTAAAAAATAAATCAAAGTAGTAGTGCGATAAAAAAATAAAATAAAACGGCACGTCTTTGATTAAATTAATATATTTTTTATTTATGATGTTTGGCTAAAAGGTAACCTGATAAATTTCACTGAAAAAACAGCTAACAAATTTGAATATTAACTAAATAACAATTGAAATACTTTAAAAGTAAATTATTAGTAATTTTTAATTAAATTAAAAAAAGAATAAATTATTTAAAAAAAAAAATAGTTTTATCTCAGACCATTAAACAAAGAATTAAGAAAGAGACTAATTAACTACGTGCCGTATATTGAGTGTAGCATTGTATGGTGTGATCATGTACATTAAAGAAGGTAGTTGAAAGAAATTAGAACATTTTGAAATGCTGACACAGATAAAAATTGAAGATGTAAGAATGGAAGATAAAGTAAAAAATGAAGCCTACTAACGATTGGCAAAGAAACACAAATACTTCAAACTAATAAGAAAAAAAGATGATTTGACTACAAATTTAAAGAGAATGATTGTTGAAGACTGCAGTTGAGCGAATGATGGGTAGAATGAAGAAAATAGGAAGAAAGAGGTGTCAAATGATAGTTCAATTAGGAAGGGAAAACAATAAGAGGTTTGTGTAGCATTGTGTAGCATGGGTGACTTTAGTAAGGATTTACTGGAGATACTATGTGGGGACCTTTTCTTCGTTAGAGGAGGAAAAATCTTTTATAAGCATCATGTAGTCTCAAATCTCGTCGTGGTGTGGACTCTCTTTCGGGTTTGCACATTAAATCTGATCCTCTACAACATGGGATGCCAGGCCCACCTTACGGTATTATTTATCACAACATCCCATGTGTCTGATATTATTTCACCCTTCTATTACTGGTCTCCCGGCTTTTTTTTCCCACTCAGTCTTGGGCTGGGATGAATACAGTCTCAAAAAAGACTCAGAGCGAATCACCCTTGCACTTCTTCTTCCATTAATATGAGAGTATTTTGGCAACTTTGCTACCAGTCCTGTGGTTGGTAGCTTTGCAGACCGCGGATATTTGATATTCTTTGCACTCGGTCTTTTTGTTTTCGGTCTTGCCGCAGCTAAAGCAATGTCCGATCGGTCGAGGCAATCGTACTTATGTAAAAGGTGTTCCGAATCGCAGCAGCTGAAGCAGTTTGCTTCCTCTCCCGTCAGGGGATACGTCAGATGACTATTCCGATTCTGATCCTGACCATAGCGTGGAACGAACAGTATTCTTGGACTGCGCCACGGTCACCTTATGGAAAAATCGGTTTAGTTTGGTTACAGGTTTATTGTTTCAGTAGTGGTATATTGTTTAAGGAATTATTATAGATACTTTAGTGAATAAATTGTATTTATTTGTTAATATTTTACTTATGTAAAATTTTATAATTATTTAATTTCATTATTTTTTTAATCTCTTCCAATCTTTTTGAAATTTAAGATTAAATTTTTTGAATAATACGTAATTATACTAATTAAATACAATGAAGGAACAAAATTCTACGTTTACGGTAAAAGTTTAAAACAAGCAGTATAGAGTGTAGATCTCTCTCTCTCTCTGTGTGTGTGTGTGTGTTTGTGTGTGTGTGTGTTTGTGTGTGTGTGTGTGTGTGTGTGTGTGTGTGTGTGTGTGTGTGTGTGTGTGTGTGTGTGTGTGTGTGTGTGTGTGTGTGTGTGTGTATTACATATACTCACATATTCACATCCGATATAGCGTTATAAAGTGCAATAATTTACATTTCACTAGAGAATATTATATACGTCAAAAGTGACAAGATATATGGTTGACATTAAAAGGGCTTAGATTAGGTAAAGAATCAACTTAATATTAAGTAGTGAGAATAAATGAAATCTCATCTTACTTTCAGTCATGCCAACCAAGTTAATCTTATAAAGATAGAATATTACTAATGAGTAGATTTTTTCTTTCGTCTTTCTTCGACTTATAATAATTATTTTGATCCCATCTGTACATTTACATCTATATTACATTTTTTCTTTTTTTTTTGCTTGTATGTGTTTTATTTTTTTTAAGATAAGGTTTTGTGAAAAAATTTTACGATGTGCCAGAATAAATCAGATCACATCGCATTAATATAACAACAGCATTTTTTTTTTTTTTTGTAACTTTGCAATAAATAATCAATTGTATAACAATAAAAATGTTTTGAAAGTTCAAAGAATAAGGGAAAAATAAGTGATTCGCGAAGCAAAAACATATTATGGTTTTCAGTCAAGTTGAAAAGATTTTCACAGAATCGTTTCTGTTACCGATTCAATTATACGGACAAGTTTTATAAAAAGTAAAAATAAATAAAACGAAATTCTCAAATAAAGCAACTTAAAAATCCGCTTACAATAATTTTTAATCTCTTGTAACGGAATTAGGGATCGGAAATATTCAATGCTTCTGATGGAAAGTTTTTGGTTGTTTTTATTTTTCTGAAATTCTTCGTTTTATATGTTGCTAAAGTTTCCACACCTTTGAGTTGTTAAATTTTCTCTTACAGAAATAAACGTTGTTTACTATCTTAATGAATTTTTAAAATATTTTTCATTAAATAAGTAAAAAAGAAAAAAACATCAGAATGTATGTGAGTTTGTCTCTAATCACATTTAGGTTTGTGTATATGTGCACGCACGCAAGCTCACATACATTTGCAAAACGTGAAAAATGACTAAGTTGGCTGTTTATTCAGGTAAGTGTTTACTTGCACTGTTAGTTTACTTGCACTAACAGAGGTAGTCTAATAAAATGTGCACAGTCGCTTTACTGCATGTTCTTAATTACAGCAGTAGAGTGGGAACGATTTTGAATTTTAATAACAGTCATATTAAAAATGAAAAATTATAGGTTGTCTCATATTAATTAGTTTTATTTTAATTTATGTTTTTACAAATAAAATTTATTTTCAAAAAACTAAAGAAAATCGAAAGAAAAATACCGTTATTTTTTGTTACTATTTAAGGTAATTCAAATTCAAATATTCAAGCTGAATGATAAGAAATATTTTTTGAATCTTTTTACCTTTCCCAGGAGTATAAATTCAGTTTATCTTAAAGATTAAAATAAAATGTATTTTTCTTTATTTTGATTTATTAAGATAAATTTTAGTTATAAAATAAAAATAAGCCAGCAGAAAAAAGTTAGGCCATCCTAAAAGAGTTATTTAGTTTCAAAGAGATCAGCAAAAGTACATTGCGTCTATTATAGTTGATATTTTATTTGTTTCTATTAAGCAGGGTTTCTCAACCTGGGAACCGGTGATATGAAAGGAGGGATCCCAAAATTAGCTTAAAACTTTACACGTAAACAAAAATGAGATCTTTTTTTGAGAAAAATTAATTTATTATAAACATTTTACTCGCATTTATTTAAGTTTCTCCACATGTGGATCTACGTTAGAAATACACATGAACAAATTGTTTTCAAGTAATAAAATACGATTCCTGTATTTAGTTTTCAGTGCGACCTAGACGAAAAAACTTTTCATAGAGGTAAGACACGCAAAAGGGATTATTTTCAATACTTCTGTGACTAAATTTCCATACTTATTTCGACAAACAAGCCAAAACGTATCTAAATCTTCAGAAGTGAATTGTAGTTGGAATGTTTTATCGGCTGACACTTCGATGAGCTGGTCGTGAATCTCAACTTGCAATTAAGCAGCTGCAACAACGTTTTCTCTAATTGGATTTAGTACCCGATCTCCGAGAAATCATTTTTAACTTCTGAGAAATACTCAACCGACTGAACTTTTAGCTCACGCAAATACATTTTCATGCTATTCAAACTACGGTCACTAACTTCTTCAACCAAAGTTTTCCCAATGTAATTGTAAGTGAGCGGAAACATATCAAAATATTTGCTTTCAAGGCGTATAATTCAGATATCAAGCTTCTTAATGAGAGAATGAACTTTATCTGTCATTAAAAAAAATATTTTTTTCACGTCCTTGTAAATTCACATAAAAGTAGTTTAAATGCAAAAATTCATCCGCTAAGCAAGCCAACAGTAACATATACTCATTATTCTGTAAACACATTGAAAATGGCGTTTTTTATCCTAGAAAAATATTGTTAATTCATCTCGCAATTTCAATGACCAGGTTAACACTTTTCCCCACGATAACCATTTGACTTCTGAGTGGAGAAGAAGAGATTTTTTTTCTTTTTGCCCATTTCTTCGCACGGTTTAGCAAACAACCTATTCTGGTTATAGTCGAGTTTTAATAAAATTATCCATTTTTACAGCTTTACAAAAAATTTGTTTGAGATTTTCCTGTATATTTTTTGTGGCAGAACATGTGTGTGAAGGAATCAGTGGCGTCGATTCCGGACTTGGTATTAAACGATCTTTTAATTTTTTCAGATATCCGCTGTTCTTTCCTGTTATCGTCTTCACACACCACCATTAAACAACTTAAATATCATTCATACTGTCATACATTTTTCCATTCTGTGTTATAGTTTTTTAGTATTTTCATAAGAAACATCAAAAAGACATTGTCCTGTTGCATAACCAGGTATTGATTTGCAAAACAACATATTTCCTTTGATTCGATTGGTTCTAATTCATATCACAGGAAATATAAATTGAGAAATGTTTGCTACATCTATTATTCATCAAACTGAATACTAAAAAATTCACTTGAACTCCCTTGCTGAATTATCTGATCGCCAGTCATGCCATCAACTTGCCTTGATACTGTGTCGTTAAAAAGCGGAATTGTTTCTGCTTCTTCGACGCCTATTAAAACATTAATCATATCAATTGCGTCAGGCAATATGATGTTTTCTGCAGTTGTATAGGGTTTGGACATCTTAACTTTTCTTAATGCTACGAGATAATATGCGTCAAGTGTACTTTTATCAGTACGGCTTGATTTACAGGTAGAAGCTTGTTGATTTCTCAAAATATGTCAAAAAATTCCAAGATTCTACTTTTTGTGATCCAGATATTTAATTTCCAAGTATCTAATTAATTTTGATAGTTTCATGCTTGCATCAGAGCGGATTTAATGCAAACAACGCACTGTGGCTTTCCAGTCAGGTAAAATCGTGATTTAAATGACTATTGTTGTACAGTCTTGTCTTTTTACAATCGATTCACTGGATGTGGATGACTCACTTCATTTTTTGTAAATTTATCCACATTTTGCATAATAATCTAATCGAACAAATTAAACAGTTTCACTGTTTGACCGCATACAAAAAACTGAAACCTCAATTATTATTATTTTCAATGAAACTACGCTCTTAAAATTTAAATAAAGATATCAGACGCACGCTTCGTATTTAAAACTAAACTGATTCCTGCAAAATCTTACGTCTCTTTTATATTGCTGAGAGCACGTCGTGTTCAAATGTATCATATGCATGTTCGAACCTGACGCTGTCACAGAAATATTTGGCAAGGAGACCAAATTACATGGAGCACGTACACAAGTTGCAACTTGTAAATTGCTCATGTTTGAACACTTCAAACATGCGTGTTCATACCCGTCGCTATCAACGCAGCTAAATAGTTTTAATTATGTTTCCTGGGGTTGGGATTGGATGGTCGCGAAATATTCATCATATTATTTTTTTTTTTTGCTTTTGGGGGTCAGGAAGCAAAAAAGGCTGAGGATTACTGCTTTACACCAACGGGGTTCTATACATCTAAAAAAAAATTAAATGTTATTATGACGTAATATTATTATTTATTTTCGTTAATGATTAATAAATTTCAGTTAACCTGTGAAACCTATTAACATAAATAAAATATTCGTTTTATATAATTATGCTACATTGATTAAATACAAAACCGCATATTAATATGAATTGAATGTAAATACATTTTATATAGTTAATAAATATTTCTATTTTCGCAATAATTTTGGTAGTATATGATAGATATGTAATAATGATTACAACTTATAATTTAAATTATATATAAAAAAAAATTACTTTTCTCCTTTGACTAACTTAAAGAGAACCAGTGCTACTTCCTCGACTGTGTAAACAGTTGTCTTTGTCATGTAATAAATACATAAATTCACTCAACGTAAATACGCATGACGTTACCAACCGAGTTGACATTCTATTATTATTTACTTATTTTCTGTTTCATTTTTCTTTTATTTGCAAAACACAAACAGACGTATTTAGCAATTAGTAACAGGCAAGTTGTTGCTAACCATTTTTCAAGGTAGTACTGTGGTAATGGCGTATTTGACTGTTAATATGTATATACCTTTCTAGTGGAATAAGCAATCAGGAAGTGCGTCAACACGACACTAGCCTGTATTTACAACGGATTAGAGCTTATATTTCTAATTAAATATAATACTATTGTTTTTATAATACAATTTTTCAGTAGGTAATCGAAAGTTAATTTACTTAAAATGGAACCTGTACGTTTGAAATATTAAAGTATACAAAGTTTGAGATTGGGATGTAAAACCACATAACAGGCTGTTTAATAATCAAGAATACGTCATAATTTAAAAATTAAATTATTTGTTGGGTTGAAACCCGTAATCTTTAGATTAAAATCTGTTATTTATTCTTGCACTTGGACTTTCCCCGTGAAAGTAACGGATTTACTTTCATAGATCTTCATCATTATGAATATAATATATGCTGTTTATCTTATAGAATAACTAGCCGGTGTAGAGTTGCTTCGCTTGCTCAAAGCGAAGCAACTCTACACCGGCCCCAGGGGGGCTCCACCCCCCTGGAGAGTCTCAATACGTTATTATCCTCATGATTGTGAAAAGTTTTCGCATTTATATGCTCGTTCAATCTCCAGGCGCTGATTTCTTTCCAATTTGGTTTCTTGTTCTCGTGAAACCCGGCTACGCTAAGCGGTACTTGATCGTTCTAAACTGCATCTCATCTTCGATGGCATAATGAAAAAACTACACGGAAGGAAAAAAAAGAAGAATAATTAAAGGGGACAAATTGTAGAAAAAAATAGAAAAATCGACGAAGAAGGAAGTATAGAAACTTTACAAAACAAATGTAACATTAATATTTTACAGATAAAAATTAATTAAATGAAAATTAATTAGTCATTTTATTTTATTATACTTCTTTATTAGAAATAAAATGGTGTAAAAGGATTCATTTTTGTTTCTTAAATGAATATCTTTAATTCACAACTTCACCCGCAAAGGGGGCTAGGGCCTTGATTTATGGTTTAAAACCTTTTCTGAGATATCAAAAATGTATCCTGAAAATTTGAAAGCAATCGGTCGGTTGGTTCTTGCTTGATGCTGTTGCAAACAAACAAACAGACAAACTTTCGCATTTATATTTAAGATTTGTTCTTTATAAAAAAAAAACCTGATGTGGATACTACATGACTTCCTTGTTCGCCTATTAAATTACATATATTTTTCATATATTTATATTTTTATCACTTATTTTTTTATATTTTTTTCTTATTGAATTATTATTTTTTGTAAAAGTTTTTTACAATCACAGGTTAATGAATTTCATTAATAAATTAATATATTTAAATTACAAAATAAAAACTTAAAAAAAAAGGAAATGAAGTCGAATTCTCTTCAATGTGCCTTCCCCTTATAAGATCCAAATATTTCATTAATTTAAATTTTATCGGGCTATAACTCAGGAAACAAAGAAAATAAATACCATGTATGATATATCATTGAAAAGCTGTCAATGAGGGCTTATTACTGCAGTTAAGAAAGTTCAAAATCCAAATTTTTTGGATTTTGGGCTTTTTTTTTACTTTTTGGTTCAGTCAATTGCAATCAAAAGGGAAGGTGCACAATTAGAGTTACAACAGTCCTAAATACCAAATTTCAACATTTTACGGCTAATCGTTTTTAATACGTACAGTAGTCACGCCGAAACTAGTCAAAATGGATTCAGGAATGGTCAAAATGAATATTTCCGTTAAAATCTGGAAACCAAATTTTTCCCCAAGTACAAGGAAGTAAAAAGTATTTGATAAATCTGTTTGAAGGAATACTGGTATTTTCTTGTGTATATATATATATATATATTTTTTTTTTTTGTTTTTATAAAAAAGTACAGGAGCATTTTTTTTACTGCATATTTGCAATATTTTATGTCTTAATATAAATGACTTGATGAACTCATAAAATAATTTTTAAAACATAATTCATTCTTCTATGTTAACAATTGGCGCAGAATTAAATAAAAGTCTATTGAGAAATAATGTAATATCATTAGAACTCATATTGCAAAACATCCGGCATTGAATAGCAGCACAACTTAGCCGGTCAAATTAGATTTTTCAAATACATTTCTGCCAATTTTTTCTAAAATTTTCAATTTTCTATTAATATTTCCAATTCAATCTTTTTAAATTCTATTTCTATCTTTATGATAAATTAATTCCTTTTTATTGTAAAACAATAATCTATGAATTCTGAATAATTTAGAAAAATATGTTTATTTAACTAAATAAATTTTGAGCATTAGAAATTAGAAAATGCGAACTTTTTTTTAGTTTGGGAATTTTGAAATTCAAGTGGGCAAAATTAATTTTTAAAAAAATAATCCCTAACAATTGATAAAAGATTTAAAAAAATAGTTTTTAAAACTGTTTAAAAAATATAAAGCTACAACCATCATAATTCTATATTAACAAAGTTGTAATTTTCTAGGAAGAGCGTAACCATTTTTGGCTAATTTTTTTTTTCAAGAAATACAAAAGAGTAAGGGCTATGGAAATGTTAACATTTTTACACTTTAAATGCAATGGGTAACTTAAGGCAATAGATTTAAATCTGAAAAAAATGGCCTAAAAATTCTTATAGTCGTTTAAAAAACCTATTGATGTAAAAAATATAAACCACTCTTGATTATCTCCTTTGCAGAAAAAAAGATTTAGCTTATATATATATGTAAATTCTACTTTTGGAAAGGGGATGAATATAAATAAAACTTTTTGGACATTTTTGATCTCCATAAAAAATCTTCATTTTTGTAAGAAAACTTTTATCCTAGTATCCCAGTAAAGGTTTTAAATTTTATTTCGGGCAAAACATCCTCCTCTGTTTATCAAATATTTTTGCAAAAATGTAATACAGTCTTTTCCTCTGAAGGTAGTATGTGTATAACGAGTTCGAAGAAAATCGGTTAACGGCTTCGCGAGTTATATGACCAAATGCAAATTTAAAATTAATACAGGCGTACATAAATACGCACAAACGACCGTCTGATAAAAATAGTTTTTTTTTGGACTGGCAGCATTAGAATAAAAAATTTTTTTCGCAGATTATTTAAAATTTATTTATTTTTTTATGTTAAAACTTTTTTTAAATCTCTTCTTAATGCACAAAAGATAAAAAAAAAAAACAATTTATATTTTTGACCATTGAAAACTTCTGTGTTTTATGCAAAAAAATTGCACATCTTAATAAGAATTACAAGTATAAAAATGATAAGATTTATATACTTTTATAGCTTTTACATTATAGCTGTAGCAGAATATATTTCTACAGCGGGGAAAGTAAAAGAATAAGATTTGCTTTTCTCTTTGTTTTTATATTGCTTATTTTTATTAGGAAGTCCATCTTGGTGCTTATTTACGTAAAAATATATTTTTAATTTATTTAAAATTACCTCACTATCGATTTCCGTGGCGGAGTGGTAGCGTCTTGGTCTTTCATCCGGAGTTCCCAAGTACGAATCCCAGTCAGGCAGAGCATTTTCCATTCGCTACAAAATTACATTTCCATATTCTACGCACAAGCTTTTAAGCTTTGGTGGCAATTTAATCGAGGAAAATAAAAAGTAAATGTAAGAAGTAGAATTAATAATTATTTTATAATCTATGTGTTATTTAGTTATATCTGTTTATTTAAGCCAATTAAAAGTACGAATAAAAATAATCAAATATTAAGCAAATAAATTCTACTTATTCCAAATTTTATGTATTGTAATTAAAGTTAACTAAGTGGAATTAGCGGCTTAATGAACTAAAATTCGATTGGATTTTAAAATAAATGTATCCAATTTCAGAAGTAGTTGGAAAGATTTTTTTATTAATGTTCTTAAGGGGAAAGAGAAAACTGTAGGTTAATCTCTACACTTACGCGCTCAGAATGCTGATTTATTTCGATAAGCCTGGAAGGTTTTCTAGAAATTTAGATGGCTTGGTTAGCTATAGGATTTTAAATCTGCTATCGGGGTTAAAAAAAAAACACTTGAATTAGCTTGGCATATCCCTTTTCAAGTTCCATCCCTTCCTTATATACAAAGAGGTATGAAAGGAATGAGCGTTTTTTTTTTTTCAGGAGAGAAGTTTCTTTTATATAGGTATAATTATATATATATATATATATTCTTCAATTACTCATTCGTACTCTTTTTTAATGATAAAAATATTACAGAGCGTAATTGCATTAGCTTTGAATAAAATTAATAAGAATTTCCTTTTTTATTCTTTTTTTTAATTTTATTTGTTATATTTCATTAAATTCTTCTCGATTTCTATGAAAAGATCGATAAAAAAAATTACACCATTATATAGGAACAGTCTTCTCTATAATGAATTTATTTTTTTAATTGATCTTTATTTATTAATTTATTTTTCCTGTCTTCAAATATTTGACGTATGCGGAGCACTCATAAAAAATTTCTCATTATTACATGCAAATACCTGACGCATACGCAAACACACATATGTAAAATTTCTTTCTCGTGAATAGATCAAGTAAAAATGTATGAAGAATTGCTTTATCTCATCTTAACGTAAAATTTTTCATCATAACCATTGTACAATTTAACGGTACGTATTACTTACAAGTACACAATATTGATTTTACGTAAAAGTTTTCTTTACATCTTTTATGTGCTTATTACCCATAAAAATTATTTTACCCATAATAAAATCAAGTTATTTTACGCCAATCATAAAATAGTGTGTTTTTCGATCCCAATCTTTTGTCTTTTATGCAAGATTTCTCAAAAAAATATAAAAAAAAGCTGTTTTTTTGTTAATTATTCAGGTCAGATTTATATATAACCATTAAATTTAACGGAAGAATTTATTCAGAAAAATCTACAAAAGAATTAAAGTTTGGTTTAATTTTACCGAAGACGCAGAAATCAGACCGAAGTCTTTCGCAGCCGACACTCGCTAACGAAACGTTTCCAAACCTATGTTTATATATTAACCTTTTTTTTTTTATTTTCACCAGTAAAAGTTTGTTACATTCTTCGTTAATCACTTTTTAACATTTGGAATGGTTTATGAGTATAACTTAAAAGATTTTAAATATTGTACATACAACAAAGAGAAATTATTTTCCTGAATAGGTGGTTTACAGACAGCCCCTTCTCATCTGCTCGCATCGAGGACCCTTCGTTCCACAGGTCCTCTTATTTTCAATAGATCAACCAAAGATTTTATCTGTATTCCACAGAGCTGATAATAAAAAAACAAAGGTTCAAAGCTAATGAAGGAAAAAGGTTTGACCATTTATGCATGAAAGAATCGTGGAATAAGAAAAACAGTCTCAACGAAAACGTAACATCAAGTCTCTATCAAGGTTTAAGACCATCCTTCTTACAAGGTTAGGATATGTTTGCCAATTTTTTTTTTATGAATGTGTTGCGAATAAATAATTTCGTATTCATTGACTTCATTATATAACTAAATTTCTTTTCCTATAGAATCTAAGTAAGATTCTTTGAACACGCTCGGGCATTTTACGTTTATTATTATCAATTTCTTAAATTTTACCCTTAATTGAAGTAATAAAATATAAATGAAGTAATCAGTATTTCGGGAAATGGGTTTGGTTTTATTCTACAGCAAACCCCATTATTCTATAGAATAATTATTAATATTGAAGTTATTTTAGTACAATCTATTACTAACAATGCGATGTAAATAATTCGGTTTTTCTCAATAAAAGGGGGTAAATTAATTTGTTATTCATTTTATCTACTAATCGTTCTGATGGTTTTCTTAATTAAGCTTTCTTATGAAGAATTTAAATCGTAAATAAAATTTACGAATATAAAATTTTTTTCAAAGTGTAATATTTTTTACATCAGTCGCTATGTGGTTAACAGAGTGAAGTTTTAACATGAACGATTAAATATCATTATTATTTTGGTGAACTTAGCATATTGAATACACATTTTTGAATCAGGAAAGAAGGTAAAAGGAACCACTTTTTTATTAAGATGATAATTTTTTGTTTCTTTATCTAGAGTATGTCATTTTTAGGAATTATTTGTCTCATTTTAAGTCACTTTTTCCATTATGGTATAATATCACAAATGAGCTGCAAAATTTCATGAGGGCTTTCGCTACCCCATAGCACAAACCCATATTCGGTACTGATATGAAACGTTGATTCATCATTAAAAATTAGATTGTCGAAAGATTTATTGTTGTCTAAAGTTCTTTCCATCATTTCCAGACAAAACTGCAGCCCAGCAACTTTGTCGTCATTTATAATGTATTGAACTACGGTTGGTTTGTATGGCTTCAAGTACAACTGTTTCCGTAATACACGCCAAACAGTCTTTTTGGATGACAATTTCACGTAACGCACGGCGAGTTGATTTCTTCGTGCAAACCTCTCTGAGTTGTTCCACAACAGCTTCAGAAGCGTGTGGGTGTCCTGGTGATTCTGTATATTTAAGAAAATAACCTGTCTCAAAGGAGGTTTCGTGCCGAGATTGAAGTGTATGGCTACTAAGAGGCTTACTACCATACTCTATGAAAATTACATTGAAATTCAGTAGTTGACTGCAAATGTGAAACCAAAACTCACCTACATATTTAATTTATTGGTTCCGCACCAATAAATTTGTCCATTTTAAATTTGTCAATTTTTAACTGGTGACAGCACTAGTAGCAAAATTCGATACTAATGAACTATGTGAGTCAAAAGTATTTGTGTTTTACTATGAAATGAGATCTGACCCAAAGGGTTATTTCAGGGAGATCTGAACTTCAATTAAGGGTTATTTCAGTATATTTTTATATGCTTTTAAATTTTTTAAGTTTTTTCACATGCACACATACTACCTTCTCACAGAAAACTTTTTATAAAAATTAACAGCAATGTTTTAGAATCCACAGCTGTTATTAGTGTAAGAAAAGATGTTACCGAATGAAAATTTTATTTTGTTCGCAGAATACGTCAGCGTTATTATACAGTCGTTTTATTGTTCTAACAGGATTACCAACCTCCTGTAATAAAAAAGTACCTTTTATTTTTTATTTTCGTGATCATACTTCAGTCGTACATACATATATATATGTATATATATACTATAGAATGGAACATTTTTATTCCAAATCGGCACCATTGAGAATGAATACGATGGATCTTCCAAACATCCGTCTATGAAACAATGATACTGATACTATTTCTCTTTAACAAACAACGTTTCTATGACTTTTTTAATATTAAGTGGGCGGGAAGTAACTATTAGCTTACATTGCCTCGTATTTACGCTTCAGTCGTATGTTTCATTCGAAGAACAAAATCTGTAGCTTCAACATATTAAACCTGACCGTGATATACGTTATTACTACCGTATTGGAAATATGAAGATAATAAGAAAGGTTATTTTTATCTAACACCTACGCTCATTGGTTAAGACTAATAAGGGTTCACAGGGTGGCTGTATTTCGATCATTATCTCTAGTCGCTACACTGCTCTTTTATTCAATTTTTCTACTTTAGTTCTTCAAATAAATGAAAAGAATAAAAAGAAAATGCAATCCACCTGTTTCTGTTTAATCACTAATCTCCCTATGATTATATTATTATTATAGACATAAGCGAATTTTACAATGCATTCCTACGTAAGAGATTTATATAAATTATTGTCCCATTATTATTATTATTTGTTCACCGTTTGTAAAAACGTAAGTATTTATTGTGTAAAAACTAAGTGATTTAATTAAAAATTAATCATCGTTTTTGTTTTTTTTTTTTTTTTCGGTTAGGCCAACTATGATCCACGCAAATATAATTTTTTTGGTTTATTTTCTTGCTCCCTCAATATTCTTTCGTTTTTCCGTGTGTTTGGTCTTTATTTCTTTCTTTCGTCCATTTCACTTTGGTATTATTCTTTTTGTTCCTCAACGTTTCAAATACAACTGTATATATTTTTTGTCTGAATAACTTACTATCTTTCATTTCCTGTTGTTGGATTCCTAGGTTCTGTAATTCTATCTTAATTTGTTGTGAGTAACCATGGTTGCTCTTCAGTTCCCAGAGTTTAATGAGTATTTTTTTAATTTAATTCTGTTTATCCATTCTGTACAAACGGTTCTGGAATCTCAGTTTTATTCTTCTTATTGGTTTTTCTATATCCTCTATTTCTTCATACATTGCTTGGTTAGATTTCATTCTGTATCCTTCAGTTGTTTTTTTCTTGGGACGAATGGTTGTTCTCAATGTTTTTCTCTTTGTTTTTATTAACGGTTCCAGGTGGGTAGGGTTTAACGTTTCAGTTATAGTACCACTGGTCTGACAACGTGGCGTAATATCTGAGTGGAGCTCTTTTTAAGAACTTTTTTATTGTAGATGTCTTCAGTCATAAAACGTAATTTACCGAAGTAGTTTCTTCTGTCTTCTATTGTCGTTCCATCCGTACTGTCGTGTATTATTGTTTCCCCTAAATATTTGGAAGTAGATACCGGTTTAACATTTCCGTATTCCTTGCTAATTTTATTTTTCGGATAGATTTTGATGCTAGACATTTTTTGTGACTTTTCAAAAGACATCGATATTGCAGCTCTGTCAACCACATATTTTAGAACTTCTACCGTCGAATCTCCTTATCATCTGTTTTTGGTTAGGAAAGCCAGGTCATCTGCAAAGGCCCGACATTTGACTTGGGTTTCGCTGTTTTTGGTTCCTATTCTTATTGATTTTTCGTTATTTTCCTAGAAGGCCTTTAGTATTTTGTACAGATGGGATTGAAAAGCAGCGAAGATAATTTCTTTTTACCTTAATCCTGTTTTAATTTCGAAGGACCTGTTTTAGATGTTTTCTGAATTTAACGTTTGTGTATGTGCGGGTTAGCACAGTGAGTTTGATTGTTCGTTATCTACTCCGTATGCTTTCTTTGTTTATAACAATATTTCTCAGTCTATCGATGTTTTAATTATTTAATTAAACGTAATTATTTTATATACAACATTAATTTTAATTATTATTATTTCGTATTATTATTTTATTAAAATTTTAATTGCTACTTAATCCTTATTTATTTTTTAAAAATCAATCCCTTAAAATTTAAAAGGATTTAATGAAAGATGAAATTTATTTCCGTCTATTCTAAATTATTATAACGTAAATCGTATTGAAGAATATAAAACGAGTATCGGCATTCCTTTTTAAAGGTTCATTCGGTCCTTTATTAAACTTGATTCATGATTATTTCCATTTAAAGTAAGTACCTATGTTAGTAAGTAAGAAAGTAGGAATAAAACCTCCTTACCATTTTATTTTAAATGCTTTCACACTTTTAAGCAATATAATTCGTTTCTCTTTTCACCTCTTCGTATTCATCGATTCCATCCATCCACATTTTATCATTTTTTTCCCATTATTTCTAAAGTAATTTCTTATTTATTTCTATGTGAACCTTCTTTTATATTAATATCTTTACATCAAAGATATTTCTTATTATAATGTGAAAAATTGGTGTAGTATCTCGTTTGATGATTAATATTCTTATTATATGTTGTTATCTACAGCACATACCAATGTGTAATGTATCTTGATCAAAAACGAGTAATATATACAATGAATCTTACATAATTAGCTTTTAAAGTCTGACGTGTATGGTTTAGAAATCTTTTTGATAACGTATAAATTAATTAATATTCTGATTTTGACTTATCTGTACAATATAAGAGAAATAACATTATGAAATCTGTCAGATACTACTCTTACAATTTTCCTTTCTTTCTTTAAAATAACATTATTATAATTGTATATAATAATGTTTAAACGTAATAGTATAATATTTTAAAAAAGGAATCGTATTAATCATGAGCTAAAAAAAATTAATATCTTGAAGTTTTCAGTTGAAATACTATATGAACTAAATTTGTGGTTGTGGTAAATCAACACGCTTCTTCACAATCAACTCTTTCTTAGGCAAAATTATGTCGGATTTGAAAACTCTATTCACAAATTAATTAGATTCAATGAAAACTTAACATTCTGTTCATGCTTTTCTAATACAAAAAATTGAATATAATTCCAGTGAAAGTGATACGGTTTAAGGTTACCTGGATACAGTTTAATTTCAAAATTCGTGTTTTATCTTATGATCGGTTGATATGTCATTTTTATTAGCCAATCATGATTGATTCCAAAATTCTTATTTTATTTTATAATTGGTTGATATATCATTTTTATTAACCAATCATGATTGGTTGCCGAAAAGAAGAAAGAACACTGAGAATAGGTTTACATAAGCGATTACTGGCTGATTGGTTGATAATTAGAATAGTCATTAAATTGGTAAGCTAACCAACAATAATTTAATTTGATGCATTGGGTTAAAGCTCCGAACAGAAAAAAATATTTTGTTAATTTTGCGTGCGATTTATAATATTGTCGATGTAAGTTATTATTTATAGTAGTCCTATATAAGTTGTAATAATTTTATTATCTGCGTTTATATACATATATATATATATATATATACACACACAATATATATAAAATGAAGAATAATACTATACCTACTTTTATAAATTTTGCCTTGATGTAAAAATTTCCGTATAAAAAATACAACTAAAGTGACAAGAATCCATTTTTTCTCCCGTTTTTTGTGGTCACTTTTGTTGAAAATGTAAATTTTTAAATTATCCCTTATCATACTTAAAGGAAATACAATTATATTTTTTCGTTTTTTTATTGCCACTACAAATTCTCATTTACAATGTAAGCTTGTACTAAGATAAATTTTCTGTAATATTAATTTAAACTAATCTGTCTCTCTCTCTCTCTCTCTCTCTCTCTCTCTCTCTATATATATATATATATATATATATATATATATATATAATAAATGGTTGCAAATGGATGTGCATTAAACAGTGGTCTACCGTATGCCTTTAATATAGTAGACTAGTCATCGTAATGATGTTCATGTGTCCTATTAGAATATCAAATGGGAATACTGGTATGGATAATGTTGGCAGCCCTGTTTTGTACTTTTATAAATTTGTATTTTGTTTATGATTTTTTTTAAAAAATATGTTAACAAGTTGTTTGCCGATTCATCAGTGTTTACGTAACATATGACACTCTTCTCTTTTCCCTTGAGAAAGTTATAATTTTTCGGTTGTGTTTTTAATAGAAAGAAAATACTAAAAGATAATAAAAGTTAAGGAAAATATGTTGTATATTTAAGTAAAATGTCTTAACGTAATAGTAATCTTTGAATTTCCCAGTATTGGAAAAAAAACAGATAATTAAAATAATGCAGTGTGTTTTTATCAAACATCTTTCTTAAAGAATATCCTGATATCCTCCAGAATTTTTAGCTAAATTTTTTCTAAATGTATGTATAATAATTTTCCAATTTTACCAAATTCACATGACTGTTGATAAAGTCCCGTAATCAGATCAACTATTACACTTTTCAATCTTTATGTTGCTCGTTTCTTTAGCAAGTTTATCCATTGCTGTATGTAAATTAACAAATACACAGAACTCTAAATGTCCCAACGTTCACAGAAAAATCCGTCTCCAAGGAAAGCATAAAACTAAGGTAAAGATGGGAATTGTGTGAACGAGACAACCACCCCAGAAAAACACTGTAAAATTAGACAAAAAACCCGATTTAAATATGTACTATAAAGTTTCCTTAAACAATTGATATTATTCCATCTGTGTTTCCTACATCCTACGATGGGATACCTTTACTTTTAGGAGAAACATATTATAAACCAATTTATTACGTTGAAAAGCTCACTATATATATATTTATTTGTAAGAAATTTTTTGTTATTGAATAACCATAGCTTTTTACCTCCCAAATTGGACGTATTGTTGGGGGCCACTGGATACTAGAACCTCATAAAATTATAGAAATATCAAGGACTCCTGACACAAAAATGTGTCCTTTATCTTTAACAGAGATGCAATTAGCATCTAGAAATAAATCGCGTAAAACAACTGGGAGGAAAAAATTAAAGATTAGAGAAGCGGTTAGTTCATGATAAGAGAACCATCTATCTAGAAAAAACTACGAAAAAAACAAATGACTTCACCTAATGAAAGCTTCTTGTAAGCAGTAGAAATCCATCACACCTATAATGCTTCCAAAGATCTATCTCTACCTAGGGTAGAAGAATACATTACTGATAAACTATAACAAATTCAAGATAAATTGCTTTTCTTCTGAATAGTAAAAAGCCATCTAAGAACAGACTCCAGCGAATTTAATAATAATTTTTTATTTTTTTTATTTTATGAATTATTTTCACATAAAATTACAAATAATAACATAATTACATATTTTATTTTTAATAATAATAATAAAACAATTTCTACAACGTAAAATAAAATGTGTTGCAAATTTAAGTACCCTTTGCACAAAAATCCGCGTCGAGAGTTGCCATTACAATAACATTTTATAAAGTGAAACATTATAGTCATGATACCAAAGAAAGCAGGGGCAGATAAATGTGAAGAATACAGAACAATTAGTTTAACTAGTCATGCATCAAAAATCTTAACTAGAATTTTATACAGAAGAATTGAGAGGAGAATGGAAGAAGTGTTAGGAGAAGACCAATTTGGTTTCAGGAAAAGTATAGGGACAAGGGAAGCAATTTTAGGCCTCAGATTAATAGTAGAAGGAAGATTAAAGAAAAACAAACCGACATACTTGGCGTTTATAGACCTAGAAAAGGTATTCGATAATGTAGACTGGAATAAAATGTTCAGCATTTTTTAAAAATTAGGGTTCAAATACAGAGATAGAAGAACAATTGCTAACATGTACAGGAACCAACCAGCAACAGTAACAATTGAAGAACATAAGAAAGAAGCCGTAACAAGAAAGGGAGTCCGACAAGGATGTTCCCTATCTCCGTTACTTTTTAATCTTTACATGGATCTAGCAATAATGATGTTAAATAACAATTTAGATTCGGAGTAACAGTACAAGGTGAAAAGATAAAGATGCTACGATTTGCTGATGATATAGTAATTCTAGCCGAGAGTAAAAAGGATTTAGAAGAAACAATGAACGGCATAGATGAAGTCCTACGCAAGAACTATCGCATGAAAATAAACCAGAACAAAACAAAAGTAATGAAATGTTGTAGAAATAACAAAGATGGATCACTGAATGTGAAAATAGGAGGAGAAAAGATTACGGAGGTAGAAGAATTTTGTTATTTGGGAAGTAGAATTACTAAAGATGGACGAAGCACGAGCGATATAAAATGCCGAATAGCACAAGCTAAACGAGCCTTCAGTAAGAAATATAATTTGTTTACATCAAAAATTAATTTAAATGTCAGGAAAAGATTTTTGAGAGTGTATGTTTGGAGTGTCGCTTTATATGGAAGTGAACTTGGACGATCGGAGTATCTGAGAAGAAAAGATTAGAACCTTTTGAAATGTGGTGCTATAGGAGAATGTTAAAAATCAGATGGGTGGATAAAGTGACAAATGAAGAGGTATTGCGGCAAATAGATGAAGAAAGAAGCATTTGGAAAAATATAGTTAAAAGAAGAGACAGACTTATAGGCCACATACTAAGGCATCCTGGAATAGTCGTTTTAATATTGGAAGGACAGGTAGAAGGAAAAAATTGTGTAGGCAGGCTACGTTTGGAATATGTAAAAGAAATTGTTAGGGATGTAGGATGTAGAGGGTATACTGAAATGAAACGACTAGCACTAGATAGGGAATCTTGGAGAGCTGCATCAAACCAGTCAAATGACTGAAGACAAAAAAAAAAGAAGTGAAACAGAGATTTTGAGATACACCGCCAGCAACTTAAAATAACAATAACATAGGATTACATTGTAATCCTAAAATAGTAATTTCTTTTAACAATTTCTTCAGTAATTAGATTAGAATAATAACCTTTCAATTTCATCGATTTTTAGTAACCATGCAAATAACAGAGCATTGTATTCTCTAAAGTTTCTTGATTCCTTTATATTATTGTACACCTTCGGAGCCACAAATGAATAAAAATATCTATAGAGTTCCAATTTTGGCAAAGATAACACAAATTTCCGATTCCTATTTAAATTACTAATATCTTTTTATCTACATATTTTATAAATGTAAATATATTTATAAATATAATAATATATATATTCTATAAATATCGTAATACCTTTTTTAGGACTCAACAACTTGTTTTTAGAACAAATATCTTAAGGGTAATAAGTTTTTAAAAAGTGGGAGAGATACGTTAAATCCATTTTTGTTTGAAATCATTCTAATTACATTTATTGTGCTATCAATAACGGTTTTATATTAGCATAATACGTTCCCAACAAGTCATACCAAACATTAATCTCGATTCTATCAAGGAATGATAAAAATTCGTCAGTAACTTAGTTGTATAAAATTTTTTTAAGAAATATAATTTAAATGTTCGTACTTAATCGGATTTCTTTTTTTATTTTATTTATATCTTCCTTTCAAGACAGATTCAAATCTAAAATTACTCTCAGATACTGAATTGTTGTTTTTGCGGTATACTTTGTTTTTAAACTATGGTATACGTTTTTTTTGCGTTTCACTTGCGGTTGAGTTTAGCATGTACGATAATAATTTAATAACTATTGTAAACCAATCAAATTTATATATAATGGAATTTTCCATAAAAACTATTTAAACGTTTAACCTTCTGAACCAAAATTGTAAAATACTCTTATAAAAAATACAAAACTAAGATAAAATAACCTTGTCAACCTAAACACGAATATTAAAAAAAATTGATTATTAAACGAATTCATATGAAAAAATTGCAGATTTATCATGTCATTTGTTATAAAGGCTAAGAGATTGAAATTTCTTTACTGAGAAAAATAAAATTCATTTTATTTTTCCGATTTATTATTCAACCAGAATGTTTACAAGCTTATCACATTTGACTTATACTCTTTTCAAATACAGATGTCCCATAAAGAAGCTGAGAAACTTGTAGGACATGTTCTACTGGTGAAAATAATGAAAAAAATTCAAAATAATTTAAAAAAAACAGGTCTGGAAATGCTTTGTTTTTGAGTTACAGCGAAATATAAGAACTTTTTAAAAAAAAATGTTTATTAGGTATACGATTCTTGGTATATTGTTTTTACTGGTTTTTTTCAATAAAAAACCGGTTTTTAAAAGATTTTATTTTCTTTTTATTGTTTGTAATTACATTAATTTTCTCAAAATGAAATTCTCTTCAAGTTTTTTTACTAAATTTTCCGAATTTATTAGTTATTTAACAAAGCTGTTATAAACCTAAAAAAAACTTGTTTTTCGACACCGAATTTGTGTTTTATGTCAGATATAAAAGATCTACAGAAGTTAAGTTCTGGGATCCTGTTTCATCCTATTTCCCAGCTAAAATTACAAAACTTTACTCATATTACCCAAATTTACTCCTTAATTTTGATCTGAGAAATTACAGTAATGCTTCTTTTTATTAGTAAAGCTGAAATTCAGACGTAATCTTTCTCTAGCCGTAACTCAAAACAAGGCGTTTCGAGGTTTACGTTTATATATATTTTTTTCATTATTTTCATCATATCCTGAAAGTTTCTACGTTTATTTGCGGGACGCTCTGTAAAATTACAAAAAAGTAACCTTAGATGTAAATTAGGTAAAGAATTACCTCTAACCAATGAAACTATTTGTCTGAAAGTTAAAATCTTAAACAGACTATGACCATGTAGGAATCTGAATAATAATAAAAAGATGTAATAAAAAGTTTAAATATTAAATATTTTCTTGTGAAGTAAAGAAAGTATTGGGATCGCAAAAATTTTAGATTTCAACAAAAAAATCCATTTTAATCATTCCTCCATTTTAACTAGTTTCGGCGTGAGGTCTGTACGTACGTATTTATCTCGCATAACTCAAAAACGATTAGCCGAAAGATGTTGAAATTTTGGATTTAGGACTGTTTTAACACCTAGTTATGCATCTGCTCTTTTGATTGCAATCGAGTGGACGAAAAGTGTCCAAAAAAGCCCGAAATCCCCAAAAATTTGATTTTGGACTTTTTATTAACTGCAGTAATAAACTCTGAAAACTTTTCAACGATATCATAAGTGGTACTTATTTTCATTGGTTCCAGAGTTATAACTAAATAAAATTTTAATTAATGAAATATTTGGATCTTACAAGGGAAAGGCACTTTTGTTCTAATCAGCTATATCCTTTTTTTAAACAATTTTTTTTTAAATTTAAATATACTGATTTATTAATCTCTGATTGTAAAAAAAAAATTACAAGAAATATTAATTGGATAATAGCAATAAAAAGAAATAAAATAAAAAATATCAGAAGTTATTAATGAATAAAATTTTATGTACTTTTCATTTTAACAAAGTATATGTAATTTAATAGAAGTACAAGAAAGTCATGTGATGTCCATATCAGATTTTTTCTTTAAATTATAATATAAATAGGTAGATTCATGTCTTTCTGAATTAGCTATGTTTTTTAAATAAATACATTCAGACAATGAAAACAATAAGGAAATCTGTCATGTACACTAACAACTTTTAATATTTACTTATCAAAGACTACATAAATCTAAAAAAAACGTCTTTTGTTTCTTCTATTGCTGCACTTGAATGATAACGTTGTTTATTTTAATTGGGAACTCCACCACAATATGCGATCTTTAGACTTGGAGTCGGAACTAGTGATTCGACTGGCATCTTGTTGATATAGTTAAAATAAAAAATCCTATTAGAGTTTTTCTTTTCTAAATACCTAATTTTTTTTTAAAACAATAAATATATTTTAATGTATTATATATTTAAATTGTATACTGTGCATTAAGTTTGGTATTTGCATTCGTGATAAAACCAAATTTTCATAATGAAAATTTCAAATATTTTGTGTGGTTAAAATTGTTTCGACCATTATACGCACCTTGTTTGAATTATTGAAATTGTCAAACTGAATGAGAAATTTTAAATTTTGAGAATAATTCAGGGAATATCTATTCTATTGTGTTATTACTATTACCCGCAATAAAACCATTTTGGCTGAAAATCCAACCATTCCAATTTTAACAAGTATTTCACTGTTATAATTGTTTTATTATGTTAAGGTAGTCTGCATTGATTTTGCATTTTGATATTTTGTGACGAGCAAAGTAATATCTTTCTTTATTTTCATCACTTTTTCTATACCTTTAAGTTTATTTGAATCTTTTCTACTATGCCATTCTAAAACTAGTTATACTTGTGTAATAGTTAATATTTTTACTTTTTGCTTTAATTTAACACTTCTTTTCACTCGTACACGGTTCTTAATTTTAATTAAAATAATTATATTTTTCATAAAATTAAATGAAATATGTGTGCATTATTAATGGTTTTATTGATTTCTCCAATAATTATTTTTTAGTGTATGTTAAACCATCTATGTTTTTTCCCAAGACTGGAAAGCTTTTTACTCCAAAATCTGGTTTAATTTTTCGTTACATAAGTTTATACTGAGTGATACATAAATCAACTAAACGATACTGACATACTATACTATATGTGCAAACGATACTATATGTGACAAATTATCAGGACATTTTCAACTGATTGTTGAAAATAAAGGGGAAAATTCATGTAAAAATATTTCGAAAACTCTTGCTTAGCAAATATCGGGTGACGAAAAATATCGCAATTAATTGTGACCCAAATTAAAGGGTAAATTTAGCGCTTTTATATAAAATCGGCCTAAAAAATTAAAGAAAAAAATGTATCCCAGAACTGCATTTTCTGTAGTTATCGAGAATCTAAGAGAGGTAAAATACAAAAGTTGGACTCGTAAACAAACACTATTTTATATGACACGCAGATAAAGAAGCGTCAACGTTCTCCATCTTGCAACGTTACAACGAACCACGCTTCTAACTTGCACAAATCAAATTCTTTAACATTAAATTGAGTGTAACTCAAAAACGCCTCAACCAATCTTAATAAAATTTTCACATGCACAACTACAGATACACTAGTACATCCTTTTGTTTTTCAGTTCTCCTGGGTTGGTCTTGCAATCAAGCATGTGGAATAACTCAACCCAGAGGAGTGTCCTACGACTCTAACGGGCCTTCCCACCCGCCGGCAGTATGTCCGGCACGGTAGGTCAGCCCGCCTGTTCTGGATTTTTTCTTTTCTTCGTGTGTCGACCTCTAACTGATGAAGCGGGGGTTGATCCAGGCCCGGCTATGCCGTTCCAAGGGTCCCCATCCCGCCAGCCGGGACTCGGTCTTGATTAATTGTTTTGCCTGCCTCAAGCTTTGAGACGGGAGGTTCGGGCCCGGTTATGCCGTTCCCAATTCCCAACCCATTCCTGGGACTCGGTCTTGATTTTTTTATTTTTTAGACCATTCTCCATTGGCTGTATTCGGTTTGTTTCATGTTAATAATTTCTCACACCAACGATTCAATCTTATACCATTCCATAATACTTTCAAGCATATACTTCACAGTGGAATCCGTTGTAATCCACTCCAATCCATGCCGTTGTTTAAGTTCAACCCTCCTATGATACTTGTAATATGTATGTTCAGGCGAGTCAATCAGGCCGCGCAGTAAGTGCAGTTGGGCAGCTCCCTTTGACCTAAAACGATAAAGGTATCGCCGTACTCCCCATGGCTAGAGAAGAGCTGGGTAATATAATAACTCACGTCCACTTGACTCCTATCCAGCCATGGTTCCAGCCTAGGTATCATCCGTTTCGTTCATCTGCCCGAGCGTGCCTCTTCCCACGCCTCCTGCTAGTCCTGATATAATAGTTTCTTGGCATCCGTCTTGGGCATTCCTTCATATCTTCGTTTTCTATGCAGGCCATTAACCAGATAGGAGGTACTCCGGTCAAAACCTCCCCCGCCACTGCCGACACCGTTCTATAGGCCGCAAAATTCTTTATCGTTGTGCGGCGCTGCAGTGAGGTCAAACTTCTGTCATTTCTTTTCTTTTCCAGGGCTTCGGACTATATAGGTGCTGCGTACAATATCCTCTCTGTGGCAGCTGCCATCAATAACCGGCGTTTATCAGACCGTAGCTCCCATTTGGAGCCCGTTAAGCGACTTAAGGAATTAATGACTTTCTCAGATTTGGTTACAACTTCTTGAAGATGTTTAGTAAATAAGCCGTTCTACGTAAACTAAACACCTAGATATTTAACTGATGGCATCACACCAACTTGTACTCCATCTACACTGACACTAATTTGTCTTATGTTTCTTCGGCCCACCACTGCCACAACTTGATACTTAAGAGGAGATAGCTGTAATCCTTTGTCTTGAAGGCAAGTGCTGATTCTTGTGGTCGCCGAATTGGCTGCTCGTTCCACCTCCTCATATGTCTACCCAGAGACTAACACAGACAAATCATCGGCGTAACCTATCAGCGACACGTTGCTTGGGAAACCAAGCCTCAGCACCCCGTCAAATGTGATATTCCATAATAATGGGATTAGTACTGAGCCTTGGGGCTCACCCCCTCCATAAGTAACCGTACCTCACCTTTTTCGGTTTTGATCAGCACCTCTCTTTCGTGTAAGTAGCTATTTACCATCGCTCTGAGATAAGGGCTGATCTCTCTTCGCTCTAACTCAGCCGTAATAGCCGCCCGTGATATATTATTAATGGCATTGCGTATGTCTAGGAGGACCAGTAAAGGTATCTTCTTGGTCCTCCATGTGCCGGTCCTACTCGAATCTATTCAGGTCTTCACACGTCCTGATGCATCTACCGTGGATTTGCCACTAACAAAACCAAATTTTGCCGGCGAAGGCCGCCAGTTATCTGTATCTCCATCCAGATTCTCTCTGCAAGGAGTCGCTCGTGCAATTTGCCAAGTTTTGGCAACAGACATATCGGGCGATTAGTCTGAGATTGTCCAGCCTGGTCGGCTTTGGAATCATAATCAGCCGTCCCTGTTTGGGAGAATGCCGTTTGGGAAAAAGGTTGGGAAAATGCCGCTCCCCAAAGGCTTATTAAGAGCCGTTAAAACGAGCCAGGGACGCGATTTCGTCAGTCCTTTTAGCAAGCCTCCCGGACTTTTCCCTTGCTACACCCCGTCAGGTCCCGGGCTTTTGTTCGTGCTTTACTAGTACAGGCTATTTAAACTTTAATCAAATCGATCAAAGAGTTTTGGAAATTTTCGAGCCGCAAAAGTTTGTGCATAATTCTTTGTATGCATATATATATATTATATATATAAGGAAATCTCCTCAATCAAGTGAATGGTATTTTCATACGTTGAACCTATACATTCGTACCTTCAATAGGTAAAGAAAATTTATCTTAACCCACCATACGACCAAAAGTAACATTGTACTTTTCTTCGAAAATTGAGTAAAAAGAGGGTTGAAATATATATTTTTTTCTAACTTGAGTTTTTATATTTTGATTCATCATATTAGACTTTGTAAAATACTCTTTATAAAAGTACTACATATTTTACTTCAGTTCATTCTGCTTTCTTTACTTTAATTTATTTTTTCTTTAACACATCGCCAATTAATTATATTTTATATTTAAAATGTATTAAAAACATTAATTATACCACTTCGATCTGGTTTCATAATAAATTCTAATCGCCTAACTTAAACGTTTATTACACTTGTTATTTAGTTTGCTGCATTATATTTTATACGTTTCACTTTCATTTTTTTTTTTTTTAATCAGTTATCAACTAGCTATATTATTATTTTTATAGTAATAATCAAACTCAAGTACAACATTCTTTGATTCTAATCGCTTTATATCATGCATATGTCACGCACGCACATGCATAGAAATGTGCATGTATGTACAGTAGATACAGACTATATGTATTCAACAGTTCGTATACACACGAGCCCGCATAATTTCAACACAGTTTGTTATTATGTTGTTGCCGGACATATTAAAGGCCAATGTATTCAACGACACCGCTTACGGCAGAGAAAGTATTATAATGGAAGATTTTAATTAGGTATATATACTATAATAAATTTGCAACCGAGATTTAAAATTAGTGTACAACCTGCTGCTACCTTATATTTTAAATAATACAGTTTAATGAACTGATATTCTACACTATTTAATTAGTATCTACGTAGAGTAGACTATATTATTACAGACTACTCGTAATTCTATTTAAGATAATGTTACAAGGTAGCTTGCTATAGAATTTTTTTTTTATTTCAATAAAAACCGAACAGAATTTATTAGTTAAAAAAAAGTGTTGCATAACTGATAATTATTTTAATTTTTTCTTTTAGAATATATGTAATCGACTAGAATTAAGTAGCTTAAGTTCCAAATACATTTCACGTTTTAGTTTATACGAGAGATTATTTTGTTTCGTAATTATATAAGGAAAAAATTAATTAAATAACGACCTAAATTAATTTTTTTACTCTGTAAAGGACCAGAGTAGTGTTGTAGATAAATGTATTTATACTGTATTACTTTCTAGTTTAAATAGCTACTCCATATTAAAATCCGGCTTACGTATGTTGAAATTTAATTAATAAATGACAAAGTACTCATTAATATAGGTTAATTATTATATAAATTTTTCTTTATTATTCCTTAAAATTTTAATGGGAATCAAATTTATTTGATGGACTGGATGGGAAATCGACGATGGCTAGGTCATCGTACTTATAATTTTCTTTTTCCGTGGCCTTTCAGTTAGCATTTACAATCGGTACCTCACAGGAGGACCATAAATAAATTTAATTAATGATAAATAAATGTAAATGATTAATATTTACATATTGAATTAGTAAATTTAATTAATGATAAAGAGTAGTGTACTATATATCAAACTTTTAATAATGGAGGTCGAGATCTGAGCGAGTGTAGACGTGTTGATAGCGCTCTCCGTTTTCACATTTTCATAGTCACCTCCGGAAGACGGCCAAACGGAGGCTAAATGTTCGCTATGCAACAGTCGCGGGCATTCACTAGTTGTCAGGGCTGCAGAGCCAGCAGCAAAATATGAGTGCCATCGCTTTTGCTTGTGAAGGGCCTAAGGTTGGGACAGCCCGTCTAGGAAAGGTGGGCCGCTTACGTGTCCTACTCTTGTACCTCTTGAAGATACAAGGGAGTCCCCGTCCAAAGTAACACCAGAGTCCTGGTTGGGGATCCGTTTGGTATTCCCAATTTGAGGCGTGACGTCAAAACCGGAGTCCCGATGGAGGGATCCCTTGGGTTCCCTCATTAGAGGCATGGCGTGTAATTAAAAGACCGGGTCCCGGCTACCTGTGGGGGAAATTTAGTTCCCGACGAGATAGTTTGAAGCGATGGCACCTCCTGAAGCTGAGTAAATGCTTAATTGCGAATCCAACTCCAGTGTGGGGGGGGGGGATAAACCACTTTTAATTTTTTTTACTAAAAAAAAAAAAATTAATGATAAATATTTAGAAATTGCGGTTGAATTATTTAATTTTTTACATTTTTGGATAATATTTTTTTTATCTTATTGTTCTATCTCCAACATTATACGATTAATAAAATGATAAACAAAATTATAGAGGCCTGATAGGCAGGCTTTTTATTGTTACATTTAGAACTTTTTTTTATTATTATGAAATGTACATTTTTTAGCGTATAAAAAATGTCATGCCTAACCGGGATTCGAACCCGGAACCTCAGGATGAAAAGTCGAGACACTACCACTACCGCCGCAAAGATCAGAAAGTTTTTTTTAAAAAAAAGAATCATTTACTGTATTATTTTTCTTTCTACAAAAATTTATTGCAGCAATATTATAATTTGTATAAACTACTAACTGTATTCTTCTAATTTGTTGTAAATACTTTCATAAGTACTGACCGTTGGCTCTAACAATAACCATGACCTTGAAAGTTAATTTATAACTTATTAATGCTAGATTTATGCATATTAATATAAATTATTTATTAGTGTATTCATGTTTACTTACAGGTGAATTAAAATTCAATTTTTTACATTATTTATAATTAATTCTATATTTTCAGAAAATAAAAATACGAGCCGCTTCTGTAAAAAGAACCTTGACTTTGGCAGTTATAATGATGAACTTAAATTACGTATAATATTTTTATTTAAAAGGCCAAAATTACCTTATTATAATTCAATGTAAGAACGACAACTGCATCTAATCTTACATTTTTTACAAAAATTGTTAAATTTTCTTGTTTTTGTTCCCTTATTAAGTTAAATGTACTTTATCAATCAAGCTACTTTATAAATAAGATTATAAATTTTAATGGCAAAAGGAATTTCTTAAAGTTGCACAATGAAAAAATAAATTTGACAAAACACATTTGACATCACCCAAAACACATTCTAAAAAAAATCTTACCTTACTTTTGTTAGCATTCCGTCAGTAACAAAATTATTTTTACAGTAGTAATTCCACTAATTTTTTTCTAAAATGTTGATTTCACATTCTCAGGCTTCTTGCTATATCAAACTACATGTAAAAACTAAAAAAAATAAGGATCAAGTAATCGAGTCCATTTATTTATTTTTTTTTGTTTGTATACAAGTTAAAAGTTAATTTATATAAAAAAATTGAGTGTCGTTTATAAATTTTATCGTTTCTGTTTATTATATTAATGGAATTATAGGTAAATTTTATATTTATCAATTTAAAGTAATAATGTGGTTTTATAATAATTATATTATTAATAAGAGAATGTTTTTGCGGTGAAGAAGTAAACATGTATGTCATACAAAAAGTATACTGTTGAAGCTGAAACTTGAAATCTAGGTTGGTTGCTTCGTAATTACCTTCCTTGTTTTTTCTTTTAAATCTTTTTTTTATTTTTTTCGCTTTCCACATTATTCCGCATCACAGATCTAAACATCTAATACGTATTTCTACTGAGAGTCCATTAATGATTTGCTTTATATATATTTTTTTTTATTTTTATCCTTAGTAAACTGAACTATAATAGTTCCGCCCGAGGTTTTCCGCGCTATTTGTTGTTATTTTTTTATTGATTTTTTGACGTTAGAAAAATCTTGTCTCTTTCATAAATTCTTTCTTTTTGGTTTTTATAATAGCTTTTTATTATTATTATTTACTATTAGTATTATTAGAATCGTGACATTAATTTGTGATCCTTAACTAAGGAAATGAATTTCTTTAGTTTCATTTTTTTTCCTTAAAATAATTTAATCCATTAAAATAATTTGTGAAAATTCTTATTTTTAGAATCATTGACTATATAATTTATTATTATTATTATTATTACTATTATAAAATCGTTACCTATTTATGTCTTATTTATAAGGGATTTCTTTCTTAATTTTAACGGAATATTTCACTTTATTCTTTATTTTAATTTCTTTTTCTTATTAATTTTACGTAAAAAAGGTTTATTACAAATTTCTGATAACGTTAATTTTTTTATTTTATTATAATAACGTAGAATTTTTTTTTATTAAAAATGTAAATTACAACATTACCATTTCTAATGTAACAATACTATTGGGAGAAATAATATGGAAATAAATAGAGCTTATAAATAAATCTGTACCTATAAAAAAAAAGATGACTTATAATCATCGCTCAGCAAAAACAGATAAATTGATGAAAATTCTTATACACGTTTTTCTTACGTTGTAAGTGAACACTAAGAAATATTTTTTTTTTGAAGTTCAGAATTTAAAGGGTTAAAATAGAATAAAATTTAATTTTACAATATTTTTTAAATTTTTCAGTAACAGATTAAGATATCAACTTGATTTTTTGTGCGATTAATCTTCATGTAAATATGTAAAAAAACAATTTTTAGATTTTTTGAAATTCGGCCTTTAAAGGGATGAAAAAAGTAAAACATTTTGAACAACTATTGCAAATTTTCCCCATTTAATACTTTACTAAACGAGATATTCACTCGATTTTGGCTTGCAAATACTCCTCAGATAAATATTTAAAAATCATTTTCGAGTTTTTTTTTTTTTTAATTTAAATTTTTTAAGGCCGGCCTCTGTGGCGCGAGTGGTAGCGTCTCGGATTTCACCCAGAGGTTCCGGGTTTGAATCCCGGTCAGGCATGGCAATTTTCTCACACGCTACAAATCATTCATCTCATCCTCTGAAGTAATGCTTAACTGTAGACTCGGAGGTTAAAAAAAAAAAAAAAATTTTAAGGAGTACAAAGGTATACGGCGCGGCGGTTCAGTCAGTACAGCCACTGCCATTGTTACTTTATGCGTGACAAGACTTGCTGTACCTGATTCCAGTTAGTTACTTGACTGAAAAACAAAATAAAAATAAAAGTAATTAATAAAAAAAAAAGAAAAGAGAAACGAAGTCCGGTTACTTCCTAGTGATGATTGTCGGGTAAAGATAACAATCGAGCAAAGTACATTTTACCTTACAAAAGACGAGAAACCACTTAAAACTTCTATTTTTAAGATGGAGGCCGACTATTTAGAAACCCGCATTCTTCAGATCACTTAAAATGTCGGGTCCTGTACTGACCAAACTGTTGCACTGAAGAAATTACATATTTTTTTAAAAATTTAATAGGCTTTAATTTTTATTGATGATTATTATTCTTCAAAGTATAAGTTTAATAAACAGAGAGAGGTCCAAGGGAAAGAGTTCCTAGCTAGGCAGAAAGACAAGCGAAGCGAGCTAGTAGACATATATTATATAGTAGTAGATATATATTTTTATTTTAAAAATTTATTTAATTTATTATTTATCCATAATGATTGTATGGTTTAAACGATTTACCAAAATAAAATTTTTTATAATGTTTTGTAATTTAGGATTTTAGAGGTGTATACTGGTAATGATGAATGTATAAGAAATATTACAGGAAAACTAATAGCAAATAAACGCAACTAGTCTACTGTTTTTATAAGTTACTGAAATTAAAACTTATTATTTTTCGACAATACACATACAATTTCTGTATTACTCTTAATTCACATAAAAACATGGAATTTATTGTCCGTAGTGTAGAGTTTGTGCATTAGAATAAAAATTATTAATAATAAAAAAATTGCTGATTTGTTAATAAAATTATTTAATTACCGTTTTTTATAAAAAATCTGATGTGGCACCATATGACTTCCTTGTACGCCTATTAAATTAGATACACACTTTTTTTGCTGCACTTCACTTAAACTTATTTCATTTGAAAGTGATAAACGATCCTCCAATTCTTTAATAAAGTAGACAGTTACACAATTGCTGAAATATTAGTTTTTATTAACATTAAATATTTATATAATTATTAATTCAACAATCTTACATGTAATATTAAGATAGAGTAAAAGTTTCTTTGTTACTCGTACTACTAGATCAGTATTATTTGTCTTCGAGTTGCTGTAAACTTGTATACAGGAGAGCTGAGTGGTATAATACTATTGGGTTTGGCGCAGATTATAGAATTAAATTTTGAAGGATTTTTGTTGTTTATATATTCGAAGAAGTTCTTGATTCATTTAGAATGTTTTTTATGTGCAAGCATGTGAAGTTTGCAACTTTTTTTGCAAACATAACACATACATTAATACAACACATACTACGGAAACTTTACGTACAACAAACACTTTTAAAAACCCAAATTCAGCTACTTTATAACTCCGACTACTCCTAGTAATAATTTCTGAAGAAGTTTAATATAGATCAAAAGTTGGCTCAAAAATAGGAAAAGTAAAATTTAATTTTTAGTAAAAAATAAAAAAGTAAACTCTAATACATTTTTAATACTTTTCAATTTTTTAAAATACGGTACGCTATGTTTATTAAAATTCAAAATACATAACGGTCTGTGCATGTACGGTTGTCTCAGCATTCTTTATCTGGCTCATTAATAATTCAAATTTACTATACAGTTTAATACTATACAGTTTAAATTTATTAACAGTTATATACAAACTCTAGCTCCGTTTAGGTATTAATGCTGTAAAACCTTTCTCCTTCTTACTTATTTTCAGTGTAACGAACAGAAATTACATTAATAAAACGGCTTTACTAAAAATAGACCTCAACTTTCAAAGATCCTTTATATTTAAATTAAACAATCATGAATTGTCTCGTGTTTTTTAAATCTAAACTATTGTAAAGTCTGCAGAATTATTTAGAAGTTTTAACCAGTTTTGAAATGAAATTACATGTTTTATGATTTTAATTTACATAAATTTAATATATACCTAAAATAATATAAAGTTTATCCCATAAATCTCCTAAAATGCTTATTTTTTATTTTTAAAATATCATCTATGTTTAAACGTAATTAGGAGTTACTTACGGGATGATTAAATTAATTTATAACTTTGTCACGAACTTGTTATAACATGTTTAAAGGGGAAAAAAACATTTTAAATTTAATTTTCTGTACAAGGATATACAATTTTATATTGATTTAAAAAAACCTCAAGGAGTTTAAAATTGTTTGTTATTTATTTATTTTTATCTCAAGTTCATCCGTGATCACTTTATTTGTATTTTAATTGTAATTATATTAATAATGAAGTCACCTGTAAGATGTTTGTATCGATTATTACATCATAATTTTTTATAAAAATTATTTTATTTGTAAATGATTATTAAATTTTACCTTTGCAGCTTCTTTGTAAACTTCGTGTTTTTTTTCTTTAATTTCTATATAAATATATTTATTTATTATTTTATTATCTTTATCTTGAAAAAAAATAATAGCTATCCGGCACTATTTCCTTGGAAGTTATTACTGATTCAGTATAATGATTAATAAAAACAAACTAATATTTATAAAAGTAACCGTGAAATCTTAATATTTTTTCAATTGTTCATTTTAAATGATGGGAAAAGTTAAGTGTGATTTAATCGAAATTGTTACTAAATTAATCATTCTGTACCACTGGCTGTGAATGTGATGCATACGTCCCCTCATACGTCCCCTCATGATAGACTCTCCTAATCCAACTTCTGCTCTCTTTTACAAAGCTTGTATAAACAAACTTGTATGATTATAGGTGATTAAGAATTACTTGGAACAAAGTCTTATCAGAATCTAAGTAATGAAAGCAGTAATCAAAATATAAATGAATTTTCTTTTAAGTAGCAAATTCTTAACTTAAATTACTTATAATGTCGGTAACCGAGCTTTGAATAAAACAGTGTATATGTGTGTATCCTTCATCATTAGTACAACAAATGGTACTGATGTATAGGTACATCAACGGAACGGACCAGAAGAATAGCGGGAGATTTATGTATCTCCCTACTAATCGCAGAACCTGGACAAAAGTCACTTTCTTTTATTGGGCGGGTATTTATTTATTGGCAGTTATTTATTTTGTTTTATTTATAGTCTAAAGGATGCGTTCCGATTCTTTAAACTAGATTAATTGGTGCTAACCCACCGGGTTGGTCTATTTGGTGAATGCGTCTTCGCAAATCAGCTGATTTTGAAGTCTAGATTTCTAAAGATTCTAATCCTAGTAAGGGTAAACATTTTTACGGATTTGAATACAAGATCGTGGATACCGGTGTTCTTTGGTGGTTGGGTTTCAATTAATCACACGTCTCAGAAATGGTCGGCCTGAGACTGTACAAGACTACACTTCACGTATACTCATACACATCATCCTCATTCATCCTCTGAAGTAGTACCTGACGGTGATTCCCGGAGGGTAAACAGGAAAAAAAGATATTAAACGGGACTTACCTCGGGCGATTAGCCGCGATCTGCCTCGTTCTCTCGGCGTGGTTTTCTTTCAGTCGGTCCGCTGAACTCCTGTCGGTGATGAAACGTTCTGGCCTAGCAGGAATGCGCCTTTTGGGAACCCTAGTGTTTGGAGGGTGGAATACAATGCCCTCGCCGAATGGAGTCGCATGTGTTGGCAGTAACATAATTGATGGTTGATTGGTGGATCCAAGTTGGTGAAACTCTCTTCACTCGGGCTGTCTTTATCACCGCATCTCGGGTAAATTAAAGTCGAGCCTAGTTGATACATCATTAAACAGTAATAAAGCAGGATATTTTTGTGTAACCTCAAACAGTTGTGTGCGTGACTCATTAATTTATTGATTCCAAGAACAAACTATTTATTTATAATACTATTAATAGTTTTAATAGTTGCTCTATTCCAAGCTTGGAAAAGAGCAAATATTAATTCAGTCGGAAAGAATGCAGTCAATGCTGAAGCGGGGAAGTAAGTATTTTCTAGAACTACCTTTCCAGTAGTTATAACTAATATTTGCCACTGAAATTTACTGTTGCATTTACCGGTAATCAAAAGTCGACTGATTTTTTGTTAAGTAATAATAATTGTAGTTGAACGTCACACATTAGTATAAGTCGTCCACGCATCTGATTTGGGCTATTTTTGATATTTTTCTATACGGCATATTTTCAAATTACATAAGTTATTCTGCCATTTTCATCTTCTCTCAGCTTCTTCACCCTTACATAGTTGTCTTCAACCTTGATATTGTATACCAACTAGGTTTTTCTGCTGCTGTTTTTCTTTTCTTCTCACTTTATAAAATAATTTATCAGTAGAAAGTTTCTCTCAGTAAATATACAATCTGATATTTTCTACCCTTTTACAAAGTTTTAACATTTTAACTATTATTCGACAATTATACACAGTAAAAATTCCGCTCAAATGATACTTATATACAGATATGAGAGTAGATAAATCTTATATTATGATTCAAATACATAAAATTAGGTTATATATTTAAAAATATAATTATATAAATATAAACTGAACTAAAATAATTGAGTAAATTAAGAAAATAAATTGTAAATAGGAATAAAAAATAAACTTAAGTATTTAATGAACCTGCTTGGGAATAATGACAAGACATTACCCTGTGTGGAATTGTCACCATATGCATCCGTCACAGTCTGATTTTATCGTATAAATCTTGGTCCATCCAACAGTAAGGTAATATTTTTATTTTTTCTCTAAGTCGCATCTCTAGTGGTTCCAGTTTATTTTTAAAGTTTATATAAAGTATATATATATAATGTCCATATCACAAATCAGCATATAAATTCTGATGTATAAAAAGTTTTTTTTTTTTCATATTCTGTACCGAGTTTATCGCGAAAAAATAACTCTGTACCAACCTTTTTTGCTATCATAGTTTTTGTTCCCAAATCTTTCTTTTTTAGTTCAACGAATAAATGGTAACTTTTTTAAAGATTTTAAATATTAATTATAGCTGTAACTTTTTACATTTTTATTCAGAAAAGTTAATTTGTAATTTTAATTTATATCTATAAAATCTATGTGTATATTTTTACAAAGATAGTAGCGCGGAATTATGACTTTTATTCTATTTCAATGATTAATATTTAAAAATAAATGTACTGTTATGTTCAGATAATAATAGAATTAATATTTTTAAGTCGTTGTAATTATTCTTTTTCTATAAAATATGTCGTGTACTCTTTAGAATTTACTGGAATTACGGTACACGATAGACCGCAATATATATACGAAAGCAATTCAAATACTAACGCTTTGGTGTTACCTACTTAGAGAATAATATATTAATACGGTTAAGAAAACTGAACCGAGTTCCATGTAAAGGATGTAATCTCTTTACTATAAAAGCGACTGTTTTAGTTCACACGTATAAAACCGACCCGACATCAAATTTAGTTGACCATTGTCCTATTTCCTCTGAATTAAATGTTCTGCTCTTGTCTATTTCTATCCTTTTCTTTACTCTCATTCACACTATCTATATATATTAACTTAACAGTGATAAAAACTTTTCTTTAGGTAAAGAATTTTAGAAATTTTTTTCTTATTTTAATATAGTTCTTTGAATATCTATTTCAACTACGATAGCGTAAAATTGGTGTAAGGGATTTTTATTTTCTTCCCAATATAATAGTAATGTATATCAATCGCTATTTATATGCAATTAAAATTTCAAAACTGTATAGTCATAAATATTTTACTTTGAACTTTTGTTCAGAAAAAGAGAATATCTTTAATTTTCTAGGTTTTTTAACAATAGAACTAAATGGTGTATCGATATGTAACAGAAGAAATATATTTTAACATTTATAAATCTATTCTCTAGAAGAAAATTCATCACCCATTTTCGTTTATATTTTAGGATCAAGATGTCTTCCATTAATCTACAATTTCTTTCTTTTTCCTAATTTTTTTAAAAAAATCATTGTCTTTACCTTAATTAGGTGTATGACCTGTAGATTTTTGGTTATTTTTTTCTTAATTCTATTACTTGATCTGAATTATATCTTCCTTAGGCAGAAATTCCAAAGAGAAGCATCCTTAAGAAGACACTTAGACGTCATGGTAGAGATTGTTGTCATAGTAAATCGGTATCAGTGTTGCACGAAGTTTAATTTATATTCTCAGATAGGAAGCTAGAGCACACTGCCGACACAGCATTTCAAATATCTTTAGTTCGTAGAGAAAATTATACGTAATTTATGTTTCTTTGATAAAAAATCCTTTAGTTATGTTATTGGATTACTCCATCTGAATGTTCACATTTTATTATAATTGAATCTTCGTTGGTTATCCTGTTTTGTAGTCCTTCGATCTTAATTTTGAATTGTCTTTCACTGTTTGTTACTTATTATTTTGATCCATCTTTCTTTCCATCTTTGATCATCCTTATTCTGTTCCATATTAATCTTTATTCCTTATTGTTGTTCCTTCTTCTGCGTAAGGTTTATTATCTAAAGTATTCCCAAGCAATTGTTTTAAGATAATTTTCTTTTAAGTTTACGAATTAATTGTTTATTTTCTCTGTTACGTGTAATGATTATTTACTCCCTTCTAATCCGTTTCTTCATAAATTACTCCATTTAATCGATATGAATTACTTCAAGTAACTCTATTTTTTCCCTTTTTTGTATAATTTACCCCGCGAAGAGATTTACATTTTTGATTGTCTGTAAATACTTTATTTTCCAATCGATTTGATTGAAACAAAATAAATGTCAGCCTTTTTTACTGAAAAGCCAAAAATGGCGATATTTCAGAATAAATTACACGTTTTAAAATACTTTAATTATTCAGTTATTATTATTTGGTTTTATTACGATCGGTAAAATAAGTTATAGTTACATAGGTGTGCGCTTATATATAATGTTACGGTTTATATTTCCAACGTATGTAAAAATAATATGTGGTTATGCATGGATTTCGATAAGAATAAATAGTTTTATTTAACAAAATAAAAGTTTTTTATTGATTTGAGGTTTTATTTTTACAAACGGAAGTAAGTCGTAAGGTAAAATAATAATCTGTCATTATTCAAGTTATCTTTTGCATTAAAAAACAGATTTCCAATATTAAAGGTAGTTTGATTTTCGCATGTCTTTAGACGTCAGTATAAACATTGCAAAACTGATTTTATTTTTTCAAATATATCATGCTACGTTAATGGTGATTGAAGAATCCATCTATAGTAAAAATAATGACTAATGTTACAACAGATAGTGAATCATGTTGTCGTGAAGGTAAGGATAAAATTTGGGTGATCGGAGATGGTGAAGTAGGGATATCGTTATGTTTAGAGCAGAGGGGATTTACAAAAAATAAAAAAAATTCTTCTGGTATTGCCGTACTGCATTGTACTCTGATTTTCCCCTCGTCTGAATACCTCCACCTATATTAACAAACCCACTGGTATCGGAAATGATATTTTGCGCAACCCTTATCTACTGCTTCGACAACTACAATTAAAAACTACATCGATATAACCTCGACTTCTATTTCAACTTTTGATAAGTAATATTTCCTCACTACTACTCTGATAGAGAAAAAAAATTAAGTAAAATTAAATAAATAACGTTACTAATTATTTCACGAGCCAACATTTTTTTGTCGACTAGAAAATAAATTTTGTTCCGTTTTTAATGACATTATTTTCCCTAACCTTACCAATTTATATTGTCGTTAAAAATTTTTAAATGTGGAGATTCTATTAATCACAAAATTACTCCAACCTTATGGACAATCCATTTGGTAGACTTTCTTTCATAAATAAGCTCTACATGAATATAAATATTAATTTCAAAAGCTTTACCAACAAGGAGAGATTACATTATCTTAAAAACCTATTGTTTAACGTTCATTTTACATACAAAAATAGATATAACAAAAATTTAAATACCAGAGAGGTTATTATTTCAGATATCCTGTGTATTTTTCTTTTTATGTGAGATTGTACGAGTATTTCTTCTTATTTGTTTTCTGTTAAAAGAAATATCAGTTTCCGAGTAAAACTTGATATCCCTATCTATAGTTGTTTAATATAAAATTTTGATATTTTGACTGTATAAATACTTTTTTAATTATTTAGTTTTTTCTTGCGTAATAAGTATGAATCTTTTTTATATATAGACAGAAAAGCCAGCTGATTTGTTTTACAAGAATGTCGTTCATACTTTATGAAGGATGTAATTTCAGAGATTGCAGTAATTATTCCAGTATTCTTAATGGAGGAATCGTCGTTAATGTACATAAAAGTAACCTAGATCTTTCAGTTTAACAGTCGATGGATTTTCTGAATGAAGAACCCTGGTTTGATTCTTCGCTTTATTAGGAAAATACTTGGTTTCAACTAACTAAACATCATATATATTAGCGCAATATAATGTAAACAAATAAAATAATTGTATAGCTTCTAAAGTATTTATTGATAAACTTTACATAGTAAATACTTTCAATTATTAGAAAATATAAAACAAAAGATTTCTATTTTTTTATTATTTATATTAATTTTATGTTTTTTGATCTTTGGTTATGTTAGTTTAGTTTAGATGCTAGATCGTGGATACCGGTGTTCTTTGGTGGTTAGGTTTCAATTAACCACACATCTCAGGAATGGTCGAACTGAGAATGTACAAGACTACACTTCATTTACACTCATTACATATCATCCTCATTCATCCTCTGAAGAATTATCTGAACGATAGTTACCGGAGGCTAAACAGGAAAAGAGAGAGAGATGCTAGATCGTAGATACCGACCGATGTTCTTTGGTGGTTGGGTTTCAATTAACCACACATCTCAGGAATGGTCGAACTGAGAATGTAAAAGACTACACTTCATTTACACTCATACATATCATGCTCACTCATCCTCTGAAGTAATAACTTAACGGTAATTCCCGGAAGCTAGACAGGAAAAAGAAAGAAAAGAAAGTTTAGATATTAGATGTTTAGTTTGTTATTTTTAGTTAGTTAATTTAGGGTTTTAATTACTGTTCATTTTCATTTCAAATAAAAATTAAGTGTTGACGGCGCAAAAATTAATTTTGCGCAGTAAGGTTGGGTCATATTTTTATTGCCAGATTCGCTCAATTTTTCATAAAATTACTGAACAAATGCCAATTTTTTTTTATAAAGAATCATATCAGCAACAAAAAGCTTTAAGCCTCACTCATCTCGTAGGATATTCGAATAAATTATTTAGGAAATAGACAGTACTCATCTGAATATATTGATTTCTTAATTATTAGAAGGAATGAAAGGAATAGAAGGAACTAAGGAATATTCAGTGTTCTCTAAGAAAAATAGTCCCCTTTTTTTCTCTAAGAAAAATAAAGTTTTCTAAGAAAATATAAAACCCCGATTTTTAGATTTTATTTAAAGGGCTTTTTTAATTAAATTTGTTTTATTTACTCTAATCTGTTTTACAGACGTTAAAATAGCAGTCTCCATTAGTATTTTTTCAAGCTGAGTTGTATTTACATAAAAACTTAAATTTCTGACAAAAAGAATTTAACATCTATTAAAAATTGCAGCCCTCATAAATTTTGGAATGTATTCGTTTATCATTTATACTTCTTTTGTGTTATTTTTCTATGTTATTTGTATACATTTATTAAATTTCTTATCATAAATTTAACGGTTGAAAAATAATGTTAATTTTTATTAATTAAAAATAAATCTTTTGTTTGTATGTATATATTTCATTGTGTGTGTTATCTTTATTACTAATACAAAATGATTTATAGTTGCATTTCAGATCGATTGACCCATTGTTATGTTATAATGTTACCTATCCATAACATAAAAATTAAAACGTTATACTCAAGAAAACTTTTAATATGGCATATATATATTTTTTTGCTACTTAATTGCATATTTGGTTACGAAATTAAAATTATTATTATTGTGATAAAACTTATTTTAATTGTGTTTTCGCATGATATTTTAAATTTCATTGATTATTTTCTAATTCCTTTGTTATAGTCATTAATTAAGCCAATAATATTTTTATTATTTTTGTTCTATGGTGCATTTTTATTACCAAAATCATTCACACTAATTACATTATTTCATGTTTCTAACTTTATTTATTCGGCCATTTGTAACTGGTATACATCGTGTAACCTTAAGATTGATGTCTTTTCTCCCTTCTTGTTTCTGAGCGAACCAGAACCTATGTTAACACGCAACCTTTTGCATTATTGTAATGTAATGCACTTCGTGATGAGATGTTTGTTATTTTTGGTTGTTTCGTTTCACAGATTCTTCTTATTCTCATCAACGGTTCTTTCTTATCGGGGGTTTTCTCTTCTTTACCTTCATTCTATCGTTGTTCTTTCCGTGTTTTGTCTTTATCTTTCTTCTTCTTACCGCCCTTCTGTTAATCATCTTCTAATTTTCGCCTTTTAGTTTCCTTTTTTCCCCATTCATAGTTTTGTGTATTATATTTATTGTTTTACTCAAATAATGACAAATTTTTCTTTGTTTTATATAATACATTTTTTGATTTTCTTTTTATGTTTTACTCTATGAACTTATTTATTTTATAATTTTCCTTATTTTCAGCCTTCTGAATTTGTTCTTTAATTTTTTTCGTCTATGTAATTTATCTTTCTTGGAATGTTTGTTTAAATTATACTCACAATAAAAATTTTGCAAACTGTTCTATAAAAAAAGTATAAACAAAACGGGTTGAAGTCCGTGGAAAAAAATCACGTTATAGTCGATTTTTTAATGAATTTTTTAAGCGTACTTCAAGAAAATATCGTGCCTAATTTTACCCTGTTATTTATAAGTATTAGCGTAATAATATTTTAAACTATTCGCTTTAAAAGTTGTTCCAAACGTTTGTCAGCAGCGAGGAATATATTAATTTAAGTACGATAAATAATTAAAATTTTAACATCTCTGTCTTGGATAATTTTCAACTTAAATCCAGTATGATTGTAAAATATGTATAACATAAAATAAAATTATAGTTGTAATTATAGTTGTTTTTTTATTAATTTGTTTTTTTTCTATATTCCTAAGCTCTCCAATAATATCTTTAAAGAAACTGAAAATAGGTTAACTTTTACTCTATACTGGTTTTATTTAGTTACGAATAGTTACTTTATTTTTTCTTTCCTTTTTTTACTGTATATAGGTTAAGTAAATTATATTGTAATTTATCATTTCAACAGATATATTTTAATGTATTTTTTCTGTTTCAGGTTGGTCACACATTTTAAATAACATTCTTGTAATTTAAGTAAAATTGCGTTCTACAAGTAAGTTTTTTCTTTCATTCTATTTAGTATTATTAACAGTTAAACATATAAATATTATTTTAATGTACAGATTTTATTTTTACTTTCCGTCTATAGCGCTATAGCTCTAGTAGGTAAGTTATTATAATCGATCAAATTTGGGCATGTGCGGTTTTCGACAGATCTTGACGTTTTGACACCAAAGGAACCCAAAAGACCGGATGGAAATTTTTCGGATGTTAATATTCGTACATACGTTGTGTGTTCGGTGATGACCTCTAAATCAATTAAGAGACCGATTTTGATTTGGTCAGATTACTTCTATATATGGGACATTGATGCCATTACATTTTCTACTTAAAACATCAAGGGAATGAGGCTGTGGAGCAAGGTAACCCTCAGTATCTCAAAATTTTGCCTAATTAAGGTCATATTTTTCTTAGGCACATTTATTAATGATTAAAATATAACAATATTTGGAAAACATTTTTTTTAAAAAATCTATCCCCACCCCAAAAAATGCTCCAAACAACTGTTATGTTGTGACATTATACGTGAGCGGTAGAATTTAAAAAATTAATAATATTTAAAGTGTAAAAACGTTATTCGGTCGGGCCGACTAGGTAAGAGAATCGTCGCGCCTACACCACTTTTCCGACCGTTGAAACGAAATTTGTTGTATGAATGTTGTGAGATTACATTAGTTTATTTAGTACTTACCGTCTCTTCTAGTAGCGCCACACCCTCACGAATTAAATACGGTATGCGCGAGCATTTTAGTTAGAATCATTGTATTAAATAAACGAAAAAATATTATATTTAAATAAAATGATAAATATTTTAAATTAAGTTGTGCGTGTAAGCCGTGGATCAGAAACAATCCGCAATTGTAGGACTTTCCCGGAACGCGATACGTAAAACTTATATTAAATAATTTTTTAAACAAAATTATTCTATTTTTTTAGATACTTTTTAATAAATAGTTTATCTATTTTTATTTTAATAATTATAATTACTTTTTTTTTTTAATAATATTATACATATCTTAATTAATTCGTATTTTATCTGAACACAGTTATAAAATAAATGTGTAAAATTATATGAATTTCTTTTCAAACTTGTATGCCATTTTATCTAATGTCAAGGACAAATTCCAATTCCTTTATTATATAATCGGTTACTTTTTTATTTTTTTTTATTTTATCGTGTAGACTAGATAGGTATATTTAATATTTAGGTATTAAGTTTTAATATTAATATCAATTATTATTATTTATATTTCAATTTAACCATTTTAGTAATAAATTAACGACATTGATTATTAAAAACTTAATTCTTTTATTTATAACTCAGTTTTTGTATATTAGTATTTCTTTTTTTTTAAATATGTTATTATATAATGGTGACTATAATATTTTTAGTAAAATTTCCCTCAAAGCGTATGAAGAAATTTTAAATATGTACCTGATAAAAGTTATAGAAAATGGTAAAAAAAATACAGTATCATTAATAATATTAAAGTTTTTTTAAGTTAATTCATTAGTAAAAGGGGTACAAACGTACATCTCAAAACTACGTTCACGATGTCGTATTAATAAAATATCTCAGTGATTTACCTCAAATAAATCCGTCAGTTTAGAGAAAAATTAAGGAATTCTACTAGTTAATTTTTTTTAATATCTCACATTTGACAATGCTATGAAATGAATAAACCGACGATAGAGTAGGGACTTAAGATTAAAACAATTATAAATATTAGCTAATTATGACATTAAAAATATATACAAGATGAAATTTTAAATGTAATTCTGTTCTCTATACATAATTTTAATGGAAAAATTGTAATTTATCTGTAGCACGCTTTGCTTCAGACAGTCTTTTCCAATCTTAAATATTAATGTTACGGATGATATACACGAGACATCACTCTGAGTTGATTTCTTTGAAGTAATAATGTTCAATATGCAGCCAGTAGTATTTCTATATCGTTCAACTCTGCTCTGATGAACAGAGGTGTCACTTATATAACTAAATGTCAACTATATTTCTCTGGGGAGATATATTGACTCAGCACCTATATTTGACTCGATGAAGAAACGTTGTTACAAATATAATTTCACAATAAGACTAATACATTAACTGATTTCAGGTACATTAATTAATTAAATAGTTACACTCTTTTCCTTTATAATAAGCAATCCTGATATTTTTCTAATTAGAATTTTGAAGAACAACGAGAAAATGCCCTTCAAAATACACATTTGTTTTTGGAATCAAAAATTTTCTCAATCTATTTATTATAAAATGTTATAAAAGTAAATTTGGTTTTAAACTTACTCTTGGATATAAACTTTCTCTCTTTTATGATAATCAAGCGTTCTATTCTTAGCCAAATCGTACTTTTATATTAAACATTTTGTAACTGATATAAGTAGGAGTATGTTTAAATTTAAAAAAAAATGAATAAACTTATCTAAACCGTACAAAACAAGTGATAATATAAAAAAAATTTAAATCCCAGCAAGCCGTTTTGAAGAAACATATCTACTGTAGCGCCCGCTGGTGGCTTATAACCGTAAAACTGATCCAAGAATCTGCTCTGAGGAGATACCTGTTTAATACAATGAGGTGATACCTATGTAATGCAAAAAACCGCATCAAAATCGGCCTAGCCGTTTTAGAGAAACACATTTACTGCAGCGTCCCGTAAAACATACCTAAGAACCTGCTCTGAAGTTTTTTAATGAAAAACACCGCATCGAAATCGGACCAGTATTTTTTGAGGAAAATGGTAACACACGCACAAACGCACACACAACCTCTTACTTCAAACGCATATACCGTTTCCGTTCAGAGCCTACTGGTGGCCTGTAACCGTATAAAACATGTCTAAGAACCTGATCTGAAGTGATTCCTACGTAATGTAAAAACCCTCATCGAAAACGGTCCAGTAGTTTTTAAGGAAAATTATAACAGAGATACACACATACGCACACGCACACACACACACACACACACACACACACACACACACACACACACAACCTCTTATTCCGCACGCATATACCGTCTCGTTCCGATGTGGGTAAAATGTAGATAAGGAATTTATATGTGAAAGTGCATTTTGATATGATATCAGTACGTTACGCCTACTGACAATCTTATCTGACAGATCTGTATATATTCCCAATGTGCTATTCTCATATATATTTTACAATAGCAGGTACCATTTTATCAGTTAGGCGATTTATCTTGTATCTTCTCTAACACATATATATTTATTTTCCTATGTTTCTATTGATTCCACAGAGTAAAATGTTCAAAACTTTACCAACCCTTCAAAAACATTCATTATCCCTACGTAGAATTGTAAAATATATGATTTAAAAAGCATAACCAAAGGAAATTACTACGTACTCAATGACATTAGTATCTGAAATCATTAGAAAAATCGCCAATGTAAACGAAATTTTTCGATGTATTTCCATTTTAGTATAAGGCTATGTATGAATTAAATCCTGCTGAAAAAAAAACAAAAAAAAACACTGTACTGTGTTTGGAGAAGTCGATGATTTCTATTATATTGCTATCCATAGTACATTTATTGTATTTCAATAATAAATTGTCAAGTTTTTTTTTTTTTTAGCAATAGTAAAATTATTTAAAAATGACCTCCTTCCAGAGCCTCCTACTCTGTCATTCATCCTCATGCAATCCTTTTTTACTCATTGAATTTGTGACATCATCCTTCTAACTGCTAGTCGGTTTGTTCAGTTGTCTCTTGACTGGAGTTTACCTTCACATTCTACTAATGTTTGTAAACAGTGGAACATGGAATTTAAATCAAATTAAAACAGATGGAAAAGGGGACCACCAAACGATAGGCTTGAAAAAAGAGAACTAATGCGATAAAGATAAATTCCTAAGAATAATTTATAATATAAAAGTACTTGTGGCAGAAAAAAAGGACAAAAAGAAAATGGACAGATAACCAAAAACGAAGCCATGCCGAAAAAATAAGAAATCCATGGAAGAAGAGAAAAGACGTTAGAAAGATGTGCCCGCAAAAAAAAAAAAAAAAAAAAAAAGTGGTAATCAGTTCATCGTTAGTAATTAATTTGTAATTTATTAATATATTATATACTTTTAGTGTTCATATTGTAATTATTTAATAGTTTAATTTTTAAATAATGATAGTATTTTATTATAATTAATTTAAATTCAATTTACTTTAAAGTAATTTTATTTTCATTTAGTATAATTACATATTATTATTCGTTTAGGCCGTGGGAATTTAGTTTTAAGCTATTAAATAAAGTGGTTTGTGTTCAGATAATGACTTAATGCAAGTGTATTTATACGCTTGCGTGTAAAACATGCATCTTTTTAACAAATCCTTCGATTTAACTCATTCCGGAAATCAGTAAGATAACAATAAAGGTATTATAATACTTAAAATGATATTATGCGTTGGAAATTGTTATTGTTATCAGGTTGTCAATTTTTTTTTTATTTTTTTTTATAATTCTGTGATACGTCTACGACCGGTATGGAGTTTTGATTTCTAATAAAATCCTTTTGATTTCTACGTACTTCAGGTGTAAAAGAAACTTAACTGTTTAAATCTAATCGACGGTAGCAAGCAATACATTTATTGTTATTTGGTTATTATGAAACTAGTGACATCAGGTAAAATCAACATTTGTTGTAATGCAAATTTATTTCATAATTTAGTGCAATATAAATATAAGAAAGTGCTTGATTATTAGTTCACTATCCATAGAAAAGGTTCCTATTCCTAAAAAAATTGAGATTCTAGAAAAAAGTAATAGATTTTTTTTTTATTATCCTTTATCTCAAAAAAGATTCCGATTTTCTAAACCTTATAGGAAAAGTATTAAATTGAAAGAATCGGAATAGATTGAAAAAAAAATATTTTTCAAGCTAAGGATATCAGACTTCATATTCTCGTACATTTCCAAAAATCTGTAAAATTTAAATCTACAATTTAAAAATTAAAGACCACTGTACAATTTTAAAAAGAACATTTTTAATCACTTTTTTATGGTTTTATATAGTTTTTTCTATTTATATTTTTTTTATTATAATGACACAACATCTTTACAACCTGTTCAGCAAGATAATTGAACAATAAATAAATAAGATTTATTTGAACTAATATTAAGTTGCCACAGACCTAGCGGCTTGTAACTTAATAATGAAATAGAAGAGCACTCTGTACGGCCAGACCATAACGTCACCTAATTGAAACGATAAGGCAAACAAAGAATATTGTTCCTCAGCAATCTTGAAAAATTACTGATCGTGTTATCCAGTAAATTGACCGCCAAATAACTGGGTTGCCAATTCAAACGATTTTGATACCGTAGGCTGACCAGAGAGATTTCCTGCCGAACGGTTCATAACTTAATATCATTATTTATGAGGCTATTACTTATGTACCAAGGTATGTTGAGCATTTTCAGCAGTGTTTTTTGTTTGGTAGCGTTAAAGTATGTAAATACTGGAGTTGCACGCTGTAACCCGTAATTCAAGCCCGTAAGTCCAAACAGGCTTCTAAACGGATTTATAAATCAATAACTTACTTTCTACTGAAAGCCGAGATTTATGTTCTGTCACCCAATACATGTGTTTAAACTTGAGATCCAAGCTGTTATCGCTTAGATGTGATATGTTTTGCCCAAGTAAGTCGTCGTTCAAGATGAAAATCCAAATATTTACAGTTTTGAGATTTCGGAATCGGAATATTGAAGATAGAAACAGGAGGAAAGTGTTCCTTACGAAGGGTGAATGTGACGTGCTTTGATTTTCTTTCGTTATTTTTATTTTCCAACCTGTAAGCCACGATTCGAGGAGAGTGTAATCTTGAATAAACGAAATGCAGTAGTCGGATTTTCGTGGACAGCAAGAATTGCAGTATCGTCAGCAAACGTTATAACTGTGGTATTTGCCGTAATTGGCAAGTCAGTCGTAAACAGAACACACAAGATGGATCCGTGAATGTTACCTTGAGGACCCCTGATTGTATAAGGAACAAATCCGTCAAAACCTCTCCATGTTTAACTTGTTTCTAGGTAAAAATATTAGTACCACATAGAAAACATGCAGTAAAACCTTTTTCAGTTTATAGAACAACCCTACATTCCAAACCTTGTCAAAAGACTGAATATTATCGAGGAAAACCGCTGAACAGTACTGTTTCTCGTCTAGAGCATGATGTATATCGTTAACAATCCTGTTTGCCTACTCCACAGGAGCATTTTACCCAAATAGGTGAGCCGGAATGTCATCGTCCACGAACCGCTTCAGTTTTTTCACAAAAAGCTTTTCAAAGACCCTAGAGAGCACAGGAAGCAGGCTGATAGGACTATAAGATGTTACATTTGTGGGATCTTTACCCGGTTTTGTTATAACAATTAACTGTGAAATTTTCCACGGACCAGGAAAATGACCAGCATTGAAAATCAAAGTAACCAAACGTATAGCATGCCGAGGTGGTGCCTGGAGAACCCGACCAATGATCAAATCATAACCCGGCGCTTTCGCTAGATGTATTTCATCGTTAATGACTGAAGAGATCTCGTATACTGAAAATCGCGTAATCGGCAAGGATATTTTGAAAGGAGAAGCCACATAATTGGAGATTTTTCTGATCATCTTCGGATCTGTCCCGACATTATTGGGTTGAAATACGTCGGAAATGTGTTTAGCGAATAAGGTCGCCTTCTCCTGAAAAATTCTTGCCCACGTTCTGTTAATGTTACGGAGAGGAGTAATAGACTCCAGGAGTCTTTGAACGACTTCCAGACATTTATAACTAAATTTTAAAATTTATAATTAAAGATAAATTTATTTATGCCTAATTATTTATCTGAAAATAACATTATTGCCTATAATTTTATTTTTATTATTACAAATGAGACTCTACAGGGATTTCTTTTATTTGTATTTAAGATAAACTTCTTCAACCCAATATATTCTTAAATTACTCTAACAGACTGAGAATAGTTTTATTGCTTTTTTTATAAAATAACATTTTAAATTCAATTTTACTCATGTAGGCAACAGCAATTTTATTTTAAAATTGTTTTTCCGTTAAGTGTTAATAGTATGTTTAATAAAGTTGTCTAATGTGTTTAATTTGAAAGCTCGCGTTGTTTAAATTATTTTGATGTCTGAAGTTGTATTTCTAGTTTCCTTACATAGTAATCCAATTTTCATTTTCCTTTTAAATAGTAGGTTAAAGAATTAGAAGAATCTTTAATGTAATAATAATAATTGTACCAAAGCTTATTACATTTAATTGTATTTGCGATGAGTATACTGTTCTTATTCTAAACCTGATTTTCCTATAGCAAAAAAAAAAAAAAAAAAAAAAAAAATAGAATATTATTTCCACCTCATTCTGTTGTTATAATGCTAAAATTGTAATGAATGTGACCTCGTCAAGGACCTCACGTCCTGTTGTAAATGTTGTCTGATATGGTGCGCAGATGTTCAGAGTGACCGTAAAGCGTGCTTGCTTTGCCTTAAGCGCCGTTACCTCATGTACCTATGTTCCAGTGTGCTCATTGTTCTGCAGCGTATGTTAAAGACCTATATATACATAAATGTACTGAGCTTCCGTATCCTGTCTGTGACAACACGCTTTAAAGCTACCTAGTTTCCTTATTGAAATTAATGGATGTGATTTGTTTTAAGTAATTTGAAACGAATGGTTTATGATTATTTAAATACAATATTCAGTTTTAATTCATATATATTAATTTTTTTTTTTTGAGGAATTGTTCAGTAATGTTTGAGAGAATATTCTTAATTATCTCACGTAACATGAGAAAAAAAATGTTTTATTAATTTTGAGTTAGGAATTTTGTTTTTTTTTTTTCATTTTTATTAAGGTCATTTAATGTGTAATGAACAGGAAAAAATATATTGTCTAAGAATTAGATAAGATAACAGTACTAACAATATAACATTTTATGTTATTAGTAAGCTTTTTTTGTTAAAATTTTCATTTCTTTTTGAATTAAGATCTGCCCTATACAACAATAATATCTAATATCCTTCTCTTCCAAAAAAAAAAACTTAAAAAGAAGTCCTATAAACCTATTTCTTTAGGTTTATGCGACTGGTTGTAGCTTAACCTCACATCTCGCCTTTCAATGAGCTAAGTAGTCGAGTAGGGTTAAGGGCCAGGAACAAATACTTTTTTCATTTTTATTATTAGCTAAATGGATTTAATTTAAGCTTTTAGAAACGTTCTAATTTTAAACTATTTTTATCAGAAAAAAACGTTGTGAACCATAATCACAGATTAACCAAAACGGTATTTTTTTTTAAACTGAAGCAATTAAAAAACGATGTTTTATGTTGGTATTTATTAAATGTAAAATGTAAATTTTATTTGTATCCGGTAAAGCTGTACCAAGTCAAACTACATATGAAACATAAAATGCGATGTTAAAATATTTTATACAAAATTGCTTATCAGACTAGCATTTTTATGAACGATACGGAAAATGTCATTTAAATTAAGCTTACGTATTAAAATATTAGCACTATAAATTAAACTTAGATTTACAATCGGTATCAAATTAGATTAGAAATCAAATCAATTCTTACAGTAGTTAATTTATGGATTCCGTAGACGTACAAACAATTTTAAGTACAACGTAATTTCAACTACTACATGAAATGATTCTGTAACAAAAAATACACCTACTTTAAAAATTTATGCATTTTTTTTTAATTGCTAAGTTCTATATGTTTCGGTATGAACCAGTAATAAACTAAAATTACGTATAAGACTGTAGGAAGATCTGGTTTTAAACTGTGTGATCTTGTGTTCAAGTTGCCAAACATAATGAAACATCCTTTTGTAGTTTTTAATTATATTTATTTTATAACCTATAAATGAAATAAATATAAAAAATAAAAAAGACCGTTTTCCTTTATGTTGTTTTTTATGTTTGGAACAGTTTAATATAATATAATAAAATCTGGTACAAAAACATACGTAATGGATAAAAGGAGGCGTTATGGAAATCAATTCTCAAAAATAAAAATAAAAAAAAATTAATAATAAATGTAGTTTTAATGATTGTGAAGGTACTGAGAAGATTCAGTATCTTGAAAGAGGTTGGGCTTAGTATATATGTTAGTCATACTGGTTGGTAAGTAATCGTGTTTTGAAAATTTATCATAAATAAAACTAGTAATATTGTATCACTGAATGATTTTTGAATGAAAGGTTTTCAAATAAGCATAAAATATAAATCTATTTTTTAATTTTTAACGCATTCAAATTATTTACCTTTAATGAAGTGTTATATTAGTTTTGAAACATTTTTTCATCATTATTAAAGAATTTATTGATTAATTAATTTCCCATTTGTAATAAAAATCGTTCTATTTAAAAAAAAAATCCCTTCGGCACGCCTAAAGGTGGACTTAGATTTCTCCGGTGCTTAGTAGGGGATAAAAAAATTTTCACCTTAAAGTTAAGAAAAATGTTAAACTTACTCAATACGACAATGATGCATGTTCCAAAAAAAGTTTCACATGTTTAGCATACGACAAGCCCCATCTTCTTAAAATTCCAGCAACATTTTGGTCATCCCTTGCCGTAAGAGTTGATCATATCAAAAATTGTTTCAGACAAAAGTTTTAGGTAATGTTTAGAGGACTAACGACCACTTTAAACCGATTCGATACTGTACTTATTAAGAGAGGTGTAATTTTTTTGATCTTCAAAATCCAATTTTATCCACCTCCTGAGCCAATGGTTGGGTGTATCAAAAAATTTTACTTAATTTAAATTTTAGGCCCTTATCCAAAGAATAGTTTTTTTTTTGTCTTCAGTCATTTGATTGGTTTGATGCAGCTCTCCAAGATTCCCTATCTAGTGCTAGTCGTTTCATTTCAGTATACCCTCTACATCCTACATCCCTAACAATTTGTTTTACATATTCCAAACGTGGCCTGCCTACACAATTTTTTCCTTCCAATATTAAAGCGACTATTCCAGGATGCCTTAGTATGTGGCCTATAAGTCTGTCTCTTCTTTTAACTATATTTTTCCAAATGCTTCTTTCTTCATCTATTTGTCGCAATACCTCTTCATTTTCAAAGAATAGTAGAAATTTTAAACGAATTCGATATTTTACTTAATAAGAAAATTATATCAATATTTTGATTTTGTTTTTAGAAAAAATTCCCATTTCCATCCCACCGGTCCGATTTTAGTCGTTAACAAACTCGATCGACATTTTGGGACGAGTTATTTTTAAGAAATAATTTGAAAGTGATTGGCGCAAAATTACGGCAGTTATTGTATCCACAAGAAAGTGAAATATATATATAAACGTTTGAACTAACGGTGGTTATGGGGTCTGAGGGATGTGAAACGCGAAGATATAACAAAATTTTCCGAAAGTCGAATCATGGTACCCATTACAATAAGTAACTTTCTTATGAAATCTTATCTAATAGGAATTTAAAATTTTTCTACCTAACCAATTGAATCATTTCTTTATTAATATTTTCTTGATGAGGTAAAAATAGTGGATTAGACAAAAGAATTACTAAGGCGGCCAAAGTTATTATTAAAAATTAATATATATATATATATATAAGCATATACAAAAATGCTTATTGAATTTTATTTTTTAAGATGGTACTGTGTATCATGAATTCATATTTTGTTATGGATACGTAAAAGATTATGGAAATGTGTGCTTCAAACTGTTTAGTCTTCTGTACAGGAATTAAATGTAATGAAACGTTTTCATGCATTTTTTAACTATATTTATTAAAATAAAATTTTACGTAAAACAGATATTATCTTTAAGTTAAAATAAGAAAATAGCTGTTATAGTATGAATTTTATTTAAATTTAACTTGTAAATTGTACAAAGAAATATTATAACAATCGTACATGAAACAGTTGTGGCATTTTTTTAACGCATTGTTAAAAGCGATACAGATTTCGTATCACATATAGAACGATTTTTTTTTCGATAGTAAAAATAGTATCCCTCCGGCTAACTGATATAAAAGGCGGCTCACACGTAAATGTTGTGCTCGTTTTTGTACCTCTCATTTTACTGTATAGAATGCTTACATATACGATACATTTATACATTAAGTAAATTTGTGTTACTATTTTGTCGATTACCATAGTAATATTTTTTATTATAGTTTTTTTTTTTTTAATGGAACATAAAAAATGAAATAAAATTTATTTCAGATCGTTTTATTACGTAATAAATTATGAAATTATATAACCGAATATTCTTTTTATGTGCTAAAAACTTATGTACAAGTCGTTTTGCTTAATAAAATCAAACGATCATGTCCGTTTAAAACGTTGTAATTATGATTTAATATAAATCCAGAAAATTTTTGTTGCATTGTTTTATGAGTAGATACATATAAAAAAAAAAAAAAATAGAAAGTAAAGTGGAGAAAAATAAAAAAAAGTAATGAGTGGGAAACATCCTGACTTCTGTAGTGGAAGATCCTTTGACGATCCTTGTCACACCACCCTCTCCGTTCCAATCCCTGATGGGCCTTACCAGCGGTCGTCTTTTAGACGTTCTAAGTAACACAACGCAGTCATCAGTTTGGCCTCTATCAGGATACTACTGATGCAAATGCCTCGGCAGACATTTCGATCAGTGTATTTACACAACCTACTATCGCCTTCGTACGGCCTCTTCCAACCACGACCACCTACCGTAACTTACAACCCTCAGATATTAAATTAACCGATTCACGGAAGCGCGATCCCCGCACCTTCCTCTTATACCGAAGGTTTTGCACAAAAACTCTTCCTATATCTAACTTCATTTAGACAATGCACTCCAATCATTACTTTATTGAATATTTAAACACCAAAAATAATATTCTCACACAAACGAAACAAGTGTCGATCGCAACAACGACAATTCAATCTAATTAAATTCTTCTTGATTTATTAATAGTCAAGAAACAGATTCATAGATTTAAAAAGCTTCTATTGAAAATATACCCTATTTCTCTCTGCTCTGGACCGCTTTCGGGAGCTAGGTCAAAGCCGACATCCTGCCACACTGCAGCCTCATCACAGAATTCTCCACACATCCATCTCATCTTAACAGCGAATATCTAAGCTAACCGGGGCTCGATTCCAGAACTTATGAATACATTAAAAAACATTTAGAAAGTATAATGGCGAAAAACGAAAAAAATTAATTAGTGGGATGGGATGCAGGATGTAATTAGAATATTGTGATAACTGTAAAAATGAAAATGAAAACTTAAATATAATAAAATCTGTTGTTTTATACGAGGCCTTTGTACGCATATTTTTAAAATTTTGGTTACACAAGCTCAACCTTTTTTTTCAATTTTTGTAATTGGAACTAGCACATTAATTGACTGAATTAATTAATAATTTCATTAAATTCTTGATTTGGAATTTGTAATGTTCTATGATAACGTAGAAATACAGTTTATAGTCGGGCTACAGGAAACATTGTTACGTAACCGGTCTTGTTCTATGTCTTCTCATTTTCGCAAGCAAATTTGTTTAAGTAGAATAAATTTAGCATTATTAATATTTTTATTCGAATAAAATATTTTTATTAAATTATAAAATTAAATAAATAGATCTTTAATTACGTTAAAATTTTACTTATACGTCTATTTTTAAAGTTTTGAAATAAAGGTATCGTTTTTAAAATAACAAATAAAAACATAAAATAGTTTATCAATCTAAAACTGATTTTGTTTTATAATTAGAAAATAAAAAATTATTTATGATTTTAATTTTATTCAGTTGTTACTGTTAAAATATATAAACGTCTCTCCAATGGTCGGGCTGAGTGTATACAAAACTACCCTTAATTTACATATCATACGTATCATCCTCATCCCAATAGGTCATGGGGGTGTTGCTTATTGTTCACTAGTTGAACAGACTGCAACGTACACATTAGGAAAGTAAAATAAAATATTATAGTGTAATATAATCAAGTTGCATTTTAGCAGCAGAATATAATTACGGGTATAAATAAAGACAAAACAAAAAAGAAAGCAATTATAGAGCTTATACAGAAGAAATGGAAGTTTGGAAAAATAATCAAACAAGAAGGTACATCTTTTATTTATGAAATATTAGTTGACGATTTGGAATTTCAAATTAATCAAATTTTGAAGATTTAATGAGGGGTGAATTATTTATAAATATTTGTCGCATTTAAATTATGAATATTTATGAAAAGTCGTACGCTTAAAGTTTGTTTGATTAATTTACTTTAGTCGCTATCGATCCCCGTTTAAATAAACCTGTTTTTACTGAATTTTCGAAAAAAATGACACGATTTTATTTTCGGTCTCATGGTTGAAATGGAAGATGAAATTTCTTTACGTTTTCAGGTATGAGGAGTTCAAAAATACCGTTCACGTAAATTGTAATTTCCTTTTATTTTTATTTTTTTATATATAAATATTAGTTCCCCGTCGCAGCTTCGCCCGCGCTATATAGTTATTTGTGTTTCCCATAGCGGTGAATCTTTTTATTTTATGTTTATTAGTCAAATAATTGGAGGCAGGTGCAGCCAACCACCATTACAGTAACGATGGCAATGGCTGTGGCGGTTGAGCCACGTTCATTCGCATCCTTTAAAAAAAATCTGAATTAAAATAAACAGAAAAATTGTTTTTAAATATTTATCTGAAGATTATTTACAAGCCCAAATCTACTGAATATATAGTTTACTATAGTCGGGATTGGAAAAATTTACAATAATTGTTCAAAATATTTTTACCATTCTTCATTCCCTTTCAAGGTCAAATTTCAAAAATCTAGAAATTGGCTTATTGCCATGAAGATTACACTCGCTAAAAATCAGGTTGATTTCTTCATTTGTTTCCGAGAAATTAAAAAAAATAATAGGGTTTCAAAAAAAAAATTCAAAAATCAATTTTGACCCTTGAAACTCGGGATGGAATTTAAAAAAAAACTAGATATTGGATTTTAGATGTTCATAATCAATCAGATGAAACCCAGCTTACACAGTGATAGACACTCAATGTTCACAATTCATTAAACTTTGTGCATTAACTGGCAAATTTCCATTAATACATTTTATATATATATAAAGATTTTTCAAGATGAAATATATCCAAAAATTTTCTCAGTTATGCCAAAAAACATGGGTAAAAATTTAGTTGCAAAAGATCGGGTAGTTTGTTTGTTTATCCCGAAAAAAGCCATCTTATTCTTTATATAATAGTATACATACAAATTATTTTATTTAATATAAATTTAATTTTATTATTACGTAATATTATTTATTCGATTGTTTGGAAGTATTCAGTCAAAAAAACCTGTTCACAGTTCATTAATTCAATTTATTAAAGTAATTTATTCTGGAACTTATGGCTGTGCTGGGTGTATGTGTGTGTGTTTTTGTTGTGGGTTGTTGTGTATCTTTAGGCGCGTTATGATAGCTGTTGTATTGTTCATAAAAAAATGGATTTATCCTTTCAATAATGATTATTTACTTTAGAGATAGAGGTATTATTTTTTTTAATTCCGGACATGTATATCACTGTTATTCATATTTACTTTATTTGTAATACGCTACTGAATAAATAATTTATTTTTTTCATGAAAAATAAATATTAGTAACTGTTTCATGTAAATAAGCTTTTGAAGTTATGTTTGTAACGTCAATAATTTTACGACTAACGTATTATTTCAATGATGAATTTTACTTTTAATATATACTGTTTATTTTTGTTATATTTCTTTCATTTACAATCTAATCTCTAGAGTATTTATGCACAATGTACTCTCTCTCGCACTCCCTCTTTATCTCTCTCTCTCCATATATATATATATTAGCAAGCATAGTGCTAAATAGTTACTGAAATTCTCGTCGCGGTATTGAAATATTTAGCTGGTCGTGTCTCGCTTCGCTCGCCCTTCCCGTTTATCCTCAGGGTTCTGTTCCTTGGAACCCCGTTGTGTTCGTTAAACTTATGCTTGTGAAAATAATAATGATAAATAAAAATTAAAGCCTGTTTAATTTATAATAACTAGCAGTGCATTGTAATTTCTTCAGAACAACAATTCGATCAGTACAGGACCCGAAACTTATGATCTGAGAATGTGGGTTTCAAAATAGTCGGCCTCCTTCTTAAAAATATTAGTTATAATTGATTACCCGTACTTTGTAAAACATGTATTCGTGAAAAAATGTATTTTGCCTGGTTCTTGGCGTTTCCCAACAAACACCACTAGGAGGTGGCCGTACTTTGTTTCTCTTGGTTTTTTTTTAATACTTTTTTAAGTGTTTTATTAAATGTATTTTAATTAACTAACCGGAGGCAGGTGCAGCCAGTCATGTCGCACATACATTTACAGTGACTGTGTTTGTTGAGCCGCTGCTCCGTAAAACGTCGTATCTTTTTAAAAAACGAAATTTTCAGAAAACTGAAAATGGGTTTTAGATACTTATCTGAATAGTATTTTTAAGCTACACTCTAGTCAATATCTCGTTTAGTATAGTCGGAAACGAGTAAAATTTGCAATCATTATTCGGATTTTTTTACCTTTCCTCACCTTTTTTATTGTCGAATTTAAAAAATTCTAGAAACTGCTTTTTAAGATATTTACATGAAAATTAGACACACCAAAGATCAAGTTGATAACTTCATTTGTTATCGAGAAAAAAATAGCTAACGTTATACTCTATTTTAATTTTTTAAACTCGGAATTACAAAAAATCTCTTTTACAGCGTTACAAGATCATGTATACAAATTTTCATCAAATTATTTTCAGTAGTTATTGTTGGCCGTTGATGAATCAGTCAGTCAGGATATGTTCTTTCATATAAATATACAAAGTAACTTTTATGGAATTTTAAATCATCTATTCGTTCTGAAATATATTTTAATATTTAAATTAAAATTTTTAAAAAAATTTCCACTGTTTTTTTGTGCAATAACTTGTTTTTTTTTCTTTTAGATTTAATGCTTTCATTAAAGCATTCTTTTCATTGCTTTATATTAAAGTTAAAATACAATTTTAATTTGATATTGACTAATCTTTAAGTTATCCAGATTAGATAACGCAATCAGTTTAATTTAAATTTAATAGTAAAATAGATATCAGAATCCATTTATGTCATAGAATAGTCATACCTAATCACCAGCTACTAATATTTTTTTTTTAAATACAATTATAGATATTACGCAATATTGAACTAATCTGAACCAGTTCAGTTTATATTTAAATTTAATTCTTTTTTTATAATTTGACATAGACTTTCTTACCTATATATTAGCTCCATAATTTTCATACTATTTACATATTTATTTATATGATGAAATAGAGTATACGGAATAAAATTTACTTATATGAAGTATGAAGAACGTACTTTAAATAATTTTTTAATTAATTTTTGTACTAATAATACAAGCAAATGAAATTTTTCTTTTATCGTATTTCATGCAGTATATTTAAGTAGTCGTATAGATTGTTTGTCGTTGTAAAGAATGACAAAATAATCTTTTTTCTTTCCACCCCTTCACCATACAAAATAAATTAGAGTTATTCAAATGTTAAAGAGATTATTCTAAATGCTTGGTGGATTAACAGTTCAAACCTAAAAAAAAAATTTCGACTTGAGGTGATTAAACAAAACAAAATTTAATTGTTTGAAAACGCATAAGTGAAGAAATAGTGCAAATTGGAAAACACCAGTCAGAGTTTTGTGATTACAGTCACAAGAGAACAGAAAACAAACTAATGGTGATAGATATTAAATGTCTCGATGAGGAAAATTTAGAATTGACAATAATAAAGGGTACGTAAGGAATTAGAAGTTTCATTTTATCTTCAAAATTGGCTTTAAAAAATAACATAAATCTTTAAAATACCTGATGAAATCATTTCAATTTAAGACCTACAAATAAAACTCGGTAAAAAATTTAGAAGGAAAACGAAGATTACTTTGTCCATCGTACAAAGAAGAAATATAATTTATAAACTAGGAAAAACAAACTACGTAATCCAATTTATTTTTTGAAATACTCTGCTTCAATTTTATAAAAGTATTTTTTTGACTTTTAATTCGATAAAGAAATCTATGTTAATTTGTAAAATTGTACATCAGCTACTGCTTATTTTAAATTAAGGGACACAACAAAGTATTCTAGGAATAAATTAAACGGGTAATTTTTTATTCAAAACCTAACCCCAAATTCGTACTTAATTTACGCGGTTTTCATTTAATCGGAGGTTATCGATACGTAATTCATATGTAAATTAATGGACTACTATTATTCTTAAACTTTGAAATGCTGAATGTATTTCAAAGAAGACAAATTACCAGATTCTAGCCGAGAATCGAAACCGTGAGTAGATGATTAAGAAGCCTGTTTACAATTTGAACTAATCCATAGTAGAATTCTACAATTTTAGAATATAAAGCTTATCGGAATATAAAATTCCATTTTTTCAAACGTTAAAAGTTGTTAAAATTCCACATTTGTGGGATAATTTGTATCAAACAACAAAAGGTTTCCTGTGAGAATTTTTTTTATGATTCTATATAAATTTATCCCACAGGCAGCGTACATATCATCATAATCATAGAAACACACACTGAATATACTAAAAAAAAGTTTGACAAGTTGCTCTTACATGGAATTTTTCATTTGTTGAATGAAACTTTAGTTTTGTAGCTGTTGCTCTGAACATAAATAAACTTTTTAACTGGAATTCATTTGTAACTTTTACTCAGCCTGGACGATTTAAATATACATTTATGATTTATTTTATAATTACAGGTCTGAGTGATGTTAACTACGAATAATATTACGTATAATTTATATTCATTTTTAACAGAAGTTTAAATCTGCATCTTGACTTTAACACGCCTTCATTTTTTTTCTTTCTTTTAAAAAAGGAGGTACAAATATCATTGTTATCTTTAAATGTAATAAAAGTTTAAATGAGAAAAATAATTGGGTTGTTTCTTCATGTTTTTCCTTGTTATCGGATTTATTCAAGGAGGAATAAAGTTTAGATACACATAAGTTATATTAACTACATCTAAAATAAACATTTTTTTTTCTTTATAAATTAGTGCTTCAAAATACTTCTAAATTAATAACCTTCAAAATACACGTTTTATTTTATATTATTATTTTACTATTAGATATGTACAATTATTCTTTAACCTTCTTGATGTTGTCTTTAGTTATATTATTTTTCTTTTTATATGTTTGTATTAAAAAAATTGTATGATCTATTTTTCAAAATATAATTTTTTTTACTGTGTTCATTTATTATTTTTATCCAATTAAATAGAAAAAAATAAACTAAAAAGGCTGTAAATTAATTTTGTTTTTTAATTTCGTTGAAAATGATTTTTATCGTTTAGTTATTTTGTAATTATTATGAACATTTAAATCGATACAAGTTTGAATATATTTTTTTATAAAAGTCACGTAGATGATTCCGTTAAATTATACATCTCTTTTTCAGTTCCTCAGTTGCCAAATAAGATTTCGTCACAATCTTTTTATTTAATTCTTAAAATTCCGAGTTATGTTACCGCTTCCATTATATACGAATACTTATAATAATCAATTTTTTATTGGATTATTTTAACTTTTTTTCTTTCCGTTAACGAAAACAGTCGTGTAATATTGATCAATAAATAACCTCGGCAATAAGTATTTTCATCCTCTCACCAGATTGTATAATAGTTATCAACGACTTGTTCTTTCTCAGACCTTGGAATACGTAAAAAGTAGCTAAACACTACATTCATGTAAAACATGTTTGCTTTGACAAGGAGATGAAAAAGATTATATTTCTAATTAATTTAACCTTTATTATTGTTATTTTCTTTAGCAACAACAAGTTTACACCCGATTACAGTTACTTTATAATGTTTATAGTGTAAATTTCCAAACATAACCGGTATTCAAATTACAGGCCTTATAATTTTGGTGAAGAAGTTAACTTATTACCAGTGATGATAGAGCTATAAGTAGCCCCCATTGTAATATTTAATCGTAAAATATGTGAATAGTCATAATTTTCTTTGTTTATATAATTTTTACTTTAGTCCATATTAGTTGATACCATGTCGAAATACATTTGCTTTGCTGGGTATGTCCTGTTCCATTTCCATATATATATATATATATATATATGCAAATTATAGTTCCTAGAAAAGTTACCACCGTAATTTAATTAGTACATTTAACCGAAGCCCTAACTTCTTGAAGGTTAAAATATTAAAAAAATATTCATTGTTACTCACTTCCAAGATGGGTGAAGTTGTAAATTAAAGATATTCATTAAGGAAAAAAAAAATATATTAATCATTTTACTCCACTATAATATTTCTGCCTTGATGGCAAAAAATTAAGTTATGAATTTTTCGTCGTCAAAGATGTGTACCTTAAGTTACCTTAGTTACTATTATTATTCTGTCTTTTGTAATTTAGCTTCTTTTTTAGATTTCTATGAAATCTGAGTACTTTAATTGTTATTTATCAGTATTTTTCTCACAATCATGAGGATAACGAACAGTGCGGGAGTCCAGGGGTGGTGCTCTCTGGGTAGACGGTAATGGTGACCGAAACGAGCTCTGCGGTCACAGAGTAGGCCCCATGGCCTTGGGAAGCTCCGAGGAGGCTCTGAGTTGGCTCCGAGTTTTGCCAGAGCCGACTTGTGGCCTGAGAGTCCAAGTTCTGGATAGACTTGGCTGGCTAGTATATGACAAAAATAATAATGATAAAAAAAATTTAATTAAAATGTTGCTTACAGCAACATTATTAATTTAATTCTGTTTATTACCATCATAGTGGAATGAAAATTGAGAAAATAAGAAAATTTTTCCTTACTGGAAATTTACGAGTCAGCATACAACACCATCGTGTTGGACTTATTGAAAGAAAAGAGAAGTCTAGAGACCGATCGGGCGGCCGAACTTGCATCGCTTTTTTTTACCTTGTTTCCATAGGAATGAGATGAAGATGCTACGAGCTTTTGTCATCACATTATTGTGTTGTCATACATTATAAAATGAATTTCTACATCAGCATTCGATATTAAATGAGTAAATTCTTAAAAAAAGTTTTACTATAATTCCTCTTCTTTTTATTTTTTTCGAATGCCCGGGCTCTCGAAAAATAAAGTTTTGCTATTATTTTCGTTTTCCTTGAATGTTATTTTATGGTATTGTATGATACGGGAATTTAAATTAATTTTATTATTGATAAATGTTTTTTGAGTAGCATTGAATGGTTTGCGTATTAGCCACTAAATACTGTTAGACTACTCATTTAATTATTATTTATATCCAGATATAATTAATAATAATCTAATCTACATATATAACATATATTGTTATATTTAGATTGATTCTACCGTTTTTGTTCAATTATGAGGTATAATTTATTAAACAAAATTATAATTATTTTATTTCCCAAAACTGTACTTTCTCAGACACTTTAGGTATTGTAAAATTATAGTTCTGTTAACTGGGTACAGTTTACTGTCTTACCTTAGGATCCATAACCAAGTTATCTGTTATTATTAATAAATATACCACTAGTATTAAAAGGTATTATAAAAAATAAATAACTGCCAAAATTGTTTCCGGGTTTTTATTATTTTAACATACATTATAAATCCTGTTGTATCATAGGAGCTGTTGTTCTCACAACAAATAAAAGTATACAAGCATGGATGTTTATTTATTTATTATTGTTTATAATATAAATATAAGTTTGCGTGTTATTTAAAACTAACTTACGATATAAATAGTTAATATCAAGTTAATCTTTCTTGAGCGATTTATGATAGTAAATGAAAATTTGTAATAAAATTATCACCGTGTTAACACAGAATACTATTATTTACAATCGGTCATTTGTTTCTTTATTTAGTATTGTTCATGATGTATACTATCTATATTAAAAAAAAAAGAAAAAGTTATAACAGTGTTAAGGTTATATCCTGTATCATTTATCATGTATTCTATAGCTTTCATTTATTTATAACGTGATATATTTAGCTTGTTTATTAACAAAAATGAATAAAAATAATCTGAGATATATTTACCGATGAATTTATACTGTTAATTATTACTTTTTTACTTTTATAGATGACATTAAAAAATCATTTTAAGTGAATTTAATTAATTATTTAATTTCATGAAAATATAAGTAAAAGTTGTTCATATTTCAAAAAATGTAAAAATATTATTTTTTTACGTCATTCAAAATAAAGCGGGACAAATTAAAAAAAAAAAAAAAAACACAGTGCTAACCTTTTATTTTAACTAGTAACCTAGTTATTTATAATTCAATTTTTAGGAAATTGATGATAAACAGCTGCTTTTAAAATGAGTTTTGATTTATTTATGTTGATATAATAAGATAAATAAATTTTTTTATTAATTTAAGACCATTTTATACAGTCATTATGTATCTTACTATATAAATTAATCTGAAAATAAAGTAATCGATTGATATATAAGTTCTTTGTTGTTTTCGGGTATATGAAATAACTGTGACTGTGTGTTTTTAATTTTTTCCTTTACTTTGTTTTTTTATATTACTAAAGGTTTAATAAGTTAATATAATAAAATCTGATAAATACAGGTGTCCCATATAAAACGCAACCCATCTATGTCAGTAGGTATATTTAAATAAAAAATACATTTGTAAGTTATTAAATTAAACATTTTATTTCCAAACTATCCAATACCTTAAATTCTACCGTAAATGCTGGATGGAAGTGGACGCCATCTTCATGAATACACGCTTCCACCTTTTCACTGTGTTTATTGCATCTAGTTTGTGGGTTGATATTAAAACAGCTTGTTCGGTATTGACCTTCAAGTGTTCGTGGTTTCTTGCTGTAGGCTTTTTCTTTGAAGTAATTTCAATAAAAAAATTCTGACACAATCGAATCTGGAGATCTTGGTGGCCATAAGTTACGACCAATAACGTGATCACCAAAGAATTCGTTAAAGAAATCAGAAGTTGAATGTGCGTAGTGTGATGTTACACCGTCGTATTGGAACCGGCAGAAAATATTTTCCTCTTTCAATAATGTAGTTAATGGCAATAAGATATTCTAATATTGTCTGCAGTAATGGTGTACTCGAAGAAAAGAGGACCAGTTATTCTTTTCCTGATGTCGCACACCATACGCCTAGCTTCAGCGGGTGAAATTGTTTTTCATGATACGTGTGAGAATTTTCAGCACTCCAATCTCTACTGCCATGGTTGTTTACGTAGCCGTTCAGACGAAATCACGCCTCGTCTATGAAAAAAATTGAGTCTATAACTTGAATACTCTCACGCAAGAATCGACGAAACCAATGACAATATTCTAGCCGTTTTTCTTTGTCTAGATCAAGAAGTTGATGAACTGATTAAATTCGATATGGTCGTAAATTAAATTTTTTCGCTCGATGAACGGTTGATTTTAGTAAATTAATTTCAGCTGACAAGCGTCTAATTGATTTTGTTATTTGGAAGGCAGTTTGAATGCTCACTTTTTGAACAAGTTCATTACAGTAAAACGCGAGGAGTTGGGCAGCCAGTTCAAATATTATAGAAGGCTGATTGGTGAGTTGTATTTTAAATGGGACACTCTAGCTTGTTAAGTAAAAGAAGATAATGGGAATCGATACCGATAAATTAAAAAAACAAAAATAAATGGTTTAGTTGTAGAATTTTAGTGTAGAGATATTAACATGGTGCAACATCTCAAACGATGTTGGGCTTAATAAATTTGTTAATCGTACTGATTTCAGTTTATTAAGTTTTAATATTTTATTAGATGTAAAAAAGGAAATATTGTAATGTTAATAAACGATTTTTACTTCCTTGTGTGAAGTAAAGAAAGTATTGCTAATGCGAAAATTTTCGGTTTTCAAATTTTAACGGAAATATCCATTTTTACTATCTCTGAATCCATTTTGACTAGTTTTGGCGTTACGTATGTTTGTACACATCTCACCTAACTCAAAAACGAATCGACATAGGATGTTGAAATTTTGGATTTAGGACTGTTGTAACATCTAAATGTGTATCCCTCTTTTGATTGCAATCGACTGGACCAAAACTGTCTGTCGAAAAGTCCCATATTCAATTTTTGTTTTGATTTTAGACTTTTTCTTAACTGCAGTAATAAGCCCTCATTGTGAGCTTTTCAACGATATATCGTAGTGATACTTATTTTCATTAGTTTCAGAATAATAGTCAATTAAAATTTTAATTAATGAAATATTTGGATCTTTCAAGGGGAAGGCATGTCGGTTCAAATCAGACTTCATCTTCTTTTTTTTTAATTTAAATATATTGTTAATGTATAAGTTAATAATTAACCTCTGATTGTAAAAAAAACTTTTGCGATAAATAATAATTCAATAACAACAACAAAAAAAATATATCAGAAGTTATTAATGAAATAAAATTTTATGTACTTTTCATTAAAAAAAAAGTGTATATGTAATTTAATAGGCGTACAAGGAAGTCGTGTGGTGTCCACATCAGATTTGTTTTATATACTTTCATAAAAAAAACAGTCACAAAATAAAAATTTGATTTTCAGACATTTTTAAACTTTTGATTTTTTTGAAATTATCTATTTAATTTTGGAGAATTATTTTTCTTTAATAAAGAGTTGTTACTTTTGGGACATTTTCTAAACCATTACGGATTATCTAATTTCCCATTTCTAATAATAATAATTCTATTTAAAAAAATATAAATTCTTTCATCATTTTTCGCCAATTTTTACGTTTTTAAAGACGCTTGAACCATATTAATATTTTCCTAATGAGAGAAAACTACTGATTAAAACAAATACTAATGACGCCAAAATCATGATTAAAAATTTACTTATTAAAAGCATTGTGATTGACTTTTTATTTTGAGTTTTTGTATCTCATGAACAATTTTAACATTAATTATGAGATCTTTTTCGTTAATCTGTAGGATTTTCTATTACTAACGTGTAAGAGCGCCTATTTTATTTGCGATTCTTAGAATTATGGGTCATACAAATTTCAAAAAGTAATCACCTAGTCAAGTTACTACCGATTTACTTACTTTCTTTTATTTTTTCATTTCATTAAATCTGTTTGATTTTTTTTTAATAAACATCAGTTTCTTAGATTTATTTTATATTTGATTTTCATTAACTAAACATTTTACACTTTATTTTAATTTTAACTTAGACCAAAGAAATTTATTATATTTACAATATTTCTCATAATATACATATATTTAATTTTATACATTCTTTTATCTACTATATATGTATATCAACAAATTGTGACTGAAGGTATAAAAAAAATAAGAATGAATTTATTTACACAATTTTAAAAATATCCCGCGCTTGTAAACTGCATGATAGAACCGGCTTGATTTCACGTTTTATGTAGCTTATGATACATTGTTCTTTACCATGAACGATGTTCATGAATTAAAAAAAAAATATAAGCCTTTGTATTAGATGGATTGATGGCATTAAAGTTTTGAAATTGTAAAACCAATCACGGAAAGGTTATTCAGATATCGAGAGGTGTATAACAATAGAAAATAGATGTTTAATTTTACTTGCTTGTTATGTAAATATTCTTATCACATTTCTTTTATATATAAGCCGATATAGTTCATTAACTTCGTTGACAGTATTTTTAACCTTTATTTATGTAATGTTTTAGTAGATTGATTAAAGTGAAATGTTTCTTACTTAATCTATGTGAATTCAGACTGTAGTTGAAGGTCAGTAATTTATATATATAGTCACATCACGTTTATAGTAGGAATTCATGATGTATGCACCCATGCATTCATGCATGCATAATATATAAAATGTATTGTGTACGGTTTTCTTACAGTAAATAAAATAATATTTATTTTACTTCCTCAGTCGATTTTCATGATGGTATTTAGCACTGTTTGCATTTTGTATTAGACAATTACTAATATGGTTTGACGTTTTTCAATTCGACATCCTTGTATGATTTATTTATATTGTAGGTTAATGAATTGGGCATGACTTAAAATTTTTTCTCGCTATACAATAGGTCTGTTTCCCCGTAACATTTTGTTACCAATTTAATATTAAGTTATGTAGGCCATAACTTCCGGAATTTAAATTATACTTAAAGTATTTTTATGAATTTCTTAAAGCTACATAATTTATATACAACGCATATAATACTTAACTGATAATGAATACTTAACTGATAATCTGAATTTCATTTGCTTATTAAATAATATTGATGATAGACTATATAAGGTTAGCGTGGATCACTGTAATGTTTGCATATTATTATTCCTGATGTGTGCTTTGCAGTTTATTCAACTAGTGAACTCCCTTCTCCAAGGTCCAATGAGATGAGGATGATATGTACGCCATGTAAATGAAGAATATTTTTGTACAGACTCAAGCCGTTCCTGAGATATGTGGTTAATTGAACCCCAACCACAATAGTACACTGTCTAGTATAACAGTAACTAACTCTTACTAGTATTTGAATCTCAGAACCTTCGACTGTGAAAATCAGCTATTAAACAAGTGATTTGCGCCGACGAGTTTACCACTAGACCAGCCCGATGGGCTGGCTATTTGGTTAAATAGAATAAAATCTGAACTATAATTTCTACATCATTGTCAATCAGATGTTATTATAACTGATATATAATTCTGCAGGATCTTGGTTCAAATCCAGTTAACGTATAATAATTTTTAGATTGATTTTAACGTTTCTGTATTTTATAATTAAATATTTAAATATAGAACTGTAACTGAGTTTACTAGCATTTGGGAATTAATATTTTGTAAAAATCTATTAAAAAACAACCAACATTGATGTTGAAATTTACCGGAAACTGTATTAAATTGAATTTAATCTCATCCTCAGTAATTAAAATTAATATTTTCCTTCTTCATTTTCTGATTTGAAGAAAATTAAAAAAAAATAAAACAAAAAAGTTTTTTTTTTAATTAAAAATTCAACTTAAGCTTTTCGATGATGCGTAATAAAATATTCTTAGAAAAAACCAACATCAGCCATAAATCTGTGGTTTATTCGTATAAACATTTATTTATAACTTTTTTCTTATTTTGATACTTTTTTGTATTTTATTAAGTCGTAGGATTTAAAAAATTATTCCATGGTATTGTTTTCAGTCGTTTCTTTTTTAAAAATGTTTTTTTTTATTACGTAGCCCGGTTTTACCCTATTGGTAATTTAGCCACTAGTTTTGTTTATTATACGACTTCCCCAAGAGGAGTGTAATATATTTGTGGTGTATGTTAGATATTTGTATGTTTAGATATTTGACCTCGCGTTGGAATCCTTACATTACCGGGATTGTCACAGGCTATATAAATTCATATATATATTTATATAAAAGTGTATGTGTGTGTGATTAAATAAATTTGAAAAAAAGATTATACTCGTACCATATAAAAATACTATATACAAAATTTTCACCCGCACGCTCTTCAATTAGGCTGTATTAGTAAAATTATCCTATTAAAGAGCAATATCATTTTTTCGCAGTCGTGTTTTTTTAAATTTTTAATATTTTTCTGTTGTTGTTAAAGTCGCATCACCGGATAGAAAATTAAGTACTTCAGTCGAATCCACAAGTAGCCCTTCCTCACCCTCTCGATCACGCCAAGGTTGCATGGCTCTACAGGTGTTGATATCTACAGTATCGTTCTTGAAGGTTTAGACCTATATCCACAGTATTAAAAACAGGGAAAGGAAAAATAAGGAATATTTAAACAGGGAATCAAGAATAAGGACAAAGATTGGATAATGAGATGGTAAAATCATCATAGTTCCTTCGGAGGAACCTTGGCGGGAGATAAACAGTTGTTCCCAGTCAAGCTCATAGCCCACTCATGGCATCGGGTTACAGCAATTTGGGAGGTAGGTGTATTTTACCCAGATGAAAGCATCAAGTTATTTTTTAACGATTATGCGTTGTTCATTTTACCACATTGCTAAAAGATTGTTTTTCTTCCAGAAATTATAAGAATAAGAACAGGTTTCTTCTGTTTTTTTTTTTTATATATAATAGGGGCAATCTCATTCATTCCCAGAATTATCAATATTTATTTATAAAAGTATCCAAATGAGCTTTTTTTTCATTTAATCACATCCAATGCAGGTTTTTTTTAATATTTAATCTAAAATAATACAAACTATTAAAATTTTCATAATTTAAAAATATATTTTGCATAATCTTCCTCAATTTCTTTTCATAGCTATCCGGTTAAAAGAAACTTAAGAGGTAAAATACCGCTCAAAATTCAATGATTGGAAATGAAACCACTCCTAAGATGTACAGCAAAAAAAAAAAAAAAAAAAAAATACTTTATGTGTTTTACATATACGCGCGCGCACAAACAGTAAATATTTCATACAGTTTGTAACAAGATTTTTAAAATTCTCGACAGAATATTTTTGTAAATGTCGTGAAATTTAAATACCAGGCTATAAAAATCAGGAATATTAGTAAAACTTTAAAAAGTTTTAAACATTAAAAATCATGTCTGTTTTTGTACTAAAAGCATATTTAGTACCCGCTAAAAGAACTTGTTATGAAAATCATTTTGAACGAAAAATTAATATTCTGATGTTGGAAGAACTACTGAAAGGGAGACTCTGATGGGTGAAGATATCTTGCCACAGAACATGGTTGTAGTTTACGTTACCATTACGTCATCCTTATTGTAATGTTAATCAAGTCATGTCATAATTCTATCGATTCTTTAATATACCAAGTTTATTATACTATTAGTTTGTTTCAATCATAATCGTGAATGGTTCTTTTGAATTATATTTTTTCCAGTAATATTAATTAAATTAATTTTATAAATATTTGTATGAATGTAAATTTGATTACGTCACAGTTAATGCATCCTAAAATTCTGATCACTTTATTTACGCTCATTACAGTGCTTGCTGGTAAAAAATTATAGAAATAATTGAAAAAGTTGAAATTCTCCTTAAATAATTTGTGAAAAACAATTTTGATACAAAGGACGTAAGGTTATTACTTCCTTATACGGAGTAAAGGAAGGATTATGATCAAGAAATTTTTTTTCTAATTTCAACGGAAACATCCATTTTGACGATCCCTGAATACATTTTGACTATTTTGGACGTGACCTCTGTACGTACGTACGTATGTATTTATCTCGCATAACTTAAAAACGATTAGCCGTTGGATGTTGAAATTTTGAATTTAGGACTGTTGTAACATCAACTTGTTCATCTTTCCATTTTGATTGCAATAGACTGAACCAAAAGTGTCCAACTAAGCCCAAAATCCAAAACAAAAATTGGATTTTGAACTTTTTCTTAACTGCAGTAATAAGAGACATCATTGAGAGCTTTTCAACGATATATCATAAGTGGTACTTATTTTCATCGGTTCCAGAGTTGTAGCCAAATTAAATTTTAATTAACAAAATATTTAGATCTGTAAAGGGAAGGCACATCGGTTGGAATCAGACTTTTTCTCATTTTTCATTTTTTTAACGTTTTTTTTTTTTTAATTTTTGTTGAAATTAAACATATTGATTTATTAATAATTATTAACCCGTGATTGTAAAAAGGTTTTACAATAAATAATTATTCTATAATAAAAATTAAAAAAACGAATAAAAAGGAGTAGTTAGTGAAATAAAATTTTATGTACTTTTAAAAATGTGTATATTTAATTTAATAGTAATTATTACGTATGTGTATATGTAATAAAGTTGGTGAAACATCTGATTATTTAATATTAATTGAAAATTATATTTAGAATCGTATTATTTTTTGAAATTCTAGAAAATTCTATAAAAACTGTATATTTAATTTAAAAAATGATTTTATTTAATTATTTGACAGAAAAATAAAATAACTTTTTGAATTATATTCAATTAAAGTGACTGCTAAAATTTCACTTCTGCTTAATATGCATAAGATTTCTGGTGTGTCATAAAAAAAAAGTTTATAATAATTAAACTATTCCGTTTAGTGAGGTATACTGGTTAAAAATATTAATTTTGATCTTACGGTGGAGAATAATCATTTTTTATTATTGGATTATTTGGTAAACAATTTATTTAAAGATTAAGGGACTTAATTCTTGAATTAATAATTGTATAAATATTTGATGTTAATAAAGACTAATATTTTACAATTGTGTAGAATTGTAGAGGATTGTATCTCACTTTCAAATGAAATAAGTTTAAGTGAAGTGCAGAAAAACTGTGAAATGTAATTTAATAGACGTGTAAGGAAGTTATGTGGTGTCCACAACAGATTTTTTTATAAGGATATTGCTGGAAGTTATTTTCTCTCACGATTCCTTAATTACTTTTCATACTATAAATGTTTGATTGAAAGAAGAAATTTATATTTTTGTTTTAGGGACGATTTAACATTATACGCATCTATTTATTAATAGCTTATAGCAGTTAGTGGAAACAATTTTGATAGGGATGAAGAAAAATACTTTGTTGAATGTATAGGCGTTATTAGGAGGCTTCCAAGTTTGTACTAAATCAAAGGGGGATGATGCGTACGACCCTTCTAACATCAGATGGATGAGGTTCTCCTTTCGTCTCTCCTTTCATGACATTTATCTCTTCTACATTCTACCAACACAGTTCTTTTTTTTCACCCTCTAGACTCACTTTTTTCCTCTTTCTTTTTCTTCACTGTCTTCTTCTTCTTTAAAATGGAAGACACGACTAGACGTCCTTTGCTGGAATTTATTTCTTTAAACCACTATCAGAACCCAGAACTCACACCGTTTTTTCCCTTCTTTTTTCTCTCTCATATCTTTTTCTTTTGCTTCCCATTGCTCGCCGCTATGTTGTTTTCAAAAGCCTTCTTGCAATAACTTGAAGTTAAATCTTCGTGGCGTGAAAATAGCATAAATTGTCTTAGAAAGACGCAACTCTGTATCTTGCCCAATTATTTATAATACCACTTTAATGTTACATTTCATATTTCTTGTTTTTCCCCACATTTTTTCATAGTTTTTTTATTTAATCTTGAACATTGTTTTCTAAAATAATATTATTTTTTATTAATTGTGTTAAACATTATCGATTAAAAAATGTGAATTATTTAAAATGTTTTTTTATTAAATCTGTACTTACTCCATTACGTCTGTAATATAATTATATGCGTAACTGTATTAATTTTATTTAAATACTTTAATTAAATACTCTTTGGACGGCCAGTTTAATGCACTAAATTGAAGCAAAATGTTTTTACGGGTTTGACTTCATCATTATTTAAATATCGAATTATTGTGGGACAAAATTTAGACATCATATGAAGTAAAAAAATTATCAACTAAAAAGTAAATAATTTTTAAGAAAAAAAAAATTATTTATCCTTTGTTGGTTGTGATATATTCCTAAGTTAGTTAAGAATGCTAATTAGGAGTTGTTCATTTAAGCAGAGGTGGTGTATATGTCTAACCAATTAATTTTTATTCTATATAGAAATATTTGTTAGGATTATTTCCAAAAAATTATTTATTATTATTTTCGATGTTATTAATTGTTTTTTTTTTAATTTTTAATTACGTATAATTTTTTTTTTAAATTTTATTATAATTGAAAAATTGTTTAAAAAAATGTAATCTTCGTGGCGTGAAAATAACATAAATTGTCTTAGGAAGACACAACTTTGTATCTTGCCCAATTAATAATACCACTTTAATGTTACTCACAATTCATATTTCTTGTTTTTTTCACATTTTTTCATAATTTTTAATTTAATCGAACATTGTTTTCTACAATAAAATTATTATTCGAAATTTGAAATACCTATGTCATTGGTTGGCAAAATCTTTTCCAAATTTTTTCTTTTATTCTGAATTTAACGAAACGTTAGCATATTCGTATCACATTTCGTGTTACTACGTCCATACAATTTAACCGACGGTTTCTGGCATATGGAATATGTGAGCAAAACGTGAGAACCACCCCCACTAGTAAATGCTCTCCTCGCTTTCGTTCTGCTGTCTTTTTTTACAGCTACACTTAAAATTAAGAATTAGTTGGAAATTTCTGAGTGCAATAGTCAAAAGTATTTTATTACTTTTTTATTAAGTAAAATTAATAAATAAAAAAAAAAAAAAACAATATATATATATGCATGACTCATCTTCAGTTAAAATTGACGTTACGCATATTGAATTTTGTAATTCAAAACGGGAGGAAATAATATACGTATAGCAAATAAATATCTTGTCACCATATTGTTACTGTTATTATTGCTATTAAAGCTCCTGCTGTTATTAAATCATATTCTTTTGAGGTGTTTTTGATTGCGCATTCTTTTATTACTCACAAATTCGTAAATTATCAACGGAGGGTCCAATTTTACTATTTTGTTTATATTTAAGTGGTTTTATTTTCAACTAACTTTTTTGTCTGTTTAAAAAATTAATTTAGTACAATTTTACAAAATCACAGATTGAATAAGTTATGTCGTAAAAAAATTGTTATATCATTGTTATGGTATTGTTATTGTTATATTGTTGTTGTTATATCTAAATAAATTGTTAGTGGGGATATTTTAATTTTGTCCTATTCTAACTTTTATATGTATATCAGGGTGTTTCTAAAATGGTTGGCTGGCTGTACGTTTTCGGATTTTCCTTATAAAACTAAACGAAAAATATCCTTAGGAAAAATGGTAATTTCTCCTTCGTTCTCCCGCTGTCCGCCATTTTGTTATTTTTATATGAAAATTTATATCTCAAGTTCGGATAAACAAATCATATTAATATTAGATAAGCATTTTGAAAATGAAGTCTTAAAATTTGAAAAAAATCAGTACTTAAATACCTTTTCAAATTACAAAATGGCAGCCACGTTTATTTTTTTATATCACCATAAATATTAGTTTTATCGTAATGTATGTTATTGCTAAAATATTAAGCCTTTTATTTTGAACAAAATTATAGTTTATTTTTTTAAATCGGTTAAGAAATAGCCGAGTTATGGCACAAAATTGATGTTGTAATTTTGGGTCATAATTATTAGGTCTATTATTGTGAGAAAATTATTAGTTAATTTGATACTAATTTATAATACTAGAATTCACAATAAATAAAAGTAATTAATATTTAATCGAATTGAACGTAAAGTGGAGGATATGAAAACAGACACAAAATTACAGCATCCATTTTCTGCCATAACTCGGCTACGTGTTAACCGATTTAAAAATAAATAAAATGTCAATTTGTTAAAAATTAATATTTTAAATATTAATATTTTAATATTTTAGAAATATTTTACGCTTAATATTTTAGAAAACATTAATTTTGATAAAAACTAATATTTATGAAGATTATTGGATTGAAAAATAAACATTGCTGCAATTTTTTAATTTGCAAAGGTATTTAAGACCTGATTTTTTACTACTTCTAAAACTTTATGACCAATACGTACAACAAATATTAAATATGATTCATTTGTCAAAACTTGAGATATAAATTTTTATATAAAAATAACAAAATGGCGGACAGAGGGAGAACGAAGGAGAAATTGCCATTTTTCCTAACGATATTTTTTGTTTAGTTTTAGAAGTAGAATCCGAAAAAAGTATAGCCAGTCCACAATTTTAGAAAAACTCTTTATATACATACCACATTATTTCATCAATTTTCATAATATATATGGTTAAAAATAAACTTGTTATAGGTGTTTGAATCAATGTTGATTTTGAAATTAGTTAAGAGAATTTTGTATTTAAAAGTGTAGTAAAAAAAAAAACGTAATTAATAAATAAATAAAATAAACGTAGAAATTAATTTATTATTTTAATTTTATTTAGATCGTTTACTTCCCGATTGATATGTATAAAAATAGATATGAAAAACAAATTTGTATAGGCTGACAATATAAAACTGAATATTCTGTTTATTTGCATATTCTCAGAATCATTTGTATATGCGACAGAATTTTTATACTCCTTTTGTATCTTCTTTTATTGAACTTTAACCTTAGCAGCTTGTGAATTTTTTTTTTCAAATCAATATTCAGTTTCTGTATTCAAGTCAATTTTAAATTATATCAGTGAATCTGAATGTAAAATGGTTTGCGATGATGCGTTTGTAAAATGTTTTGGAATGTAAACAGCACGTTCGGAATATAAACTGAAAGTACGTAACTCGTATATCTAGTTTTAACCTCGTAAGGGTGGTTAAAAGAACACTTGAAAGTGTTTTTATTTAATTTTGTAGAAAGCATCTGTATTCAAGAAAATCTTTTTTAATTTCCCTTAAAATTGTTATATCTAAGGGTCTCATGAAATCCATGCTTATAACTTTGCTCCTTTTAGGGGTCGTAAAGAGAATATCCAAAGTGAATTTACATAAACTCTTGAAATTATCATGTACGCTGAATCTCAAGCTATAATTATGGTAAATACTTAAGATGTATGGAGATCAGAAAATATAAGTATAATCCTTTGTAACATTCTTTCAAAGTGCTTTTAAGGTAAATTCCTGAGTATTAGGTTTTTTTAATTAAATTATCTCGAGTGGTAGCGTCTCGGTCATTCATCCGAGGGTCATGGGTTCAAATCCCGTTCAGGCATGGAATTTTTTCATACACAACCAGATTCCATTTCCATATTTACACACAATAAATTTAAATTTAAATTTTTAAATTTCCATATTTAACATTACACACAGTAAGATTATCGCTGGCTGATGTACGCTAATTGTTTGGCAACCGTATAATTTTGCGAAATTGTTACATTTCATGAATTCACCGTTTTCCTGATTTGTCATTGTGCGATTTCTTCTTTAGGGGGTCATAATAAAAGCAGTATATAGTAGTCGGCATATTGTTACAGAAGAATTACAACTCAAGAACCAAACAGCAATTCTTGAAATTCCTGTTGAACCATACAGAGTTTCACTACGAGATTGTAAGAATTCCTAGCAAAAACCGAGCTTACCTGCAAGATATAATCTTCAAAAAAAATATTTAGTTTATTTATTCATTAATTACACGTTTTTATTAATATATAAATGTTATAAATAAATTTATTTAATATGTTTTTTCATAATAATATTTAATTCTCAAAATTTCCCTGACTCATTCTGTTTAAATGTGTTTGTGGTGTGTGTGTGTGTGTGTGTGTGTGTCTGTGTGTGTGTATGTGTGTGTGTGTGTGTGTGTGTGAACAAATTTTATGTTTGTAATTAATTCAACGGTTGTTCAGGTGGTTAAGTATAATAACATTCAATTTAGGTTTTACTATCATTCTATTAATTAATTTATCAGTTGTTGACGTTTAATGTTAATGTGATGAAAATTTACCATTTATTGCTATTCGCATCAAAACTATTATTGCATAAAATTTAAGTATAAAATAATTATTCATAATCGTTATGCAAAGTTTTATTATTCGATATAAGGTTAAAAATGATGTAATGAGACATAAAATGGTAATAGGGCGTGACATATAGCTAGTGTGCAGCATGTTTTATTGCTGTTATTTCCAGTAGATAAAACGAAACCAACTATTGAAATAAGGATCGTTTACAAGCACTCCACGTAGAAGAAAAAAAAATAAGAAAGTTAACAAATGACACGCGGTGTGCTCTTCCCTAAAAAAGAAGGGAATTGATAGGAAAAAAGAACGCTGACGTAGAAGATGAGAAAAACCCCAGTGTTTCAGTATCGTACAAATATATACGTACAAGTATGTTGTTGTATCTTACATGCGATATACTTTTAGCGTAAGTATATGTGAACGCGTGAGCGTGTGTGTGTGTGTGCTTGTTTGTTTGTTTTCTTTTCTGATACAGAATAATAAATAGGTTTACTCTTCGCACCCCTTAAACAGTTTAAATTTAGAATTAAAGTTACTATTTTACCACTATTTAAAAATAGACGTTAAAATTTGTTTATTTTTTTTTTTAAATAAATTTTAGTATGATCTGTTCTTCTCTAAATACTGTAGAAAAATAAACCTTTAACTCGTATGCCATATATTTAACGTGTAAATAAAAATATTAAATTAATTCTAGAAATGTAATTTTCATTTACCGTTATTGTTAGTTTTTAGTAAAGATTGAATACTTTACCGAATATTGTTTTAATTAAATTAATATTTTACTATTTATTTTTCTACAGTTTAGTTACACGATTGTTTAAAAACGTTAAGTGGAATTTTTTGAGAGGCTAAAACTAATTTTAAACCGTGTACGACTATTTCCAAGGACGCCGCCAAATATTGTTGGGGGGGGGGGGTCACGGCTAAAAAGATTAACCGTTGTTTTATTGAACTTTCTTTTACAAGTACTTATCGTAATCGCTTTTATAAACTCCTGTCTAAATTTTGTGTCCTGAAATTAATATTTCTTCTTTTTTAGCTATAATGTTTTTATCCTTGATTAATAATATTATATTATGAATTTTAAACAATAGTAGCGGATGTAGAACATTCCACGTTATTGTATCTATTTATTACTTTGCCCTTTGTGTCCGGCCAAAGCGCATAATTCCTAGGAACTCATTACCAAGTAAAATCTTCGTCTAGAAGTCGAACAGCCATTGAGGTGCGTCTCGATTACTTTGAAATATATTTACTGCTTCTATCCCTGGAATTTCTTGCAACCTTTTCGTCTCGTTTATTAAAATCTTGATTAGCATACGACATTTATCCAATTTTACTAGTTTCAAGCAGTAAAGAAGTTTACGCCAATAACTAAGTTTTCATATGAAAACTTATATTTTTTTAGAAAATATTTAATATGTTTTATATGAAAACTTATATTTTTTAGTTATACCTACATCCCAGAATGTGAAAACAATGGTTTGTGTGTGTATGTGTGTGTGTGTGTGTGTGTGTGTGTGTGTGTGTCCATTTAATGAGAAAGAAGCCCCAAACAGTTAGCTCTTTAGTCATCAATGGAATAAAACAGTTTTCAGTTTTACTACCTCTAAATTAGATATCGCCTTTGTGAACCTTTTTGTTGTACTTAAGTTAAAATTAGAGATATCTAACAGTTCTGTAATTTATTATTTCCACGTAGCACGTAGTCGATTTTCATTATTATCAAAATATATTTTGGAAGCTTGTAAATGATAACAGTTAAAAAATTTGGCTTGACCTGTAGAGATTTTTAAACTAATCAAATAAAAACTTATAAATATGTAAAGCATAAATAAATATGTATTTACTAAAATCATAGTTTTGATAGATAACATCTTAATAATGTTTAAGATTAATAAACGAAAAAAGCCAACTTGTAAATCGTCTTTTGAAGAAGTCGTCCTGATAATAGTGGTTATATTAATTAAGCTAACACAAGCTTTTTATTTTACTTCTTCTTTTTTTACTTGTAGTATTTAAGTGGATTCGCCGTAGGTTCTTGAGATTGATATAAAGATAGCTTCTGTGAAAATATATAGAATATAGACATTCAGAGTATATGTAATCTGCTACAGTTTATTGGTAAATTAAAAAAAAAAATTAATGTTTCTCAGAAACATAACGGGATTAAAATTATTTAATCAAAGAACTTTAAGTAGATAATCCAGAATTATAAATTAAAATCAGCAAAATTAAAAATTAGTAGCATATTTTATTTATTTTTTTTTATGGACACTACATTTTTAAAGGAAATATTAAAACGAAATTTTTCGTGATCACAGAAAAATTTCGTTTTCCAGATTTCAACAGAAATATTCATTTTGACCATTCCTGAATCCATTTTCGCTAGTTTTAGCGTGATGTCTGGAAACGTATTTTTAACGTATTAATCCTGAACAAAATTTTTTAAGATACTGTGTGTAAAATAGTATAAGAATGGTGTTGAGAATTAAATTCTCTAAAAGTTTTTTTTTAACGTTTTATGAGTTTATTATCCATTTATCTAAGTTATTATACGCCAAATATAGAAAAAAAACAGAGGTTTTTACTCCATATTTCTCAAAAAATAGTACAGATACGGTTCTGTGACATATTCTATTTGATTGTTTAGATAAAATTCGTAAGAAATCACTAATTTTGCCTCTTAATTAACGTTCTAAAAATGTCAGTAAGACCTCATTTCACAAGGGTAGCTGAAAACCGAGCAAAATCTTTCACTAGTCGTAACTCGCAAACGAAGCAGCTTTTAACAGGGAATGTCTTGTTCATTGGTTTAATTTTTATTGGCTTTTCTATTCTGATTATATTGTTACCGTAGTAACCTGCAAGGGCGTTAAATTATAACTGTAATCTGAGATACGGAAGAGGACAAGTCTTGTTCATTGATCTAATTTATATCGGCTTTCCTATTCAGGTTATATTGCTACCGTAGTAACCGGCGTGAACCTTAAATGATAATATATTGTGAGATACGGAAAAGGACAAGTCTTATTCATTGGTATAATTTTTATCGGCTTTTTTATTCAGATTATTGTTATGTTTCTACGAACTTTTTCCATTATATTCACGAGTACAATAGGTTATGAAAATCCCAGGAGAACTTCGTGATATTCCCTCTGTATAACTATTTCTATACCACTCACGACAGAATAGAACTTAAGAATCGTACGTAATAGTACGTTAATCAATTAAGAAACTTACTTATACCCTTTTTATTCAAAATTAACATTGTATCGGTGATATGCGGTCGCGAGGCTTAGGGTGATCACAACTTAATCACCTAGAGATAACATACCTAACTCAGTGTATCTATTTATTAAACAGATATCGTACGAATTACAAATTAATTTCCTATCAAATGACAAGCGATAAGACAATGATTGGGTGATAATTTGTAAATTTGTGCTTGAGGTATTACAGTATAGAGCACAACCAATTTTGTGCCTGGTTGGTGCGCAGCATTGATTACTAGTCTCATTGTCAGTGGGGAGAGGGCTGGCGATGGAGATTAATCCACCAACCAAAATAAATCTATCGTTAAAATTTCATTGGTTTTGTGTACATCTATATATGTAAAAATGTTAAGTTCGTTTGTGTACGGCTTCAAAAACTCAAAATGTTCTGCACCGATTGAGCTCAAATTTTAGCACGATATATAACCCGCATCAAAGATTGTTTTTATCTATTTTTTGCATCAGTCACATACCCAAGACCGCGAGAAAACAGTTTTTTTAACGGTCAGCTGTGTACCAGTGACCGCACCATCTGCCGGAAGCGTGGGGAACACTCGCCATACTAGCTAACGACAACCACAGTCACATGTGAAACAATACCTGTTCCCAATTACATTGTTTGTTAACAAAAAAAATAAAACGTATCCACTTGCATCTGATTCATTCAGATTATTATACAATCTGAATTAAATATTCACTTTAATCGAGGTACTTTTGTGTGATCGTGTCGTGATTGAGCTGCGCCTTTCACCAAGCTCTGAATTTATTAGAAAACAACCAACAGTGGGATATATGTATTAATGACGCGTGCAACACTGCACATCCAAACCAAATTCGCGCATTATTCGCAATTACATTGACCGCTTGCTTTCCTTCATCTCCCACAGAGTTATGGGAAAGATATCGATCGCATATGGCTGAGGATATTTTGCATAGAGTACGCCTAGAAAATACCAATATGCCAAGGAATTTACAGTAGGCATTTACAACGAAGCATTGATAAATATTGAAGACAAGTGCTTAGCTATTGCAAATAAAGTTCTTAGTCAATCGGGAATGCCAGCACCCACCCGAGCTGCGATTGCTTCATTTGTTGTGGATTTACGCCGTGAACAGAGTTACAACATCGGTGATCTTCAGTCATATGTCCGATCAAACATTCCCAAATTAACGCGTGAACAGAAAGGCATTTATGATCGCATAATGCAAATGATAAATGACGGAGTTGGGGGAACCTTCTTCTTGGATGCGCCAGGAGGAACTGGGAAAACATTCCTGATTAGATTGATTCTAGCAACGGTTCGATCAAAAAATGACAATTATCCTGTAGCGGAATATTAATCAGCCAAAACTCTGCAACGGCACGCGACTTGCAGTTAAGAAATTTATGAATAACGTAGTGGATGCAACGATTTTAACGGGGCCTTTCAAAGGTGAAGATGTCCTCATTCCTTGAATACCCATGATCCCGACAGATACACCATTTTAATTTAAAAGATTGCAATTCCCAATTCGATTGGCATTTGCAATCACAATCAATAAAGCTCAAGGTCGATCTTTAGAATTGTGTGGTTTAGATTTAGATGCGGATTGCTTCTCACATGGACAACTACATGTTGCGTGTTTCCGAGTCGGCAAACCAGATAGCCTTTATATCTACGCAGACAGTGGAAAAACAAAAAATATTGTATATCCACAAGTATTGCAAAATTAAACTTCTATGAAACGTATGCTTTATTTTGTTTTTCATTTCTCATCAATGCAACCACAATGTGCCACAGCGAAGCGTGGCGGGTAGAGCAAATATAAATATATATATAAAACATCAGAATATTAGGATTTATATCATCCTCTTACTTTTTAAAATATCTCATACTGTATATCTCATACTATTTCTTATTGTACGAAAATAATTTCAAAAATATGCATACATGATACATAAGCTTCTCCTCATTTTCCCACCACATGAAATAAGAAAATTTTGGGATTTTAATTTATATATTTTCAGGAATCGCGTAAGAGAATGATTAAGGATTTAAACATTTATATTTTGAGAAATAGGTAAATAGAAGGCATTCTATATTTCATTTTTTCAGATAGATATATCCCACATTTTTATTTAATTTTATATTTAAAATAGTTGTTATCCATTATTATACAATAATTATTATCAATCCACTATGTTTTATTTTTTATTATTAGGAAGATAAAATTATCAATTAATTCATATTGATAATTTTTTTTAATTTGGCTGTTGTTTTTTTTAATTTTTACTTTTTTATGTATTATAATCAATTATTATTTTTTTAATTGTAAAAGAAATATTGTATTTAGTACAGTTATAAATAACAATTAAAAACCTAATGTGATAAATGACATTTAAAATATTAAATTTATCAATTAAAATAATTGGAATAAAGTAAACGGTTGAATGAGCATAAAGGTCATTTATAGACAAAAAGTTTTTGGCCCGAATAATTAAGATTTGTTGTAGATGATAATAATGATTGAGATGAACCATTATCTACATTTCATGACACTTGTTTCAATTAAATTTATAACACTTTTTATTTTTCAACCTAATTTCTTTTTTTCTACTTTCATTTTTTAATGTTTAATTCCTTTTCATTTCTGAACGATTAAATTGTATTATTTTAATTTTGTTACAACTCACAAATTCTTTTTGATATATTTTTTTTTTTTGGTAGAATTAAACAAAAAGAATCTAGATTTTACTATTTTAAGATCACTTATTTGTTAAAATTTTATTATTTTTCCGTTATAAAACAAATTCACCATTTTAAATTATTTTCTTTTATACTTTCATTCATATGTATGGTGTTAACCAATTACCATTTTTTATTCGATTCATTCTCCTTAAATTTAAAAACCTTTCTTTGTATTTTGTTTAATATACTAGGAATAACGATTTATTTATTTATTTTCGTTTTTAACTTTAATCGACCGACTGATTGGTTTGATCCATTTCTCGATTCCTTTCTCTTCCATGGACGACAATCACTTGGCCTTGACATACCTCCTACATCCTCCCTTACCTGTTTCGTATATTTTAATATTAGTTTTTTTTTCCTTTTTCTATCTTGTAAGCTTCCTTTTAGAATTCCACGGATCCTAATCGGTATAATATATGACAACACATTTCCCATTTTCCAGATTTTGTTATCAAATTCTCTCTTTTCTATTTCACTTTAAAATTTTTCATTTCAAACTCTTTATCAATCCAGTTAATTTTCAAAATTTCATATCATCATATTTTTCATATTCATCATTCATATTTTTTAAGTCACTATTCTTTGTCTATCCGGTTTCCTTGTAATCCATATTTTGCTTCCATTGAAGCGAATTATTATATTTTTAATTTTAAATCTATTTTTTTTACAGTAAAAAATTATTATTACTCTTAATATGTACGTTGCAATCTGTTCAACTAGTGATTATTGTCAAGCAAACAGTAGACGGCCCAATTAGGGTGATAGGTATGATATATAAATGAGGTTATAATCTTGACGTACTCAGGCCCACCATCACTGAGATGTACGATTAATTAAACCCCAACCACCAAAGTACACAGTTATCTATTGTCTAGTATTCAGAACCATATAAAATTAACCAACTTTTACTAGCATTCTAATACGAGAACCTTCGACTTCGCAAATCAGCTTTCAACCAACTGATTTGTGATGATGATTTAACAGCTAGACCAGCCCGATGGACTAAATGTATATTTGATACTAGAAGATATCTTAATTACACAAAAGCCATTTTGGATGTATCTTGTTTTAATCTCTTCTATATTACGTCATTCTTTAAAATTTTAAAACAGATTATTCTTCTATTTTTGTCGTAATTTATTAACTTTCTGAAACTGAATTTCCCTCCTAGCAATGATTCCTTATTTCCTGTACCTACATTCAATACTTCCTGAATCTCATATCTATTTTTAGACAAAATAGAAATATTTTCAAAGAAAAACAGCGTTATTACGAAATAACATTTATTTTCAACAGTTTTATTGATTTTTACTTCCTTGTACAAAGTAAAGGAAGTATTGTGATCGCGAAAATTTTCAGTTTTCAGATTTCAACGGAAATATCCATTTAGACTATCCCTGAATCCATTTTGACTAGTTTCGGCGTGACGTCTGTATGTACGTATATATCTAGCATAACTCAAAAACGATTAGCCTTAGGATGTTGAAATTTTGATTTAGGACTGTTGTAATATCTAGATGTCACCTCCTCTTTTGACTGCAATTGACTTAACCAAAACTGTTCAAAAATGCCTAAAAACCAAAAAAAATTTGATTTTGAACTTTTTCTTAACTGCCTTAATAATTATTCTTCATTGAGGACTTTTCAACGATATATCACAAGTGGTACTTATTTTCATTGGTTCGAAAGTTACAGCCAAATAAAATATTAATTGATGAAATATTTGGATCTTACAAAGGAAGGCACATCGATTTGAATCAGACTTCATCTTCTCTTCTTTTTTAATTTTTTTTTAATGTAAATATATTGATTTATTAATAATTATTAATCGGTGACTGTAAATGGAACTTTTACAATAAATAATAATTCTATAATAACAATAAAAAAAAAAAATGATAATCAGAATTTATTAGAAAAATGAAATTTTATGTACTTTTAAAAATGTGTATATATATAATTTAATTGACATTATTACAAATTAGTATATGTAATAATTTGGTGAAACTTCTGATTATTTAATAATAATTGAAAATTGTAAGTTAGATCGTACTTTTGGATTTTCTAGTTTAATTTCTGTTTAATTTTATCTACATTAAAGTTAACTACAGAGCGACTGAAAAATAGACTCTCACAAAAACAACATATACATTGAGGCATACATGACCGATCTTTAATAAATTGTGAAAAATTCTTATCTTTTAGTTCATTACTTCTCTGATATTGTCGGACAATATTCTCCCTAGTCGGAGTTGATCATCATTTCGTTTATTTGTTTTTTGTTGCCAATCATTTAATCGCTCTTTAGTTTGATATAATTCTTCTGATCTTAATTTGTGTACACGTTTTCTAGTTTTCACATTTTTTCTCTTTATGTTCATCATCCTCTCTTAATTTGTTTATTGTTCACTTGTTCACAACATTTTCTTCCTCTTCATATCCATCTTCTTGTCGTTTTTTTGAGATATATTTCTTCATGTTATCTTTCTTTTTCCTGAATGATTGTTTCTTTTTCAGATTTGATTAATCACCAAATAATCCAATAACAAAAACTGAATATTTTACACTTAAGGTTAAAATTAACACTTGTAACCAGATTACAGGAGTTCACTAAACGGAATAGTTTAATTATTATTAACTTTTATTTATACAACACACCAGAAATCCGAAACATTTTTTAATCATCATCTCACGAAATACGAATAATACTGATCTATTAATACGAGTAATAAAGGGAATTTTACTCTATCCTAATTTTTCATGTAAGATTGTCGAATTAATAATTGTATAAATATTCTATGTTCATAAAATCTAAGTTTTTGAGCAGTTGTGTAACTGTCAACTTTATTAAAGAATTAGAGGATCGTATCATTTCAAATGAAATTAGTTTAAATGAAGTGCAGCAAAAAATGCGTATAAAAAATTTAATAGGCGTGTACAAGGAAGTCATGTGGTGTCTACATCAGTTTTTTTAATAAATTATAAACCGAATCCTTTTCTGCTTCCTGTATTGCAGCTTCCTTTTTGTTATTTTTTATTCCTATTATTTCGGTTTGATCCTTATAAACAAATTATAGTTTAAATGACTCTTCTTTCAGTTACGTATTATTAAATCTTAAATGTTTTATTTTCTATATTTTCAAAAGTTTTGTAAAAATAAATAAATACCAATTTTGCTTTTTCCTTCAACATAGCTTCGATAATTAACCTCAGAACTACAATTCTTCTCTTCTTTTCCCACGCTATTTTTTTAAAAAGAGTTCTTTATCCGGTATACCTTTTATCTTTGTTTTCTTATTGATATATCATTATATAATTTGCAATTTCTATTTAATTTTTTTTAAATTTTGTTTAGAAATATCTTTTTTTTCTTTTACAGTAATTTTAGAATAACATTATTTGTTCTTAGTAATTAACTTTTATTTATTACTTATAGAATAACCTTGTTAGTCTTTCGTTTATCATATGTAATACTTAATCTTGCTAATTCCGTGTAATACATATAAGAATGAAAGTCAATATTTAATAAACTTATTATAGAATATCTATCTTATTATAACAATAAATTATATGGAAGTGAAATCCGAAGAGAAAGTTATATTCTACCTATTATAGTTTAAAAGTTTGAAAACAAAAACTAAAAACAGGAGTTTGGTCAGCTTGACTGATAATACTGGTAATATAAATGAAAAGATGTTTTCTTAATAATTCTTACAACTGATTACTTGTCTTGATTAAATATATTGGATGTAGAATACATAGTTTATGATAAAAAAAAAAAAACAACGTATCTTTAACATAAAAAACCGGTTTATGTATATTATTAAAACAAAAAGAACCAGTTTTAACTTCATATCTTCTTTTTTTACTGACTTTTATTTTAACTTAACAGAAGGGAATTCTGTAAAGGAATTTTTACTATTACCGTAAGGAAGAAAAAATTAAATAATTCATTTAAAATAAGAGGATTTTTACTGAGTACTCTTGCCGTGGACTTGTATCAAAGTTTCAAAAAGCTATTTTGAATTATCCGATTTAACTTGAATTATCTGTTCTTAACCGGTTTTAATTATATTCTGATTTTTATACGTTTGTTAAACTGGTTTAAGTATTTCCTATCGACTGGAATTTGTTATTTTACAACCTGAAGCATGTCAGCTGTTAGAAATTATTTTATAGGTAATATAAAAAATAGTGATGCTTTTTATTAGATAAACACCATCTGTATATCTCCACAGATTTTATGTTCACTTTTTATTGTTCCTTTACTTTGTAGAAACGGTATATTATGATAAATTGTTCCTTTATAGAAAGAGTCCTATTAATTTATTGAATTACACTATCTGTCCCTGTTATTATTATTGATGTGATCAAGCCAAGTATTTGATGTAAATCTGGATTCAATCAAAGTTGTTTTCTTTAACATTAATTAATTTAATTTATAGAGTGCATTAAAATAGGGTGATTGTGTTATTTGTAAAGCTAAATTACATTTCACTTGATTTGTTATGTTCATTTGCTGTAGTATATTTTCTTATCGAATAATGCAGCGGAAGTCATTCCTCACTTTCTGTTTTTGATATATTAATATACTTGGGATGATATATTTGTTTTACCTGGGAATTCTTGTACTGTTTTTATATAATTCATATATATATATATATATGTGTGTGTGTGTGTGTGCGCGCGCGCTCACGCGCATATATATGTTTATGCTGAGTTATACTATATGAGTAAGAACTCTGCGTACGCTTTCCCATCTGTTATACCAAGCCACCATTCTGCTACATCAAACCTACCTTGTGAATCCTTATTGCAGCTGCTTCACTGAATCCAATTAATGATGAACATTAGATTATCTTGCCAAACTCCCTCAAAATGCAGTTTATATTCAGCTTACAACTGACGTATTTACTTTTAGAAAAAGCAATTTCTACTAGATCCCTTACATCTCAAGTGTTTCATATCTGATAAAGTTGTAAGAAAAGTTAATGTAGTAAAACAACTCTAATTCATATATTCATTTGTATTGAAACCATTGTATTTATAAAATACCTTTATTTATTAGGGGAATATATGTATACATTTTTAGTAAATAATTTTAACGAATAAGATGTAGAAAGTATTGTAATAGCTTTTTTGTAGTTTGACATCATCTTTTGAACTTTCTTATAAGAACGATTACGTTATTATTTGAAGTTCTTAATGGGATTGAATATTATTAAATCATAAATCAAAGATTACTTAAACTTTTGATATAAAAATATGAAATTGCAAAATAAGATAATTTAATTTAAGCCAAGAAACAAAAAAATAAATGATTTAAGAAAGATTTGATGTTATTTTACTTGTATTCAGGAAGCATCTCAAACAATAACAATCTTTTAGAAATGTTTTAAGTTTACTGTTCTCAACGTAAGTCGCTATAGAAATTTTATATTCTGGTTGAACGACTGTAAGCATTTCATTTCAGATGTAAAAATCGTGTAATAAATCACCGCCTTCTTTTACAACACCGCGCACAAATACCGTTCATTCTGCAGTATATTTCCTGTGATTTTTTCGTAGTTCAGCATGCCGAATTCTCTCAGGCACGTTTCCTTATGCTGAACTTGTCCTTATGCAAACATTGTGAGTTCTGCAGTATCTCCTTTCCCGTAATAATCGCATTAGGTGGAGGGTCTCAGTGCTCGCGCGCACAAGTATGCTTAGAAGCTTTTGTAATCGGTGAAGAACCGAGTTAACTCGTACCCTAATTCCTAATGCTTCCAGTGGAAACATCTATACAGGTCTGGGTTCAGTCTATGAGTCCATCTAACCTTTGTTGACCGATCCCATCTCTTTTGCCAACTACAAAGGAGCGATGCTTCTGCCTCGTTTACCCCCTAGAACATTGCCTCTATTATTCGAACAAGGAGGTGAAAGGAGATGAACGAGGAGGTACTGATTGAGATGAGTAGCCGACCATTATCCTGTCTTCATAGCTCGAGATAGTACTGTGGCCGCATAGTGTCAGAGAAAGCCCTAAGGACGCGCATTCTAAGTAAATGGAAAACTCTTTTTGTAGAAAGGGATTGAGTAACTCGTAGTTGAGCACTAACTGTTCTAAGATTATAAAGTTTGTGACATATGTATATATCACCTAAAGCGCAAAAGACACAGGTCAAATTTGATGTTTTTTAGAATAACAGTGTTTACAGTTAAAACTTCCAGTCGTTTACCCTTTCTGAGTGGGATTGACTCGGCTAGTACTCCATACAACGCTTATCGAGAGCACCATCTGTGATATGACCCTCCATTTAGAGGTGGGGGCACTCGATATTGCCGAACGATCAAGGCCAACAATTGTATGATGGGGTTCAATTTCATACATTCTAAACAGTTCCATATCCATGTTAAAATTGATATATTATGGTGATTAAACTGTGGTGATAAACTAATCATCTAATTATTATAAATAATAATTTCACAAAGTCCTTTATAAAATAAAAAACAATAACAAGTTAGCTAAAATAAAAAAAAAAAAACAATTCTTTAGTAGACATACATTTTAACAATGTTTTTGTATATTGAAGTTAAAATAGTTATGACACCTGCAAAAAGTCAGAAACGTTTTTCATTAATTGATAAATAAAATGAATCTAAAGAAATGTAAAATTATCAAACTTTTCTAAATAATATTCAATAAAAAAATGTTCATTCTTTTATTCTATTTTAATGGATGTTGAGAGAGAAAATGATGGCAAACATCTATTCATCGAGTAATAAATCGGTATATAATTTTCTTGGTTAAAAATGAAGGATCCTCGTGGTAAATATTTTAGACAAAATGTACACAAATTTTATCACCTTTAAGTGTTTATGCTAGTCTAATAAACTAAAATGGAATTTAATACTCTGATTTATTTAAATTTATAAAGATATTATTGCAAAGCTATATTTATGTAAAAAGTAGTTTTGCTAATAGAGTAGCATGTAGGATGTTGAAAAGTAGAAACACAATAGATGTCATTTTATTCTGAAAAGAATCGTGTAGGAAAAGTTGGAGTATGGGAAGGAACTAATCTATACTTTTAGTGAATTAACTGGTTTTTGATTCCGTTCGTAGGAAATATTCATCTGAAATGCTACTGAAAAAGAGCTTTGAAGATGTTTATGAATATAATATCGATACAGCACAAATGCTACAAAAGACAACTTGGACTAAGACATTAAAAGATTATTTTCATACACAACGCCAAAACTCCTTTAGGAACAAGTGAAAGTATTCACTTTAGATATTTTAAGAAATTGTATTTATGCCAGAGACCTTGGAAGACGATAAAATCCTGTTAGTTTAGATAAAAAGATAAATATAAAGTGAAAATAAACTTACAAAAGATAAAATCGAAAGGATCGGTAAAATGGATAGGTGCGTCTTTGATGTGAAAGTACGCTCGGTAATAACGTTTAATTCACAACGTTTAAATCACCGCGTTCTTTTACAACACCGCGCACAAATCCCGTTCATTCTGCAGTATATTTCCTGTGATTTTTTCGGTGATACCATCAAACCCATTCAAAATAGAATTATTTTAGGACTCTCCATATTGGATTAAATTAGTAGGTATAAAAGGAAAACCAAATTAAGACCGCTAACTTAATTCGACTGTATCCTAGAACCATGTTCTAAGATATAATCGTGGGATCTATGATCATCGACATCACACTGATGATGCCTGCAATTGTACATGAGTCAGGGATGGGGTTGATGAACGCTACAGTTCATCAAGTCGGTTATAAATCGTGTTAATGTGTAATAAAATGCTGTGCTGGTGAAATAAAAAAAAATCCAATTGCCGTTAAGAAGGACTTGAATTATTAAAAAACTATTTTAATTAAATTTAATAAAAAAAAAATCATCTAAATCTGTGGTTAGTTGTTAGTAATTGTTGTGTTTATAAAGACAAAGTAAATATTTATGGAAAATGGAATTATTTGCCTAAATAACTGAGTATATATATATATTTTATTAAATGTATTCAATAGATTTAATTTACGTTTTACCAAAAAATTTGTACAAGATTTCCAATTAAACAATTAAAATATACAAAATATGCATGGAAATTTAAATTAAGTTAATCACGGTAAGTTTAGTTACATTTTACATTTATTGAAAGTTTTATATCCCTCTAAATTTACAAATGAGTCGGTCATTAAATAGTATTACGTTGCTGTAATTATCCGTCATTAGTGTTAGAATTAAAATTTACTCAATCAATACTGTTAATTCGCTCATTATTGTTAAATTACTCATCAACCGACAATGAGAGTAGTATTTTATTTATTTTATCCATTCTAAAAAAGTAATTTTTTATTATTGTGATATTTATTTTTTTCTATACTAATAAGCAGAGTTGTTTTTATAAAATATTTATTACACCGTGAAAATTTTTGTATGAAAATTTTGATTTATAATTTTTTCAATTTTAAATTAATTTGTTAGTAAAAATGTTAGTTCTTTTGAATATAGTTTTATTGAAAAAATAAAAAATAAATAAATAAAACAATCGAAAAGTAATAATCATAAAAAAGCTCATTTTCCATTGTAAAATGGAAGCACAAGATGCTATTGGTATATTCCTTTTTAGCATCCAGGAATCACCGTCAGGTATTACTTAAGTGGATGAATGAGGATGATATGTATAAGTGTAAATAAAGTGTAGTCTCATACAGTCTCAGGTCGACCGTTCCTGACATGTGTGGTTAATTGAAATCCAACCACCAAAGAACACTGGATCTAGTATTCAAATCCGTATAAAAGTGCCTTCACTAGGATTTTAACGTTGGAACTCTCGACTTCGAAATCAGCTGATTTGCGAAGACGCGTTCACCGCTAGACCAACCCGGTGGGTATTCATCTATTCCTAGATAAACAAATGCGCCCAACATAATTCAGATAGTACGTTTAAAAGATAAAGATAACACGTAGTTATATAAAAGTGTAATACCATTTATTTTATTAGACTACAGAAATAGTTGGAATACGTAAGTTATATAAATAAATAAATAATCTGTTCGATTGCATTAAAAACTGAATAAGAGTTTTTATCGAACGGAAACAAGTTGATGACAGTGTTCAGAGATATTATCGGCAGGCCATTAGTAAAAACTGCATTAATTAAGCCAGTTTGGAATCTGTTTTCATAAGACTTCTACTGATCAATAATGCATACCTGAATTTTCCCAGAGATGAAATTTATCTGAAGTTATCCTATTAAAGAAAGTGCCTAAATTATTCAACAACGTTCTGTAAAACAAAATTCCTAAAAGTGTACTTTAGGGATTTAAAACATCATCTTGTGGTGAATTTATTACCGTTTTAACTTTCAATAATAGAAATTTTGGATATGTATGTCATTCAATGTTTAGAATAGAAGTTAGTTGAGAACATGTCAAATGCGTTTAAAAAATTCACCGCAAAACAACCAAAATACTAGTAAAAGAATCCAACAAGATATAAAGATAAGTAGGAAATAAACAAACAAAAAACCCACTAGGTAATGTAGTCTATTATATTAAATGGAGTAAGTGATATTTTTTTGATGTTATATAAAAATTTTAATTTTCTACAGAAAAGTCCCGTTATCATGAATAGCACAACACAGGAAGATGAAAGTTTTACATAATATGTTTATGTATACATGGACAACACTAAATTTCTTTTAAATCATATTGAGTAATGTTAAAGAAAATATAACATTTTATATCTGCATAATTCGTATGAAAATTAGGGAAAGTAGTTTAATTAGAAAATAATTCAGTTGCTGTAAGAAAGTTAATAAAAAAAATTTATAAAAGTAGTACGAGAAATTGCTGAAATCCAGAAATAGTCTAAGATAGTAGTACTTACAATTAGAAAAAAAATATCTTTGATAAGATACAAAAGGAATAAGATATCTTTAACGCAGATATTTAAATTTTAAAGAGTAAAAGCAATATCAGTGATACAATATGGATAAGGAAACCAGATTTTGACCTTGAATGATCGATACAATTAGATGTAGTCTAATATTTATTGGTTTTCATTATGTCTGAAGTTTGTCCTTGACTGGTTATCATAGTGATAACCTTCTTTGCTATGGTAACCAGTCAAGGATAAATTTCAGACATCATTTAAAAAATTTATAATCGTTCAGTAAATTATCTGAAATATTTTTAATTTATTACAACTAATTTTTTTCGTTATTTTATGTTTAATGTGTTTTTATAAAAAAAATTAACGAAGTACGTTGAAGCATATCGGATTAATTTTAGATACTTAATAAAATTTGAATTAATTAGGAGAAAGTTTTTACTATATTTTTTATAATATCGTTGCTAATGTCTTTATTTCTAAATAATATTTTAAGAACCACTATATTGTGCAAAATTTTAAATTTTGAAATAAATTAACAATGAAAAATAATGAGGTGGAACTTCATATATAGATAACTTTATAGTGGAAAGTGATCTGCATTAATTTCCTCATGGCTGATTACGTTTTTTTTAGTTTTATTATATAAAATATATTATGAAACTGATTCACTAGAAATTCTCCCAGGCTTATTCGAATTACTAAAGTAGTTACTTTATTATTACTGTTATATATAAGCCATGAAACAAGACCACCAAGTACCATGACAGCACCATACAACTTAAAATTTGTCACGCTAATGTTAAGTCTATAAACGTGATTGACCTCTGTTGTCGTCACGCTCACGTAATACAAATTAATAACTTTACTTCCTCTATTATTGTGCTATTAATATAGTAGGTGTCTCTTGACTTTTATATGCTCTCAATTCCTTTTCTTACTACACTGATACGTGATTTTGTGATCTTTTTTTGTTGGTTGTATTATTATCTTTTGTTTTATTTATTACACAAAATAACCACTAGTTTTTACTTTAAATTACATATTGTTTCGTTTTTATTGTACAGGCTGACATTATCTAATAAATATCAGAAAAAAAATTAAGATTATATTTTATTCGAAATTAAATAAAAATGGTGTGTAACAAAAACTATTTAATTTTTGTCGTAATTGAATAGTAAAACTGACAAATATTCATAAATAGGTTAATTTGTATTATATTTATTCACAAATTAAAAAACCAACTTGGGTAAAGTTCTGCGAGAGAATATAAAAAATGAAATCATAACACATCCAGGTCAAGTATTTTTCACGATTAAATCAGTAAGTGCAAAGACGCACTTACTACGAAAGAATTTTTTTTTAAATATTTATAGAAATTTGGTATCTTTTTTTGATTTTCTGATTAACAAATATTATAGCACAAAAAAAAACATTATTAAGTCGTGTATGAATTTATATTTTTAAATAAAAATTTGATTAAATTTTTTCCTGTAATGGGTTTGATGTACTTTTTAATAAAAATAATATAACTTTTTCTAATAACTTTATCAAGAAAATAATTAGCCCGGATATTTTTTTTACCAGCAGCAGTCCACAATAGCAACATAATATTTTATTTATTGATTCCAACACTTTTTCCTCTGTAAAAGAGTTATTTCTAGATACTAATTCAGCCTTTTCTTAATAACGATTCCTTTGAATAATTAAGTGCACCTTTTCTTATTCAGTTTACCAAAATCACGTGGGAGGTGGGAAGAAGCCATGTCCTGGTTAAAGATGTGGATACCCTCGCGTCACACGACGAGTTTCTTCGGGAGATTTGCAAGACGATAGGTGAGTCGTTCGCTATTGATGTCCTATCAATGCGGCCGACTTACGGATCCACTCAGGTGGTTACACTGGCAATGGCAATCCTGCTACTGTTTGATGGAGGCGACTTCGGATTGGGTGGGTGGCCTATTCCCGTTAAAGCCCAAGATGGCAAAGACTGGGGGGAGGTGTGGCGACCGGACGTCACTAGGCGGGTGTCTTTCCCTACGGGGTTGTGACGGATGGGTGGCCTGTCGAGTGGTGCAGCGCACATCCGACGACCTTTGCTTCAGATGTTGGAATCCAGCCCACAAGGCCAAGTTTTGTTCTGGCGCAGATAGAAGCGACCGTTATTTTACACGTGGTAAAACTCTGACCATTTACGCAAGGACTGCTAGATGCTTATTCTGCAAGTCACATGTTCATGTGCCCGGGGGTCCGGGATGTATGATAGCTCCATCGGCATCTGGAACTGCTTCTTCATAGGAACATCATGGTGTCTCTGAGGGACAGCCCCATCCGGGATGGGGTGGGAGGCCTTGGTCTCCCGCATACGATGATCGGGTGGGACTTCCTTGCCGTACGGTTGTGGGGAAAGTAAAACCTAGTCCGTGGGGATCCTTTGGCGTCCCCTCATTAGAAGAATGGCGCCTAAAAGACCAAGTCCCGGTTCTCTTGCTGGAACTTTGTTCCCGATCAGGTAGTTAGAGGCTATGGCACCCCTCATAGTCGAATTTATGTTTACTTGATCCAGCTCCGTGGGGGGAACCCACCGGGTTGGTCTAGTGGTTAACGCGTCTTCCCAAATCAGCTGATTTGGAAGTCGAGAGTTACAGCGTTCAAGTCCTAGTAAAGCAAGTTATTTTTACAAGGATTTGAATACTAGATCTTGGATATCGGTGTTCTTTGGTGATTGGGTTTCAATTAACCACACATCTACACTTCATTTACACTCATACATATCATCCTCTGAAGAATTATCTAAACGGTAGTTACCGGAGGCTAAACAGGAAAAAAGAGAGCTCGGGGGGGGGGGGGGAGAATTACCAAAATTTAAATAACTTGAAAACTAATTTGAAAAATTACCAATAAATAAATAATTAATTATATATAAAAGTGTTCAAAATTATTAAGAAAATGAAAATAATTATTTTATTATATTTTTTCGCCGTTTATTGTGAAATTCGTCAATTCGAATTCATTTAAATGAAAAAATCTGTCAAAAAAGGATATACTTAAATTTAATTTTTCTTTTTATTATTAAAGCAAAGTTTTATTTATTATAATAAATACCATAATTTAACATAAAATTGATTAGCAAATAAAACAGTATAACTCTAAATTATTTATTTTTATTATGAAGCTTGTATTTTTAAGCTTTAACTCCATCGGCATAGATATGCGCAACCAATAGCTTTATAATAAATAAATATAGAAAAAAAGTATATATTTGTTTTTATTATTATTTTTTTAAGGAACTGATAGATTTTTCTTTTTGTATTAGATATCAACAAGGACATGATAAATAATAAAAATATATTATTTTTTATATTTGTATTTGAGGTCAAGTTTTGCACCAAGGTCACTGCACTGTTGCATTTATCCGACAAGTGTCGCAATTGTTAAACAATAGTTTATCATCAGGTATTATAATAGTGTTTTATTATTTTATTTATATTTCTTTAAGTAACTTTTTAAGGAACGTCGGGAACTGTACCTGTTTTAATAAATAACCGATCTATTTATGCAGCATATAAATATGTAACAAATCGGTGCTTATATGGCGTGTTTGTATATTTATATAATGGTAACAAACATAGCTTTTTTTAGTATTAAGTAGAATATTTCTACTATTTTTGATCATAAATAAATAAAAATTCCAATGTTTGCGTCAATTGAATTTTTTATTATACATTATCCTACTTTACAATATTAACGAAACAGAAGATAGAAAAATAAAAAGAATGTTGAATAATGTTTAGATTCTGTGAACATAATGTTGTAAGAGATTGATTACCATAAATTGCATGAACTATATCCTTATAAAAAAATAAAATAGCTATATATGTTTTTTATTATTATTACAACGACACAGCAACTTTACAATCTGTTCAGCAAGATAATTTAACAATAAGTAAATAAGATCTATTTGAACTAAAATTAAGTGTCACAGACCCCAGCGGCTTCTGATTTAATAATGAAATAGAAGAGTACTCTGTATGGCCAGACCATAAAGTCACCTAATTGAAACCAAGAATATTCCTCATCAATCTTGAAAAATCACTGATCGTGTTATCTAATAAATTGACCGCCAAATAATTCGGGCGCCGATTCAAACGATTCTGATATTGTAGACTGATCAGAGAGATTTACTGTCAAACGATTCGCGACTTAAGATCTTTATACATGAGGCTATTACTTATATATAAGGGTATGTTAAGCATTTTCCGCGATGTTTTTTCTGGTAGCGTTAAAGTATGTCAATTCTGGAATTACCCGCCGTACTCCACAATTCAAGCCCGTAAGCCCGTACCAGGCTTCAAAATGGATTTATAAATCAATAATTTACTTTCCGCTGAAAGCCAAGATCTATGTCCTATCACCCAGTACATAAGTTTAAACTTGAGGTTCAACTGTTTCCGCTTAGATGTGATATGTTTCGCTCAAGGAAGTCGTCGATCAAGATGAAAACCCAAATATTTACAGTCTTGAGATTTCGAAATCGGAACATGACTTTAAGGGTGAACATAAATTTCACCCTTAACAGCTAAAATAGTTAAAATTCTTAGCCTTAATAGCTAAAATTCTTGTACTCTTGTAAATTAAGTAACGGTTTAATTTTAGAATGTTTTTTTCAATTATTTTAGTTTTATATTTATTTTGATTTTGTTGTTGTTGTTGTTATTATTCAATTCAGGATAATCTAAGGTAAAATTGAATATGACTAATATGAGATGAAGAAAGTTGGAATCTGTAAAATCGGTAGAAATATTTTACTATTAATATTATCAACTTTTTCATGGAAAATAGTAAACGAATTCAACTATTTATTTTTTGTGAAACTGCGGAAACGAGTTCATAAATTTCTTCCCTTTTCATCATTTCATTGAATCTGTAAGGCAGTTAAGTTAACGAGAAATATAAAGAAATATATTGCGTAATTAATCGATTGTATGAATGCCATATTTTTTGGCGGGTTCTGTGTGTTTGTTTCCAATAGCGTCACGCAAGAACCAATCAACCTATTGCTTCCAAATTTACAGGATACATTCTTGTTATTCCAGGGAAGGTTTTAAACTGCAGTCAAGATCCTATCCCCTTTGGGGATGAAGATGTGAATTTGTAATTTAGTTTTTTATTCAGGTATTTGTAAAATTTATATACTTAGATTGTTATTTATTAGTATTATTCTCACAGCCATTAGAATAATGAACACAGTGGAGGTCCAGGGGACGGTGCCCCCTGCTAAAAAAGAAAAAGTGAGAGAGGTGGGCCCTGATCGGCTAGTTTTATTACGTTTGAGTGTGTGAGTGGGCGTGTAACGCAGCTTCCAGAAGGAATGCTTTGCTGGCGGTTGGAAGGGTGATAGCCAGGGGTGGCGGTTTAGTCGGTAGTGCGCAGGTTTGCATACGCATATTAATAATATGTTGCGGCACCTGTTAGCGAGCCCGACAATGCTTAGGCGTCCGTAAATGGGATTCTCCACCTCTTTAAAAAAAAATAAATAAATAAATAAAAAGTTTTATTATAAAACTTAGTTCATATTATTATTGTCGTTATTAAAATTATGAAAAATCATTTAAAACTGTAAGAAGTTATCAAATTTCAAACAAGAAGAATAATTTCGAGTGCTCCAGAATATCCGTTAGATTTGTTATATGATTGTAAATATATAATTATGTAATATTTTGTTTAAACCGACTTTGATAATTTATTTTCGAATAGATTGGTGTTATAAAAAGTCGAAATTTGATCAATACAAAGTGTCTCAAAGTAATATTCTTAAAACGGCAGCCTATCATGTGGAACATGCTATAGATTGAAAATATTGATTGATGGATTCACATTGATCTTTTTTTATAGCTTAGCAGTCTCTAAAATATTGTTTCAATTTGTAGTCAAACATATATATATATATATAAATATATGTGTAAATTCTTGCACTTTTTATTACCAATTCAGCATCAAGTAATGAAGAATTTTAATCTTACTTTTGTCTAATTATATATTATTATTTCTTCATCTATTTAACCTGTATAAATTCAAGAAAGGTAGAACATGTTTTACTCTTATATGATGTGAACTGAGTTACTTACATATATTATAAAACTGAAAAGTTAAAAATAATTTTATTCATTTCATTAATTTGGTCTTGTGTTAAAAAATTCATTTTTTAAAAGTTAACATATTTTTTTAGCCCGTTTCTAATCAGACTTATAAATTTACGTGTTTCATTAATTTTATTTTATCTATATTTAAATATGCGGTGCCCTAAAAACCAAAATTGCTATTCGTACATCCAAAACCCCATTGTAAGAAGTAAAAAACACATGAAGCCAGTGTCTCAAATATTAGAAAATAAACGCAGAGAAATGGTATTAAATAACTAACTATTCCTAACTGTGAGCTATATCTGTCTGTTTTTGAAGGAAAATATTTTTTTTATCTCAAGTTTTTCTTCCTATTTTTATGTTTATTTTTTTTTAATTTCAGTTGATTACAAAGTAAAATATGTATATATATCCTTACGTTATAAAACATATTGATGACGACTAGAAAAACATATCTTCAGATTTTCTATACCAGTGTAATGGATGTAATTTTTCGTTTAAAATATTTTACGATAGTTATCTAAAAGATACTAATCAAGGACGAAATAAGACATTTTTAAAAAATCATTAAAATCAAAATTTATTACCTTAAAAGTAAAAAATAAAACAAAATTTAAACAATAAAGGTACAAAATGTGATCCATGAAGAAAATATAAACACAGTAAGGTTCTTTCTTTACAATAAGTAGATTTACGTTTGAGTAGTTAGCAATTTATCTGAAATACGAAAAAATTGGGAAAGTTATGATAAATATTAAGGAATAAGTTATACTGTGAGAATTAAATAATCACAATTAAAAGTAGGAAAAAAATTATAAAAACTTATTCCACCAATAATATTGCAATTTGGATACATTTTTTCAAGTTGTAGACTATAGTTTTAAAAATAATATCTTATATGTAAAGTTTGTTTGTATGTATGTACGAATGTTTGCTTGTTTTTTCTGCCATCACGTTAGAACCAACCGACTGGTTACTCTCAAATTTGCAAGCTACATTCATCTTATCCTATGGATGATTTTAAACCATAAACCGAGGTTATAGCCCCCGTGAGGGTAAAACCGTGAATTAAAGAATTTGTTAAAGGAAAAAAGATTAATCCTTTTCCTTCATTATTAAATTTCTGTCACCATGGCAACAAAAATAAGTTATGAATTTTTCGTCGTCGACTGTCTGTGTACTTCTGCCGGCCTCCGTGGCGCGAGTGGTAGCGTCTCGGCCCGGTTAGGCATGGAATTTTCATTCATCTCATCCTCTGAAGCAATATCTAACGGAGGTCTGAGAGGTTAAAAAAAAGAAAGAAAAATATAGTACTATTCTATCTTTTATATTTTAGTTTCATTTTTAGTTTCTATAAAGACTTAATACTTTAATTTTTATTTATCAGTATTATTATTCTAACTATAAAGGTAACGAACACTGCAGGGGACATGGGGACATTATTCATTCACATGAAGCCCTCTGGCTAGATGGGAATGGCGATCGAAGCGAGCTATGCGGGAAATAGCAAGCGAAGCGAGAGCTCTGCGGCCCTGGGATAGGCCTCAGGTTCCCGGGAGGCCCTTGGGAGCTCCTGGGTCAGCTCCGAAGTTTGTCTGGGCCCACCTGGGCTCTGGGGTTCCTCGAACCCCAGGGCAGGTCGGGCTCGGCTGTTCGAGCCCGACCTGCTAGTTTAATCATAATATTAATATTATTTTTATTAATATTATCCCGATATCAATGTGGCAATTTATTTTTGAAATTTTATCATTGTGATTCTTCCGTTAAATCTATATAAATATTTTTCAGTTATTACTGTTTCAAACATGCTTTTACAAATAGTTTATTTTTTAATGAAAAATTCAACATCTTGAAAATAGTTTTTATTTTTTATTTTAAAAAAATAATTAAAGCGTAGAAATTTTAGGTATTTCATTAGTTTTCTAATACCATTTAGCAGATCAGGTTAAAATGTTGCAAATTTTTATAATGCCTTACTGTTTTATAAACTAATTTAGAAGATTGTTAAAATTATTTTGCTTTAAATAAATAAATGAGAATGTAAAAACAAAAATAATCTTGTTAATTTTTTGAAAAAAGGTTATAAATTATAACCTTTATAAAGTTATAAATTTAAAGTTCTTTACAAGTGTTAATAACCCGCCAGGTTAGTCTAGTGGTCAAACTCGTCATTGCAAAATCAGGTAATATTCGAATTCAAGAGTTTTAAGGTTTCAGCCTACAAATTTCAAGTTTCGACTCGAACCAATTGACCACACGTCTCCAGGAGCGGTCGACCTGATTCTGTTCCAGACTACATGTTTACCGGTACATTTACACTTACATTCCAACTACGTCAGACCAGGCAAGCCGGTAGCGGTAATTGCATTTGCCTAAACACACACACACCCAAACCCGGCAGTAGCTGGAAAACTGGTTGGAGTAAAAACAAACAAACAAGCATCAATAAAATTCAATGACATCGTTTTTTCTTTTTTTAACTTGTTCCTATTTATTAACATTAATTTTTTTTTCATTACGTTTGAAAATAATGAAATGAACATTTTTCAGGTGAAGCATAAATATTAAGCAATAAAATAGAAATATATAAAAAATTAAAAGAAGTAATATGATTGAGGAAGATGATAGAAAGTCAGGTTTTCATGAAATGGAAGTTTTAATACCTTTCGACTAAAGGAGAGATAAGTTTGTTGGCTTCAGTGTAGTTAATAATGAAAGGCGTTAAGTACATATAAACTAGTACAACTCTGACTCGGCTAGTTATCTTTATTATTACCTCCGGGTTTATTATCAAATAATAGGGTACACCAGACTACTTACTTACATGTTGTATATTACGAGATCATGACATGCACTCGTTTGTAATATATACATACATTCATATATATATATATATATATATATATATATATATACTTAGTAATAGTATAACTATATGAAAGAAGTAAACTAGTTACGTGAACTTCTGGAATTTATCCAGATCTGCATCGTTTAAAATAAGAGCCAAATATTGATTGCATTTCTGGCTGCAGTGAAGATAAAGGCTTAAAAATATATATAGAAGCATGAATTCTATTACACGTTATCGCTGGTATATGTCTAAATAATTTTTAAAATTACTGTTTTATTTATTCAGTGACCAAAGAAAAGATCGTTACGTAGTATTTTATAATAATAAAAATGTACTTACATATTTTTCTTGTATTAAATATAATTTTTCATTCTTTTCATATATTTTATGTTGTTTGCTACTTCGTAATGACTGTAATAATGATTTCTTTTAAACTAATTTTCGAATATATATTTACTTAAAAATATATTTTTAATGCATTATAAATATATCTTTTTTTGTTCTGGTATGGATTTCATTACTTATTTTAAATTTATATAATGCAGTAACTATAAAAGCATATTTACTATGAATATATTATATTTTTAATATTTTAACTATCTAATCGTACTATTTAACTACATTTATTGAACTGTAATATGATACATAATAAGTTTTAATCAAAAATTTGTTTATAAACTCTCTGTTTTAAGTACTTTAATTAATCAGTAAGATTCATTTCATCCGTACTTATAGTTTAAGTTTCAAGTCTGACTTTTTTATGATCTCAGTGAATATGGAGAATAGTAACTAAAGACGCAGTAACTCAAATGATTCCCGCAATTTTATCTAATAAGCCTGTAGCCAAAATCCGTATAATATTCTTAGTGAAAACAATCGTAGATAAAGAAAATGAGAAATAAACAAAGGAATAATATTTTTGTCATAAAGGAGCAATAGAACGCTACAAGTAAATTTCTTTTTTTAACGCGATTTTGACCATTTCGCTATTGTGACAGTTGTACTCAAGAGATAATTTTACTTAATGTAATTTTATTGTAGGCGTAGCAAGCGTTCCTTAGGCAGACTTACAGTGAAAAATAATAGAGACTTATAAAAATTGTAAAAGTAATGGGATGAGTAAGAAATAAGGTAAACATTTCAGTTAAATTTTCACGAAACTGAAGGTTTTATTCTTTAAATTTCTAGAATTTTAAAATTGACTTTATTTTTACGTAATATATTTTATTTTTAAGATAAGATCCCTGTTTATTTATTTTAGTGATTGAGCGAGTTTAAACCCAATCAATCCTTTATGCCTGATGGTTTTCTATGGATCGTCTTTGTTATCAAAATACAGTGAATTCCGGTTCATATTACCACCGGTTAATCTAGGTAGCTATTTAATTGAGGCAGTTTTATAAAAGTAAAAACATATTGGTGTAATTCATGTAAAATTACGCCCGTTAACAGCCAAATATAAATACTTCTTTTAAGTCTCATTAGTTCCTGTTTTTTTTTTTTATTTTACTAGTAAAATAACAAATCTTATTGTTGTGTAAAAGCCTTAGGAAGAGATATAACTTCTCCTTAACCATTAGAAGAAAAATTTTTTACGTACTGATATCCACAGTACGTAATATTTTAATTTGTGTGGGAGCGATGTCGAATTAATAAAAAAAATATTACTAAGACATTGGAAGAGGTTAAAGATTGTGAACATACAATAATACGCGTACGTGCACAAGATAAAAAAAATCATTGTCCGACTTCAGTAATCTTTTATGAAAGAAGATAGTAAATGAAAACTACTAACAGAACTGCCAGTCTGTGCCACATTTGTAGTATGCCCGCTAGTGAAAGGGAGACAACACAGCAAAATATAAGAATTTTTTCAAGAAGTGTACCGTGTAAGAAACATTAAGGTACATATTTTTGTATTTTACTGATCATAAAAAGGAGTCATTATTTTGACTTATACCTCTGTTTTGTTTATTAGGTTTTACATTTTATTAAAAATGTAAGACTACAAAAACAGTTTAATAATTTTGTAATTTAGTAATGTTCTTTTACGTAACTTTAATACTGTAATATAAATGTAACTTTTAATAATAAAACGTTAAAAAGTGTTTAATAATTAATATGTATTGTACTCTATTTGTGTATCTTCGCATTTTTTTCGTTAATATTCTCTTAGTAAAGCCATCCGTTTTATGTGTTCTCGAAGTGGTCCGAGTTTCCGGATTGTACTATATATATATATTGCAGTATAACTACTTCACTAAAGTCTTCTTCAGGCAATGTATATTTGTCTCGTCCAAAACTTCTCAGGAATTAAGATTACTTAATTCCTAAATTATTTTCTGTCTTTAATCCAGAAAGTTCTTGATTCCAGGATTAGATATGGTATTTTTTCCCGACAAAATTCATTTAAAAAGCGTACATCAATTATTTTAATTTGATGACAACCTGTAGTTTTGAGCTTAAATAATTATATATTAAAAAAATCTATTTCCTGCAGTTTATTAAAGAACCATTTAAGAAATTGCTTAGATGTCCTTACAGAAAAAAAACCCTTGTCTTTACCTAAAATTGTGAAGCGCTTTTTTATATCTAACTTAACTATAAACTGTTCAGCTGTAGTTTATATTTTTATTACCCCTCCCCGCCTACAGGAGGGTACAGATAAATTTTACTCTTTTATGGCCTTGCTTACGGAACTAATTTTTTTTACTAACATTTTTGCGTATATGAGTGGCGGGATATCAAAATGCTGAAAAAAGTTTTTTTTTTGTTTTTGTTTTTTTATGTCCATTATAAATTGATTTATGGTTTGTTAATGTCGAGTACGTTTTGAGGGGTTTGAATATTTACGTTTCGCTTGTCAGGAGTTCGTTTGACTATAGTTCAGTATATTAAAAATGCAAAATAATTTAGTTCTACCCTCTTCTCTGTTTGTATAACGAAACTAGGTAATGAAGTAAAAATTAATACTTTTTTTTTTCTGATATTCAATAATAATTTATATTAATATTCTGAGTTGATAAAATTTGGTTACTGTTTTAACGTACGTATCATACATATATATTTTTACGAAGATAGATAAACAGGTTTTACCTTATTATTAATTAATTTTTTTTTTAATTAAAATTCCCTGCTGAGAATTCACTATCCTTATTGTTTTGTGATTCTTTTGTTTTTATCTGTCTTTATCTGACTTTAATATTGATAGCTTTACTTGAATGACTAATGTTTTGTGATTTTACTAATTATCTGTCTTTATCTGACTTCATTATTTACCATCTGTTACCTTTGTTTTTGTTTACTAATTGTTTGTTTTATGAGACCTGATGCATTATTAATATTGTATTTGAAGTGGGCTATCTTTGGATAGTTTCTTAACAAAAATTTTACTTATAGTCACAATCCTTTTGGCGATCGAATGTAAAAATAAATTGCCAAAAAAAAAATTAAACCCGATTGAAAATAAAGTTATCTTTAGAATAACTTTATTGGTAGAATTTATAATTCAAGTTTTGTATTTCGCGTTTTTTATTCTAATTTATTTATTTTATATTAATACTTTATATTTTATCTACAATTCCAGTACGTATTGCCCATCACCATGGCGGTGTAGTAGCGTCTCAGCCTTTTCATCCCCAGAGTCCTGGGTTGGAATCTCGATCAAGCATGGCGTTTTTCATACGCTTAAAATGTCCATTCTCATAAGACAAAATTGTCCACAGCATTTGACGCCAATCATCTCAAAAAAAAAAAGAAAGTATCTAAAATATCATTTCAGTAAATTTATATATTAAAAACATTTTTTGATGGTGTTAAATGCTTTTTAGGCTAATTAAATTTGGTAAATAAATAGTCTTTTCCCTTTTTTGCTGATTTCTCTAAAATACCCTGATTTAAAAATGTATGGCAAGTTTTCTTTAATGGTTATTATTACGAAGTCTTTTAAATGCAATTATTAAAAATAAAATAATTAGAATTATGTAACTTAGTTAATAATAGGTTGGTAGGAATAACTTTTTGATTTTTTTTTAACGAATGCTCTTTACCGGGCTCGAACACGGAAAGGAATAAAAAAAAATTATAAATAACTTGTTGCAAAATTCTAACTTTGTTAAGGTTTAAAGTAAAAGATCATTTATCTGTTAAAAATACACCAACAACTAGTTGAAAATTGCCTTAAACGATAAAAAAAAAGGTTAGTTTTCCAGTTCATTGGCTTGTTAAGTTATTTTTAAATTTTAAAACTTCCTACTATTTGTAGGCCTACTTTTTTGTGTTAACTCTCTAATTTTCACCATTTTGTTGATAGTACATTTCTATCGATTGACACGTAGCTCTTTAACAGTGTATTTAAAAATTATTTTGAGTTATTTATTACATACAAGTGATAAATATTAAAAAATACGACGTATTAAAAAAATTGGCACCCGTACGCTCTTTAGCGTACGGGTGCCAATTTTTTTTAAGTATAATTTTTTTAAAATCTATTTAAGCATAAATAAATATTTTATTTATTTATTTCGTTGTACAGCCCCATCGACGAGAACGTAGAACACTGCTCTTGCTGAAAAAGCAACGCATCAACTTCTTTTTGGGCAGTCGTGTTAAAATTACGTGTATTTCATTTTATTTTTTTAAATAAAATATATCAATATATTGTTATTATTTTTTTTTTTTTTACGTGAAGAAATGGGTGTAAACAGTTATGGTTATTAGCCCAGTGGAAATTAGTATGAAAAGATGCCATACCTTACCGAGATTCAAACCCGGGACCTCTGTACTAAATACTGACTCAGCCACGATTATTTGATTTTATTGTTAATAACGTAAAAATAACACAAATAGTTCATATTATTATTACTTTCCTACCGATTACTGTAGCAGAGCTTTAGCTATAGAAGGTATGGCAATCGGTCTGATTTGGGCACATGCGGTTTTCACCGGATCTTTAAGGTTTGGCGCTTAAGGAGCACAAAAAACCAGATGGAAAATATCCGGTTGTTAAATCTTTGTTTGTAAATATGTTTGTTAGGGATGTTGGCCGCTAAATCACCTTATATCCCCAGAACTACTCGACCAGTTTTGACCAAAATTGATCAGATAATTCTAAATATGGGGCATTGACGCCATTAAATTTTCAACTTAAGAGGTCAAAAGGGTGAAGCTGTACAGCAAGGTCACCATCGGTATCTGAGATTTTGCCTAATTATGGTCTTTATTTTTCTTTGGAACATTTGTTAACAATTAATATTTACAAAAAATATTTTTGCAAAATCGCACCCCCACCCCAAAAAAATGGTGTAAAATATTATAAATAAAACTATTGGCTAAGTGGGTACAGTGTGTTATTTTCTTTTTCTCACTACAATATTTTGATTAAAAGTGAATTTTAAAAATAAATTGTGTTAAGTGTTCTATTTAGAAAAAAAGAATAATGTACATGATACTTTAATAAATGTGAGACTAACTTAACGTCATAACAATAAGAAATATATTCTTCAACGTAAAATTATATTTTTTTATTACTATTTTCCAATGGAAATTTGATAAAATTAGTGAAAAATTAGGTTTCTTACGCATCAATTATCAGTAAAATAGAAATATTTTTCTAAAATGAAAATCATATGCTAATTGATCAATTTACATAGTTTTCTGTCACTTTATTAACTGAATTAAATATATTTTTGTATAGTAAAATGTCAAATCCCAAAAAATAAAGATGTCAACACACTTGTAGGACTTTCCTGTCGAGGGTAATGCCGTGTTCCGGGAAAGCCCTACAATTGTAAAATGTTTTTTATGCACGGCTTACACACAAAACTTAATTTAAAATATTTATCATTTTATTTAAATATATTTTTTGTTTAAGTAATTAAAATATAATTCAGTAGTGGCGGTGGTGGTGTTGGTGTGTTATATTTCAAAACGGTCAAGTGTGTTAAGATGTGGTGGTTTTTTTTGTGCGTATGTAGAATATAAAGTTAGGTTTGTGTTTGTGAGTTGGTTAATATATATTAAATCAATATTACAGTGGAGAGCATTTAAGTCATTATTGTATATTTATTTAAAACTCCATCCTGTTTGACCAATGTAGAACATTCTGCAATCAGAAACGTTTGGTTTATGAATTCCAGTATAATTATGGTTTATATTATTATGATTTTATTTTTATTGTAAAGCTTTATTTTATTACGTTTTTTACATGCAGTTGAAATGGTGTAGCTAATAAAATTATCGAACTACAGTTTATGTTACACGCAAAAACAATTTTTAGTATTTAAGAATATCTCAGTATAAACTATTACAAGTGAAGATTTAACTAAAACTGTAAATTATCCATGGACATAAAAGCAAGTATTTACCTCAGGTTAATGTTTCGTATAGTTGAATTTATACAAACTTTATTACTTTGTACTGGTTTTACTAATCAAGTTAGAGTTTTTACTAGATATTCTATTAATTGAAGAATAATAAAGCTTTGCGTGGAATAATTTTTTTAGGTATAATACCTGCTAATGATTTTTTTTTTTTTAAATATGTTATATTATTCTGGAATTATTTAGGGTGGTCGTTTCTATCTAGAATAGAAAAAAAAACTTAAAGTACATAAAGGAATCTATTATTGACACATAATAATTAAATGTTTAGTCTCATCCTTATATTTAGACTTATTTTTTTTGCTAAATTTAGACGCAAACTATCTTCATTTTGTAAACTTATTTTATCTCTCAATTTATTTCAACTTATTTATAAACTAAGGTAATGAACTTTTTCAGCATTTGGCAGCTTGATTAATAATACAAGGAAATAAAAATGTAAATAATTTATTCATGTAATATCTCTCTTAACATTTTTATTTATTTATTTTTCTCAATGTATGCTAATTTTTATATGAATGGAGTGGGACTTGTAATCCATTTCTTTATAAAATGAACATAATTATTATTATTATTTTCTTTTAAAATCTAAATAACTTATAACTGAACTTTACTGCTGAATTTATTTTTATTTTATTTTATTTTAGAATGTTTTAATAATTCTTCTGCGTTACGTAGCAGCGTATTTAATTACGTTTTTTTTATTTTAATAGCATTTTAGATTCTTGGTCTTGTTTGGCACGAGCTGATTAATGGTGTGTGCGTGCGTTTGCATGTGTGTGTGTGTGATTGTTCGCGTGCATGTATAAACTTGTAACTAGTCGAGTTAAATTAAAAACAGGTCTTTAATCATACTGGTTTAGATAATATATTGTAAAAAAAATCAATAAATTACGAGTAGTAATTTTTAATTAATATATATATATATGCTAGTGAAACTATGACGGTTATTGGCTAATGTTATTTAATTTATATTACCAATTGAATAGTATTAAATTTTATATTTTATTATTAATAAATATTAATTAAATTTCTACAAGGTACAATAATTAATTTTATTATAATTTGGTGTAATTGTAAATGTAGTTTTATATATATATTACCGCGATGTCTGAATCTATCGCTACTACTCATTAAACTAATTTATGGATATTGCTTTGACTTTATGTAATTAAACTCTAATTTTGTGAGCGTTTAAAAATATTTCCTTATCTTTCTTAATTACATTATATTTTTAGTATGTTGTTTTATAACAGTAATTAATTAAAAGAAATTAAAATATTTTTCTTTATAGAAAAACTAACACTGATATATATATATATATCAAGTTGCTACATTCTTTACATTTACTGATCTTTTTTTGCACTATTTTTCTCTCTTGATATGCCTTTTATATTCTGGATTTTTCTGATTAAGCTTCTAATCTTATTTACTCTCTTCATTTTACGTTTTAATTTTTCACTCTCTATTTAATTATCTTCTCCGTGTCCATGTTTAATGCCTCTAATTTTGTTCTTTTTTTTATTTATTCCCTTTTCTTACTATCCACTTTCCACAGCATTTCAAAGTACGCTCCCAACACATCAAATATAAGCTTCAGAAAATTTGATTTAGTTTTGCTTCATCCCAGTACATCGTTGTATTTATATACATAGAGTTACCTTAGCTATTACTATTTTGGATTTTATTTCTTTTTAATTATCGATTTTCTTTTAGTTACAGATTTAACTTTTTTCCTACCTTCGTTTGTTTCCCTATCATTCATTTTCATATTGTATTCTGTTCATAATTTTTTCTAGTTTTTAAACAGATCTTATGAGTAATCTTGAATCTGCTAATATTATAGAATTTATTACTTTTCCATGAATGGTGTAGGAAACATTAATCGTCCTCTTCAAAATGTTTATTATTTTCCTAATATATTACAATTAAGGTTCGATATAACAAACACTATTCCCTTAACATCTTTCCGTAGGTTCAACCATTCAGCTTGTATATCCTCTATTTTTATAACTGCTCAAGAATAGTTTTTTATTAATATTTTATATAGGTTTTTAGACATATTACCTTAGTTTTCTCATAAGAAAAGTAAATATAAGTATAGATTATTTTACAAAACTTAGTAAGAATAGATCATTTTAAGTTAAACTTTAATAACAAAATTAACAAAATTTTTGTATTATTTACATACTAGCATCCCCTCTTGCGAATTCGCTCGCGCAGTATCCTTATAGAACTTTAAAAACTGGAAATAATTTTTTATTATTCATGTATGGGTTGTCTCTCTGAGTTATCGCTATTCACAACTTACCGAAAGTTTTAAATAAAGAATGTGTTCCAAAAATAAATTTTTTAATGAAATCAGGAGGATATTGGAAATTGTTCAAGATCTACTTTGCCACCAGCACAGAAAAGTCCAACAGTTTCATCATTATACTTTTTTTACATACATATTTGAATATCTTTCAAATTAAGGTAATCTATCTCAGGGTGATAATAAAAATCTGATTAAGTCCTAATATATTTCTTGAAGATTGAACTCGATTAAACCGAGCATATTCTTAGCTCTTCAAGTTTTTAAGAACGCTCTGGCATATATTTCTGTTGTTTAAAATTATAAATTCTAGTTGCCGTTGATGGCAACTAGAGTGGGTTTGGTTTGCCGATCTAGACGTTACGAAAATATTAATACCAAACTGAAAGTCGAAACTATGTCAATTATGTGTATTGCTTACCCTGATTGAATTTTTTACTTCAGGATATAAAGATATACGGAATGCTGATTTAGTCTCATGAGGATGGGTACTCGCGGATCGCTGCCAGGGCATTAAATTCAATAAAACACAAAATAACTTTCTAAAGAAGTCGATATTGCTATTGAAATTCAATTTTCCTCAAACCATCAAAATTTTGGTAGATATATAAATAATCGTCATTCACTGTAATTTTTGTTATCAGAAAATTCGTGTATAATATCAATACAAATTGATCTTTCGTAGAAAATGATATTAAGTTTAGTAAATCACATAATAACTGCCTGAAGAAGTCGATATTGATATAGACAATTATCGATATCAATGGTAGTAAATGAAGTTGTAGGTTATTTATTTATGTTTTTTATTTTTTACTTATGGCTTTTATAGTTATGAAATTGGTGAGGTTTGACTGTGTTAAAAATTCTAGAGTCATACAGTTGAAATTTTGTAATGATCGGTTCAATCATTTTCAAGGTTATCGGAAACAAAACGGAAAAAACAATCTCTTTTTTTACAGAAGTAAGATAAAATTTTAACCCGCCGGATTAATCTAGTGGTAAAGATCATCGACCAAAAATTAGGTGTTTAAAAACTGATTTTTTAAATCTTAAGTTCTGAGGTTCAAATCCTAGTAAATTTAAGTTAATTTTATACGGATTTGAATACTAGGTAGTGAAAGTTGTTGAACTTTGGTGGGGTTCAGTTAACTACACATCTCAGGAATATGAGCTTCATTCTGTACATGACTACAATACCTCATTTACATGTCAAACATATTATCCGCATCTTCTTGAACTAAGAGGTATTCTTATTGCTCATACATTGAATAGATTGCAAAGTACATATCAGTAATAGAAAATTAAAAATATACATATTTATATTTCACTAATTTCTAAGCTACATTTTTCTTGAGACAAAATGTGAAATCTATTATTTAAATCTCTCGATTTGAAATTAAATTATTTCGTTAAAATACATATTTTAATTACTTTTCACTTATTACTATCGAATTGGGTGTTAACTAAATTATTGTAGGATACTGCTACTTAATACTCAATTCTGGAGAAGGGTGAAAAAGTTTTTTTAAGGAAAATCAACATTTTCTTAACTGCATGTTTAACTGCTCAGATCAAAAATATTTTGTTAATAATTTTACCTGTAAAGAGAAGGTTCACAATATTTTGCTTTCCTGACATCATATCTTTAAAGCTATGCTGCAAGAAGGAAAGTATGGTAATCAGTCTAAAAAATGGGGTATGAAATTTCTTTAAGTTTGTCGACCCAGGGACACGAATAAAAGTGCGGGATAATGTTTGTACGTTGGCGTACTTGAATCTAAATAATTTTTGACTGGTTAAACTGATTTTAATGAAATTTTATACAGAAACTCGTGTACGTGGAAAAGTTCGTTAATAAAAGTTTGGGGTCAATATCTTCAGAGTTGTGGGTGGGTCTGGGGGGTAAATTTTCATAAAAGTTTGCAAACATAATCCTAGTTTATATTAAGTTCAGTTAATGTGTGCATGCTTATCTTTAAAAAATAATGCATGCTTAATTAATGCATGCTTATTAATTAATTAATAATTAATAAATGCATGCTTATCATTTTTAAAATAAGATTTTGCCTCGAATTCCCCCTTCCTCGAAAATTGAAAAAAAATATTTTTATTTATTGCATATTTTTTTACCAATTTTTTTAATGTCTTCCTAAGCACAATAGTTGGTGTTGGGGAGCTGAATAAATTTTAAATATATCGATTTTTTAACTTTTCAAAAAGTTTTTGGGTTTATTTAATATAAAATGATAATTTTACAAGAAAACTTCATCGTAATTCACCAACAGTCAGAAAAAAATAAATCGTGGGTAACTTTTTATTGGTTATACATTTCTTAGCTGAATGTTTTTTTTTAATTTCATCTATTTAACGTAGTAAATGTAGAAAAATCAAACAAATTTCTTGAAAGGTGATTTTGGAGGCGGGGAGCAGAAAAAATACCGATTTTTTGAATTTAAAAAATATTTTTTGTTTACTTTTAACATATAAGGATAATTTTACAATAAAACTTCCCCACAAATTTTCCTCCTTCCCAAAATATAAACTTAGGTAACTTTTTTTCATGTATAATTATTTTTTCAGTATATAAGAATAAATAAACAAACCAGGACAACTTTTTTGTCAAATTTTTTCTCTTTTTTGATAACCTTATGTAGTCAATTAATATTCTGTTCTGATCAGTACATAATATATTATGTAAATCACGTCATTATAAAATAAATTATAAGTATTAACTTACAAACAATCAGATAAAAAATAGGTATTATCAGTTAAATTAATTTATATATATATATATGTATATGACTGCCTTGGTCATTTATCTCTATGGAATTTTGTAAACTATGAAAATACCATACCTGACCTGGATTCAAACCCAGGGACTTCCGGTTGTAAGGCCAGGACGCTACCACTCCGCCAAGAATATCGGATAACGGTTCGAACTTTTTGAGGGAGTCCCAAAGGATAATATTGTTCTTTATACGGGAATATACATAAGTATAATAAATATTTAATAATGATGACAAGCTTAGTGTTTTATTAATAAGAGGTTTCAACAAAAAAAAATATTTCTGTTTGATTCTGTTGTTTATAATTGGAAATAAATTGATTTCAAGAAAACTTGTCATCTAATAAAATATCAAGAAACTTTGCTTTATAGTCCTCAAAAATACTTGTTTGGGAATTGTGTCCATACGATCAGTAATGTTACATTTACATAAGAATCACGTTATTGGAAAATATAACTCCCAATAAGGTTTTTAGATTGTTTTAATTTGTTGTATAAATTCAAAATAAGGTTTTTAAGCGTTTTATCATTATACAGTTTATAATATTAATTACATATTTCTATGTTTCTAAACAACTTTTTTAAATCAGCACACGTAGACATAGCAAATATTTATATTCTAACTTATTGATATTTTTAACGTAAATTCACGCTTTACACGTGATCGTATCTATTATAATTAATTAGTAATCAAAATATTAAACATACTTTTAATATGATACTTGGTAAAACGTGACTTGTATTTTTTCATTGACTATAGTTGGCTTTCGTACTCTGTGCTTGAGTATAAGTAAGATGAATCTTTCATACCGAAACCGTAAATTATACCTTAAAAAGAATTAAAATTTAATTAATATAAAATGTATTTCTAATAAAAAAATTTAATTTATATTTTTTACTTTTCTTCTTTTTTTTTCTTTGTGAAGTTCTGAAGTTAATAATTTTAATTACTTTGAAATGTATTTTATTTAAAGGCGTGTATAACATCAAAGATGTCCTTTATTTTTTTCTTTTTAGAAAGAAAAATAATTTAACAAATGCAATTTAAAATATACTCTCTCCCTTATTCACATCCTCTTTAAACAAAAATATTACTTATATAAACAAGAAATATTGCATTTAATTAAAGGAGAGATATATTTATTAAATTTCTTTCACAAGCTTTAAAAAACAATTTTTTAAAGAGTTGGATGTTTACTATTTTTTGATATTTAAAAACTTATTTTAGTATATTTTTAATACGTTTTCCTGTAGTCCATAAAGTTTAGAGTTGGAATTGTACCTTTAATTCACCTTAAATTGTACCTTTAATTTTTCCTTATTTAGTACAAAAAATTGAATCAAGAATATGAAAAAAATGTATGGTTACTGAAAAAGAAAAATCTGTTCAAATTGCAAAGCGATTTCGAATCAATAAAAAACAACCGTAAAAGTTGTTCTTCAAGATCTTAAGTTAGTTTGGACCCTTTTATTTCTCAGGAAATCAGGATATTTTGACAAAGAAGGTTATCACATGGTTGATTACATTGTTTTACGGCTCCCATCAGATTATAGGTGGGTGTTTTCTCTTTCTTGCAATACTTTAATGAACAGATGATAATAATTTCATTCATTTTTTAAACCATTGTGCTAAAACTTCAGATGGTTTAAAATATACAGGGTGATTCGTGATTCACAAAAAAGTAACAAAATATTCTGCTGCTGAAAATATAGAAGAAAGCTGGTATAAATATATATGTTCGGAAAAGTGTCACTAAGTGTTGGCTTGTGAAAGATCGCCCCCTGATTCTACACCTTCAATTAACCTTTAAGCCAACTGTAATTTTTGGGATCCAAATTAAGAGGTAAATTTAACAATTCTATTTGAAATCTAAACTGAAAAATTGAAAAAAAAGGTTCTAGAACTGTATTTTTAGTGGTTTTTGAGAAATCACGGGTAAAAGACAAAAACTTGAGTTTGAAAAACACATTGTTTTATGTAAAATAACTTTGTTAAATACGTGATAAACACATAAATCTAATAAAGGAAACTTGTAAAGAATTGGACTAAAATGATATGATTTAAGTCCTGATAAACTAAATAAAGAGAAATTAAATTATACATTTAACATAAAATAATTATATTTTAGAAAAAACAATCAAAATTAAAAAAATAGAAAAATCATGTAAAACAACAAAAAAAACCATCAATAAAACAGATGTGAAATGAAATTTATTAGATATGAAATGAAATTTTATGTTTGTATATCTTTTTTTTTAAATATTGAATTATTTTATAATACTGAAAATTTTGTTTCGTTTAATACCAAGTTAAAATCCGTCACATTTTGTTTTTAATAAATTTTGAAATTCTTTCTTTTGTTTTAGTTTCTATGAACTTTATTCATTCATTTTTACTCAAAATCAAAGTCTGTATAACGTTTAAAATGTTTAATCTGTTTAAAAAGTTATTTTATTCCGAACATGAAATAATGTGTTTTTCTACCTCATCCTTATTCTTTTACTCCGAATTTCTAAAAAGAATTACTAAAAAAATACTGTTTTGGGATCTTTTTTTGTCTTTTTTTAGGCCAGTTGTCTTATTAAACGACTAAATTTACCTCCTTAATTTGGATCCCAAGAATTAAAGCTCGGCTTAGTTTTACCGAAGATGCAGAAATCAGAGCGAAATTTTTACTCCGTCGACATTCACTAACGAAGCGTTAACAAACCTTCCTATGTTTATATGAATTTTCTTCTTCATTTTCACCACTCGAACACGTTTTGGTAGATTGTTATATTCCTTGTGAATCACTGTGTATATCTTCTGAAATGATTTTATTCAAATTGTATATTTTTTATCTTTTTTAAAAATTTAAACATAATGCTATAAGGAAATATTTACTTTTCCATTTAATTCTAAAACATTAAAAAGGCATCATAAATTATCCGAGAAAATTATTTTTACTTATTATTATTATTAATAGCAACAGTAATAATTGAAGAACATAAGAAAGAAGCCGTAATAAGAAAGGGAGTCCGACAAGGATGTTCCCTATCTCCGTTACTTTTTAATCTTTACATGGAACTGGCGGTTGATGATGTTAAGGAACAATTTAGATTCGGAGTAACAGTACAAGGTGAAAAGATAAAGATGCTACGATTTGCTGATGATATAGTAATTCTAGCCGAGAGTAAAAAGGATTTAGAAGAAACAATGAACGGCATAGATGAAGTCATACGCAAGAACTATCGCATGGAAATAAACAAGAACAAAACAAAAGTAATGAAATGTAGTAGAAATAACAAAGATGGACCACTGAATGTGAAAATAGGAGGAGAAAAGATTATGGAGGTAGAAGAATTTTGTTATTTGGAAAGTAGAATTACTAAAGATGGACGAAGCAGGAGCGATATAAAATGCCGAATAGCACAAGCTAAACCAGCCTTCAGTAAGAAATATAATTTGTTTACATCAAAAATTAATTTAAATGTCAGAAAAAGATTTTTGAGAGTGTATGTTTGGAGCGTCGCTTTATATGGTAGTGAAACTAGGACGATCGGAGTATCAGAGAAGAAAAGATTAGAAGCTTTTGAAATGCGGTGCTATAGAAGAATATCAAAAATCAAATGGGTGGATAAAGTGACAAATGAAGAGGTGTTGTGGCAAATATATGAAGAAAGAAGCATTTGAAAAAATATAGCTAAAAGAAGAGACAGACTTATAGGCCACATACTAAGGCATCCTGGAATAGTCGCTTTAATATTGGAAGAACAGGTAGAAGGAAAAAATTGTGTAGGCAGGCCACGTTTGGAATATGTAAAAAAATTGTTAGGGATGTAGGATGTAGGGGGTATACCGAAATGGAACGACTAGCACTAGATAGGGAATCTTGGAGAGCTGCATCAAACCAGTCAAATGACTGAAGACAAAAAAAAAAAAATTATTACTTATAAAAATGAATCTTGATCATCCGCTGAATTGATTACAAAATATTTTATATAATCGGTTTAGCAATTACAAAATTTCAAATTAATGAATAAAATAATATACTAATTAAATCGAGATATCATATATATATAAAGCTGAAAATTTGTTTTTTTTTTCTGTTTGTTTGTATGTTCTCGTATCACGCGAGAACCAACAGACTAATTGCTTTCAAATTTCGTTGATATATTCGTATTATCCCGGGGTAGATTTTAAGCGATAGGTTGAGCCCTATCCTGTTTGGGGGTGAAGCTGTCAATTAAAAAAATTCATTATAGAAGAAAAAAATTAAATATTAAATTGGCAGCATAAAATTGTAAAATTTTCCTCGTTAAAGGTCTGTGTACTTTATTTAGTTACCGTAGTTACTATTATTATGTCTTTTATAATTTATTTTTTTCAGTTTTCTACAAAGCCTGAATTCTTTAATTGTTATTTATCAGTATTATTCTCACAACCATGAGGGTAACGAACGAACATTGCGGGGATCCAGGGAGAGGGCCCCACGGCTAAACGGAATAGCAAGCGAAGCGAGTACTGTGGGGGTTAAGGGAGCTCCGCCCCATGGTCAGTCGAGAATTGATTAGCGAATCAAGTTTTAAAGCCCTTAGGTTGGCCCCGGGGGTGATCTGCGCCGACCTGGGTCGCAGGGGTATGCGTGTTTATCTAGACGGTCGGGATTCCCGTCGTTCGCCTGACCGGCTAGTATAAACATATTTTATGGTAGTTTATTAGTTAATATTATCTTACTGTACTTGCCGACATGTTGAAAATTAATTTGAAGCATCTTAATTTTGAGGCAGTTTTCATTTATTTCTTCCCTTATAAAATTTTAATTAATATTTAGTGTTCCTTTTAATGATTTTCCATGAAACGTTAGCGAAAAATGTTGTTTATTACATAATAGGACATTAATATATCGTCTCATTTCTACTGTATAATTCCATAATAAACGTAATTTTGATATGAATTTTAAAGAAAATTTGCTTTTATTCAAATATTTTCCTGTATGTGAATGCTTAATTACTTTTAGGAATAGAGTAAATTATATCATTTAATTGAAAACAAAGAAATGATTTTTTAAGAATTTTATAAGATGCATAGAAATTTTTAACTCTACATGTAAAAAAACGAATCCCGTGTAATTGATTATATCTTGTAAAAAGAAAAAATGATTACCTTGAGTTTAATAGAATTCAGATGAGGTATGTATGTGAAATAAGAAGTATTATACAGTCTAATAATGCGTGAAAATGGCGTACACATATCCGTTTCTTATATTACTAGTTCATAGACCTTGCTGTTTCGTCCTTTTTTATAATACTTATAACAAATTGTAAGGTTGTACTTACATTAAAAGTACATAATAATAAGAATGTTGTATCGATTTTAAAAAGTTTCTTTTTAAATTATGTTATTTAATATCATTGCAATTAATGAATATGACCTCGCTTACGGTTTAATTTCGAAATATGTACCTCGAATAAATAGGTTTTTAATAAAAGGGTTGAACAGCGGAAATCGTCATTAACTTTTTTTCACATTATTAGTAATTATAATCTGTGATAAGTAATTTTTATTATATAACTAACTATTTAGGTTACTAGTATTGTAGCCTGTCTGATAATAATTATAACACTTATGATATTCTTATCAGGTTTTGCTATAAGAAATATTATAATATCATTTTATAATACATAGTTTTTGTATAATTTTTTGTTTCTCTGATTACTTTCATTCCCACAATAGTTACTTTATTAATTATATTTATTTCAGTACTACAAGTATTGTATTGAACAATAAGAAAATCAGTAATATACTTTCAAAATTTGTTGAAGCCCTCCGTTGAACTCCATTCAAATGCTACACAATTCTAAGACTTTAATATTGTTGAAATTTAATTGAAATTTTAATTTCTACAAAATAAACACTTTTATTTAAGTTGATCAACGGGAAATAATTTATCAGTAATGTACTATTTTTATCTTGCATAAAAAAAACCTTTTTCTCCCGATTAATTGAAAACGATAAAAATAATCCTGCGGCTGATTATTCATACGGTTCTTCCATATAAATCATTACTTATCAACATCCACTACTTATTTCTTTATACTTGATCATTTTTTTCTAATATTGGGTTCTATGAGTGAATTAGAATCATGTTGTTAAGTCAATAATGATGACCCACCGGTTTGTTTTAGTGGTGAACGCGTCTTCCCAAATCGGCTTATTAGGAAGTTGAGAGTTCCAGTGTTCAAGTCCTAGTAAAGGCTTTACTTTTATACGGATTTGAATCCCAGATTGTGGATATCGGTGTTCTTTGGTGGTCGGGTTTAACCACACATCTCAGGAATGGTCGACCGGTGACTGTATAAGATTACACTTCATTTACACTCATCCGTATCATCCTCATTCATCCTCTGAAGTAATACTTGAACGGTAATTTCGGGAGGCTAAACAGAAGAAAAGAAATGAAAAGAAAGGGTCAATAGTTATTACAGCAAATTCTTACAGCTAGTGGGTTTTTCATGTAATGTGAACACTCTCTTGTTTAGTTGAACAATACGCCTAATGGAATGTTTGATACCTAGATTTGATAAAAACATTCTCCAATTTAAACTGCATTTATTCTATTGATCCATTTGTAATTTGTATTTAATAAAATTTTCAATTTATACGATTTGCAGGTAAAGGATTAGCTGAAAAAAAAAAATGATTTGATGATTACAATTTATTATTATTATTTTATTTTATTTTTTTTTTGCTTCAAGCCTCTTTTTTAGGGTACACTATTTTAATCAATCGTATCTATTTTTAACTTCAACGTATTTGATGCTACCTACATACACATTCTAATCCCCGTAGGGGAAGAAATCCACCTTGTGACGATCCCGGTCGCCACACCGCCCCTCCGTTCCTAACCTTGATGGGCTTTACCGGAGGTCACCTTATAGACCCTCTAAACTTAATAATACAGGTCCTCAGTTTGAACCCAAACACGATTGTTACCCTCTCAAAGCAAAGCAGATAAAAACGAAACCGATGCACATTTATCCTTGTATATCGCAGATTACACTTAAGTTTCACCATCCCCACAGATTACTTCAGTAAGTAACTAATCAGAATACAATATTTTCCTAACCAATCACAAGTACGAATACGATTGACCAATCAAGAAGTCACTATCCAATCACAGCTACAACAGGAACTGACCAATTATTAGGCGATAAATCCCAACCATTCATATACATGTTTTTTAACCGATCATAAGATGTGAAACAACTTACCAATTGGAATACAAGATATTTTTACCGATAAAATACGTACCCTCCCTGAATCCTCGTAACACTATATATTATAAATTCACAAAATATTAATTTTATCAGACACAAAAACTGAGAATGCCTCGGAAGATACTTCCATCAGTGTATTTACAAACCTACTGTCGCCTTCGTATACCAGAACCATCTACCCTAACTAACAACCCTCAAGTAACAAATTAACCGATTCGAGGAAGCGCGATCCTCTAACATCGAAGGCTTCACACAGTAACTCTTCCAATATCTAACTTCTACTAGACTACGCATATTCAGTTATTTGTTTTACTTATTTTGTCCTTTAGTATTAGTTTATGTGACATAACATAATGATTTTTGTCTGGCGAGAATAATCGACATTTTTTCATTTTTAGCTTTTCTAATTTTTAATAAACATTAAAAATAACATATATATGTTATATAACATTTACATATATGATTTCCTTTCTGTCTATTTTTTACTGCTATAAAAAAGGTTTTATTTTGAAGAAATATTTTTTTTTAATGTGTGATTACTAAAATAAATATTTTATACCCGTAATTTTTTTCTTTATGTAAGCTGTCCTTTCTTATATTATGTCATACGATCTTTATAATTTATAATTTTCACTTTTCTTTCCTTCAAATAATAGAATTCTTCGACTTATCTCTTAGTTTATTACATTCCCTTATTTTTTTAGATTAGTCTGTATTTATCTTTTAATTTATTTTCAGTTTCACACCTCTAAGAATATTATTCTGAATTTAATATTATTTTGAACAAAACTTAAAATTCTTCTCTCAGAGTTCTTTTTGCCGATCATTATCTCAGTTATTTCTCACAGGACCTGGCGCATTAATTTATTTCTTTATGCTATCTGTCATAGGTTATCTTATAACTATGATGCATGTAAAACATTTGAAGTGGCATCTTCTGAGTTTATTCGTCTAAGAATAATGATGTTAATTATACAGCCAGGCCCTGTACTGAATCGAGTGAAGGTTTTACTGATACGGATATATTTCTCCTGTGTTTTGTTGGGCTTGGCATACTGATAGGTAATATAGTACAGTCAGTTCGGTGATGAAAACTCAGAAAGTCATATTATTTCTATCTTTCTTATAAAAATTGGTATATTAGGCTTAATAAGTCTATATCATTCTTGGGAGTCAGTTTTTATCATCTCTCACTAATTATTGGAGTCATCTTCTAATTATAAAAAAATAATTTATTATTTATTTCTTTAAATAATCGATTAAAAATAATAATACGGAAAATCAAAATTTTAAACCTTATTCTGATTTGTTTTTTTTTTCTACCGTTATACTGCATTTTTACACAAATAATATTGATAACCATAAAAAATCACTCATCTTCATAGTTCAGTTTTTTAAAATATAAATGTCATCAAAATTAAAAATTATATACGCCTTTTTTTAACTTGATTATGGTATTTTTCATTTAAAAGATTTTATTGTTGATTTTAAATGCATATTAAAATATTTTTAGTAGCTTATAAGTTAAACGAAAATATACTGCTTAATTCCTCTGATTCGTTCAGCACGCCCACAATTTTTCTTTACAATTTTTTTCCCTTCTTCATTCTTTAACGGCTAATCGATGCTTGCAGACATAACGAATTATTATGAACGTGCGTATCTATTGCTCGTTCTATCTAAATGGGAATTTCACTTTTATTCGCTATCATCATTTAACATTAGTTGTAGTACTTTCCTGTAGAATTAAAAAACTAATAATAATATATGGAAAGGGATACCTTATCTTTCTAAACTAGGTACTATGTACTGTAAAATAGGTATTACATTAAAATTATTATCGTTAAATACGGAGTTATATTTTAATTTCTAATAATTTTTTTTTTTTTTTAAATAAAACCTATATTTTAAGCTTGTTTTCTGGTATATGTAATCGATTTGTCAATATTTTCTTCGCTATAAAAATGGATTTGTATCTAAAATATTATTATATACATATTTAAACAATTTACATTTTATTTTTACTTTCCCGTCTGTGTCAGCATACAAAAGAGGAGTGTTCTGATTGATAAAAATATTGCCATCAGAGTTATTTTTTTTTATTTTTGACATTTTAGGGACCTTTGAACTGGAAAAAATGTTTAGTTTGAGTTACAGACCTCAATATAATCCATACAGTTTTGTTCGAGTTAACCATTAATTAGATTTTTCTGTACCTCGGGCATATTTTAATCTATAATCACGAAATTTGGTGCGATACGAATATTAATTCTATTTTTTTTTTCGGGGTTATGGGCATCGACCACTTTGATCATTAGCCATTTTTCCCGAAAAAAAAATCCATATTCTTTCAATCTTTTATATTAAAAAAAAGAAGATTATTAAATGATTCTCTATAATAAAAAAAAATTACGAAACTCAAAAATCTTGATGAGTAAACATATAATTTTTTTTTATCGCCTTGGTTTTGCGTTCGGCCATCCTTTCTGACATTTTTTCTCCATCCTCCTTACGGCCTCTTCATCTAATGATAGGGTGCCTGAGGCCTCGGATATTGTATTTATTTTCTTCCTTTTCAGATACCAGTGATGTTCTGCGACCGGCATTAGTGGGTGCTGATCTAGATGGAGCGGTTAACATGATTGTTAAAGAATCCAATCTTGATGCACTCTCTAATGACAAATTTGGAATAACAGATATACCTGCTCTCTCCTTAGGTGTCCTCTGAGCTTTTGAAGTTTCCAAAGCCTCGTGTTGTATAGTCTCTGTATCCGATTATTTTTCTACTGTTACTTGCACCAAGTTCAGACTTTTTTTTCACCCTTACCACACCTTCCTTCGCCTTACGACTGGTTGAAGGAATGATGATTTTTTATTTTTCAGATGCCTCCTTACCCTTACGTACAACATCCATCCGTAGCTGCACCTTCGCAGGATTTAATCGTTTCTTTTCACCGAATAGATTTCAGTATCGGTGATTTTTCTCTATGATTGTCGTAAGACTTGGCTCAAGAGCAGAAAACAACTGTTCCAAGCTGAATTATTATAACACTTATTTTATTTGTTAACGGGTGGGGAAATATTGAGGAACGGTACATTTTGAAAGGGATATCTTTGTTGGAATTTTAGTCGCTCTTATTTTTATTTTCTACGGTATCAAAAAACGCAAACAGTTATACTGAATTGAAATAAATTCGTGAAGGAAAAATTCTAAAATATCGTTTATAAATAAAGATCTAAAACTTTAAGGTTTTCGATTTTTGTATATTAGTACGTTGGAATTAAGGATGGTACATAAAAAGAAATATAAAAGAGACGCAGACAATAATAACAATAATTACTAATAAATAAATAAGCAATTAATTAAATATGAATAATTTGTTTTATAACGTAAATTAGTTTTTATTTTTTATCAGTTTATCTGTTATATTTCTTTTAATTGACTTCTTTTATAATTTTTCTCATGATAATCCATTTACTAATGATGATTGGTTTAACAATTGAAATGCGCATCTGCTTTTAGATTATATTTCTTGTATTCTATATACCATTTATATCCAAATATTTGAATACTATTATGTTTTTTGGCTACTCGTGCTATTTTCCGTAAAGAAGAAGGTAATTTTATTTTATTAATTTAGATATACGAGTATATATCCTTTTTTTTATTACAACAAATATATCGTGTTCAGGCGATGATAACGCGAAAGCGTTTTTCTCCCAGAAATCCCCGCCCACCAAAAAATTGTTTTCCAGCGTTTTCTATTTACAAATTTGGAATAAAAAATACATCGAAATATTATTAAAAATTAAACTAAAAGTTCTTGGAAAGTTTTAAGAACCTTCATCGATTTCAAAAATATTTATATTTATTTATTTTTCTAAATTTTGTTACAATTTATTTTCTAGATATTTTTTATGAATATTTGAATAAATAATATTTTTAAATTTTACGGGGTTATATAAAACTAACCTCCGCTAAACATTTGTCTAATTGTAACTAACAAATTGTTTGAATTTAACTAGTTGAAAATGTTTTTATTATTTTTATACTTAATGAAGCTTTATTAGGACCGGAACAGTTTTTTATTGTTATTATACAGGTAATGTATAAATGTTTTTTTTTTCAAACATCCCAAAACTACTGTCAGTCGAGATGGTTTGTTTTTAACTACTTTTAATAAAGCCTTAAAAGAGAATTAATTAGCATAAGAAGGATTTCATGTTTTAATTTTACATAGACTGTAACACATCGTTACAGATAAATTGTTTTTATGATTTTCTTTTCATATAAAGCTAGTTGCTTTATTTGAAGAGAAATAAAGGATATAAAATTAACTTTTTTTTTAATTACAAAATATTTTTTTTATTATTCTTCAAACATTCTCGTATCTTATAATTTAATAACAATAATTTGGCACCAATTTCAAAAATTCCAAATTTTTACAACAAAAACATTTTTTAAAATATTATTTTACAATTTTTAGTGCGTTTTTATTTGTCTAAATATACTGATAAAGATAAAGCTATTTGTTTAATAAAAGAGCTGTTCATGTGAACCGTAGATCTTTAAAAAAATAAAATCTGACAACTAAATTATAATACTTTCATGGCATTGGTTATTTATTTTTATATAGTGGAAAAATAATTGTACATGAAGAAAGTTACCTACGATTTCTTTTTTTCGGATGGGAATAATTTATGATGAAATTTTATTGTAAATTTATCATTATATGGTTAAATTAACCAAAAAAAGTTTTAAAAATTCAAACAACCTGAATTTTTTTTTCTGCTCCTCACCTTCAAACTAACCTTCGAAGAAAGGTTTTTTAATTTTCCACGTTTGCTATATTAAATAGAAGAAACAAAAAAAAAAAATTCCACTAAAAAATTGTCCCAAATAATTTTTTTTTTTTTTATATAGCTTGAATTACTACTTTGCGTAGGAAGACCTTTAAAAACATTTGCTTAAAAAATATACAATAAATTAAAAGTTATCTTTTTTCGATTTTCGTGGAAGATGGGAACTTTATTTTAAAAGTGGTAAGATGAGCATTCACTTACGTAATGAGCTTAATAAATTAGAGTGAGGTTACGTTTGCAAAATTTTGAGAAAATTGAATACCTGAAACCCCCCTACTTCCTAGAGATATTGTCCCCCAAGAATTTTATCAAGAAATTGTTCCACATACACGAATCTCTGTACAAAATTTCATTTTAAAATTGGTTTATCCAGTCAGAAGTTATTAAGCTTCAAACACGCCAAAGCAGTTACATACGTACGTAAGAATATTATTACAAACTTTTTTTTAGTTCCCTGGGTAATGAAAGCGTCGTGAAATGAAAACAAAAACCTGTACGTCATTTTTTAACTGATTACCTTATACTTTCCTTCTTGGAGCATAGAGCTATGCTGCAAGAAAAATAAAAGGAATGTAATGAAAATGTCAAAAAAAATTCTACCAAAAGTGATGTAACACAATACTATGTTACTATAATTTTATTACTTTTTTTAACCTAAATTATTTAACTATTTTTTTTTTTAATTTTGAACAAAAATGTTTGTATCAGATTCCAGAGGAACATATAATTAAAATATAAAAAATTTAGTTCTGAGCAATGATTGATAATATATATATATATATATATATATATATATATATATATATATATATATATATATACCGTACCAAATCATCCATGATTACAAGGTTATATTCTGTGTTTTTTTTTTTAAATCTCTACTTACGTAGGATATCTAATATGGGAACACCACAGAAAATTTCTTTAATTTTAATTATAAAATTCAATTCATTTGGTAAACAGTAAACAGTGTTTTTTACATACAATAAAATAACAAATAGATTTACATCGACTTTAGGTACAGCTAGTGAGTTAAAAATAGATGACTGTTTACAGTAAAAATAATAATTTTTAAGTGTATCAATTGTAGAGGCGTAAAATTTTAATTGCTGTGAAAACTATACTGACAAAAGAAACATAAGATATATTTGAACGACTGTTAGTGTGTTGACGTTTTGTTTGTTTAATTCTCTCTTTCTTTATGTATATAATTTAAGGTTTAGACTTTTTCATTCAAGGAATTAACATGCTTGCACGCTCTTATATAAACGCGCGTGCGTAAACCCCACGCATTAATGATATGTAGTTGTTCATTGAAACATCATTCTTTGTGTCTCGACTTAAGGGGTCAAAATAAGCGGGTTGGTCGTGAACCTCGGTAAAAATGTATCTTCTTTTTCATATTATTTTTTTTTGTGATGTATCTTCGTTGGAAGTTGATGATAGGTTTTTCATCATACACATTATCTTCTTCGAACCAAACTCTTATAGTGTCTTAACAATAATCTATATGTGTGTCCTAGACAATAATCTATTTGTCCTTTCTAATCTTCACAGCCACAGAATATTTTTCTATCCTTGTCTATCGAAGAAAGTAATACGTTACTGGGCCATAAATTATGTAAAATTTTTATTTTTTATTCGAATATACGTCGACCTCGAATATATGTCAACCCTCCCCCGCATTTTTAATCTAATTTCCAGGAAAGAGTTGGTAGACATTTTTTTCCTTTAAATAAAATTTCATCACCAGCAAGAAATTAATTTCGAAATGTATTACGCATAATTTCATAATAGTATCCATGTTTTTTTATTATATAAGAATCTGATACTATTTTCATGTACCGGAACCAAACAGCAACAGTAATAATTGAAGAACATAAGAAAGAAGCCGTGATAAGAAAGGGAGTCCGACAAGGATGTTCCCTATCTCCGTTACTTTTTAATCTTTACATGGAACTGGCGGTTAATGATGTTAAAGAACAATTTAGATTCGGAGTAACAGTACAAGGTGAAAAGATAAAGATTCTACGATTTGCTGATGATATAGTAATTCTAGCCGAGAGTAAAAAGGATTTAGAAGAAACAATGAACGGCATAGATGAAGTCCTACGCTAGAAATATCGCGTGAAAATAAACAAGAACAAAACAAAAGTAATGAAATGTAGTAGAAATAACAAAGATGGACCGCTGAATGTGAAAATAGGAGGAGAAAAGATTACGGAGGTAGACGAATTTTGTTATTTGGGAAGTAGAATTACTAAAGGTGGACGAAGCAGGAGCGATATGAAATGCCGAATAGCACAAGCTAAACGAGCCTTCAGTAAGAAATATAATTTGTTTACATCAAAAATTAATTTAAATGTCAGGAAAAGATTTTTGAAAGTGCATGTTTGGAGTGTCGCTTTATATGGAAGTGAAACTTGGACGATCGGAGTATCTGAGAAGAAAAGATTAGAGAATGCGGTGCTGTAGGTGAATGTTAAAAATCAGATGGGTGGATAAAGTGACAAATGAAGAGGTATTGCGGCAAATAGATGAAGAATAAAGCATTTGGAAAAATATAGTTAAAAGAAGAGACAGACTTATAGGCCACATACTAAGCATCCTGGAATAGTCGCTTTAATATTGGAAGGACAGGTAGAAGGAAAAAATTGTGTACGCAGGCCACGTTTGGAATATGTAAAACAAATTGTTAGGGATGTAGGATGTAGAGGGTATACTGAAATGAAACGACTAGCACTAGATAGGGAATCTTGGAGAGCTGCATCAAACCAGTCAAATGACTGAAGACAAAAAAAAACAAACTATTTTCTAATATCATACATACTTATTAAATGTTTAACTATTATTTGAAGAAAAAATTAAGATAAATGAAATTAAAAAAAACATGGATTTATAGAAATGTAAAAATTAAAAATATTCACTGGTTACATCGACGCATTTAATCATTCCTTTTCTTTAAAAGTTTGATAATATAATTCTATCTTTTAAATTCACCAATAACCCACCTGGTTGGTGTAGAGTTAAATTCGTCGTCGTAAATCAGCTGATTTCTAAGTCGGTCTTCTAGGATTTAAATCCTAATAAAGATAAGATAGTTGCTTTTATTTGCGTTTCAATAGTAGATCATGGTTACTGGTGTTCTTTGGTGGTTGGGTTTCAATTAACCACACATCTCAGGAATAGTCGGCTTGAGTTTTGTTCAAGACTAAACTTTTACCGGTACAGTTCCATTACATTGATAGGTCGCTAATAACTTTAATTGCTGATGCTATTATAAATAGAAATATTAAAGAAAAAAAATTCATCAATATTCCAATTTAAAAAATGAATGTCTATGAAAATAAGAGATTCTTAATTAGGTACTTTTATTAATAATAATCACTATAAGTTACTACAAATATAAAGTTTAATATTCCAACACGAATACACAAAAGAGAATAAAGTATGAAAAAAGTTAAAAGCCTGGACGAATCCAAACGAAAGTCGTCCCCGCGTGTAGGTCGACTCCCCCATTTTATTGGAAAAATGTAGGAAAAAACGACCTATATTCGGTAAATATTTTATTATTATTTTATTTTTTCTGTTTTCCATGTAGTATTAGTAAATCTTAGCATATTACTCATCAATATGTGTTTTTGAAAATAAATAAGGATGTTTTAGTTAATTTTTACTTCCTTGTACAAAATAAAGTAATTATTGTGATCGCGAAAAATTTAGATTATCAGATTTCAACAGAAATATCCATTTTGACCATCTCTGAATCCATTCTGACTAGTTTCGGCTAGACGTCTTTAGATACGTATATATCTCGCATAACTCAAAAACGATTAGCTGTAGGATGTTGAAATTTTTGATTTAGGACTGTTGTAACATCTAGTTGTGCACCTCTCCTTTTGAATGCATTCCACTGAACCAAAAGTGTTAAAATATCAAAAAATCTAAACAAATTTGGATATTTTACTTTTTCTTAACTGCAGTAATAACCTCCTCATTGAGAGCTTTTTAACGATATATTATAAATGGCGCTTATTTTCATCGGTTCCAGGATTGTAACCAAATAAATTTTAATTAATGAAATATTTTTATCTTACAAGGGGAAGTCACATCGGTTCGAATCAGACTTCATCTCTTTTTTTTTTTTTAGTTTAAATATTTTGATTTATTAATAATTATTAACCTATGATTGTAAAAACCTTTTACGATAAATAATAATTCAGTAATATTATTACTAATCATGGCCCGTTGGTAGTGATATAATTTAATTATATAATAATTTCCACTTACCAGTTATTTTTATTGTTATGTCCTAGCGCTTTCGGATATTAATCCTTCATCAAGAACATTTATGTGATATCGATTATAATTATTTCCTTCACAAATTAATATATTAAATGAATTTTGTATTTTAGAAACAAAACAATTGATCGTCAAAAGTTTAAAATGATGTCGACGTTGTCTGTTACGTCAGTATGAAACTCTCAATTGTTGTGTTTATTAGTATGAATCAGTATAAACAACCTATATCAATATTATTGTTTAATATTTGTTTAAATAATACATCATTATCAAATTTCGTTTCTTCATTAAACATAACGGAACGTAATAATAAAAATATTTGGTAAGTGGAAATTATTATGTAATTAATTAAATAATAACAAAAAATAAAAAAATATCAAAAACTAACAGAAGTTATTAATGAAATAAAATTTTATGTACTTTTTCATTTAAAAGAAATGCGTATATATAATTTAATAGGCGTACAAGGAAGTCATTTAGTGTCCACATCAAATTTTTAATTCATAGAATAATGAAAATTATAAAATTTTGTTGAAATTAACCGGTTAATAACTACCAAATTTAAATTATTTTTCTAAAATATAAAATGTATATTTTATAAATCCAAATAGCTCATCCAGAATCAATTAGTTTGCAAGCCAAATTTTTAAATAAAGTTTTAATTTTACGAGTTTATAAAAATACGTGTATGTACTCATCTGCTGGATATTTAGGAACTAAAACCTTACGTTGGACGATAAGTACGTCAGATTGGATTTTTTTTATAGCCATCTGATAAACTAAAATTCTATATATATGAGCTACATCCACTAAACTACATAAATACGCAAGAATGTAATGTAAAATATAGGCCTGGCATATCTTCGAAATCGATTCCATGAACGTCCTGCAAAAATACCACCAAGGTGGGGAGGAACGGATTAGATGATGAGGAAATGTGAATAATGGGAAAGAATCGATCTATCTCTGACGGTATTGAGAAAAGAGAATTACTGTTATACATAAAGAGATTTTTAAGATCCTGACCAAACCAGAATCTCTCGGGAGATCGGAGTGTATATTTGCCGAGGATAGGTAAAGCTCATCACTGGTTAACAAGTTTAACTTGAGCAACCAAAATATATTTTATAACAAAATTCTTTAGCTCGAATTAAAAACTAATCGTTTGAAAATAGATTCAAGGTCATAAAAAAAATCCTTTCTTACCTTATCCCTGAATTATACGATATGTAAATTACTTAGAAATTAAAAAATAAAGAATATTCAATCTGATTTTCACTGAGGGATATACATAAATAATATTAGTAGTTTGATTTTGATGGATCTGTTGAGTGTGAAAGCGAAACGTTAAGGTTTCCTTTAAACTTTAAATTAAAACTGCAAGTTTTGAGGCAAATTCTGTTCCCATTTTGATAATTTACCTATGTATGAATAAATCGTATTTATTTTAAATATGATTGTTCATTTCTGATATTTGTTTAAATTAATGTTCCTTAAGAAAAAATTAATTTTTTTTTTGTGTTTATGATTTTTTTATACATTAATTTGTTTCATTTTTCCGGTTCTTCCGCTAAAAATAAAGACTTACTGTTTTTCGTTGAGTTTTTTCTTAATCTTGTTATCATTTTTAATAACTGGATTTTTATTTTTCTTCATATAACATTAATATTTGACTTCGTTATTTATAGTATCATTTTTACATCTTTTCCTTGTTTTTTTTTTGTATTTTTAATTTCTAATAACTGTAGAGCCAAACTATTGCTTTCACTACATTAAATATTTATGAATTTCCTCTGTATTATTCCTTTTTGTTTTTTGTTAGGTTAAAATGCTTAATGAAAGTTATTTTCAATAACTGGTGGTGTACGTATTATAAAGGGAAAAATATTAAAAATAGATGAAATAAATGCGTATACCTATTTAATAATTCACGTACCTTAGCTTATTCTAAGAATTCAAAAATAAATTACTGATGACGAGAGAAGTTATACATTTTTGTTACATTATATTTAATGTTTCTTTAAATTTTTTCTTCTACTTTTAATCTTTAAAAAGAAACGGTTTTTATTTTTAGCTGAGAAAAAGAGAGTAAAATATGGGTAGAAATGAAGTTATAACTCTGGGGTAAAGATAAAATAAGCCGAGACATTGTGTTGTACAGAGACGATGAAGGAGGGATGATCTCGGACGAATCTTAAGCCGACATGGAACAAGGGTGGCATATAAATGAGTGAAATTATGAGATCCAACTTGGAAGTATAAAGATTAAAAAGCAATTAGGTGAAATCAGAAGACGTAGGATATATGCAGAGCTTGAATTCCTACCGACTTAATTTGTTCCATCTCTTTCTCAGTAACTGTTCTACTACATTTTGTGTTATACCTAAATTATTTGTAATATTAAGAGGTACCTCAATACCTTTTTTACTCCTTGAATTCTTATAGTAACTTTTCTACTTATTTAAATACAAAAACTTTTTTCCACTTTTATGAACTTACCGGATTTATTTTATGTTTCATTTGGTAATATAAATTAGCATTATTCAGTTTAGTAATTATTTGTAAAATTAATGAACGTTATTAATTAACTGGGAAAATTTACAGTAATTTTCATTCAGTAAATTTGACTAAAATTATATACCCTAAAAAAAAAATAATAACAATAATACTTCTAATAATTATTAAAAAAAAAAAATAATAATAACTTGACTAAAATTAGGATTATAATACGTCTATCTATGAGTCTATCTATAATTTCTGTGAAGGTCGAAGGCACCACTACGGCTCTGACAAGGAATAGTGGTAGGAGGATCCACGTCCTTATTAAGGATGTGGATGTACTCACCATTCAGGATGAGTTCATTACGGAGTTTCAGAAAATCACGGGGAAGTCAGTGTCGATCGAAGTTATGTCCATGCGACCGGGCTATGATGCGTCGCAGCTGGTGACTGTGGCTGTGCCGCCCATCCTTGCGGATAAATTATTGGCTGATGGACGTATCGTAATGGATGGTTGGCTTGTAGTGTTATGAGACGTTCATTTGACGACCTTTGTTTTCGCTGCTGGAAGCCAGGCCACAGGGTCAATTCGTGTATCGGACCAGATCGTAGTGGCCACTGTTTCACCTGTGGTGAGGCCGGTCATCTACGGAAGGACTGCCGGCGAGACGCGCGATGTCCTTCCTGTCGGTTGAATGGACATGCACTCGGGGGTAGGGAATACGAGGCTTCACCTGCGACAAGAAGATGCAGTGCCTGCTCGGTGCTGATGTTTGTCTATCGGGGACAGCCCCGTGCAGGAGGGATGGGAGGCTCCGGTGTTCCATCGTCAATGACTTGACGGGGACTCCTTCGCAGCGCCTTCGGGGGAGGGAATGTAAAACCGTAGTCTCGGTGCGGATTCCCTTAGGAGTTCCTCATTAGAGGCAGGACATTAAGACCGGAGTCCCGGTGAGGGGATCCCTTTGAGGTCCTCTCATTAGACGCATGACATGTACTGCAAGACAGAGTCCCAGCTACCTGGACGGGAACTTGTGATCTGCCGAGGTAGTTTTAGGCTAAGGCAGCCGCCGTATCTGAGTTATGCTTAGATACTTGTTCCGTCACCTTTTTGGGGGGGGGGGGTTAATGAAGGTGAAAATGAAGATACTAACTTCGAGTAAAAGTTGTTCAAAGCAATTTTATTTATTGTACTTTGCTTTTTGTTAATATTTAAATAAAAGAAAAAATATGTATTGTATAGTTTCATGAAAAAAATATATGTTTCCTTAAATCTTTAACGCATTGTTATTGATGAAAGAACTCAATATATTTATTTAAATTGACCTTTAAAAAGCTACCGTATTATATATATATATAACATTGATTTAAAATGTATATTCACGTATTATTCTTCGTACTAGTATTTTTATTTCTTACTTTTACTAAAGGAGTATAAATTTATCAATAAGGAAAACTAATATCGTAGATGTTTATCATGTACAATTTTAAGTTTATGTGTTATAGTACAAGTAGTTAGGAAATAAAAAAATAAATGATTGAACAATACAGGTGTGTATTTGTGTGAATATATGTATTTGCATAGCTATATTTTTGTTTTTATTTAAAACCTTTTAGGCTACAACGCATATTGTTTGTAGCGTTATTGTTTATTACATGTTATGAAAAAATCCTTGGTTGTATTTATGTTTATTTGAATAATACCACGCCTGTGTTTAACCGTCATGTATTCTATACGATGTGTATGTTTCGTTGCGTTTTGCGTGTACGTACACGGTCGTATTATTTGGATTAAAATAAAGCTACATATGAACGCAGATTTTTGTTGTATGTAACTAGTATATCCTTGTCAAGGCCGAAAGTAGGAATTTAAAAAAAATTATTTTTGAATTATATTTGTGTCAACATAATGCAAAATAACTTACACTTTCTTTCGCTTATCCATATTTATCCTTATTTACTCTTTGCTATTTATTATAGTTATCGTTGTTTACTTTTCGTTTTGTTATTTATTTTGCTCGTGTAATAATTTTATTGTACTTGTAACTTTTTTTACATAACTTCGTTTGCGCAGTTAATAAAATTATATGTTATTATGTATTTGATTGTATGCTTATATTAAACATTACTAATAATTATAAAATTATCTTTAGGATTTTTTTTTTATATAAATTGAATCTGTTTACGCAAATATATTTTTTACAGACAGCACCGATTTAAATCTAATGTTTTCTTTTAAAATCTTATTTTACGGGATGGAATTCAAATGAAAGCAATTTATATTAATATCAAAATAAAACTATCTTTATTAACATTATATAAAATCATCCTGTTTGAATTACGGTGATATAAAAAAATGTATTGTCGACGAATACATTCAGAATGAATACGTATTTTTCAACTATTGGTACCTAGTACAGTAGCTGGAAAACATCATAATACCAAAATTTTACACTTTTCTTTTCAAACTTTTCGAAGAATACGCTGGGTTGTCTAACACGAAACAATAGTTTTGATTACAAGAAATAAATATGTATATATATATATTTTTTTTATAAATACATTTTTTTAGACAGTATATCAAGAAGTTCTTAAAATTTTTAAACCAACAAATATCAAGCTTCCTTAAAAATTCTCAATTTAATACTATTTTATATATACATAAAATTTATATGTTCTGGGTGATCTACTGGAACTTACCCTTACGTATTGATAAAAGAATCTATATGTGCGTATGTGTGTGAATTTATTGCAGTCCCTTTAATTTTTATAAAAATTTCTTTAATCCGATTAGTTTTTGTTTAAATTACCAATTTTGATATTTTTTTATATAGTTTTTAATTTTATTTTATTTTTGACAACTTTATTCAATATTACATATTTTGATTTTTGATTTCATATTTTGACACAATATGAGATCCTTTCGTCCGTTATTTCTACGAAGATAGCCGATATAACTTTAAAATGAAAAATTATTTATTTATTGATAATCATGTAAATATTATCCGAACTAATAAAATTATATAAAAAATGTATTATTTACTCATAATCACACCGGGCTAGTCTAGTGGTAAACTCGTTATCAAAAAAGTCAGTTGTTCGAATCCTAATAAAGGTTAGTTGTTTTTATACAGATTTGAATAATAGATGGTGAATACCCCGGTATACTTTGGTGGTTGGGGTTCAGTAAATCGCACAACTCAGGAATTGTCGGCCTGATTCTGTACAAGACTACACCTCACTTACATATCATCCTCATCTCGTTGAACCGTGGGATATTACTTCTGTTCACTAGTTGAACAGATTGCAACACACATTACGAATAATAAAAATTTAACTCAAAATCAAAGATGTAAACTCTTATTAAAAATCATTTTTAGACAGTATAATAATAATATTGTGTATTAAATAACAAAATTATATCACTGTATTTTTTTTTTTACATTATCACCTTTTATTTTAACTCTTCATGAATTAATTTATTTGTATAAATATCTATTAAAATATTCCTTTTGTATTAAAATAGTAAGGCAAGCTATCTGAAAAAAAAATAGATAATTGATATAGTTAAATTTCAGTAATTTCGTTTTTTCATACTAATTTAATGGCCATATCTGAAAACATTTTATTTAGTGATAGAAAAGGTGTTATGAAAGAAAACGGTGCTCTGTAATGTAATCGCAGATGTTTTTATCAACTGTAAATTTTTGATAGGTGATTAGTTTTCTAAATTTATATCTAAATGTGTCATCTAATCTTGCATCTATTGATTTTAATTATTGATAATATGTAAGAACACCCTAGTATTATTAAACTGCGTATAGATTATTATATTTTGATCAGACATGTTATAATTAATATCATCCTGTAATATATATTTTATAATTCTGAGTATAAAAAACTCATTTAACGTTTCTTTATTATTGAGTATCTATTTTCTGTATACGTTTACAAAGTAAGGGAAAACAGAAAATTCTGGGAATAGAACTGAGCATAACAAAACGGTTTGTACGACGTCGTGTTTTGGATTTCAGAACGATTTTAGAGAATTGCATCGTATTTTTTTTTTAACGCTTGCTCGCCATGCTCATCTGGCTCATGGCCAGCCTATCTGACCACCCCATTAATTGTTTTTTCTGTCTCCACCCTTCTGTTCAAAATACTCGATCGTAAACATCCACTCTATCCCTCCCCAAAACTGTTTACGTCAACCCGCATATCTCTTTGTCTTACTCAATCACCCTAAAAATATTCCACTAAAATCTCATTTATTATTATATAGTAAATAAATAATAAAAATTCTATTGTATGTTTTTTTAATATATTTAAATTTACTATCCGCTAATTTTATCCAGTTTACTGTATAATCGATAAAAAATAAACATATTTTCATAAATTGTAAATTAATAATTTATAATTAATTTGAAAATTCATTAAACCTTTGTGTATCTGTTTAAACACGTCTAAATCTTTTTAAAATTTAATATATTCGTACTAGAATACTTTCTAGCTCATTCTTTTATTATTTACCTTATTTTAGGCTTTTGCAGAGTAAACCGGTTAAATATTCGAATTTTATTATAAATTATTATCGATGTAATTAAACCCGCCGTGTTGGTTTAATTGTAAAACTCGACGTCGTAAAACAGCTGATTTCAAAGTCGTGGATTGCAATCCCTGATTTGCAATCGTGGATACCGGTGTACTTGGTGGTTGGCTTTCAATTAACCACATCTCAGGCTACCTAAGGAGTTACGGCTGCCTAAGGGCCCCATATTCATAAAGCTGAATGGGATATCTGGAGACTTCCGTATTAGCCATAAGATTACAAACTAACCGACGTAATTGTTTTAATTATGATTAATTTTGAAGTTGTTCTTTTGAAGTACGAAGTAATTTGAATATCATTCTTTCACTTTTCGTTCGTCTTCGTAATTGTTTTATTTTAATTTTGTTTATATTTCTTGGTGTGTTTATAATTCAAGGAAAATATTAATATCGATCAGAAAATTTTCTAGGATTTTTGTATCTTTTAATATTTTGAGTTTCATTAAATTTTATAAAAATCTTAGTTACATGATTTTCTATATATATATGAATAGCAGTAAAAGTGGTAATCTGTATTCGATTTCATATAACAGAAATCAGCAACCTTTTGATCTGTAATCATAGAATTTATTGTTTTAACTTTAGTACGTTACGGAGATCTGTTAACTATTTTTAAAACTGGAATAAGCAAACTTTAATAATATCATTTGAAAATTTTACTACTGAAAGTTTTTGGTATAATATTATTACATAAAAAATCTAAGTTACACGGATAAATATTTTAAAAAGTAAGGTATGGCTAGGAATAGAGGAAGAAAGAGGAGGTTTGTTGATTAAATAGTTAAAGGGAAAATGGATTTAATAATTTTTTTTTTGTTCTGTAAATTAATTAACTTTAAAGGCTGATGTTAAACTAGTATATTATTTAATCTTTAATTTTTTTCTGAGTCTTTTTTTTCAGTTTGGTATGAAAACCCTTTTACTTTATTTAGAATTACAATACGTTTTTGATCTATTCTGTTTTAAATAAAAATCTGATGTGGACACCACATGACTGCTTGTACGCCTGTTAAATTACATATACACATGTTTTGCTGCTAAAAATTTTCTTAGCATTTTATATTAGTTTATGTATAACTTTGTTTCACATTGATCAAGTAGATATGTGGAGAACTGAGAATGCCTCGGATACCACCCTAACGCACACATTGGTTCGAAGCCGACTTCATAAACACACATTTTTTTAACTTTTATTTTTATTTAAATATATTGATCTATTAATAAGTATTAACCTCTAATTGTAAAATTTTTTAAATTAAAATGAAAAGTACATAAAAGTTTATTTTACTTCTACCTTCTGATTTTTTAATATAATTTATTGTATTATTATTATTATTTATTGTTAATTTTTTTACAATCAGAGGTTAATAATTATTAATAAATTAATATATTTATTTAAATTGAAAAAAAAGTTAAAAAAAAAATATTTGTGTATGAAGTCTGAATTGAATCGATGTGCCTCCCCTTGCAAGATCCAAATATTTCATTAATTAAAATTTTTTTGGCTATAACACTGGATCCAATGAAAATAAGTACCACTTACATCGTTTAAAAGCTCTCAACGAGGGTTCATTACTGCACTTTAGAAAAAGTCCAAAATCCTGATGTTTCAAAATTGAGATCCCGATTTATTTAGAGATCTGACTGTATACACATTTTGACCCAGTCAATTGCAATCAAAAGGGGAGTTGCATAACTAGATGTTACAACAGTCCTAAATATAAAATTTAAACATTCTACGGCTAATCGTTTTTGAGTTATGCGAGATACATACGTACAGACGTCACGCCGAAACTAGTCGAAATGGATTCAGGAATGGTCAAAATGGATATTTCCTTTGAAATCTGAAAACCGAAATTTTTCGCGATTAATTTACTTCGTACACAGGAAGTAAAAATGGAATTTCTTAAACTTCTTTTGCTTTTATCAGTATTTTCAGAATAAGATCTCTACAAATTTTGTTACAATGCTTTAGTACAAGGAAATATTTTAATTGCAAAAAATTTCGGTTTACAGATTTCAACGGAAATATTTATTTTGACTATCCTTAATCCATTTTGACTAGTTTCAGCGTGACGTCTGTACGTACGTATGTGTGTGCGTACGTATATATCTCGCATAATTCAAAAACGATTAGCTGTAGAATATTGAAATTTTAGATTTAGGACTATTGTAACATCTTGTTGTGCACCTCCCCTTTTGATAGCTATCTACTGTACCAATAGTGTCCAAAAAAAAGCTCAAAATCCAAAATATTTGGATTTTGGAATTTTTCTTAACTGTAGTAATTAGCTCTCATTGAGAGCTTTTCAACGATTTATCAAGTGGTACTTATTTTCATTGGTTCCAGATTTTTAGCCCAATAAAAGCTTAATTAATGAAATATTTGGATCTTATAAAGGAGAAAGCACATTGCGAGAATCTGACTTTTTCCTTTTTTAATTTTTTTTTTAATTTAAATATTTTGATTTATTAATAATTATTAATCTCTGATTGTAAAAAAAAATTACAATAAATAATAATTCAATAACAAAAAAAAAAAAAAAACGTAAAAAAAGTGAAAAAAACATTAACAAATATATGTAATTAATAGGCGTACAAGGAAGTTATGTGGTGTCCACATCAAATTTTTTTCTTTATAAATTTTTTATTACAAAAAACCTATCCAACTACAATTTTGACTTACAATTTATGTCCTACTAATTTAAATGTTAACTGATATAATTAAAGCAGATATATGTTTTAAATTTAGCATCATAAAACAAATACTATATTAATTTCATTACTTTTTCTTTTTTTTAATATATTTATTTTAATGTATATATTTTTTTTTTTAAATCTACTCATTTATATAAAATACAAATAAAATATTTTCTTTTAAAAAACCGCTGATTATAAATTCTTAATTAGTACTAATTATTTTTTTTAAACCGTTAATTTTCTGCATCATTATTCAACATATACGTAAATATATGGTCAAATAATTTTCCTGTACGCTTTTTGAATTGCGAGTTATTTTATATTAATATTTATATTTAGTATATTTTCATATATTTACCTTAATATTATTTTATATGTTTTTATTTGAAATAATTATGATAAACCTTAGTCGTAGTTATTTTTTATCTTATAATTGTTTATTTATTTATGCTGCTATAATCAAGGATTTACCACCGTTTCCCTTGATTTATTGAGGCAAGTTGACTGAAACAGTTCTTATGTTTGTTCTTTTTCAGTAAACTAACAACATATCAGTCTATTCTTGAAGAGATATTTGTAATGTAGTCTTATGCATCGATCAGAATAAACTTTTATTTTTGTCTGTATATACATAATTATTTTATTTATTTGTTTTAAAATTAACCTATTTTTTTTCTTATTTTTCAGGTAATTTTTCTAACTATGCATACAATGAACTAAGGTAAGACTTTGTACTATAAAAGAAAGTATGGGTACTTTTTATTTTGCTGGAGTTTTTAAGATTTAACAGTGGAATTAATTACTTGTTTGAAAGGTTTTATGGAGGTGTCTACATATATTTTGGCATGTTTAATGATTAATAGAATTATACATCCTGATTCATTATGCGTGCCTATATAATCGTTATTTTCTTTATAATGTTTCAAAAACAGAGTGGAAGATGACTAGTTGAAAAAAATCGGAAATATTGCTGAGAATCATTTTGTTTTATTCATCTTCAACCATGTTTGTATGCATAATTTATCAAAAATCCCTTAGATTGCAGATCTGATTAATCCGGTAGATTGCAGAAATATGGATTTAATTTACCATAATATATATGGTGAATCCACTCATTTTTTTTTTCTGAAATTAAATGACTAACTAATTGCATACGTTTTACGCAAAATACATGATATCCTCAATGGATTTTAAATAAAATTCATGAATCTTTTTGTATTATATTTGTCATCATAAATTCTTAATTTGAAGTTCTCAGCTTCAAATCCTAATAAAGATAGTTGCTTTTATTCGAATTTGATTATTTGATTGCGAATACCGCTTTTCTTTGGTAGTTAGGGTTCATTTAACCACACGTTTCAGGAATGGTCGGCCGGAATTTTTTTCAAAACTACACGTTTACCGGTTTAGTTACATTACATTGATAACTCGCTAACATCTTTAATTTTGATACGTATATAAATAAAAGTATTAAATAAAATTATTTTATTTTTTATTCTATTTTTTTTATTTTATTTCTCATGAATAAACTTGGTTGCGTACTACAAAAAAAGTAGAGAAATTATTTTGCTAAAAAACTATTTTAATATTCATAAGGCAAGCATTTCATTTACAAACATAACATTACTGTTAATTATTTATTTATTCTTTTTTTTATGAACTTTTACCTTTTTTTTTTGAATTTTTAACAAGAAATTAAATTAAGATATTAGCTTAGGTTGTTTCACTTAAAATTTAATAATTAATTTATTAACATAATCTTTACCTATATTTATCATAAATTAAAGAAATAAAAGTTATATTCGTTTCTATACCTTTTTTTCACCGTTAGGTATTCTTAGGTATTCTCATTCTTCAGAGAAATAGATGAATGATTTCTAGCGTGTGAAAATGCCATGCCTGACCAGGATACAAACCCGGGACCTCCGGATCAAAGGCCGAGATGCTACTACCCGCTCCATGGAGGCCGGCGCCTCGTTATCTGTATCTAATTATGTCTAACCGCGTGATTAATTTATATTTTCTTTCTATGCATACATTTTGTGAGCAAATTTTATGTAAGTCTACGTGCAGACGGACATGAATGAGTATGTTATTTGAATATTGTTGTCCACGCAGAGAGAGAGAGAGAGAGAGAGAGAGAGAGAGAGAGAGAGAGAAAGAGAGTGAGAAAGTTGTCAGGGTAAGTTAATGTGGAATTCGTTATTACGTCATGATTAGAATTAGCGTATCCCCACACATTCTGTTATACTGTAACCGATTCTGTAATATTATTTAAGTATATTAGCTATTGTTCTTTTACTTCTTTATTTTTTATTGTTTTATTAATTGTTATTGAAATCAGTATTATTTTTTAAAGATATTAAATTTCCATTAACATTCTTTTGTTTATTGATAATGAATTTGTTATTATCCTCTGTGCAATTATTTAATTTCAAATATTTTTTTTATGTATAAGGTTTCTTCATTTTTTCTTTTCTAATGCGCAAATAACTGTTTTCATTTTGACTTGTTTAGAACAATAATTCTTTGATATTGTCAGATTTACAATTTACCGTATATTCTTGTTCATTAGCGTTTGGTATTTATAATTAAGTTACGGGTGATTAAAATTATTCTTATTGTATTTTAGTTTTGTTTGAATTATTACAATTATTTTGATTCATTTCTCATTTCACATCCATATTATGCCAACATATTTCTCTTATCAGATTTCTTATATCCTCAGTTATACAGACTTATTTATTTTCTTTTACTGTTCTTATTTTTTAAACTCCTTCTATAATAAACAATCCACCAGCCGTTGTATTTTTTACACCGTTCTACCTTAAATCTCATTTCCAAATTGTCTTAATACTTATTCAACACTCGCTAGCTTCATTTTTATTATTTTTATTTTTGTTTGTTTTCGTAGCAACCCAGTGGGGGTGCAACAAATAAAACCCTTCGTTTTCTCACATAAAGCCCTAACTTTCTTATATATACAGGTGTCTTACGAAGAAACTGAGAAACTTTCAGGACATGTTCTACTGGTGAAAATAATGAAAAAAATACATATAAACATAGGTCTAGAAACGATTTGTTTTCCAGTTACGGCTAGCAAAATATTTCGCCCGGATTTCAGCTCTTCTAATAAAAAGAAGTCCTACTGTAGTTTTTTGAACCCAAATTAAGGAATAAATTTGGTGATGTCTAATGTAATTTTAGCTGGGAAATAGGATAAAACAGATCCCAGAACTGTAACTCCAGTAGTTTTTAACATCCGACCTAAAATACAAAATAATATATTACCGATTTTTAAAAGTTTTTGTTTAATTTTTATTGGCTGCATTTACATTAATTTTCTCAGAAATAAATTCTTTACAAGTTTTGTTACCAAATTTTTCGCATTTATTAGTAATTTAACAAAGCTATTTTATAACAAACCTAAAAAAAAAACTTTTTTCAACACCGAATATTGTGGGGCTCTCTGTATTTTAAAGATTATACATTTTAAAGACCCCAGTCTTGTGCAAGTCTACTTTTGCAAATCATCCCTGCTTCGTCGATTCTTTGTAAGATTATTACTTAAATAAAAAAATTCTATGAGTTCGGTATGTTGAGTTGTAATAATTTTAAAACTTTTACTTTTGGACGTCAAAATAGTGTACGTTTTTAACACTTATCTTCGAGCGAGAAATTTGAACATTCAAGTATTGTTTAAAAATAACTTCTCTATACCTTCTCCTGTTCACTGTTCACTTATATTTCCAGATATGTAACAAGGTATATTCATTACACGAAAAAAATTATAAAACTGCTTACTAAATGGCTTCAACAATGCTTCATTACAAATTTGGAGACTTCCCGGATATTAAAGGAATCAATTTAATAATTTATCTTTAGTTTCAGCTCAAACAAATGCTAAAGTGAATCTTAACATATATTTTTCTTGTTCCCAGATTATATTAATCTGCGTTTAATTTATTATTTTATTTCTTCCATACAAAACTAAAAAAAGGTAATATGCTAGATAATAACTACATTCTTGTTTCATTACCTTCTCTAATCGCAACAAGCTTTTCTTCATTTTTCTATATTATTAAGTGTTGCGTAATTATTATAAACATAATTATAAAATTTATTGTAATATTCTATGTTAATTTTATATAAAAGTTTTCTAAATGATCTTTTTTCTACAGATTTCGTCACTTTAAATTTAATTATGTGTACGATCATAAAATACTTATAGTTACCATATTTATTTCCATGTAAATTTTTATTTTATAAATCAACAGGTGGTTAGTAATATAATAACAATAAATAAAGAATTCAATTTAATAATAATAATAATAATAATAATAAATTCTTCCTAGGAACTGATTCAAGGTCGTTAGGTGACCCAGAGAGAACGCAGTGGTAGAAGTTTTAAAAAAATTCATATATATATATATATAAAATAAAAGACGTATTACTGTCTTTACTATGATTTATTACTTTATTTATTAGTGTTGTTTATTTAATAAACTTGTATGTGGTAACATGTATTACATTTTAATAAGAATTCTATTCTTTTTTTTTATAAACGAAGAGTTTGAATTTCATTAAACAAAACAATTGCTGGCATGAAATACCTTAATTCCTTTACCAAGGACACAGACGACACTCCTTAACTATTGTTAACATAAATATTATTTTATTATAATAATTAATTTTTATTATTTTTTAATACAATCGTTTATTTATTAATGCGGAAATCTTATAAATTTTATAATATATATTATAAATTGTTTTAATCTTCATTATACGTTTCAAGAATATTCTATTAGTGATAATTGATGTTAAGTTGAATTAAAAATATTTATGTTGTATTGTTTTTCTTCGTTTTATAATTTAAATTTTATTTTTACCTTTTTTCCTTATACCAGTCTTTTAATTACGTTTTACCTTAAAATATAATGATAACTTAGTTATGTCGTATGATCGCATAAATATGTTACTGCATTTTAATGAAAATCGTGATTAAAATATGTATTAGTTACTTATACTAAGCTGGCGATCGTGACGCGAGCGGAAGCGTCTCGGCCTTTCATCCAGGGGTCCCGGATTCGAATCTCGGTCAGGCATTTTCATACGCTACAAAAATTGTCATTCATATCATCCTCTGAAGCAGTACCGAACGGTGGTCGCGGAGGTAAAAAAAAAATTACTTATATTGAGATTTAAAATAAATAATAATAAATTGTAATTTGTATTATAACTGTTTTCTGATAACCTAATTTTTGATATCTTCTACGTTTTGATATTAAACGAAAGACAAAAATCGGTGGTCCTTATGTTTATCCGTGTTAACTAGTTGATATGCATCTTTAAGCTTTAAAAAAAATCGTTAGGTAAATGTATATTATTCTTGATTGAAATATTAGGTGTGTATTAATGTAAAATATTTACGCAAGAAGTTCCGAATTGTTTCTATAAACCTAATGGTTTTTTAATATTTATTCCATAATTATGAAATTAATAGAAAATTTATCTAAAATTAGATTCGGAACTCTACTAATGAAATACATTTTTGGTACGGTTTATCCATTCTCGATCAATTTATAAAATATTTTAATGAAACAGAATTTGAATTTTTTTTAAATTCAGACGGTGGATAAAAAGGTTTAACTTCTTATAGAAGTGTCTTTTTTTAATTTTTTAAAATTATGTATACCTGAAAATGAACATAAGAGAAATATTTAAATAAAGATTAATTAACTTATTAGAAAAATTACTAATACTGAAAAAATACGATAGGAATTTTTTTTCTCCTCTCAAATGGAAATAAATCATTTTGTGATAATTTTTAGTATAATATTTATAATTTTCGTAAAAGATAATAAAAAAAATAAAAAACACATTTTAAAAGTATTTTCCCAAATTTTGAACCTTGAGAAACCCCTGCAAGAAATTGTGTAGTAATATATTAAATGTTGTTAAAATTTGGATTAGTTTTATTTATATGCTACGGTAAAAAAGTTTCTTTTCAGTAAGGATAATTTATTTCCATATACAATTTTCATCATTCAAGATGAACATGTTCATACCACGAATTACCTAAACCTCAGAATGTAATGAATAATAATGACCTACATTAAGGGTATAATCTGGAATGATTTATTCATTTTATTCCGTATGTTGTGAAATTCAGGGTATACACTGTTTTTTTCTTCATACATTAAGTTCGTTATCAAATGTTGACAACCAGATGGTTAATTACAACTTTAGCATAATAAAGACTAGTTGACCTGAAAAAAACACTACTTTATATTTTTCTATTGTAAAATTCTCCATTAATTTTGATCTTCCATAATTTTCCCTTAAAATCGAAACTGAAAAATAGGAACTGTAGATGTTTCACTGTATACGTGAAGTATTCCAGTTTTTTCTTGACAATCAACTCTTAGGAACCAACCTAAGATATTACTTCAGAAGATGAATGCGGATGATATGTATGAATGAACTGTAGTCTGTACAGCCTCAGATCGACCATTAATGAGGTGTGTGGTTAATGGAAATCCAACCACCAAAGAACACCGATATCCGTGGATATCGCGGATATGAACACTAGGTCGTGACCTAGTATTCAACTTCGTATAAAACTGCCTATGCTAGAATTGACAATCAACAACCGCTGCGCTACTGTACAACCCTTTTCTTAATACATCCTCATGGGGACCTTTCCTTTCCAACTAATCTTAAGAAGTCTGCGATAAACCCTCATATAAAAAGCCTCAGTTATCTTAAAGGTTTCTTATGAAGTCCAAGACTCAGCATCATATGGTAAAAATATAGAAATATAACATTTTTTCATGGTCTTTTTCTACAAATTCAATTTTAGTTGTTGCCGCATAGGAATATAGGAATTCCTCATTCGTAGAAAGCTGACCTTGCTTTTTGTAATTTGTTATTTTTTTTTTAAGAAAATTTAATTATCATACAAGCAGGTTTCAAGAATAAAATCTTTATGGTTGTCCCACAGCAATTTTTCCATCCCAACCCCCTAGGGGGAAGACACCCGCCTTGTGACGCTTCTGGTCGCCACTCCCCCCCGTTCATAGCCATTATGGGCTTTAACGGGTGTAGTCTTTTGCCCTCTTACTTTTTATATTTTATAGTAATAAGCCAGGCCTCGTTGGGATGCCACCGATGTAAATGCCTCTGTAGACATTTATATCGGTGATTTTTAAACTCAGCTTTTGCCTTCGCTGTAGGCCTCGTCTGGACATCTTGAGTGTCCTACATCGTTGTCCTCTGAACTAGCTAACCCCGCGCCTAACTTTTATTGAACCAATTTCTAATAAATGTCTCAAAATTCCAGGCAAATTAACAACAAATGTTCGCAACAACGAAATTTATTCCTAATTCCTTTAGTGAACTCTACTTCAGTTTATATCCGACTTTGGAGGAATCTTTCTAATGAAAAGTTTGTCATCATGGATTCTATTCGTATTATTACGCATGTATTCAGTCTTCTTATCGTTTAGTTGTTAATAAATAGCAGTCGTTCAGACATTCTATTTTATTTAACAAAGACAGTAATCCTTTTAGGATATCAGCCATTAATATTCTGTTATTCTAGTATCTTAAATTAGCTTTTTCTTTTGGAATACACTATTCCAAAAGAAAATGACCTGCATCATTTATTAAAGCTGGTCAAAGCAAAATAGTTAACAAGTAACATTCTGCTTCAATCCTAAAAAAAATTCTTCGATCTCTCGTTGCAAAATAAACTAGATGGGCCCTCACTGCCTCTGGGGACTTTCCTCTCAATGGGATATTTATATATACTGTTAACAAACTGAATATAATATATAAATAATAAATTAATTTTATTTATATTTAAGTTCTTGTAGTGAGTGAATTTTCATATGGATATTATGGATCTTCATGTAAATGTTGAGAGTGTGCGTTGTTTAGGAGATACCTAAACTGATCTAAACAAAATTTAATTGCGAAGATTTGGTGATATTTTTTTCTTTTCCTTGATCAATTTTCTTCATTAAAAAAAGAAGCATTTTTACACAAAAGGTAATAAATTTTGGACACCTTTTTAATCCCATTCCGATACGCCGCCCGCCAGGGCATCCCGCCCGGAGGGCCTAGCTGCGTAGGCATGCCCTGCAGCTATGTTATCAGATATTAGAAAAAAGGCGTTGCCCCGCCGCGAAAATGTTACATAGTTTATGTTTCATTAAACATGATGTAGCAGTGTTATTTTTTGCCAACTGTGTGGCTAAATAACGTTCATGAATTTACGTACTAACAGCAACAAAAACTTTTACATCGAAAAGCTTCAAATTCCTGAACATTGTTAGCCGTTTCTTGATTATGACTTTTTAACATAGCTCTTACCTCAGTGTATCCTTTTTTATTCCCAAAACACAAGTATATGTTTAGATAAATCGTTTCTGGAATACTAGGTCGTGGATACCGGTGTTCTTTGGTGGTCGAGTTTCAATTAACCACACATCTCAGGAATGGTCGACCTGAGAATGTACAAGACAACACTTCATTTACATTCATACATATCATCCTCATTCATCCTCAGAAGTAATACCTTACGGTAGTTCCGGAGGCTAAATTGAAAAAGAGAGATAAATCGTTCGTGTAAAGAAGTATAAATCGAATGTGTAAGTGTAAAATGCGAATGAATGAGTCGTTAGTGCACTGCGCGCAGCTTCCCGACGCACCACGTGGTCCGTTCTTCACCAATAGCAGGTAAAATAAAAATATGAACATCTACATTAAACAAAAAACAAACAAACCTTCACACCATTTTTTTTTTTATGGAAAAGATGAAATTATTACAATATTATGGAACTAATAACATTTAAACATTCCCGGGAAATTATAAACTGTGAAATTTTCAGTGAAATCGCTTAAGTAGTTTTGGAGTTATTGCGGCACAAACAAAACGAAGATTGTCTTTTATTTATGCATATTATATATTTCAAAATTAAAAAAAATTATTCATTGCATGTTTCATAAATTTTGAAAACTTTTCTACTGTAGTAAAAGAAGATTGGGTATTTTAAATATTGGTTTTGAAGGAAGAATTTTCCACTGTTCAACTTTCTGAATTACAATAAATTAATAAAAATACGCCAGTAATTACTGTTTTAGTAGATACATTTTAATTTATTAATGTATCTGTGCTTGTAAAGAAAATTATGCCATTGTCAAAAGACATTTTGAAAAAATTGTTTCATAAAAAATTCTAAAAAGTTATTTTAATATTTTATTTACTGATTATCCAAATTAGCGCAAATTAATGTATCATTTAAGAAAACAGTTATATATTTTCATTATTTTTTTTTATATATATTTAAGCTAATAATTTTAAATGATTTAAAAGAAAACTAATCTAAAAGGAAGATTACTCGAGCGCACCTAAATTTGTTTTTAAAATCCCATTTAAAAAGTGTAGATTACTCGAATTCAGTTTTCCTTTTTTTATTTGTATTTCACTTGGACTGTATAACGCTGCGGTCACTTGAATCGTTTTCATCGCCTGATAGTAACCACAAAATTGTAGGTTCCAATATTAGGGTGATGAGGTTTGCACGTAAAGGAGTATTCGTGGTTAGGGCTTAGGTTTCTAAAGCTTCGGTTCATCGCATCAACCATGTTGTGGTTAGCGGTTACAAAACATTTTGAACAAAACTATTATTGTTATTGCCTCCTTCCGTATTACTTCCACTGTTTCGATATTACACATAAAATGCATTGGAAACTGGAATAATAATAAAATTATTATTTTTATTTTCATATAGTACAATTTTTGTTCGTTTATTTTAGGTAATTTTCTTTACTATTTTTGTGGAATATATTTTGTTTTGTTTTTCTTTCTTTCTGTTTTTATCCTTAAAAATCCATTAAAAAAAAAAAATGAACATTATATGCAATTTTAATTATTTAAAAAAAAATCCAGTTCTCTAAAATTTATTCACAACTATTTTTTTATACAGTGAACTTAGCGAAAAAATAATATTTTCTATCCTTTGTCTTTGTCAGTAGTGAAGAGAAACTAAAAAAAATTTAAATCAAGAATAAGAAAGTATTTGTTCATCCCGATGCCTGACAATATGGTGAACATCATTATATTCAGAGAAAGTAAATAAGTTTCGTTCTATTGGTATTTCAAATGTGTCATATACATCACAGTCCATTGAATGAGGGACAGTGTATTTTTTAATTTTATCTTCTCTGTAGGAGAAAAAAGATAGAGGATTTTGTATGGAAATTTTTGTAGGATATATCATTGGCAAACTGTAATTTTATCTGAAAAAAAACTTTTCGTTTTTTTTCTATTGTGTAATATTTTCTGTATAATGTATCATTTTTTCCACAAGAAATATACAAAACATAAATTAAATGAGAAACTAAAAGAGGTATAATTTATTTTTTAAATTCTAATTAATACTAAAATATATTTTCAGTTTATAAAAAAATTAAGTTATTATAGCCGTAATTTGATGAAATAATTAAAAATAACCATAGACAATACACAAAACTATCAAGTTCAAACTCTCTCGCTATGCAACTCACTGCATAAACACTTACAATAAGTACACCAGTTCAAAGTCAACATTTTCCTAATTTGAGGTAATGTTGTGTGTTGTCGACCTTAAATTTGGCGTAACTCCTCCATTATGTAACCAACCATATGTAACCTCAACCATTCTTCGTCAAATTTTCACATACACACCTTCAAATACACTACTACAGTATATCTAAATTTCAGTTAAACTTATCTAGTAACTAACAGACCCGGCAATGATTCATTCGTTATTGCTAGATTCAGTATATATCTATATATAGATTAAATCAGTGGTTGCCAAAGGTTTCTGAATCGTGGTGCTCTTTTTCAATTAAATCTTTTTCATGGCGCCCTACCCTAAGTAAAAGTATGACTACTCGTAAGTAAGAGATAAAAATAAATAAAACTCGTGCATCTTCATTGTTTTTTTACTTTATTAACATTAAATTAATAAAATAATAAATGTCTTGGTTCAATTAATTATGAAGCTTTTACAATATTTCGCGAAGCCCCTGTGAAAAGGCCGCGGCTCCCCGGGGCGCCGCAGCGTACACTATAGGAATCCCTGGATTAAATAAACACAATTGAACGTTTGATAAAACATTAAAAAACTAAACAATACGGAACTTCACAGAATTTAACCTTTCACTTTTCCCTATTTCCCCTTCTCCCTTTCACTCTTTTTCTCTTTCTCCCCTTCTCCATTTTTCCCTTTTTTCTTTTTCCCTTTATCCCTATATCACCTTTTCCCCTTCTCCTTTTTCCCTTTTTACCGTTTCTCCCGCTCATAAATCGGTTCAGTAGTTTTTTAGTCTATAGCGATCACACATACGAATATTGCTTTTTGTTTGTTTCGTAAATATCTCGATACCGGTGCCACCTAGCGCGTATAGTTTTCGCAGAAATATTTATTTTCACGTAACTAATGTATATTCTGAATATGAGCCAAATCGGACCATAAATACAATTTTTCGAAATATCTCGACCTCAGTGTCACCTAGGGGTCCAACCTAATTCAGAAACTTTCGCGGAAGTGCGTACAACTCACTAAAATTTAATAGTAATCGGATGAATGGTAAAGGAACGCATAAGGGACAAACAAACAAACAAATAAACATTAATTTTTTATATATATATACAATTTTGGAAATTTTCGAGTCACAAAATTTTATAAATACTTTCGTAATCCTAATACCTAAAAACGTAAAGAGAATTCAATTTTACTAACCAAACCTGCCGTGTGATCGAAAGTAATATCATAATTTTCTTCGAAAAGTCAGTAAAAAAAAAGGGAAAAGAGAATTTTAATTACAAGAACAAGAAATTAATATACAAAAGTTCTCGTATTTTTTTGTTTTAAATTTAATAATTATTTTCTGATTTAATTTTAAAGAGTTTGAAATTCAATTTTTACCTTATATGAATCAATTTAAAAAATGATTATTTTTTTTATTGCAACCGTAAAGAAAAGAAAATTTTTAGTTTAATCATATTTTTCGATTAAATCTCAAACAGATTAACAGGAACGAGTTTCTTGCAACATACTATTATTCCGCGCGCGCGCGTGTGTGTGAGTGTGGGCGCGTGTAATTTACTTAACAAATAAATAAAAAATATATTAGCGTACAATGTAATATCAAAGTTATTTCAGGTAATTTTTATGAAAATTAATTTCTATTTAAATAAGGTTGGGATTAATTTCTGACTAGTTCTCATGTTAGTTATTTTATGGTGGTGATGTTAATAATCTTTAAACTAATAAATAAGAACTTATAAATACATATAATACATAAGGTAGTTTTTTTTTTTTTTTTTTTTTTTTTTTCTAGTTGAATTTGAATGCTTACATCAAAAATAAATTTTTCACAAATTAACAGTGCTAACACAGTATGTTATTTCTTTTAAAAGTTTACAATTAAATTACAAATTTCAAAAATTTTGGTGATTGTGATGAAATTAGTTTTTTTCTGATTCTAGGAAAAATAATAAAATAATTTCGGTGTAGCCAAAAATTTAGTCGATTGAAAATTGCGCATAATATTTATATATTAAAAAAAATCGAAGATTTATTAGTTGAAGAAAGGCAAAAAATTTCGATTTTTTTAAATTTATATATTACATTTTTTGACACGTTCTTTTATTTAAGTCAAAATATTTAAAAGTAAACTAAAAATGTAACCGCACAATTATTGTAGTTTCTACGTTACTCGAGTAATAATAATGATGACACAGTGATAGTAGGCAGAACACAATAGGGTGTTAACGATAGAAATACCACATTTCCGCAACCTACATATTTTTGTCTTACTAAGATTATTTAACCTTTGAATAATTTATTTTATGTAAACGACATTATTAAATTCTTCTTCTAAATTCTTTTTGTTTTTATAATAAAAGGACGTTATAATGTAATTTATTCATATTTTCATTTAAAATAAATTATTATTTTTAATTTTTCAATTTTAAATTCAAATTTTTGTTTGATTAACAAATTAATAGCAAAAAAATTCTAGAAAAACTTGATTAATTTTAGGAAAGTTATATCCTGATATACTCGTATTTTTAATTTTTTTTTATAAAGTTTGTATGAACTACGTAAAGTCAACATTATTCAGGGAAATAAAAATGCAGCATTTAAATTAGCGTTTCTTGTATTTTTAGTTTTCTCTACATCTAAGTAAAATGTGAAGTTTAAGATAAAACAATATTAGAAAAAAGCAAAAACCATTTTGAAGAAAAGCAAAAATTAGAAATGTTTTCGCATTACGATTATTAAATAATCATCATCCGTGTGTCTTCATTTGAATTTCTCACGGCGCACATTGATTAAACCTAATCGGTTAATAAAAATTAGTTATTTTTTGTTGTTTTAATTTATAAATTGTTTCTTTTTATTTTAACAAACATTTTCTTGTATAGTATAGAAATAAATAATAAAAATTAAAAAAACACGATTGCAAAAAAAAGCGTTGCTCTTTAATATAGGATAATTAAAGAGCTTGCGGGTGATAGTTTTGTGTATAGTATTTCTATGTAGTTTATCTTATATTTCCTAAAAGTTTTTAATCGCTCATTTCGTATGCACGAAGTCTTATTTCTTACCATCCTTCATCCGGTGAGCTTTTTTCGATTTCATGGAAAAAACCATTATTTCAACAAAAAAAATTTTTTTCTATTTGGAAATACTAAGTGTTCCAGACCCCGAAGTGTTTATAAGGAGCGAGATTCTTATAAACACTTTCGAGGAAATCTGTGAAACCCGTAACTGCAATTAGAGTTTGCCACTTAGCCGTTGAAACAGGAAACCTCGGGCACGATTTATATATTTATAGCTACGGGTAATCCTATACATTCTGCTGCTGTGGTAACCATGAATTTTATTACAATTATGTAATTCGTTTGGCTTTGGTTTATACTATCCATTTTTTATATTATCCTGAATATATTGAGTTTTAATTTATAATAATAATTTTTGTTTAAATTGCGTTACATATTGAGAACTGGCAAACAATAATTTAACAGTTAACTTTCCAGGTCCTGTACATACAGTACATCCAGTTTATTGTTTCTGATAAGTTTTTCAGATCATTTGAAAATCAAATGCGAATTTGATTTTCAAATGAGCACATTCTGAACGCGTAAGGCGTGCGGGTGAGAAACATTAAACAGTTTTTTATAATTTATTAATTTACTAAATTTTGTATATATTATTTACATCGACCATAGTTACATTATGGAACATACTTCCTCTCAAAAAATCATATGTTTTTGTTAAGTATTTATATACAATAAGTAAGAAGAAGCAACGTTAAAAATAAGGGAAAAAAGAAAGAACATGCTTACGAGCTCATCAAAGACACTATTATTTGTTATATGTACATATTTATACAACTATGACAATCCCAATAACGTAAGGATTCCAACCCGCGGTCATTCATCTAAATCGGTTCAACCGTTGAGCTGCTACGGTGGAAAAATACACATACACATATACTAAATACATTATATTCCTTTTTGATCAGTCATGTACAAAATGTTCAAACATATTATTATCGCCATTAACCAGTAATTTATATTAATTTAGAGGGAATAATTCCTTAAATGGAGGATCTGAAAAGATTTCATTTTGTATTTGTAAGTACTATTTTCGTATAGACTAATTTTTTACTTGATTTGGTTAAGTTTATTCCTTAAAATAAGGCTTACACATATATCATCACGTTTTTCACACACTGCTTGCAATTTATTATCTTTCTTTAAATGAAAGTTAATATGACATATCTGACGCTATTATAACAATTTTTATTATTTACAAAGTCGTCACATTTTCATTCAACATGTCCGTCACACTCTTGAAAGGCCTGTTCATTAATTTATTATCCTTTAATAAAACGAAGAATTTGAAAGGAGTTCTTTTGTATAAATCAATGTCTTATATATCCGATATAATAATGTATGTTTATTTTCTTAATAGTAAACAAACAATTTTCTTACTTCGTAATTCTGACCCTTTCACTTTCATACCATCAAAGACGTACCTGCAATGTAAATAAATAATAAATATAAAACTTTCAGTATATGAGAAGAATTATTAATGTACTTTTTTCTTCTTTGTATAATTAGCCTATACACTTTTTTTTAATGGTTATTTAATTATTATAATATATACATTTTTTAACAGATTCTAAAATTTCATACTAAAGAAAAATTGTTCGGTGTAGTTAATAACAAGAATGTTTAGGACTTTAGTTACTGTCACTTCACAGCATTCTAACTTCCCAAAAATTTAATTTAATTTTGACATTCATATTTTCATCTCGGAATGGGACCAGGTGGTCATTGGTCTCTGTACCACCTCGACAAATCTAGCGTGTTTATGGCTCACGTTTTTCCACATTACACTACGTTTAAGAGTTTTGACTACGTGACTAATCTCTTAAGGTTTACCGATTTTTTGACAGCGCTAGGCACCTCATTCATTCCTTTCCCACGTACCGGGAGCAGGATACGTAACAGTTGTATAGAAATATTATAGTTGCATTAATAATTGTTGGGCCTTAGCAAATAATGGTTCTACTATCCAAAAATGCCTATTAAGAAAAATTAATAGGTAGATAGAAATCCTGGATGGTCCAGATAGCCCATCCCGGAGAATCAAATACTTGCGTTTGATTAACAGAAGTTTCAAGGTTTAAGGGATTCCTATGCTCATGGTTCCTTCTGGGAAATGAAATAGAAGATCTTCTTATTTATATCTATTACGTACTGGGTAAGTTTCAGTTGTGGATGATCTAGCCAACTGAGAAGGTCAGAGAAACAAAAACTTGGTTGAAGTGGAGGGAAATAATTATTTGACAAGAAATAAATTTCCAGTGAAATTTAAAGTATATTAAGAATCATTTCTTACAGTTTTTAGATATTTTGTACTTATTTAGACACTACATAGTTTTGGGTTATGATTTTTTATCTGAATAATCTCTGATGTAAGGTACAAGATAGCTGGATTGAATTTAAAATTATCACATGTGGTAATTTCTTTATGATACCGTTACGCTCCTTCTATTGAATAAAAATTGGAAAAATAAAAATATTTTCTAAATACAACTTTTTAATTAAAAATTAGGACTATTATTTCTGTCTTGAAGGGAGCGGCTACCTCGAAGGTGTTTTTATTTACTGTTCATAGCTCATGTAACATTGATCGATTTTCTTTTTTTCTCCGTTTCTTTCGTTTTATCACATCATCGCTTACGTACACTTGATTCATTTTTATAAGAGGTTACGTCATTTTCCCCCTATACCTTTACAGAATTTCCAATCACAATTCTGCATGACTTTATTCAAATGATAATTTTACAACGGAATGTGAGAGACAGTAAAACTTAAATATAATTTCATTTTTTACAAAATTCTAATTTCTTAAAGACCTAATTTCTTAAAGATGTTGTATATTAATTGACTTTCAAAATTATTTCTTCACCAGATTTATGTATAGCTATTCGCTATGATATATTTAAACATCTCAATAGACATTTTACTTTCAAAATTGCCAAAAAAAGGCATGGTTTAAACTTTATACGTTAAAGTAAAGCATAGTGAATTCTAGTAACTCAAAATTTTCGCTCATACTTTGTTACGTAATTAATAATATTTGTTGGATAATAAAACTTGAAAAACAAAACAATAATAAGGTATATTTGCGGTGGAACAGATGTCAGCAAACGCTTTAAAACCAAAATAAGTAGAATCACCTGTTACCTATAATATATTTTAGGAGTAAAATATTTAATTACTAATAAAAAACATGGAATCGATGTTTACATATTAATGACAAAATTTGTTATAGAATATTATAATTAAATTTCACACGTGCTCGCGCACACAATATATATATCATATATATATATATATATATATATATATGTATTTTTTTTTTGCCGAAGTGTTTAATTTACAAACGGTTTCAATTTACCGGAACCGTAAGTAAATTTAAATTTAAAAAAATGACATGCAGAAAGGGTTTTCATTGAAATCCCTCAAAGAAATGTTTATGTTAAATATCTTATACAGTATAATAAACATTAAAAGAACATACAAACATGAGTCCAAGAAACACTGATAAAATTCAGAACATAAAAGGCAAACAGAACACTAAAAAATAGTCTTATTAATTCCACAAATAACTAATCAAGAAAATAGAAATAGTGAACCAAATCAAAAAACCAACAAGAATAAATGACAAATCCATTTTGAGGATTCAGAAACGGTAGGGTAGCTGATTCATCTGAAATCAAGGAGAACGTACGGATCTAAGATATGCTTTACTAAAAGTGACTTTACACCCTCGCTGTTATCCAGCAGATGAACCGCAAGCCAGTTCATATGTCTGTTCAGTCTCGTTTTTTATCTTGTACTGAATCGTTCTATCTCCTCTCGAACGGTTGGCAATTCCAGATGACTATTTGAAATACACTGAAATACATAGTCATGTATTATATTTCTCAATTGTTTGTTTTGAAATCGCTGTATAATTTCGATATTACTGTCACTTGTCGTGCCCCATAGTTGGATTCCATAGGTTCAAATCGGTTTTTACGACCGCTGAATAGCAATTTTTTATTAAGTAATAGTAGTTGCAACCCACCATCTAACAACCAGTACATCTCCCTGAACTTAATGTTAAATCGCGTCCTTTTCTCCCTGACTCTCCCTGATTGTAACTCACCTGGGAAAAACGTCCTTCAGGTAGTTATATAGGATCAAGTAATACTGTTGAGGAAGGCTCCTTTTAAATTTATAGTGTATCAGGAAATCAGATCTTATCAAAGGCCTGCTGGACATCTAGCCGAACAATACATCTCCTCTTCTTGATAGTTGCTGCTAACTTTGACAATCCTGTGTTTGTTCGGTCGTTGAGTGATTGTATATACAGTATAACATGTATGCAGTATAATACATATATATATATATATATATATATATATATATATATATACACACACGCAGTACTTATTAACAACCAGCTGGCATAAAAGGATATTTCGAATTGTAGGTTTGAAGGTTTGAAACATTCCTTTTCTCATCTTAAATTTACGCAAAATTTATTTAAAGTCATCATTATTATTAATTATTGTTTTTTAACAATTGTTTAATCTATTAGACTTTATTGTACGCACTTGACTTCAAAGAGTCAATTGTGGTCTCTTGTTTTAAAGGATACAATACATATTTAAGCTTATAATACCATACGATATAACTTCAAGTGTAATTATATTAGCCGGTTGGAGCTGGCCTTCCTCGCCCACCGTCTAGCCAGGAGGTGGAGTCCTCTGGTCCCCCGCAGTGTTCATTACCCTTATGGTTGAGAGAATAATACTGATAAATAACAGTTAAAGTATTTAACCTTTATAGAAATCAGAAAAGAAACTAAATTACAACAGTAGTAATTATGATAATAAAAGTAGACACACCTTTGACGACGAAACATTCATAACTTATTTCTGTTGTTGTGGTGACAGAAATATAATAATGAAGTAAAGTGGTATCATTTTCTTCTTTATGAATATTTTTACTTCATATCTTTACCGCAAAAGAGGCTAGGGCTCGGTCGATGGCTTAAAATTTTCCCTGGGATAACCCGACTGTATCCTGCAAATTTGAAAGCATTTGGTCGATTGACCAAATGCTTTTAATATTTGAAATATTTAATATTAAAAATATTAAATATTTTTAATATTTATTTTATTGTCTTTTTTGTTATTTATTTATTTATTTCTGTAACTAGTGAGTTTTTTGTTCATTTTGTTCTAATATATTTTATTTTTATCATTTATTAGTTTTTTGTGCAAAAAGGCAAAAAAATATGTTTTTTTTTTTATTTATGTTTTAAGATGGTTTTAATTTTTTTTTTGTAATCTCTATTTATGATTGTAAATATGAATATATATTAATTAAATCGATGACCGATTTAATTTAACGGGAGTTTTAAAATTTCCAGTAGATTATTAAATGAGTGAATCTGAAACTTAAAAAAAAACCGCTAACTTGAAATAAGATAAAAATAAGACCATAAAAAATAAAATTTGGCATTTATTTTTATAGTAATTAGCCTAATTGGGATTAGTTGAACCACAATAATATTCGTAACTCTAAGGTAACTTGAAGTAAATATCAGCTAAAAATCTGGTTAAAAGCGTGAAAATGTAGCCTACTTTTGCGTATATTCTTTGACATTAAACTAAAAGAAACAATATTACGCTGTATTTAATACAATTTTTATCACATAGATAAATTTATCTTTTTCTGTTTAGCCTCCGGAACCACCATAAGGTATTACTTCAGAGGATGAATGAAGATGATATGTATAAATATAAATGAAGTGTACAGTCGCAGGTTGACATTCCTGAAATGTGTGGTTAATGAAAGCCCAACTACCAATGAACACCGGTATCCACGATCTAGTATTCAAATCCGTTTAGTAAATGCCTTTACTAGGATTTGAAACTTAGCACTCTCGACTTCGAAATCAGCTGATTTACGATGACGAGTTCATTATTAGCCCAACGCGGTGGGTTACATAGATAAATGCTAGAAAGTTTAAAAAGAATCACAGAATTAGTAATAAATTAATAATGTCTTATTAAGTAAATATAGATACTAACGGAAGCAATTAAAATTTCCAAAAACAATTTCATCTGTTGTATGTACTCATTTATTGACATTAAGTTTACTAATAAGGAAAAGCGAAACTCAAAAGAAAAAAAAATTATTATAATTTTCAATACAACTCAATCGACTTGACTAAACCGAATGTAAAAGCTTTTTCTTGTTTGACAAGTATACCACTTTCTCTCTGTTTATAAATGTTAATTTTTTTCCTTATCAATCTAATGATTGAATAGTTTTTGTTTTCCGATATAATATAAGAGCTTATTTGTAATTATTAAAAAAAAACTTATTTCACAGCTTAATTCCTCAAATACTAGACTTTATTTTTGACCAATTGTTGTCGTTTTTTTTTTTTTGTATTTATATAAAACACAAATTTTCTGTTAATATTTTATACTTATTAGGGAAGTTTTATGAAGTTACCCCCAAAAATAATAAATAACTAAATAGACGAAAATAACATTCTATTATTAGATTAATTCATTCTAGTGATTTCATTATAATTACTATATTTTCATTTTTTGTGCTAGTAACCAGTTAAAAATAAAACCCAAAAACAAATGTTAAAACAACATCTTTTGGAAAATAGATAAGGAACATTATTTTTTTAAACTTTTGAAAGTTGTATTTTTCAACAAGATTTGTCTCGTTTTTTATAAAATTTCGATAGCACTGATTTAATGACACGTATAATAGATTAATAAACTAAATACTTTAAATGAGTTAAAAGTAAAATATATTTAAACTGTTGGAATAATTGTAGCGTTATACTTTTTTTATACATTTTCATGAATGAATTTGATGTTTAATAACGCTTTATTAGGAAAAAAAAACATTTAATAAGACACTTTTATAACTTTTTGGACGTTTCACACTTTTGTTAAAGCGGATAGTAGATAAAAACGTACTTAACAAACAAAGCTTGAGTAATAAAATTAAATGGCATAGATTTATAAAAAAAATACTGGGAAATAAAATACATCAAACTAAGTTTTTATAATTATTATGAAACTAGTTATTAAGCTTCAGCTAATTTCCAACGATATAACGCATTTGGTATTTGCAATCTGAAACATTGTGCGTCATAACCTGTCATTGATATTAATATTTCTTTATTATTAATAAAGAAAATATGTATAATTTTACTTTATTATAGGAAGGCAAATATTATGTTATAGGAAGGCATAATGCAAATATTACTATCCGTTGAGTCATCCTGTTGTATATTACTTCAACGAAACATACCTTGCTATTTTTCATTCTACTAAAAATAAGCACATTGTATAATTTTGAGGCTGAATATATTAAATTTTTGCATTTTTTTCCAGTTATATATACCTATTTCAAAGTATCAGCTAATATTTTACTAAGAGTTCCCTCTGAGACTTGGTATTTCATTGTTTTTTTTTTGTTATACAACAATCCATTACAAGAAAATGCACAAATTCATCTAAGTGCCTGCACGTATAAATATTCATATAAACTAGCTTGCATATTCTTGAATACCGGCTTACTATACATACATTACCTACGCAAGGTTGATTCCAGGTCATTCAAAACATTTTTTAATTGAATGCACTATTTTTTACTAAATTACTCGTGTATAAAAATGTTCAAGGTCAGTCAAATAGAATTATGAAGTTATTTGAATGCTGAGTATAAAATTTACAGATTATATGTTTTGTATTTCAAGTCCTGTTTAAGTTAAATTTTATTATAAATTTTTATATTTTATTTTTGCTTTTCCTTAAACTGTTCTTTTATTTTTTTTGTAAATATTTCCAATATTCCAATTGATATTAATTAGCTTAATTGGCTAAAATTCTCCCCCTAACCAATTTTACTGGGATTTTATAAATTTTGCCGTTTACATAATACATTTTATAAAATTTTAGCCTTTCAGAAATTATACCAGTGGAGGTAAATACATACATATACTTTGTGTATAACTTTTGTTCTTAGGGTTTAATGTTTTTATAAATAATTATAAATTTCTTTTTTTCGAATCTTTATTATTAAATTTTAGATTTTAGTTTGACGTATATGGTAGTATATATATATATATATATTGTGTTTTCAATACATGTCATCTGGATCAGTGAACGAAAAGAAATCTAACACTACGGTCTAAACCACTCGTTCTCAAAGTGGGCGACAACGCCCCCTTGTAGGCGCTAGAGGACTTAAGGGGGGGCGGTAGAAGGCCCGCAGAAGATTGGGAGCGTTCAGGCAATCTTGGAAGACGATGGCTGATTAGAAACAAAGAAATAACAAAGATTATGTTTTCCTGATATTTCAAACTAAAATATAAATCTCAACTCAGAAATAGGATTGCCGCGTTTAAAAACAATAATTTCAATTGCTGTTTTTAAGAGTTCATCTTAAACACAGTAATTACAGTTATTATTTTTAACAGATGGTACGTTTAAAAATTTTAGGAGCGCTAGAAAATATTTGATTCTCAATGTAGGCGGTGGATGAAAAGTTTGAGAATCAATGGTCTAAACAGTTCTCATTGTTATCTTACATTCCTTCTGTTTTCGGGTCATATATTTATTATTTTTGATTATCACTCTGCGACATTCATAGAGACATTTTGAAGAGTATCCAGAGAAGTTTAGTAAAAACTGAAATAATTTTATTCATTTAAACTCATTTTATAATTGTGCATTTGTACAGTTTCATTTATTAATGCAAGATTCATTATCATCACATGATGGTTGTCTGTCCTCAAGCAGGTACTTTGTCCTACGTCCGGTTCCATTCTCCTCAAAAATTTAAAGCCATGATAGATCCCATGTCATAGATCGTCAAAATTTATATTTTTTATCCTTTTCTGACCTCACTTTTTTCTACTTTTTTAATTTATTCTTCTAGCATTGTTTTAATAATATCTTTTACACTATTCATATCAGCAACTTATCTTTCCTATTCTGAATCTTTCTGATTTCACTTCATTAATTATTTATTTTTCAGTTTGTCGATTTATTTTTCTTCATTCTCTTCCTTCAAATTCATATTTCAAATACTTCTTGCCATTTCTTCCGTCCATTTTCGTGGTTCCATGTTTCACATCCGTATAGAAGTAAATTCCAGACATAAGCAAGGACTCATCTTCATTTCCATCTTATTTACATAATATCAAATCCATCTTATCGCATAAGAACAGTTTCTTTCTGTTAAATGTTTCCTTAATCATTGCTATTTTTTCCTTTATGTCTCTTTTGTAATTTTCGTCAAGATTGAATTTTAACTAAACATTTATATTGTTGTGCTTGTTCAATTCTTTCTTATTTTATACAGACATTCAGCTTGGGTGTATTGGGTGTATTTATATCTGAGGGCTGTCATGTCTGAGGGTTGAGGGATTACCTAAAATTAGAATATCTAGTTTTAATTCCGATTATAAAGCTATTTTCTTCTATTTTTCTTAAGGTGTAGTAGTAAAAAATAAATAAAATAGATTTTAATTACAATTTACTTATTCCTACCTAAAATTGATTTTAAATAAACAAATAAATATGTTAAATTCCACATTTCCTTTTTATTTGTACGTTAATACCACTTTACATATAAATTTAAATGAACTTACCCTAATATATCAGTCCATATCTTGATAAACTAAATTTAAAATATTCATTAACTTCAGAACACCTTTTTTATTATTCTTTTGCTAATAAAAAAAATCAACTCGTAAAACCTGTTGAGATTATACAATTTTTTTATAACTTGAGTTTTTTCTTAATTAGTTAAATAAAATGTCTTTATTTATTACTTTCCTTTTCCGGATTTTGTTATTTGAAATATTTTGTCATAAAAATGTTAATTAATCGACAGAATTTTTTCTGATCCATACCTATCTTTCCAAAAGTATTATGTGTTTTTATAAGTAAAATAAAGAAGTATTCTCAATTTAACTCGGTTTTATTTTTATGTTAAGGTTTTACGTTCAAGGCATCAAATTTTTTCTGGTACTCCTGTATTAAGTTTTTTCTAGATTTTTATCAGTTGTAGAATTTAAAAAAAAAAAGTTACATTTCCAAATTAAAAATGTAAATGAAGTAACAGTATTTAATACTAATTAAAATTATAACGTAATTATATATCAATTTTAATAATTCTTATCTAAAGTTTAAAAAAAAAACACTGGGAAAACGTAAGATGAAAAGTAAGAAATTTTACCACATTAAATACAATATTATCTCTAATTTTACTGCAATTCTTTTCTTGTTTTTTCTTCAGAACCTAAGTTTTAACCGTACGTATTTCTGAGAAGAAATATTTTTTTTTAAATTTGGGTGATATTTTTTCCACAAAAAAAAAAACATTTAAAATATTCATTAATTAAAAAATAGGTTGTTGTTATTTATAAGCTGGCAAAAATTTCATTCAATTAATTTCAATTTTTTGTCTGTCAGTTATCATTTACAATCGAGAACCAATTTGATTGAAGAAAATCGGGTGAAAAGAGGTACCAGACGAAACCTTTCTCTAAAGCGTACAAAGGTTCAACACGTCATATATAAGAAACGAACTTGTACTTATAGTCCAAGTAAAGTTCAATACCTAACATAACAACTACCTAACTAGAAATAAATCTCATGAACAAAAAAAAATGTCATCAGTACCAATAAATGAAAATTACACTATAGATAAAACAAATATTCATCGGTAAATAGAAATAGTTGTAATTCGTAGATTATCAAAATGACGTTAACTATACAGTGACATGTAATGTCACTCACATTGACTTTCCTCTGGTTACATCACCCTGGTTCAACATATGGAAACGTTTCAGTTTCCTGATACCATCACTGTTGTCCAATAAATTTACTACCATATAATTTACATGTTTATCTAACCTCTGTGTGTACCGCGAGACAAGTTTTAGAATTTCTTCGTAAACCGAAGGTAATCCATTTTTTTTTAACTTCCGAGACCACCGTTAGGTATTACTTCAGAGGATGAGAATGACAACTTTTGTAGCGTTTGAAAATGCCATATCCTACCCGGATTCAAACCGGGGACTTCCGGATGAAAGGCTTAGACGCTACCACTCGCGCCACTGAGACCGGCGGAAGAAGGTAATCCTAGACATGAATTTCTCTTCCCCTAACGAAATACCTGGCGGGATATTTCTACGTAGGTATAAAGAAAACTCTGTAGATGAGTTTCTATCCAGCAGCCAGTTTATTTCCCTATAACTGATGTTTATCTGTTTCCCCTTAAAAAAAAAGTCGTAGGTAAAACTCTATTCTTTAATATACTTAAACGATAGATTTTTATATAATTTCTCCATCAAGTTATAAGTTGAACTTACTTTAGTGGGAAAAAATATGAAAAAAGGAGTATTTTTTATGTTCATTTTTACATTTATTTCTTCTGAAAATAAATTTAAACTCTCAACATTAATAGTTGAAAAAAAAAAAACAAGGTATTTAACTTATATGGTATAAGTTTTTTGTAAAGTATAAATCTTTAAACACAAGGTTTCACTTTTGTGTTACACAATACGCCAATACGTATATTTTTCTAACACTAAACTAAAATGAATTGGAAGAATAGCACAAAAAGAATTTTCCATTTAGAAAAATCCTTCTCCTCTGGAGCTTTTTTCCCGATTGCAATCAAATAAATAAGTTGTTTTTAATATAGATCTAGAAGTAAATAGATTTAAAAAAATAACGGAAGAACGTTCTATAGGAAATACATTTATTCTTGAACATTGTTTATTTATTGATTGCCTGATAATGTAATTCTATATTTTCCACATTTATATATTACGAAATTGGTAAAAAGAAAAAAAAAAAAAATTTTTTGGAATAAGTATATTCTTGAGTGTAACATTACTTTAATTTTATCATCATTAAACTCTTTTAGTTCAACAGCCTTGAATTGAATTATACAACAAACCGCCAAGTACATCTGTAAAAAGAATACGGCTAATTTAACAAACATGTTATTGTTAGATAATGTTGCATGAGATATTTTATCAAAACACGAGTTTAATTTTTTTTTTTTAATTTACGGCCAAATTTTATGCGGTTACAATTCATCATACACGTGTATTATGTATGCTTAATTACCTGTTCGTATGAGTAGTTGTGTGGGACAACAATAATTAACATTGTATATATAATACGACGACCCTCAAGGTCCTTAAAAACCTGTTCCACCAAATCCCCCCACCAATTTCCTTCAGCCGCCACATATATATGTATATATTTGACCTCCTTCTTACCGCCTTACCTATTCGAATACCTTATCCGTATACTATCCCTGAACTGTGACTGACTGAGGTCACCACAACATCGCAGCAGCGGCGTGTTACCTCACCTGCTATTTCCATATGCCAAGTAAAGCAATTCCATACCATACCCGTGCCGCTAAAGACACACCCGTTTCTTGACAATTAAAACTATCTCTTTTGTGTCTTATTTTTATTAAAATCCTACTAACAACTTAACATACAATTACCGACTGACTAGTTTTTATCTTGCGACATAAAATAGTTCCGGATATTTATTTATAATTATATTTTAAAATCCCATTTTTCATAAATTCAAAACACGTAATACAGAATTTTTCTGTTATGATTTTTTTATTTTTCTAAATATTGTTTTGTTTAAAATTACAGAAAAATATCTCGCGAAGAAAATAATAATGATTTGTACGCGACAGTTATACTACAGGGAAATAAACTGGAATTTCAATTACATATTACAAAAATTAAACTGTACAAATATTTTTGTAAAATAGTCGTTACAATCAGGGAAAAAGGAAACAATATGTGGTCATTTAATCATAAAAATAAATAAAAGAAATATAAAACCATTTTAAAAATGACGTTATGGAAGAGTTTGACGTAAACAGTATTCAATTATTCCTTAAATTTCGAATTATCGGTTTAATCTAGAGGCCGTTCAAAAAAAAAATAAATAAATGATTTTAACTACGAAACTCACTGAAAATAACTAATAATCTATTTTAGAATGAACCATATGTTTTAACATTACTGTTTTGTACAATAATAAAAAATATGTTTTCTTCATTTTAACTAACAGGATGGAATTAAGAGATATATGTTAAAGATTAAAACACATTAGTGCCAAAAAAACATTTCCCTTTTATATAAGATAATTACTAAAATAGAATAATTAAATAGAAGGGCGTAAAGGTAACAATTTTGAATATAATTTATTTTTTTTTAATTTTATTTAAACATATGAGTGTATATAAATATATATATTTGTTTTTGTCTTCGTCATTTGACTGGTTTTATGCAGCTCTCCAAGATTCCCTATCGAGTGCTAGTCGTTTCACTTCGGTATACCCCCTACATCCTACATCCCTAACAATTTGTTTTATGTATTCCAAACGTTGCCTGCCTACACAATTTTTTCCTTGTACCTTTACCTCCAATATTAAAGCGACTATTCCAGGATGCCTTAATATGTGGCCTATAAGTCTGTCTCTTCCTTTAGCTATATTTTTTCAAATGCTTCTTTCTTCATCTATTTGCCACAACACCTCTTCATTTGTTACTTTATCCACCCATTTGATTTTTGACATTCTTCTATAGCACCGCATTTCAAAAGCTTCTAATCTTTTCTTCTCTCATACTCCGATCGTCCTAGTTTCACTACCATATAAAGCGACGCTCCAAACGTATACTTTCAAAAATCTGTTCCTGCCATTTAAATTAATTTTTGATGTAAACAAATTATATTTCTGACTGAAGGCTAGTTTCTCTTGTGCTAGTCGGCATTTTAAGTCGCTCCTGCTTCGTTAATTTTTAGTAATTCTACTTCCCAAATAAGAAAATTCTTCTACCTTCTTAATCTTTTCTCCTCCTATTTTCACATTCAGCTTCTTGTTTACTTTCTTTGTTTTCTTCTTGTTTACATTCATGCGTTAGTTCTTGCGTAGGACTTCATCCATGTCATTCATTGTTTCTTCTAAATCCTTTTTACTCTCGGCTAGAATTACTATATCATCAGCAAATCGTAGTATCTTAACTTTTCACCTTGTACTGTTACTGCGAATCTAAATTGTTCTTTAACATCATTAACTCCTAGTTCTATGTAAAGATTAAAAGGTAACGGGGATAGGGAACATCCTTGTTGGACTCCCTTTCTTATTACGGCTTCTTTCTTATGTTTTTCAATTATTACTGTTGCTGTTTGGTTTCTGTAAATGTTAGCAATTGTTCTTCTATCTTTGTATTTGAACCGTCTGTATATATACGGTTCAAATATATGACGAATATATATATATATATATATTTATACGGACATTTACAAAGCACATGACACTCCCGGTACGTACGAATTCCAACGCGGGATCATACAACTAAATCGGTTCAACCGTTGAACTGCTACGGTAGAACAAACATACATGGATATACCTTAAATACATTACACTTACTTTTTTGGCAATCGTGTAAAAAGGCCTTATTTCACAGTCGTGTAATAAGGTCCATTTCTTGGTATATCAGTTAATTTTTTCTTCTGGTTTGATTCAATCGTGATTTTCTAATATACTGGCAAATACCCCGTTTGAGTTTTGAAAATCTGAAAGTTAGTTGCAAAGATATAACAACATTTCCGAATAACCGTAATCTGCTAGAACGAAAGTGTAACTAATGCATGTAAAAGTTAGCCTTCAACCTGCTAACAAATACACGGTTTGAATTTTTAAAATCGGAGGATTGTTTGCAGAGATATAATAAGAACACCCCATTTAACCTTCCAAAATTGCGTCCCAGGTCACCCCGTTTTCTACTAGTTGATGGTGATGATTGCTCTAGCCTCGCATGTCGCACGTATCACCTCACCACTCTAGCTGACACAGTCACCACGGGAATCCCATTATTATTAAACAGAAATTTCTTCAATTTATTTAATATTAAATATCAATGAATAAATAAATTTAATAAATATTAATATTAAATTTAATTTTATTATTTTTGTAATATTATTCATTCGATAGATTCAAATCATTTAGTACAAACTGGGCTCGCACGTTGACAGAGGCTTTAAATTCATTAATTGAAGTAATTAAAGATTTTGCTTTAACTGGAAAATCTCCGTTACCACACACACACACACACATATATATATATATATATATATATATATATATATATATATACAGGTACATATTTATACAGCCTATGACACTCCCGGTAACGTAGGAATTTCAGTGCGGGGTCATACATCTAAATCGGTTCAACCGTTGAACTGCTATGGTGGAGAAAACATACATACATACTCCCAAAATACATTACACTCGTTTTTGGCAGTCGTGTAAAAACGAGTGTAATAGAGAAATAAATTTCCCTTACAACTTCTTTAATAAATCTTAACCATTTATTAAACGGAATAATGCCCCTTCTTATAAATGTAAAATTTATATAAAATGTTCATTGTTCTTATTTCTCTATGAAAACTGTTATGAAACTTGAATTTTTTATAACGGTTGGCCAAGATTACCTGTAATTTTTTTTTCCTTTGGAAGGAAATCTGATTTTTTATTTAAAATTATGAAACTATTAACTAAGATAATGGGTTGTTAAAGAATAAAAAGAGAGCCAAAATTGCTTAATTTTTTCATTGTCCTATATTGAAATTGGACATTAAAAAAATTAAAGAGTAGGAAAAGTTAATTTTATTATTTTACCGTAGGTGAAGAAATGAAATTATAAAAGTTTTACTTGAATAAGAATTACCGTTGATTCTAAGTAAAGGTTTTTAATGTTTCATTCAAAATGCTTATCTACCTAACACGTACATCTCCTTATCGATGATGTTATTCTTCATGTTCCTCGACTTCTTTATTATCCATTTCATTTTTCTTTTTTATTTTATCATTTCTATACCCTCATCCTTCTTATTTTCATTAATATATTTTTTTGCTTTCTTTTTTTAATGTTTATTTTATCTTTTCACATTTTTATTCTCTACCTTTTTTCCTGTTTACAATACTCCTCCTTGAGGAGGAGTACAATGTGTGTGTCTTCTTTTTCTTACCTTCGTCAAGTTGTCCATCATATTTTTCATGCTTTTATCCTTCTTTTTTCTTTTAGTTTTAATTTATTTTCACACCCTTTTTTCCTTTACGCCCAATAAGAAAAAAATATTTTTTTTTTCTGATTTTTACCCTGTTTTTCCTTCTCGTACATTTCATTCAGTTAATCTCTATGTCTCTCTTCCTTTTTTATTTTATTTTTTCTCTATCACTATGTTATGTTACTTTACCTTGCGGAAGAAAGTAAAAACAAGGAGTTTTCTTTTTATTTATCTCTTATTCTTCCTAATTTATAAATATTATGTGACAAAATACACAGCTGCTTCTTAATTTTATTATCTTATATTTTCACCTTTTAATAAAGCGAAAACAACTTTTAACTTTTGCAGTTCAACAACTTTGTTTTAATCTTTAAATTTTCATTCCTTATTTTCTATTGAAATTCCTCAAAAATTATATACTAGTACTAGGTTCAGGATGTATGGTAGCTTAAGTTTTCTAACATCCTCACCGTTATCTAGGAGGTTTACCGCCAAGCGATTAACGTGGTCATTTTGCCGAAGTTTATATTTCAAACTGAAACGTTATATTTTTCCTTGACATACCGTAGATCCAAATATTCGTGGATTTCACTGTTTTTGTCAAATCAAGGTGCTTCAGCTATACACTTCGTTAGTTTGATCTGAAACTTCTGTATTATTTCATCATTTAACTTGTTTACCGTATCCCATAGGACATCTTACTGGTTTCAAAAACGTTGTTCAAATTCAAATCATTGCTTCTTTATTGATTAAATGAACTTCCTTCTTGCTCCTTTTTTTTTTTTAACTCCGAGTGTACCCGGAGGTATTTAGGTATTTCTTCAGATTATAAGATGAATGATTTGTAGCGTGTGGTGCGAAAATTCCATGCCTGATCGGGATTCGAACCCGTGACCTCCGGATGAAAGGCCAAGATGTCTTACTCCTTAATATATTTGAAATTGTTACATCAGCTGAAATTTATTTTACTTTTTATTTCTTATACGGTTTAATCGAAGTTCAGATCTCACAGAATAAGAACGACGTTATAAGTTTTGAATCAATGTACAATACTATATATAAGATTATTGCTAACGTATTTAGATTTATCAATGTAATATTAATTACAATAAAAAAAGTGTTAAACGTAAACCAAATATTCAATGAATTATTACTTAATCATAAATATGAATCAGTGACATCAAAATCAAGAAACAGTTCGCTATATTTATTTTTCTTACATGTAAGGTGCACGTACGAAAGTTGAGTATAAAAGTAGCTCAGACCTTCTACGCAGCAACCAGTGCATTTCCTTTAATTTCATGTTAAGTTGCTTTCTTTTCTCCCTCACATGAACTTTCTACGTCAAACGACGATCTTGATGAGGACCCAGGCACTTTCAATATGCGAGATTAAAATGCCATCAAGGTGGATACGTCGGCAATCTCCTCTCCTCATTGCGAATGTCACATGGGTCGATTTAGCTTGATTAACGCTTATCTTTTATGTACTCAGCGGTAAAATTTATAAATTTGACTTAAAAATATAATATATAGATTTTATGTTGTATAAGAAAATTTCATCAGACACTGATTAGGTTGTAATGTAACTTTTAAATTGAATTTTTATTAGTAATAATATAAAAACTATTATAACAGAAATAATTTTATTTTTATAAAATTAAAATCTACGTATTCTTTGTGAAGTTTACATTGAATATTAATAATTTTATTATATCATAATAACTTTATCTTTGACTATATATAGGTACGTAACTTGTTTATAAAGTAGTGTTGTGTAAAGTTACATCGACCTAATTTAATGTATTTTGCCATACCATCATTAATAGATAGTACATTATACGAATTGTATTATACGGTATATATATATATGTATTCAACACCATTATACGCTACGCTACTGAGCGTATAGCAAACAACTTTCAGAACGTGTCTCTTGTTATTAAGGAACTTGCCTATTTTCTGTAATCAAACTAAATATTATAACATTATAAAGATAAGTTATAATTTATTTAATATGTCATTCCTAAACGTTTATAAATTACTTCGTAATTTAATTTCGGTTGTAATTTAATGATTGTTATGGTTTACCGTAATTTTATACGACAAGAGTAATATATTTACAACTTGACACTAAATACATGATTGTATTTTATTTTATCAGTTTTAATACGTGAATCATCTAAAATATTAAACAAGTCATATTTTTAGTTAACGTGTTTAATTAAGGGAATTATATATATATTTCATAATAAAGCCTTAAATTTATTTTAATCTACTTGTTTAATGATTGTAAGCTAAGTTGCAATTTTCAGTAATATTATTTAAATTGAAATTTTTAAAAAAAGTTCAATTAAATAAATTATTGTTGGTCAAGAATCCGACTAATTAAGAAATTGTATTATCAAATCGTAAATATAATAAATAATTTTATTAAATGGTTATAAAAATAAACTGGAAGACAAAATTACGTTCAAAAACCGTTAATCAAAATCTTCTGCTAGGCGAGTGGTTTTACAAAGGCAGTCTCTCGAATCTCAACCGCCAAACTTTTCCATCCCGCCAAATTCCTTCTCTCCATCACCCCCTTCACTCAAGACATCCACTGACTTGTAGGTCGCCCACGTTTCTTCCTCTCTCCTGGAGTCAAAGCCAACATCTCCCTAGGCCGTTTGTACTCTTCCGTTCTCCGAATATGCCCGTAACCGTTGTCTCTCCAAAACATTAATCACTGTACCTGTTACCCCAATTCTTCTTCTGATCTCATTTCTCACGCACTGCATTCTAGAAACTCATAAGGTCCGCGTAGCACATCCATCTTCACAGACAACAACCTTTCCTCATTTATTTCTCTAATTTCTCAAGCTTCTGACCCGTGCAATAAATGCTGTCAATAACACTCTTGTGCTGGTGATCACGGGGTAGCTACCTCTTCAGCAGCCGGCAGAGGCTCGAGTGTTGGGCCACCGGGGAGTCCCCAAGCGGGACATACAAGTGGCCCTGTTCCGGGATCGGCAAGCTAGGCGGGATGCGTCCACCAAGGGTAGGTGGACGCACCGCCTTATCGCGGATATAAAGCCGTGGGCCAGTCGGAGGTTTGGTGAAATGAACTACTGGCTCACGCAATTCCTGACCGTCCATGGAGTCTTCCGCGCCTACCTATGTGGTAAGAGAAGGGCGAATGACCCCTTCTGCCCTTACTGCGGCGACCCGGATACCCAGCAGTGCGGCGACCGCTCAGTGTGGAGAACATCATCGCTACCATGTTGCGAAGCTCCAAGAGCTTTGACACAATCGCAGCGTTCGTGGCGAGGGTTCTTCAGGAGAAGGATCGGGAGGCTCGGGGATGAGGGACAGCCCTCTGCGGAGCTGCCGTTTGCATGTGCTTGCACGTGTGGGTGGTAGCGATAAGACACGGGGACTCTCGCACCCTGAGCGAAAAAGACTGTGCCCCAGCGGGTATGCCCCACTTGGGGTGTCCCTGTTAGAGGCACTGACATAAAGACCGAGTCGGGCTCCCGGAGTGAGGACCCAGGGACGGCATAGCAGGACCTATGGATCCTACTCTGGGGGTTTGAGACAGGCGCAAAGTGAGATCTTTTTTTTTAAATATTATACAATCTGAATTAAATATTCACTTTAATCGAGGCACTTTTGTGTGATCGTGTCGTGATTGAGCTGCGCTTTTCACCAAGCTCTGAATTTATTAGAAAACGATCAACAGTGGGATATATGTATTAATGACGCGTACAAGACTGCACATCCAAACCAAATTCGCGCATTATTCGCAATTATATTGACCGCTTGCTTCCATTCATCTTCCACAGAGTTATGGGAAAGATATTGATCGCATATGGCTGAGGATATTTTGCATAGAGTACGCCTAGAAAATACCAATATGACCATGGAATTTACAGAACGCATTTACAACGAAGCATTGATAAATATTGAAGATATTTATCAAGTGGTTAGCTATTGCAAATAAAGTTCTTAGTCAATTGGGAATGCCAGCACCCACCCGACCTGCGATTGCTTCATTTGTTGTGGATTTACGCCGTGAACAGAGTTACAACATTGGTGATCTTCAGTCATATGTCCAATCAAACATTCCCAAATTAACGCGTGAACAGAAAGGCATTTATGATCGCATAATGCAAATGATAAATGACGGAGTTGGGTGGACCTTCTTCTTGGATGCGCCAGGAGGAACTGGGAAAACATTCCTCATTAGATTTATTCTAGCAACGGTTCGATAAAAAAATGACAATTATCCTGTTGCGGATTATTAATCAGCCAAAACTCTGCAACTTGCAGTTAAGAAATTGATGAATAACGTAGTGGAATCAACGATTTTAACGGGGCCTTTCAAAGGTGAAGATGTCCTCATTCCTCGAATATCCATGATCCCGACTGATATACCATTTCAATTTAAAAGATTGCAATTCTCAATTCGATTGGCATTTGCAACCACAATCAATAAAGCTCAAGGTCAATCTTTAGAATCGTGTGGTTTAGATTTAGATGCGGATTGCTTCTCACATGGATAACTGTATGTTGCGTGTTCCTGAGTCGGCAAATCAGATAGCCTTTATATCTACGTAGACAGTGGAAAAACAAAAAAATATTGTATATCCACAACTATTGCAAAATTAATCTTCTATGAAACGTATGCTTTGTTTTGTTTCTCATTTCTCATCCATGCAACCACAATGTGCCACAGCGAAGCGTGGAGGGTAGAGCTAGTATATTATAAAACATTCTGTTAATGGATTTTGTACGTAATCTTGATTTCACATTTATATTAAATAATGTACTGATTATTTGCATTATGTAATTTATAAATTTTATTCATAGTATTAATTAAAAAAACAAGGTAAAAAAATACTCTAATTAAACATCGACAAAGCTTGTTAATTTTATTAAATAAGACTAATTATCTCGGATGACATAACTGTAAATGTTATAATAAAAATAATCTAACATTTTATAATTTAGTTTAATAATTATTTATGTAACTTTTATTTTTAAATACTGTTAACGGTTAGGCGGAATTAATGTAACATATGACACATGACATAACACATTAATTCCTATGATGCATTAGTTTCCAATTCATTGACAGTGCCGTTTAACTGAAAAGTACACTACGCATCTCGTATGTATATATGAAATTCCCTGAAACTTTTAACATTCTGAATTATTATTTCTAAAAATAATTAAGATAATCCATCATCAGCAATTTGAATTACACCAGCTTTAGATGGTGTCGTGCTGGAACATTAATTTTGTCACTATTAGTTAGTTACGTAATAAAAAATATTGGCTAAGAATATTTGCTATCATTTTTTCTACGGTTTTTTTTTAATTGAATATTTAACTTTTTGGATTAAAAAACTTCTTTTTAACGAGAAAATTTGTTCTAATTTTTTAATGAAGTTTAAGTAACTTTGTGTTTTTTCATCAATAATTTATTGACACTTCGGTAGACCTTTTTTTTTATTTATATTCTTTTTATTGTAAATAAACTTTCTAACAGCTAATTTATATATTTGCTATATCCAACTAATTAATTTTTTAACGACCTTTGAGGAAAAATATGGTCGCACGGTAAGATTGGGAGATTAAAATGTATATTGTTTACGTTGAGGTATAAGGTGTAAAAATAATCATTCAGTCATGTAAATTTGTGGCCGAAAATCTCAAAAATAATATTCATGTATAAAACTTTGTGGCTTGGAAATCTCCAAAATTAGACGATCAATTTCACTAAAATTTAGATATACTATAATAGTATATCTGAAATTGTGCATGTGAAAATATGATGAAGATTAGTTCAGTCATTCTTCAATTAAGCTCAATTATTCCAGAAATTTGAAAATTTTGTGACTCGAAAATCTCCAAAACTAATAGATCAGTTTCATTTAAATTTATATATCCTGTGTTACTGTATTTGAAGGTTTGCATATAAAAATTTGATGAAGATTTCTTGAGTCATTATTAAATTACGCTCAATATGAGTTACACTTCTTACACATAATCTCAATTTGAGGTTATGTTGAGTTTGTATTGGTGTACTTTTCAGCAGTGAATCACAGCGGTGGGCGAATTAAAAGTTGATGCTTTTGTTTAGGATCTACTCGTTTACCGAACGTGTTGTGTGCGTTACACTCTTAAATAATCGGTGCATTTCTGACTGTGAAATAGTAAGGACGTCGCAAACGAAAAGTCGGTCATCTCGCATAGAACTGTGCTAGTATTTTTTATTTTATAATGTTTTTAACTCGTTTATTTTAATCTTTAACTTTCGTTATAGTTGTACTTCATTCATTTTACTAGATTAAGAATTATCTTACTTTGGATACCTTAAGATGTAATTCATTCTTTTGATATTGACAATTTCATTTAATTTATATATATTTTTAATTTATTCATGTTATACGTTTTTATTCGATTGTTTTCTTTACCACTAATTATTTTAAAACTCTTATAATTTTTTTCTGTTTAGATCTTATTGGACAGATTTTGTGAATTACTAATATCGTTTTGTAAATTATTTTATGGATTAAGTAATAATATACAATATTAAATTGCAAATGTTTATTTTAGCTATCGTTGTAGTAATTATATTTCAACCTGTTTTATGTACTATTGTATAGCTGGCTGTGTACTAGTCGGTGCAATCAATTACTTCAATTATACATTTGCTGTTCTTGTCACTCGCTATTCGATATTTTCAACCGACATGGGTTTGATTGACTTAATCCGTGAGGTGCCAATTAAACAGCATGCTATTCGTTTTTTAAAAGCCAAAGAGATTTTATATCCTAGGCTTTGCGTACTGGGTCATGAAACGTCTCTTTCGTTAAGCGACAGCGAAGATAAATGGCGTTTGGCAAAGGCGAGTTGTCTCAATTTTGCTTGTTCAACGAGTGGTACGTGGTTGCAATCCACAACTGAAATTTGATGTTTATTTTCTACATGAATAGCGTAGGGAATTTACGTAGGGTATGCACGAATACGTAGGGCATATATATCCCCATATAATACGCTATATATATCCTACGCTACGCGTAGGGTATATATACGTAGGACGGTTCCTCTCAGCAGTGGATTTTTCAGAAAAACAAAAGAATTTTTCGTATATGTGGTCACCGATGGAACGAAAAGGACGTTACTAAATATTATAAAGGCGTGCATTAGACCTGGGATGAATATAATCTCTTGGAGACGTTACGATGTAGTAACTATGTACAAGTTTATAATTTTACACATCAGATTCGGTTAACTTTCGAGATCCAGTTACGGTGATGTATACAACATCACAAGCAAACATAGTATATAAACAAATTGAAGAGTTTACGGTAGGCAGCGTAAAGATGGAATCGCAAGACTGTAGTACATCGAGATCTTCGCTAGATTCCTTACGTGAATTTATTTGGCGTCAATGAAACACCGTCACGACCCATCCGATCAAATTTTGCAGGATGTCACCTTATTTTGGGCTCCACAACAATAAATATAAATAAGAATTATTTTTTTAATATTATAATAGCAATTTGGAAAATGTGTCCCCTTTTGGAGTAAAACTCTTCTGATTTCCGAATTTCCACGTTTCTTGAGTAAATGAACACTACGTTCTATACAAATACTGCAGTATTATAATAATGATTTAACTCTCAATAAATGCGTAAAAAATAGTTTTTATTTTCTTCATTAAATATTAGTTTTTTCAAGAACCTAAAAAACAAAAAAAAAAGTGTGGGTAATATTATTTCGTACGTGTGTTGGCACGTTTGTAAAGCTTAGTATTTTTTGACAAGATAAACCGAGTTTGATGAAATCTTTGACACAGATCGTGTATATTGGGCAATTCGTGTCACAGATCAATATCTCCAGGGCATGGGGTAGATTGTCTTTTAGGGTCTTTACTCAAAATTTTGTAAACAAAACCCTACCTTTATATTAAGCTCAGTACATGCTTATTTTACCATTTAAAAAAAAAAAGTTGGATGAAAATTCCCCTTTCTCCAAAAATCGAAAAAATTATCGTTTTATTTATTATATATTTTTTAACAGATTTTTTTATGTCTTCTTAGCCACAGTAGTAGTGCAAGGGAACCAAAAATGTACTGTGGAACAATATTCAAGATGAGGTAACCGATTAAAGATTAAAAAAAAAACAAGATTTTTAGAATCTTTAAAACTTTTTTTGGTTTATTTAAACTTTTTTAACTTTTAGATGTCTTTTTTCATGTATCGTTATTTTTCCACTATATAAAAATAAATAACCAATGCAGTATTAAAAATTTCTTTATATTTATAAAGTAATAACATTAAAACTCTATTTTATTCGTTTTGAAATTTAATTACAATTTTTTTTTAGAAAAAGATAATTACTACGTAATTATTTCATTAATATTAACGTGTAAACGACATTATGTCAATTTTGAATGATATTTACGATGATTATCATCCTGATAGCGTAATTGTATGGGTAAAATAACAATAGGGCCTATTCAGCTATCTGTAATTTAGTGATTAAATGCCTTACGATTGTTGATGGCTTTAAACTAATTGCGTAATGTCCTAGCTAGGTCTGCCTACCTCCGTGAAACCCTTTGACTATACAGTCGACTGTCAACAAGTGAAGGAGTCTACATTTAAATTCAAAGAATAACAACTTCTATCCCCGTTTTACAAACGCGCGTGCACATACAAACTCTTTCTCATTTATATATAAAACGTAGTAAATTCTAAAAAGAAGACCTTGAAACATGACACGACTTACACTTGTTTACAAATGTTTTTAATTGCTTTTAAATTGTCGTAAATTTTTTTTTTACTTTTACCTACGATTCTTTTATATTTCTGTCTGTCTTTCTTGATTTTTTTTTTATTAGATCTGATAATCATATTATACATTGATACGTATTCGGATTTTTATACTTATTAAAGTATATTACTTTTGAATACAACCTGTTTAGTCTACATTTCAAGTTGTTTAATCTTTTTCTATTTAATGAATAAAAAGTAAATCTTTATTAGAGGTATTTCAAAATGATTTTCTAAGCGTACAGAAAACAAAATCTAGTCACTGTAATCTGTAATTAGTTTTAAAATATAAAAAAGTTTATTTTAGACATCTGAAAGTGATTTTAAATATCTATATTATGTTGATCAGCTTTTACTTGTTTTGTTATTTAAATGTAAAAAAAATAATTAAAATAACAACAAAAAGTAATAAAATTAGGATTTTATTCTTTTTTAAAATGCGGTGAATTTTATTTCGTTTTCAATGGTATTTAGTCCTAAAATCGATGGCATGTATACATATAAATACCCTAAAATCTTAAAATTATTACGTAATCTTTTGAGTTACCCTGCATTTTACTGCTTATATGGCCTTTGTATTTATACATATATATATATATATATACATATTAGGCTTACTAAGGTTTAGAATAATTTTTTAATCATTTTTAAACGTAATTGTGACGCAATAATTATAATTAACACCTTACCTACATTTACGCAATATAAATTATTTATTTATTTAAATTAATTCCTGTATGAAAAAGTAGATTATTTCTGGTACATATAAAGTAGGCTTACATGTAATTATTGTTTATTTTATGAAAATTATAATTTATATATAAATATAACTTATTTTAATTAACTTAATAGATTTTTAATTTGACAGAATTAAATGATCATTTCTGGACTTTAATTATGGTATATAATAACGCAATTATTGTATGTATTAAAACTTAAATGACCATGAAAAAAGTTGTACTTATTTTTTTACCAATAATCTATCCGTTGGATATTTATAACGGTGTTGAATTTTGAATGAATAATTTTAAATAAATCTAATAATTAGTGTAGCGAAATTTTGGTTTTTTATTAGTTCATAAAATAAATTATTTATACATATTTTTTCCTTATTTTTCCCCTCTCCTTTATTTTTTTTCTTTCTCTTAAAAAATTAACATAATTATTAAATTAGTAAACCGCTTTTTGAAAAAGGTTAATTTTATCCGTCACAGAAAATAAACTTAAAATGAATATGAAAGAGAAATAGCTGTCGAAAAAGGCTCTTGTTAAATGTAAATGGAATTACAGTAAGATACATTTGATAATTAATATATTAATAGATAGAAGATTGATGTAATATAACGATATTTTATTTACTGTTACGTTACATATTAGTTTTATATTTATAAGAATGATCCTGTCTACTATTACGTTAAAAAACCACATTTTAATCACATTTTTTTCTGTTTATTTTTTGGATAACTGTTTATTTTATTTTAATTAAATAAAAATTTGTTATAAACAAAATTTCGTATTTATTAAGGTTTGATTAGTCTTCTTTTATTTTTAACGCACCAACCTAGTAATTTGGATATATTTAAAATGCATGTTATAATGATTGTTCAAAAACAGGAAATTGAAAAATACGAAAATTCAACGAGAATTCATTTGTATGTGAAAAAGAAATTCAGATTAATTTGCCATTATTATAAACAGTCATTTTTATAACAATAAAAATGACTTTAATCACAATCATTTTCATTTAAAGCAAAAAGACGGGAAGTAGAAACCCGAGGAGATCGGCATTTTTCAGAACTACAAAATTTCGTTGGTCATTAAAAAAAAATTATTATATATATTACTACAATTATAACCGGGTGTTACTACTTGTGGAATAAGTAGGTAATTAACATCACATAATGATTTGTCATATAATCATTTGAAATCTAACGGATGCGAATTTCAAGATATAAAAAAAAAAGCTAACAGCACAGTTGTAGGACTTTCCCGTCACGCAAATATTTATAAATAAAATACAATTAATGTATTAATGACATATTGAAAAACTTCCACGTTATAATTACAAGATAATAATATTGGCTTGGGATTAAAACCGCAATTTTCAAGTCTGGTATTATTAAAAATAGGTTTCTATTTCAACAACTTTATATATTAAAATCTTTTTTAGCGCCCTTGAAAATGAATAAATTGATACTTCACACGACAATGTTTATTACTTATTCACAAATCCCGAAGTTGTAGTCAAAGTTTTTTTAAAGCAGTCTTGATTACAATCAATTTTTGGGGAAAAAATGTTAATAAATGCATGACTTTTGGTCGGGCCCGGCCGCTTGGTTGGGTTTGTGGCTCCCAATTTAGTAAAAATTAATTTATGTTCGTAATTAGATGACAGTAGAAGAAACCACAATGAAAAACAACCATCATTGCGATCACAACAAAGCTTCAAAGTTTAGTGCATTTTTTGGGGCGAGGGTGCGATTTTGCAAAACGTTTTTGTACAACCTCACTCCATTGACCTATTAAGTTGAAAATTTAATGGGAACTGTGCCCCATATATAGAAATAATCTGACCAAATTTTGTCAAAATTGGTCGAGTATTTCAGGACCGATTTTTGGCAAACCAAGGTCAATACCGAACACAATGTTAAAATGTCAAGATCCGGTAAAAACCGCATATGTCCACTCTGGACCGATACAACACTTTCCCTTCTAGAGCTATAACGCCATCTAGACGGGAAATTAAATGTTTCTATCTGCTTTTTTTTTCTTTTATTTCTTTAAGTTTCAGGGGTATCAACTGCTACGATCATTAGCCCCTTCCACATCAAAAAAAAAGAAAAATTATTTTCCCCTCCCTTTAAAAACACTATCGACATAGTCCGTAGACGTCTTGTCATAACAGATCATCTAGAAATAGACTTGTCAAGATGTATGATAAAACCTCAAAAGAAACACAGCACGACAAGGGTGTAAAAAGGGCTCTTGCCATTTAAAAACATAAACCATTTCTTACGAAATGTTGTCAAATACGATAAATTAACAATTTTAAAAACACTGTTACAAAACTAAAAATAAACTCATATTAAAATTAAAAAAAAACACATGATGACATGATTGTAAAGGTTGCTTGCACTTAAACAACACACAGACCAATTCTGTCCAACTTACTGAAACATGTTCGTGTTACTCAAAAATTAAAATGTTCATCCTTACATTAAATGTCGTCGAAACACATATAAACGAACTTCTTCTTAATGGCTATCGCCTAGGTTTTCTCTTAAGCCATCCTTCATTGGTCCTCTTCTCCATCTTCCTTAAGGCCTCGATATCAATTACCAAGGTATCTGAGGCCTCTGCGATGGAATTTACAGATCCCCGCCGAAAATCACAATCTCCTGCTGCCGGCATCTGACGACACCGGCTCTTGTGGGGAGGTGAGAAGTACATTGAATTCCAGACTAGATGTTTTAGCGCACTCACCTACAAAATATGCTGGGTGTACAAGTCCTCGCCCTTTCGACTAAAGGCTTCCGTGCTTTTGGAAATTCCATTATTGGTTTTTGAAAATCTTTCTTTTCCAGTTTCTGTTCTTCGGGTTTCGCAGATTCCTTAATGGGGATTTATTCTGGCTGGATTTTTGCTTTAGATACAGTTGACTTACGCATTCTCTCGATTTTTTTTAAATTTTGGTTTATCTTTTGCATTATCCATAGGCTCATTCTTAGGCTTTACGGAGATCTTTTCTTCGGAAACATCTGCTTTCTTCTGGGTCGGTTTTGGACTATTTTCTCTTGATTGCGGTTCTTTCAATTTTTGATTGATGTGTTTGACCATGGTTGCTAGGGCTGGTGCTATACTATTTGTTGATTTATCGATTAACCTCGATTAGTGACGAAATCCATCGATTAATGATGAAATCTGTTGATTTCGTCAATTATTATCTGATGATTCAACAATTAACCTTCATCTAACTGTTAATTATCTCGTTGTACGTTTAACTTCAAACTTGTCTTCATAAACAAACATAACCAATATGTTAGAGCTATTCCTCTTATTTAAAGAAATTGCGACTACTTGGAAATTCTTGTCAGAATAGAAATAAAAAAAATTTCAAAGTAATGGCTCATGAAATATTTTTTTGTTTTTTATTATGAGATATAACGATCAAGATTTGAAGAAAAATGTTATTAGTTTGAGGATAATTAAAACTCTTGAATTTACTTTTTGGAGAGTTGTGAAATTCTAAATGTTAAGACTACAGCCCTCTTCATTCTTATTGTCTTTATTCAGTGTTTAATATATGTGGATAAAAAATAAAATTAAACTTTTTATGTTCAAATATGATTTAAGATTTTATTTAGATTTCGAATAGTTTTTAATCATACACTTATGATAAAATCACGTTAAATGATTTATTACACACACGTAGAGTGTGTGTAATAAATAAAATCTTAAAAATAACTTTCTCTAGAGTTAATAAACGAATATATGATTTAGTAGTACAATGTTAATTATATCTTTCCTTAGCTACTGCGACTGTTTTATTTTCTTTATTTTTTTTAATATCTGGTTTTATTTAATTCGATGTGACGTTTCTCATGTCATAAAGTTTTTGAAATACGTGCTACTTAAAGATTTGTGAACGATACGGGCTACCTGGAGATATGTCTTAAACTATCTTACGGCTTGTTAACCTATCTTTCTGAAGCAGAATATCTACCAATCAATTCTACAGCATTTTCAAGCGAGTTATAATTCTTTACGGGTAACAGAAAGATTTAATTAATGTGTTGGAGAGTTAACAAGATTATTTTTATTCCTCTCTTCTTTCTTTACTTTCAGCTGTTCTAAATCTACAGTGAAGTTGCGGAAAGGTGTCGTATTAGTGTAGCTTCGTTGTAATCAGGGGAGGGACTGTATAAAGATTAAGCTTGTAACGTTTTTTCCTTATCTGGTGAGTATGCATAAGCTTAGTGGCTGAAATTCCTACACGATCAAACCTGACTTTCTAATAATCTCTAATAACGTATAATAGTAACATAGTTCTCATTTATCGGATATTAAAATGATATGAATATTCTGGATGTTATTGATAATTTAAAAACGATTTTACGACTTTTGTTTTTGTCCGTACAATAACTAAAAAAAAAAAGTAAATTGTCGAAATTTATAAGGGTGGGGTTACATTTTATACAATAAAGAGTGTTTACTGCTAACTTAATATTATATTTTCTACTTTTGTTCTTTATTTGAAATATATAAAACTTAGTATTGTTATAAAGCTTGATCGGTTCACACAACTTATAGCAAACTGAAACGATGTGAAAATTTGTTATTAAAGAAAAATAATATTGCCCACTTCAAACTTCTTCCCTTTAGTATAAGCCAGCACACATTGAATGAACTGGAAAAGATATATATAAGCAAGGGTGAACAGCTGCGCGCCCTCGTTGGTTGTTCGTACAAAAGGAATTTATCAACACTTTTCCTGAACATTACAAGTTTATATATAAAATTCTCCAAAGTTGTATAGTTTTATTATTTTTGTAGTATCTGATGTCTAATTAATATACCAAAATACGAATTGTTTAATTATACAGTGGAATTGATGTTTTATTTATTATATTTTTAATGAAAAAATAAATTACAAAGATTTATTAAATTTTAAGAAACCATTCAAATGTACGTTTTAAGCATCATTAAACACAAAGATCTATTTAAATTTTTTTTTAAATCTGGAAAATGTTTAATTAAAGGAAAAATTTGTTTTGCAGGAATCGTGTAAAATTTACTGCGACATTACCCTTACACACACACACTCACAGACACAAAATTATATATAAATATATATATATATATACACACACAACACAACACACACACACACACACACACACACGAGGGATATATATCATAGAGTATATAAAATAATTGAAATTCTTAAATAACTTTTCATCTGTTAAATATAGAGAAATAAAATTTGGCAAACGTTTCACTTCGAAAAGATTTATTTTTTTCTATATGAGACTATAAACTCATGAAGCCTGAAACTCATAAACTCAAAAGCGACAGTAGACACCATGAAGTAGTCTCATACAGAAAAATAGATACTTTTGATGTAGGAACATTTACTAAATTTAATATTTTTTATTTCATTTTAATATTTTTAAAGGTTTCCTCCATATTTTATGAAAAATTTGATTGTACATCTGCCATATGCATATAATTTAATTGTTTAGTCACCCTACTTCCGTACAATTTTATAATTTAAATTATATTTTATTTATATTGTTCGGTTATTTTTTTCTTCTTCAATTCATATTTTTCTACTAGTTTCAACAATTGTCGCTATCAAGAAGTATTTTTGTAAAAATGTGTTCAGTTTGTGAGAAAAAAGTGCTTTGATGATGGCAACAGCAAAAAAACAGTTGCAGAAGAAAAACTAAAAATAAAATAAATAATTATCTGCAATTATACGTAAAATTCAATGTAAATTATTTAATTCTGATATATATATATATATATATATATATATATATATATATAAAATAACATGTCGTGAGTCATTCATAATCAACACCTAGAAAAAACTATTGAAGATAAATTTATGAAAATTTGAATACACATTCTTCTTACGATTTAAGTTCACAATAAAAAAGGATTTTTTAAAATTCCGAGTATAAAGGGGTAAAATAAAGTAACAATGAAATTTACTTTTTTTTAAATTTCTCGGTAACGAATAAAGATATGTTTGATCTTTGGTGTGTCTAATTTCACGTGAATATCTAAAACAAATCTCTAGATTTTTAAATTCCGAATTTATAGGGATGAAATGGATTGTTGAAGTTTCACTGAAACCCGACTATTTTTTTTTTTTTTTTTAATTTTTCGGTTACAAATTTAGATATGAATTTGATTTTTAGTGTGTTTAATTTTCATGTAAATATCAAAAATCTAATTTCTATTTTTTTTTTTTTAAATAGACCTTGAAACCGGTGAAGAAAGAAGAAATTTTGAATAATGATTGCATATTATCCCCTTTTCCGATTATACCAAACGAGATATTCAGTAGATATGGACATCCAAATACTACTGCTCAGATAAATATCTAAAAACTATTTTTGGATTTTTTTTTATTCGATTTTTTAGAAGCTGCGACGGTGTACAGCCAGCACTGCCACTGTGACTGTTATAGTAATTGCGATGCGACTGGTTGAACCTGCCAGTCAATTTTTTAGTCAATTACTAGACTAAAAAATTTTAAATAAAAACATAAACTATCCGCGACGGGAAACCCAAGTAACCATATAGAGCGGGCGAAGCCGGTATACTCTGTGTAAAATATTATATACTCGATGTAAAATATTTACGAAGTAAACATTTTTATTTTATTTACTTATTGTATGAATATATATAAATTAATTATTTTTTCAAATATATATATATTTTTAAAAAAAGTAATCGTATCTCTGTGAAGGAAGTTTTTTCTATGTAAAATAAAAAGCTAATATTTAATTTAAAGAACTTTATTATTATTTACTGTGTTTTATTGTTAAGAAAAATAATTATATAACTTGTAACTGGATTTCTGACTAATTTAATTAATTCAATTGATTTTCGTTAAAAAATGTTGTGTAACTGATAAATAATATATAGTATTAGAAATTGTCCCAATGGATTACGTAATATTTCAAAGAAATTCAGATGATTAAATTTTTTTCAGTCTAAACTATTTGTTTAAAAATTAAATAAATATGTTTACGAGTGTTTATTAATTTCTTGGTAAATCTAATGAAAAGGATATCCTGTTCATATAAAACTAGATATTAAATAATTCGTGTAATATTTTTTTTTAAATTTTTTCACCGTAAGTTTGTTATTGGAAACCATTAGTGTGATTAATAATGATAAATTTTGCTTTTTTTTTTAAACAAAATAGTCGCCGATTTTTTTTAACAAGAGATTATTATCTTAAAGGAAACCATTCACTATTTTATAAAGTTATATTATATAATAATTTAGTTCTCTCTTAGAGGGTGGAAATTGATTGCCGTAAGATGTTTAAAAAAAAGATTATTTATGAAATGAATTTCTTGTTCATAACTATACTTTATGACACTACTTAAAAATGTCAGAATATCACTGTACCTTATAAACTGATATTTCAATTTAAATGTGTTTTTCATGGAAAATATTTTTAGAATTTTCAATAAGATTAATTTTCAAAATATATACAATTTATTTTAACTACCTGAAAGTGTTCTGTATACTGAGTTTCTCATGTAACATTCAGGAATTTTACAAATTTATTTCCACCAAAACTAAACTAGTCCTCGTTAAAAAAATATTCAAAACATATTTTACGAATTTTTTTCTGAGAAATAGGAGAAATCCACCTAAAAGGCTAATCTTTGAACAGTTATTTAGAAGTTATAGGGTTTTTCGAAAATTATTTTATTTCCGCTAAAACTGTTATTTAATATCTCAATTATATCGTCATCTAACAAGTTTACGTGAAAAAATTAATGAATTAAATATTTAATGAATTTTTTTTATTAGAATGGAAGCCATTTTTATGACAATTTTTTATTTTGATAAGTTAATATAGAAAAGAACAAGATTTATCTTGTTCTCCTCTCCCATCACCGTTGATTATTTCTTCAAAGAATGAGATGAATGACAATTGTAGCTATGTGTGACCGGGATTCGATCCCGGAACCTCCGGATGAAATACCAAGACGCTACCACTCTTGCCACGAAGGCTGGCACTTGTATTACAGACACTAATACTGCGTTATATTTTTGTTAATATTTCAGGCCGACCTCCATGGTGGAGTATTAGTTAGCGTCCCTACCTTGTATACGTAGGTTCTGGGTTTGAATCCGGGTCAGCCATTGCATTTTTTTAATTGTAAAAAAAAGTACATTTCATTATCATCTATCAGTAACTGTTATAGAATGATAGCCGGAATAAAACGTAATGTATAAGTTAATCGGTACTGGGTTTTCTCTCTTTCAAATGAATTATAGACATTCAACGTTATCTATTCATTATTCTGGGGGAAACAGATTATTAACAATAAAAAGAAAATCCAAACTTCAATATGTAGTCGATTACTAGGATAAAAAAAAATTAACGTAGTTTTATTTTGGTTAGTAAATATATGTAGCATATCATTTCTTGCAAAATTTTGTGTACAAAAAACTGAAAAACTTGTTTTTTTCTGTTTAATCCTTTTTCTAACTTTTTTATTTACTTTGACTTATGCTCATGTAAAACACGTACAAAATATATTTTAAATACGTCATTAATAATATTAAATCGCTAATTTCTTCTTTCAGATTTCGGTAATTTTAATAAGTAATATCTATTTCATTATGGAATGACTTTATTAAAATATTAAAGTTGGCTCGTTTTGATAAGCTGTCTATGAAAAGATAGGTAATAATGAAACACAATTCTTATTATTTCACGGATTGCGTTACTTTTGTTAATACACGTATGATAAAATATTTCACGTCAGTATGCTTAATTACTAGTAATTATGTAACCACGATAACTATATAATCATCACAATACTCTTTTAGCTCTGAAACAGATAATATAACAGCATTTTTAATTTCAAATACCACTTCGTCTCCTTTATAGAAATGATTTTTTTTCTCCGTCGATTTCCCCGTCCCTTGAAGCCGGATTCGCGACTAAGAATAAGTTCAGCTTCAAGGGCTGCCATCGCCTCAAACTACCTCGGAAGAGTACAAGGACCCACCCAGGCAGCCGGAACTCGGTCTTCCTCGCTTGCCATCCCTCAAACGATCGGATCCCAAAAGGTTCCCCTCACCGTGACTCCGGTCTTAATGCCTCGTCTCTAACGAGGAACCCCAACGAGATCTCCGCCGGGTCTACGGTCATACTTTCCCCCCAACGACACTGCAAGAAAGTCCCTACCCGATCATCACCGAAGCCTCCCACCCCTTCCGGATGAGGCTGTCCCTTGCAGATACCACACCGCAGCCGTGTACATATTCAGGGTGCTAGCACAGGTGGGGCCACCTTACATCCTCGACCTCCGGGTACATGTGCGTGCGATCTACATGACAGACGGCGAGGTTCCTGTGTCCAATCCTTCATCACGTGGCCGGCCATACCGCAGCCAAAACAATGACCTCTTCGGTCAGGACCAAGACAAAACTTGGCTCTCATTCCAACACTGAAAGTCATCTGAGGCACGTCGAGTCCCCCGGCAGGCCACCCAGCTGATGCAGATCATTATAGAAATGATTAATTTTAGTTAACCCAACACTTCCACAACTTATCAAATCGAATTTATTAATAAAAAGAACAGACCAGAAAAGATGCTTTTTAATTTTTATTTACGTTTTTCAGTAATTATATGTCAAACGAAATTATATTGCAATAGTATTTATTTTTTCGTACAAAAAAGAAAAATCACTCTCCATTTCTTATTGTCCGTATTAAGCGATATATAAGTTTTAATTTAGTGGCAAATATATAACTAATATTGATCGTACTAGTAATTTTTAAATGGCAATCTTTTCTTTGTAATAACTTGTACGATTTAACTTCATAGATTTTTCTAACCATTTATGTTTGGTAACAAAAATGTAAAAGAAGTTTTACATTTCGTATTATTTTTTTATAGTACGAATACTAACAATGAATGCTTAACTGTATAACGTTTTATATGAAATTACGTAATTAATTATCTAATTATTATTTTTTGAAGCAAATATTATTTCTAGAATTCAGATGTAAGCCTTATAATAAAATAAGTACTGATTACAACTTAAGCCCTTAAAGACTTTAATTTTACATGGTATTTACAAAATTAAATATTCCTTTTACCTTAAAAGTAAAGTGTAAAAATATGTTATTTTGATTATAACTTATTTTTAAATTAATAAATGTTTTTATATTTTTTCTGAAAACTATTTAAATACCTTTTTCTCAAAGCTATTCAAACTTCTAAATTCTCATAATAGATAATTAATACGCAGCTTGTTATATTCATTGTTCAAATGCTATTTATAGATTTATTAATTAATAGCGGAAAGTTAAATTACTGTTTAGGCAAGAAGCTCTGCAAAATGTTTAACATTTTAATAACTTAACTTTATGTATAACATTGAATAACATTTAAAATTAAAATAATAAAAAATTATTATTAAATAATTTATAGAAAGAATTTTTTCGTGAGATAGCAATCGTGAAATGTCACATTTTTGTTACAAATTACTAATCGCTCAACTATATCGATTTGAATTATTCAGACATAATTTACTTAAATTTATTCGATAAAATCTTTAACAATGTCATTATTTTTGTATTTATTATCATAATACTTATATTAACTACAATAAATTTAAATATCCTTATTTATTATTCAGTAAAAACATTTAAATTTATGAATATAAATAATTTTAAACATTTAGAATATAGTTTAATGTAGATTTGCATACTATTTCTTTTAAATATATATTTAACATTTTTTTTATTACTATTCTTTTAATACCTTTATGTAATACTGTTCTAATAAAATTAATCTTTTGAGTAATAGCATTATAGTATCCATCTATTCATAGCTACATAATTTATATTATTTTTGTGTATAATTTATTTATACGAAAGTTCAACAACGTGGGTAAGATTAGCTATTTTAGTATTCTGAAAAATTATTATAAAATAGTATTATAACAAAAAAAAAATTGTTTAAGATTGTAATTATAAGCGATCATCAGAATTCGCTTTTATTTTTATAAAAGAAAAAACTCTATTTTTTATTATTTCTGACCTCTTTGGTAAAGTGATAATGTCTCTTTACTCTTCTTTCAGAAAGTTGTGGGTTCGATTCCCAGTTAAGCTTGGTATTGGTTATATACTACAAAATTCATGTTTCAATTAAAAACTGTTATTGAATGTTTAGTCTGTAATTGCTAAAATAAATAATAAAAGTATCAATTTAGTAAGTTACCTAAAATTTTACTAAAGATTTAATCTTTTTTTTTCTTTTGAAACAATTGATGCAATATTTGTGTTTATTAATCGTATTAGCTAGACCAATCAATATAAAATCTAAATCTGGCCTAGCTGCAGCAAATATTTAATTTTACAAAGTTTTTAAAAAAATATATTTGGTTTTTTTTAAATTACCTACTATAAAATCTAGGCTTTTATTAGGCAAAATATATATATATATATATATATATATTGTTTTGGAAAACGTTGTGTATTGTGTTATAAAATATCTTTATCAGCACATCAGGAAATATAACTCATATTACACGTTATCACAGCCAAAAATACGTCAATAAATTTTTGTTCCATCTTTTTTTTCTACATACTCATCTCTAGTTTTAAAAATCTATAAATAACATGCACACACCTCTTTTTATTAACATTAGTGATTCATTATGTTTGATTTAAAAAACATATTACATGTGAAATATAATTTTTTTTTTTTAATTTTTACAATAAAATTCATAATTTTTTTGCGGTTTTTCAAAAAATTTGAAAATCGCTGCTGCGCCTGATCATGTATATATATATATATATTATACACATAAAAATCGTCTGCTCTATTGGACGCAAATCTTAACCGATTTTGACGAAATTTGGTTGGGTAATTTTAACCTATTGGGAATAGATCCCTATTGGTTTTCAGGTGAATCGGTTTACAGGAACCGAAGTTATGAGCCAAAAAACGGGATTTTGGGAGCATTTTGAGTTGTCTTTTGTTTTACTGGCCGCAATTTTTAACTAATTTTGATAAAACTTGGTAGGATGATGTAAACCTAATATAAATAAAATCGTATCGATTTTCAAACGATTTAGTTTATAGAAACCCGAGTTAGAGACAAAAAAACTGAGTTTTTGGGTACGTTTTCAAGGTAATAGTTATAATTATGTAGTAGTACGTACTTATAATTACGTAATAGTTATAAGTACGTTTTCAAGTTAGTTAGAATTTTTCAAATTAGCTATTGTTATTTAGCTACAATTGTACTTCATGTAAGATAAGTTCTTGTAAGTTTAAATAGTTAATTGGACAGGTTAAAATGTAATACAATTCTGAGAGTTAGGGATGGTTTATATTTTAAGTTGTTTAAGCTTTGGGTTGCTCTTTAGTACCTGGAGGAAAACTATGTTATAGAATATAATAAAGCTGATTTAGGCAAAATTTTTTATCAATAATAAATAGTAAATTCTACATCTAAATAAAGAAATCTTGATTTCCCAAAGGTGTATGTGTGTAATCCTATAGATTGCCGTAACTTTGGAAAAACCTTAAAGCATATCTTTGAATGTATATCTCTTTTTAAAGTCCTTCTGTAGGTAGATTGTCCCTTTATCAATATCTCTGTTACCGTTGGTTTTTTCTACCTCATGGTATCCTGTGGTTGTTTTGAAAGATTCACGTTAAATGTATGTGAATTTTACTTTGATATATGTGTGATCTATTGGCGACATTTCTGCTTACAGACCTGTCCAACGTCTCTGTTTTCTTTACGGTAGCTTTAAAAAAAATCAATTCTTTGACTTAAATACTTACGTGAGTGTATGCAGTTAGGCTTCCTTATTTTTCACTTACACGATATAATAATGTTCCTGAAATAGTGATCAACTTAATTCTATTGACAGAAGTAAATTATATTTTTGTATAGATGAAACAAAATCTATTCGTGAATGCAAGGCTCCAGAAACATCATGAATTAGTTCATCGATAAAAAAAAATTAAAGAACCTTTTCACAATACTAAATAATTTCAGCGTTTTATTTAATAATGACAAATGAATGTGCGAACCACATTGTTAATTTAAATAGCTCACTCTTTTATAGCAAATATCCTTTTATTATCATTCTTTTATGTAAAGAGGTAATAATTCTTCTGTTTGACGTAAGATTTTCATTAAATTATTTTTATCTCATTATGTAACTAACTACTCATTTGGGTTTTATTTAAATAAGGAAAAAATATTTTATTGCAGGATAGTATTACATCCTCGACATAGCGTTTTTAATTTTAATTAAATTTTAACACTCGGAAATAGCTTTTAATTATTTCCGTAATATTATATTATTAATACAGTAAATTTATGTAATAATTCAGTTGTATTTAATTATAGTAAAAAATTTAATTTTCTTCTTATAATGTATTTAAATTTTTTCCTTGTTTTTACAAGTTTCTTTAAATGAACCTAATTCGTTATATTTATTTTTTTAAAACATCAAATCTCTGTCAATTTTTATTTATTTGATTGATTTGAAATCCATACATGAAATTTATTAATTAATAAAAAAAAGATTATGCCCAGAGATAAGATCTGATATTACTTTTGATAAAATTACTTGTAACATTTTTATTCTTAATTATTTTCTTTAAAATTTATATTTAAAAAACAGAATTTTAATAATTCATCATGCAAAATTGAAGTTTGTCCGTGGAAATTAAAATTTTTTAGAGAGTGAAAAATACTTTGCTTGAACGGGATTCGAACCGGAGAACTCTGGATAAAATGCTGATACGCTACCACTCTGCCATGGACATCGGTGAAGGTTTCTATGTAGATAGTTAAAAAAATTTTATCCATTTTCAAAATTTTTTTTTATTACAGACAGTGGAATGAAGAAATATTTCTTCATATTTTATAAACGTAATTTCCATTGATTTCTGTTAAGGAAGTATTTAAAAAGAATAAAAAATTAAGATCTTAAGATTTATATATATATATATATATATATTCCACACACACACACACACACACACACACACACACACACACACACACACACACACACACACACGCACGCACGCACGCACGCACGCGCACACGCGCGCGCGCGCGCGCGTGCGCTATTTATACAAGAAGTGCACTAAACAATTATTTTTAATTCTGTTTAGGATTACGAAAGAATTTTTATGTAGAAAAGAAATTCACTACTATCAAAAATTTGTACGTTTATTATTAATTGACATAACCGTAACGGTTGTAGGCGACCTGATGTTAGCCAAAAATCACTCCCAAGAATTACATAGCTATCCTTAAAAATAATAATCTTCCTACGTTAATCTTATTGTTTTCTTCACGGAGAGAAATATATAGTTTTGTATCATTACACCAATCTTACAAAAAAGCAGATGATATTACTTCACAAGTAATATTTTCATCCTCTTCACCACAAATACTGGCTGCACAGTGGTCATCACTGCTATCAGAAAAAGTAATTCTTATTGCTGTCTCTTGTATCTCATATAAATTGTATGAATCAGATCCAAAACAAGAATTTGGACAGATAGTTTAAAGCAATAGATTAATGTATATAGTGAAAAAAAAACAAAACAGATTTATGTTACATTGTTACATTGCCGGACGAATTAGCAAAGTATTTGGAAAGTTGTAAAAGTTGTAAAAGGTTTTGTAAAAGGATTTCAAATATTCTTACCAGAAGAAATCATGTATATTATGCAATGACGTGTAAAAAGTAAACATTCTAGTTAGACCAAAGGAAATAATTCATAAAAACAAAAAATGTAGGATGCAAAGATCTTGATATTAAAATACGGGTATTAAAACAACAGTAGAAAGAATTTGAATTACAATATTCATTTGACTTAATAAAAAATATCTGGGAATTTGGGAGCTTATCGTTAAAATAAAGAGATGTTTAGATGATAATAGTATTGATGTAATACATCTTCCATCTCTATTACATCTGCGTATGTAATATTTGATGTTCACAATCTTGAATAAATTCGGTACCAGTAAAATCCTGGTAAAATCCGTGGTAAATTTATAAATATATCTACAGGGTGTTTAATAAATAATCATAATAAAATAATTGTTATTTAATTTATACACTTTTATAAAGATAATAGACACCAGAAGAAAGAGAAAAAAGATAAATTAAAAAAAAGAAACTATATTCTCTGATAGCCTAAATGTTATTCTAGTAAATTACATAACTGTCAATATCATTTTCTGAAGGATCAAAATCTAATCGCTGTGCAATTTAGTGGAAAATCCCCAATATATACACCTGTCTTGTCTGTTTGATACGAAATGATATAAACAATCTTATAAAAAAAAAATTAAGGGTTTTCTTTCGTGAAAATTCTGGTATGAAAACTGGGCTGATAGTTTTCAGCTTAGATATAATATGAAAGTTGAAGATATATTTCTGATGGTATTTTACTAAAATTGGAAATGATGGAAACAGAATTCATCTTCGTATACATATATTACAATTTCTCATTTCAGGTGCATTTTAGAAGAATTCTTACTTCAGAAATTACCAATAAATTTAATAAAAGAAGTTAAAATCCTTATAATAATTTATAACGATTTTAATCCTGTTGAGGAAATACGCTTTTATTTAAAATAACAGATAAAAGTAAGGAATTTACTCGGAAACACTTGTAGATATTTATCAGGCCAGTTAAAAGTGAAAACTAATTTACAAAGACGAATGCAGTAACTAAATTTGTAATGAAAATAACTTTATTAAAAAGAATAATTATATATAAAAATTTACAATTTTTTATTCCTATATAATCGTTTGTTAAAAAAATATTTTATTGTGACGCAATAGGTATTTTACTGAACTAATCTTTTTATTATTTATTATGATGAGGGATTTATTATAATATTTTTTGCAAACTAACTAGTTACTTTAATATAATTTCTATAATCAACCTTATTATTGGATGGTGAAGCAATTTTCATTTTCTTTTAATCTTAGCACAAAAAATTCTGCATTTTCAATTACTTGTTTTGGCTATTTGTACCTTCCATTAATTAGTAGTATATCTTCTACATTTCCTTGTAAAATCACTTAATAAATAGGTATATATTAAATACCTTTTTATTGTAGTACTATCTAGAACAAATCTGTTTTTTATTAGTCTTAAAATTTCCTCATTTCGTATTGTTTCAATGATTTTTTTACATTTTTAATATAAACTTCCTTTAAAGAGAGAAGTATATTATATTAAAAAAAATCATAGTTATAAATTTCTTAAAGTAAATATTTTGAAAATTTTTTTCCTATATCAATATTTAATTTGTCTCTCCTTCCCCCCCCAAAAAAACATAACTCTGCCGCAGTAACTTTCTCAGAAGAGGGGATTTCCGGTTTTAGTTAAGAAAGAAACAATGTTGCACTGCTGTAATGATATTTTAAAATAATATTTTACTTTAGGTGTTTTAGCTAGCTTTTGGTGTTTTTTTATATTTCATGTTATATTAATATATCAGGTGTTTTTATTATAATTTTGTGAGGTACTGCGTATTGTTACACTAAATAAATTACGAATTACATACGTAATACGTAATTTATTACTACGTACTTTTATATTTCTTTGTTTTTTCTTCCTTTTCAAATAGTTGTGAAGTTGTGATTACAACAGTTGCTTAAAGCTGCTTCTTGCCTACAACACTCTTTGATACTGTTATGCATAATTTGTGTAGTTTAGGACCCATGATCACAAAAAAGAAAAAGTTCAAATTGACCCAAAACGATTAAAACTTTAAACTGATTTTTTGGACACCAATATCTTTCCTGTATACTAGATCACATTTTACATTAATGCGAAACTAAAATACTATAGCAAAATTAGTTTGCACCTAGCGGCTCTCGTAAAAAACTAATTTTTGATTCAAACTTCATATTTTGAATGATTCAAATTCAAAATTCGCAATGATTCAAATTGCGAAATCAGCTCGCACCTAGCGGTATTCGCAAAAATCTCATTTAGGCTACAAACTTGATGTTTTGGGTCCAGTGAGAAACCAACTCGAACCTGGTGGTACTCACAGAAATCTTATTTTGGCTTTATAATACATAATTCTTCAAGTTACAACATGAAAACCTTGAAATCGTACCCAAAAACTCAGTTTTTGCCTGTAACTCAAAATACAGTGGGATGTTGGTATGTAGATGTTAAGCAACTAATGAATTTACTACTCAATAATTATGTAAAAAGACGGAAAAACGTAATAAATATACAAATATACGTAATATATTTATTAGAATAACTACTAAGTTTTCATAATCCTACAAAGTTTCATCAAAATCGGCTAAAAATTTCCCTTAGTAGAATGAAAAAAGCTGAAAATGTACCCAATTTTTTAGCTCTATCTCCGTTTCCTGTGAACAGATTAGCTTAAAAAAACAATAGGGTTTTATTCCCAATAGAAAAAAATCTTATGCATATATTGTACATTCATACATATATGTGAATATAAATATTACAGAATCGGGTCAGGAGACTCCAAAAACTGAAGAAAATTTGGTCCCCCTAACCCCAACACCCGCTTGCGATTTCTACAAATTGTTTTGAAATCCGCTAAAAAACGCATAAGTTTTCATTTGGCATTATATTTCATGTAAAAAATCACGAGCTTTCTGATTTTTATCTGAAAATAATCGTGAATTATGGATGTTTTTATTTTTTTCTAGATTCACTGGTGAATTATTCGTACTTATTTAGTGAAAACAATTTTTTAATCCGAAAAGTAATGTATTTCTTATAATAAAACATAGTAAATAAATTATATACCATTATTATAAGAAGTTATTATTTCTGAGCAAAAGTAACATGTTTACAGTATAAATCTGATAGGTTGTGGTCTGTTTTAACATTAAAAAAAAAAAATACGGAAGAAATTTTTGTAATTGTATATTTTGACGCAAACATTAGTTATATTTTATTAACTTTTATAAAATGATTGATTTATTCCATAAATATCTTTTTGTTACATTCTTAATGTTTTAATTTTGAAAAATAAATTTAATCATTTTGAATTAAAAATAATGATTCAATAATATGTAATATTTTATATACGATAATGAAAATGACAAACGTTTTATCGGAAATTTTAATACATTAAAATCAAACTTTTAAACTTCCATTGTTCAAGCTTTTACTTGATATTATAATAAATAGCGATATGAAAGTATAGAAATGGTTCCTATTTCAACATTGAGGGATTCTATAACTTTATAGTGTATTGGAAAGTTTTGATCTTCCATCTTGGATCCGTCACATTGAAAATAGAACTTCTTTTAAATATGAAGGTGGACATGTAATATAAAAATTTAATGTAAAATTTTACGATAAAAACGACGCCAAAAACCATTAATCGATAAATACCTACGTTTTCAAGTTATAAGCAATAAATTTCAAAAACGGAAAAATCACGGTAGTAAAATAATCTGATGTGGACACTACGTGACTTCCTTCTACGCCTATTACATTACAAATACACATTCTAAAAGTACGTAAAATAACTTCTGATTTTTTTTTTAGATTTTTTTACTGTTATTATTTAATAATTATTTATTGTAATTTTTTTTACAGTCACAGTTAATAATTATTAATAAATCAATATATTTAGTTAAAAGAAAATGAAGTCTGATTTAAACCGATGTCATTAATTAAAATTTCATTTGGCTATAATTCTGGAACCAATGAAAGTAAGTACCACTTATGATATATTGTTGAAAAGTTCTCAATCAGGGCTTATTAATGCAGTTATGAAAAAGTCCAAAATTCAAATGATTTTGGATTTTGGACTTTTTTGAACAGTTTTGCTTCAGTCGATTGCAATCAAAAGGGGAGGTGCACAACTAGATGTTATAACAGTCCTAAATCCACTATTTCAACACACTACGGCTAATCGTTTTTGAGTTGTGCGAGATTCATATATATATATATATATATATATATATATATATACATACGTATGTGCAGACGCCACGCTGAAACTATTCAAAATGGTTTCAGGGATGGTCAAAATGTATATTTCCGTTGAAATCTGAAAACCGAAATTTTTCGCGATCGCAGTACTTCCTTTACTTCGTACAAGAAAATAAAAACGAGGTAAAATGGTCCTTAGTAACTACTTACTTCGAATTACCTTTAGATTTACATCCAATAACAAATGTTAAACACTTAGAACTAATAGCCAAATGAATAATAGGATAGCCTTCACAATAATAATGAAGGCTAAAAATAACCAATAATTTACAACATTACTGCAATTTAAATGGCTAGATCAATTGATATTATTTACTTTATCACAATATACAATTCTAAATTTTACTTAAATATCTTCGGTCCTAATTACTTCATACAATAAATTTAAAAAAATCTACAATTAAAAATATTCTGAAATCTAAAAAAAAAGATATATCAAATTTAGAGTAGTAAATCAGCTGTTTACAAATATGTAATTCGTAATTAGTTACAATAATGAAAGTTCTTTAATATTTCTTTGTATATTCTTTCTTTTTAAGCTACTCACTGAACATCTTTTAAATTTTCTGATGTAAAATAAATAATACAGTAACTCCTGTATATGACTTTATATAGTTTTTACTAAAATTGTCGTTTTATAAACACCGAGTAGTAATTTGTAAACGTTATACCATGTATTTCCTTTTTCTGTACTACAATTTGCTTATAATTGTTTTATGGAATACATTACAAAATAAAAATAATTCTTGTTTATATAAAAATCCTATTTTATTTATATATTTATCCTGTTTTATATTATCAAGAGATTTTTCCTTACATTCAAGGTAATTTTAGCTTTAGCTTCCTTTTTAAAGTTAATCTGAAATCTAAAATGAAATTTCCTTTATTTATGTTTTTCTTGTAACGGAAATTGTCTTCCAAGTTCCTTCCACCTCTCATTCACTGCTTATAAAAATTATAAAAGTTAATAATTTTAATGAATATTTATTTTAATTATTTATTATTCGGTAACAATTTTAACTGTATAATTTTTAAATAATATTTTTTTCTCTAAAAAAAAAATATTAACTTTTTATTTAATATATTAGTTCCTTTTTTCCATTTTATTTTATTTTTTATTTATTTAATATATTATTTCGTTTTTTCATTAAATATCTCCGTCTTGTGTTATGCTTCAGCCAACATTTTATAACACATATTTATACGAATAGTTGGAAGTCCCAGATCAGTATAAATATAGTACAGTTGCCAGTCCCGTCCTGGAGAACTGTTGCAAGGTCGACAAGTTATTGAAAAGGAATGTTCAATCGTAGTTACGCCATTTTTTATTCTTATTATTATTATATTACTAATACTATTATTATTATTATTATTATTATCATTATTATTTATATTATTATTATCTCTCTTGTCCATCTGAATAAGGTGCGTATTTGTGTTACAACTATTACTATAACAACAACTCCTGTATTCATCGTGCTTAATTGTACATATTGTTATCGCCTTCTCCATCAAATATATGATTGATTTTGAACGCAAAATTTTATTATTGCTAGATTTGATCAATAGTTTGTTACAAACATTCATTATTATTTTTTCCGTTTTTTCCTTCTCTTTTTATTTATTTTTATTTCTGATTGAATTAAAATAAAAATATTTATACGGTTTTAAAATGAATGTGTGAAGTTGATGAATTATAAATATTATGGTAGATATACACTTGAAAGCTTCACTTTTATATTTCATTTTTATAACCAGTTTGTAATCAGCGGTTTGATTTCTATCAATAATAATATTGTATGAAGTTAAGAATGTATACTTTATTACATGTTATAATCTCGTAAATATATATATATACATTATATATATATATATAAAATGTGTGTATATGTGTTAGAGAGTGCCCGCTTTCGCGTACACATATACACGTACATTAGTAGTGTATACTTATTTCAGATTGAAATCACGTCTTAAATTTTTAAAAGTCACGCCATATTTGTTGGAACGGTTCTTACGTTCGCACTTCCGTAAAATATTTATTAAATATTATTTTTTATATTCGATTAGTGGTATATACTTTTACTCGTTAATATATGTTAAAATCCGGTATGATGAAATTCTATTAAAGTACCGCTGTATTTCTACTCTTCGTTTTACATAATGAAAATTATGGATTAACAATTAAAATTTATCATCAGAAGGATTAATAAAACGGAACAAAAAATATAATTACGTATATAAAAAAATAATTTTTTTTAATGCAAAATGTAGACACTGTAACACAACCATTAAAAGATCAGATGTGTTTGTATGCTGCAAAAACAATAACTACTAAGAATATAGATTAAAAAAAAAAATTAAAAAGAAAGAAAAAATTTAAGAAACATTTTAGGACATAAATGGAAAAATAATCAAAATATCTTAAATGAAGAAATTGAACAAAAATTTGAAGAAATACCCGACTGGATTAGAAAAAAATTAGGCTTTTACGAACATATGAAAAGAATCAAGTACAACGAATTAACAAAAAGAATATTTAATTATCTTTTTAAATTAAAAACTAAAAATGACTGTTTTTAAGAAATCGAAAATGATGTAAAGGAATTAAACATTAAAGAAGAAGAAATTTTGGATTGAGATATTTTCAGAAATAAATATAAAAATTTCAAAAATATTTATTAAAATCAAGGAAAAAATTTTTCTCAAAAAGGAGGCGAATTTAGTTAAAGAATGAAAAGGTACTGGCAGAAAAGAATGCAAAATGCTAAGTAGAGTTGTTTTAATGCGAGATTCAAAGGATTATTAAAAAAAAAAAAAATTATTCTTAAATAAAAAGTGATGGATTCTTAACTATCCATACTTTTAATATAGCTATTTTAAACGTAATCTGATAGCAGCTACTCTCTTTGTTTTAAAAGTGATAGCACAAAATTAGCTTTATCTCATTCTGTGTTAAAATTTTTTTGGTAGAATAAATTAAAATTAAACATTAAATGATAAACTGGGAATAAGAATTATTGTAGAATTGGGACAGTAAAATTTAGCAGATACAGCGTAGGCTTTTTCTAATTATTTTATATTTTGAGTATGCTATCTTTTAGGTATATTAAAAAGTATATATTAAGGTATAGGTTTTACTATCTTTTAATTTATAATGAACAGATAAATTAGTCATTAAGTCTGCCTTACTTCCAAACATGATGTTTTGTCAAACATTTTTGTTTTTTTTTAATTATTTTTATTGCAATCATCTCTACCAAAAATGTCCAAAAATTAAAAAAAAATTGGGATTCTGCACTTTTTCTTAACTGCAATAATAAGCTCTCATTAAGCTTATTAAGCTTTTCAACAATAAATCATAAATGGTACTATTTTCAATGATTCCAGACGTATAGCCAAATAAATATTTAATTAATGAAATATTTGGATCTTACAAGGGGAAGGCACATCGGTTTGAATTCGACTTCATTTCCTTTTTGTTTTTTAATTTGTTTTACTTTAAATACGTTGATTTATTAGCAATTATTAACTTGTGATTGTAAAAAAAGAAAATTACAATAAATAATAATTCAAAACTTCGTTTCTCATTTTTTTATTTATTTTTTTGTAATGTTTTTAGTAAAGTAACCAGAGGCAGATGCAACTGGTTGCATTGCACAAACAGTAACAGGGGAGGTGACTATATTGGTTGAGCTGCTACGCCGTATCCGTCGCACATTTAAAGCTACTTTTCTTGATAACCAAAGAGACATAAAAAAAAAAACATATTTTTTGTAGTAAATTTAATTTTAAATACTGAAAGTGGTCTCCGAATTCGATTTAAATTCGGTTTGGCCATATTAAATATGAATTTCGGCAAAGATCATAGACCTGTTATTACCGCAAGCCATTAAATCTGCCACCATCTTGAAATGGTGAAACTTTTAATAATGTCTTTCCAGGTATAAAAACTATGTTCGTGAAAATGTATGAATATATATATATATATATATATGAGGAGAATGAGATATAGAAAATTCTAGATACTACATTGAAAATTTTATAAAATTAGATCATTTCAGTTAATGCAATCATAACTCGAGATTTTGAAGTTAGTCTAGCCCTGTTAATAAAAAAATGTAATGGTTGATTAGATTTGTATTGTTTTCCTCGAAATTAAATTTTTTTAACTAGTAGAATTCCTCTACTCCATATAGATAAAAGTAATTATAATTGTAACTAGTGAAAATTTATATACTTTAATGTCATGATATATATTCCTGTTATATCGAGAATTATACTTTTTTTAATTGTAACGACACAGTAACTTTACAATTTGTTAAGCAAGATAATCGAACGATAAGTAAATAAGATATTTTTGAACTAACATTAAGTAGTCACAGACCCAGCGGATGGTGAACGATAGTAACGAAATGAATGAAATGAAATAGAAGAGCACTCCGTACAGCCAGACCATAAAGTCACATAACTGAAACGATAAGGAAAACTAAGAACATTGTTCCACAACAATCTTGAAAAATCACTGTTCGTGTTATCCATTAAATTGACCGCCAAATAATTCAAGTGCCGATCCAAACAATTTTGATATCGTAGACTGATCAGAAAGATTTTCTGCCGAACAGTTCGCAACTTAAGATCATTATACCAGGATATGTTTAGCATTTATCGCAGTGTTTATGTCTGGTAGCGTTCAAATATGTCAATACTGTAATTGCACGCTGTACTCCATAATTCAAACCCGTAATTCCAAACTGACTTCAAAACCGATTTATAAAATCAATAATTTGCATTCTACTGAAAGCCGAGATCTATGTCCTATCAGCTAGTACGTGTTTTTAAACTTGAGATCTAACTGTTTCCGTTTAGATTTGATATGTTTCGCCCCAAGTAAATCGTCGATCAAGGTGAAAAACTAAATAGTTACGGTCCTAAGATCTCGGTATCGAAACATTGAAAGTAGAAACAGAAGGAGAATGTTTCTTACAAAGGGTGAACGTGAGGTGCTTTAATTTTGTTTCGTTTATCTCTATTTTCCAACATGTAAGCCACGATTCGAAGAGAGTGATATAATCTTGAATAAGACAAGAATTATGCTGATATACTTTTTATCTTATAAAAGCATTGAAAAGATAAAAACAAATAGAAAGTGAAAGTATATTAATTATTATCACTATTGTAGAATCTACCTTGTTAATGAACGTTATTACTTATAGAGATAATGCTTTTACTTATAAAGTAATACTGGCATTATCAATTTTATGACATGCGCATGGTATATATTAATATATTAATCCAGTATATAAATTTCTCAATGGATTTCTATGTTAAATAAAAACCATATTACCACATATTTTGTAGCCTTTTTTTAAACTTGTTATTTAACATAACCAAAATACAAATCGTATTTAATAATTCATTACTATTTACGTTTAATATATAGGAATATTATATTTACAACATAGTGTAAAATAATTGTGAAACATATTTTATATATATATATATATATATATATAGCAACAGGTTGTTGTCTATCTGTGGATATAAATCATATAAGCTGCTATCCACAGTTAACCGTCTTAACATAGCTTCAGGCTGAACAACTAGAATTACTACTATTACTAGGTATGGTGTGGTTTAAGTACCCATATTTTATTTCTTACTTTCTGTTGGCTTCGGAATGTGGTTTTGGAGGTCGCAAAAGTTACACGATAATCTATTGATTCAGATAGATTTTTAGAAGAGAATTATTTAATTAATAGAATATTATAATTATTATGTTGTTTTTCCCGATTCTTTTTAATAATAATTTAAATAAATATAATTAAAAATATATTCCTGAAAAACAAAAAGTATTTATATTAGGGATTATAGTCGTAATAACAAATTAACCAAAAAAGTGATAAGTAGCTTAAATCAAAATAATAAATTGATATTTTGTTTTTTCTTTTTTAAAGAATTTTTTTACAACACTTAAAATGAGATTTGAATGTCTTAATGGTTTATCTTGTTCATCTCTTCATCGTTTATCTCGTTTAGATCGCTCTATTAGAATGACATTTTCTGAGAGTAATAATGTTATTATGCACCCAGTTCCTGGTTTCTTCATTAAAATATTACTTATTGCATTGAATACCACTACATTTCATTGGATTTGTCATAATAATTAAAAGCTATATATATAATATTCGGTTCAGTGAATAAGATAATGGTATATCGCTTCTTACATATCATGGCATTGGATGCTTGTTAATTTTGGAAATGAATATATTGTATTCACGAATGATTTTTGTCCCAAGTCAGGTCATCCTATTATCGTAGGTGATACTTAATTTTTTTTTTTACATCGTGGAATTTACACACCACAATTACGCAGTTATTACATCACAAAGTCTATATTCAAGTCAGTCCATGTTTGAAATTTCTTTTAGCAAAAATGTTATGCATTATGATAAAGTAAACAGTTTTATTTCATTGTTTTTAAATTATATAATCTTATTTATTGTATATATTTTGGACACTACTTCGTCATTTTAACAACTAATTGTTAATTTCCTGTTGTTAGCTATAAAATATATTTAAACATTTTTTACAAACATTTAATAAGTTTACATTACAACACATGTTTTAAATATGTTTTATTTTAAGGACATCAAAAGATTCTTTTGTTCATTATTTTCTATTTAGAAAATATTATTTCAATTTAAACGTAGACGACCTTGAAATTTTAGATGACCTTCATTTATAATTTTTTTAAAATAATTTTAGAATACATTATTTAAAATATAAATGATAACTTGTAAATCATCATATCGTATTTTTTTTATTGTAATTTTTTTAAATTGATAATATTTATAAAATAATAATGAAGGATAACGTAATAATGTATATTATTTGAACTAAATAATGGATATTAAGTTATTCTTCAATTTTCAGTGTAATATTAGTGACATTAAATAAATATATAAATAAAAACAATTTAGATTATTATGATTAGAGGTTGCTCTTTGAAATTGTGTTTTTTTATCATGTCAATTTGTTTTTTATAAAAAGTAAAAATAGTTTATGAATGTTTATATATTAATGTTAAGCTAAATGTTCATCACTAACGAACAGATCACCTTTTACACAAGCAATTAGAGATGTTTTCCCACAACCTTGGCATTTCTTCGTAATATATTAAAAAAATATATTTATTTTATTTTTTTATACTTAGGTTTCATCAAATTCAAAAATTTCTTGTTTTACCTAAACTTGTCCTTGTAAAATGGTTTTCTTCTTGTTTCCTTATTTATCGTTTATTATTACAGTTTCACGTGTACCCCTCATTAAACTGGCATGAAGAATATATATATATTTAACATAAGTAAAGAATGTATATATATATATATATATATATATACAACGTGATTCACGAAAAATGTAGTAACAGACTTTCAGGACATGTTCTACTGGTTAGAAATAAAGAAGAAAGTACAGCAAAACATAAGTTCGGAAACGCTTCGTAATGACTATTAGCTGACGAAAGACTTCGTCCTGCTTTCTGTGCCTTCGGTAAAATTAAACCAAATTGGAATTTTATCGACCAAAATTAAGGGATAAATTTTATAGTTTTTTTTGTGAAATTTTACCTGAAAAATTGAAATAGAAGATTTCAGAACTGTACTTTTAGTAGTTGTTAAGAAATTCTAGGTAAAAGACCTAGGTTGGGAAATTGAGGTAAAAATATTTTTTTACCTCAATTTTTATTTACCACATTTTAAAATAATTTTGTTAAATGGCTACTAATCACGTAATATGTAGTTTTTTTTACAAAACTTGTACAATTCTATTTTAGCTAAAATAATCTGAATAAAGTCTACAGAAATTAAATACAAACTTCTTATGTTTACTATTCTTATTTATATTTTCACCAGTAGAACACGTTGAGAATACTCTTTATATATATAAATAAAATTATAAATAACATTTATTTTTATTTTATAAGTATGATTTAATTTAAGCAATATTTCAAATAAACAAATAAATAAGAAAATTAATATTATTTAAATGTTTTATCAATTTCTAAATTCTGTTTGTATCTCCAGTTAATAACATTGTTTTATTTAATACTATATGATACTGTTACTGTAGTCGCTAATGACTATAATTGTTGATACGACTGCAAATAAAAGCATTAAAAAAAAAATGGTTAAAATTATTTAACACAATAAAAATCTAAAATAATATGGCACAGGCGTTAAGTAACAAAAAAAAAAAAAAAAAAAAAATACACCTGAAACTTTTGCAGAAATTATCCATTATAATTTCACGAATTTTGTGATATATATATATATTAAACATGTATGTTTGGAGTGTCGCTTTCTATGGAAGTGAAACTTGGACGATCGGAGTATCTGAGAAGAAAAGATTAGAAGCTTTTGAAATGCGGTGCTATAGGAGAATGTTAAAAATCAGACGGGTGGATAAAGCGACAAATGAAGAGGTATTGCGGCAAATAGATGAAGAAAGAAGCATTTGGAAAAATATAGTTAAAAGAAGAGACAGACTTATGGGCCACATACTAAGGCATCCTGGAATAGTCGCTTTAATATTGGAGGGACAGGTAGAAGGAAAAAATTGTGCAGGCAGGCCACGTTTGGAATATGTATTTAATATACATATTCCAAACGTGGCCATATATCCTTTAATTCGAGGATTACAAATCTAAAATAATACATTACTAGTAATAATAATTTAAATGTCAGGAAAAGATTTTTGAAAGTCCATCTTTCTTGGAAGAAAATTCCAAAACATACAGAAAGAAATATGAAGAATATATGAGTTATATATATATATATATATATATTATTTTTATTTTTTTTTATTTAGATTATAAATAATCATCTACCACAATATCCCGTTTTTATATTTACCTAACTCATATATTCTCTATTTTTCTTTCTGTATGTTTTGGAATTTTCTTCCAAGAAAGATGGATTATATGCAAGCTGTTATTTTTCAATCGAAAAGAAACTCTATTGTATATGAGCATATTATTTATCGCTATTTAAAACTTCAAAATATTATTTAAAGCTACTTAATTTTATCTTTTGGTGAAATATTTTATTTTAAATATTCATAAATATATCTAGTTTTATACCTTCACGATTTATTATTAGAATCGTTAAAAAAAATTTAGAACCTTTCTTTTTTATTTACTATAAAAAAAAATTATTATTTTAATAAATTTATAGCTACTATTTTTTTAAAAATTATTTACTTTTATTATTATTTTATAAATACCTAAAAGGTTATCTATTTTAAAATATTTCAAAATATTTATATTATATATTTTTTTTGTTTATGACCGTTCTCTTCTGTTTGCTTAATAAATAAATAAATATTGTGTTTATTTTCAACTTTTTATTTGAAGATAAATGATACTGGCTAGTAAAGCAATCGCGCCAATTTAGTCATATCCTCTTTTATTAAGTAAACAGATAGTTTTCTTTATTAGTTAATCCTTCGTCTATTTAAGAAATATTATTCAGCGACACTATTATATGAAGTAAAATATAAATAATTGATATTCATAAAAACGTAAAAAACCTTCTCTTTTATTTGGTAAAGTAATAGTAAATTATAAAATGTATAAACGCTAATTAGTTATGGAAGTTATAGTTTATGATTATTTTAAGTAAATAAACCTTGGATGTAATTTTTATTGGAATAAATTATTCTTCGTGTTCATTAACTTATATGATGTTAATCCATGTTTAATTTTATACATAATTCTCACGTCTGGTTTATATAAAAAACTTAATGGCGGTTATAAAAAAGAAATACTCGCACAGATACATAATGAATTGTCTGAATTCCGTTGTAATCTTCTTGGCCTTTTTTCTTCCTTCATCTTTAAATTCCAAACTCATCTTGTTTTATATATTTATACGTAATACCCTATGGTTACTAAAGTGAATATATAATACAATCTACATGTTTAATATTTATGAAGTTTAAAAAAGCGGGTTAAGTTGAAAAAAGAACACCGACGTAAGGTAAATGTTATTCTACTACTTTTGAATAATAAGTATGATCATATTTTCAGCATTTTGGTAAAGATATATTTACATAATACATTTATTTTACTTTCATTAAATAAGAAATGTTTAAATTAACGTTCTGGATTAACTCAAAAGATCTTGCTTTTTTAAATAAAAATATAGTACTAAAAAAGCACATTTTTTATCCCTTCCCACAAAAAAATGAATGGATTTCTTACAATTAGATATTAATCTTGTCAAAAAATAATTGTTTCTTAATAATTAAGTTAATATTATTTTAATTAAGTAATAATATGACAGAGAGAGAGAGAGAGAGAGAGAGAGAGAGAGACCTGTATTAAACGGTTATGAAATTAATTGGTAAATTGAGAACACCGTGAAAAATTCGGGAACAAATAAAAACCGTTTTGGAACATTTAAATATAACATAGGATACTTTAACTATTAAAAAATGTTATCAGAAAAGTATAGAGGAATTGGCTAAGGTAAATATTTAAAAAAAAGAAGGAAAGTATTTAAAAAATATCAAAGACAAATTGAAAAAATCTAAAATAATACATTACTAGTAATAATAAATCCACCATAACGCAAAAATCAATCGCAGTCGGATCAAAAATTAACTAAAAGAAATGCCACCTTATAAACGCCATCTTCTCGGAGTATTAAAATCAGAGCTCCACTCAAAAAATCTATTTAAGGCAATTAATATCTACGTTATACCGCTGCTAACGTATTCCTTTGGAATGATCAAATAGAGCACGATAGATCTCTAAGATCTCAACAGGTTGAATCAGAGAGTTAACCAGAGATAGATTCCTTCAACCAAAGTCTTGCATAGATAGAATAATTTTATACCGGAAAGAGGGCTTACTGATCTTCATACTCTACATCACAACCAAATACATAAGCTCAAAAGATATTTTTTAATAAAATTCACATATTTTATCAAACATTAGCCCAAACAGATAAAGATCTCACCCCGCTTAATCTAGCCGATCCACACGACGAAAATAGAGGTAATATTGGACCAAACGTTCACGCAAAAAAAGTACAGAGATGGTTAGAAAAGGCGCTACATGCTACATGGTAAACACATACAATACTCAACAACCCCGTACCGACACAGGACTGTTCTACAAATTGTTTGCAAATGGGAGAACTTTTCCTGAAACAGAAGGATTTCTACTGGCGATTCAGAACCAAGCCATTTTCACAAGAAATAACCAGAAACGCATTCTCAAGGACTCCACAATTCAGACCGATAAATGTAGGAAATGTCACAAAGCTATTAAAACAATAGAACATATTACCGGAATATGTAAAATATTGGCAGGAACACATTGTATAGAAAGGCATGATATAAATACAAAAATTATTCACCAGCAAATTGCGACAAACTACAACTTACTTACAACAGAATCTGTATTACAAATACATCCCAAAATCAATCCTAGAGAATGGAACAGCAAAATTATACTGGTACTACTCGCCGACAAAGCTGTTGATAATAGATTGGAGATTACTTTAATAGACAAGTAGAACAAAAACACCTGTTTCATAGAAATATCCATACCCAACACTCCTACCTACAGCAAAAGAAAGAAGAGAATATTTCAGAATGCATAAGCTTAAAGGAAAAAATAAAAATAAATCTGGAAACAAAATCACCAATCCGCATATCCTCAACAAAAATCTCCACAAGAAACTTTATAGGTACCCTAAATAAACTGAAAATTCTTGAAAATACTTGTGCTACAATCCAGAAAGCCATAGTCTTAAAACATGCAGAATCGTAAGACAATTTGTAAACAAGCAGTGAACAAATCATGACTTGACTGGTCCCGTCATGATGCACACCTTCCGGGTATGAGACCGAAAATAGAAATACTATTTATTATAATAATCATAGTGGTTAATTAATAAATAAGCTAGCTATTCAATCGTATCGTTAAAAATAGTATGTTAGTGTTTATGAAATAAAAATAATTTGTAGTAATGAATTTATTATTTATTTATTATTATTATTTATATACATTTTTTTACTTTATTCTATTTTATTTATTTATTTTATATTTTTCATTAATTAATTCCCTTCTAAAAAAAAGAAAAAATTCTTTCCTTTCTTAACTGTTATTTTAAATAGTAATTAAAATTAAATCTTTCAAAAATTGTTATTAATATTTTGATTAAACATATTGTTTAATCAAAATATTAATCAAAAAAAAAAAAAAAAAAACATATTAAAAATATTAAAATTCAAAATATTAATCAAAAAATATATCTAAAGAAAGAGCTGTAAGAAATGATTCGTATAGCTTTTTTCTGAATTAGCGATAATGGTCTCTTTTAACAGCTGAAATAGGCATTAATTTTTATATCTTCGAACGGTTTTTTAGTGTTTAATATTTATAAATTGAAATGTTTTTTTCCTTATTGTGAGTTAAAATTATGTATTTACATTTTAACAGTGAAAGGAGTTAACCCAGGATTATTGAAAAATTATTTTCTTAAACAAATCTTAATAAAAAAAAGAATTTCTTCACAGGATATATTTAGGATGATCAACACAGATTCATTTATAATTAATGTGGTATTCTGGTTTTTTTTTGTCTTCAGTCATTTGACTGGTTTGATGCAGCTCTCCAAGATTCCCTATCTAGTGCTAGTCGTTTCATTTCAGTATACCCTTTACATCCTGCATCCCTAACAATTTGCCTTACATATTCCAAACATGGCCTGCCTACACAATTTTTTCCTTTTACCTGTCCTTCCAATATCAAAGCGACTATTCCACGATGCCTTAGTATGTGGGCTATAAGTCTGTCTCTTCTTTTAACTATATTTTTCCAAATGCTTCTTTCTTCATCTATTTGCTGCAATACCTTTTCATTTGTCACTTTATCCACCCATCTGATTTTTAAAATTCTCCTATAGCACCACATTTCAAAAGCTTCTAATCTTTTCTTCTCAGATACTCCGATCGTCCAAGTTTCACTTCCATATAAAGCGATACTCGAAACATACACTTTCAAAAATCTTTTCCTGACATTTAAATTAATTTTTGATGTAAACAAATTATATTTCTTACTGAAGGCTCGTTTAGCTTGTGCTATTCGGCATTTTATATCGCTCCTACTTCGTCCATCTTTAGTAATTCTACTTCCCAAATAACAAAATTCTTTTACCTCCATAATCTTTTCTCCTCCTATTTTCACATTCAGCGGTCCATCTTTGTTATTTCTACTACATTTCATTACTTGTTTTCTTCTTGTTTATTTTCATGCGATAGTTCTTTCGTAGGACTTCATCTATGCCGTTCATTGTTTCTTCTAAACCCTTTTTACTGTCGGCTAGAATTACTATATCATCAGCAAAGCGTAGCATCTTTATCTTTTCACCTTGTACTGTTACTCCGAATCTAAATTGTTCTTTAACATCATTAACTGCTAGATCCATGTACAGATAAAAAAGTAACGGAGATAGGGAACATCCTCGTCGGACTCCCTTTCTTATTACGGCTTCTTTCTTATGTTCTTAAATTATTACTGTTGCTGTTTGGTTCCTGATGTATTCGGGTTAAAAACTGATGAAAAATGTTCTGACGTTATGAGGACTGTAAGCAGGATAAATATTATTTATTAATAATTTCTGGCTTTTTTTATCCTTGTTTCCTTTTTTCTTTCATTATAGGTCTGTGGATGAAGATCCAGATCCTACATACAGATAAAGCTGAAATATGTAAAGTCAACACAAGAATGTGTTAATCTGGACCGACTTTCGATAAATTACATTTCCTATGTGATATAATAAACTTAATTATTTACATTCCTTTCAGATAAAGTTCGATGTCTAATTAGATCCTAAAATTCAAGAATTATAATAGTTTTAAATTTTATCACTGGAGAAAAAGTTAAATTTTAAGCTTTATAGAGATTTTTAAAAGTTGGACAACATTATATTATCACATAAAGTTTTGTTTTTATGAATGAGGGAATCTGTTATCTCTGTTTTCGTAAGTTTGATATAGAGAAACTCTATTTATGTACGAATATTTACGCTTAGTCATGTATATATATATGTAGTAGTAGTATTTTGAATTGAATTTAAGGTAGAGTAAGGGAAAAACATATTTCCTACGTTATATGTTGCCATCTTGACATAGAAAACTGTGTTATATAGTTGATAGTATCGGAAAGGATATCGTCTTGCTCCTAGCTGTTAGCTGCCGCTGTGAAGTGTACACGTGAAATGTGCATTATGGATAGTCAGTGAAGAGATGCGGGTGAAAGGAAGGTGTAGCTGGGAGTTGTGGGCTACACGGTACATATTATTACGAGAAATAGGTTGATGGTATGAGAGTTTATGGAAACCGTTGCCGTAACTCTGACAAAATATGTTGAAGTATGCATCTCCTTTCTGACAGTTACACCTCTCTTATATTGCCATAGAATCTCTTTCAATTTACCACACAACTTTATTTAAGTGCTAACACTCGGGTTTCTGAATATTGTAGATGTATATAGTGTGAAAATGTATCCAGGCGTTTATAAATGCAAGCCAATTTTCTCTTTAGATAAATGTAATTTTATTTTAGTACCTTATCGCTAAACTTTTATGTATTATTTCATTTTATGACTTATTATATTATTATTTTTTTCCCGAGTAATAAAGTCGATAACATTTATCTAAATTGCATTTATTGTACGTAACTATTTTGGCTATTTACTTTAAAGAATTCTTTTCACCTCGATATATTTCTCTTGCTCATATTTCTACTGATTATTCTCTTTTTATTTATACAATACTAAAACTAGTCCAATATTTACTCTGTTTATCATTCCTTAGAAGTATGAAATATTAATTGTATTAATACTGCTTATTACTATACCCTTGTTGGTAACTTAATTTTTACCACCTTTTATGTGTATTTATGTTTTATGTGTATTGGTATAATTAAAAATATTTATTAAATTGTTATTATATGTACTGGGTTACACTATATAAAATTTCAATCAATTATAAAATTATTAAAAGATAAAAAATATTAAAGTAAATCTTATTAACATTTTATAATATTGTTTTTAAACATTTTATTAATATATATTATCCTGTCTGAAAAATATTAAAAAATAAATTTTCAGTCACGAAATAGGATATAAATATGTATACGAAATCTGCACAAGACGTTTTGAAGTTTACGAGTATTTTCTTCATGTTATGATAAATTCTACTTACCTTGCCATGTACTACATTTTTTTATTTTGGAAAGGGTTCCGGTTTTATTCTATTTGAATTTTAGTCATTAGGCTTATTTATTTAGCAAGCAAAGGACAGGTTAAAAAAAATCCCTGGTGGCAATTTTTAAGAAAGACAGCGGTAATAGAAAAATGATATTTATTCTGCATTCGAGAAGTTTTTTATCTAGGTACCATAATTAATAAACTACAAGGGTAAGTCAAAAAGCAAAGTTAAATTCAAAAAATCAATGTATTTATTTGTTTTTATATAAATGATAGATGTATTATTTTTCAACATAATCCCCTCCTCCTTCTATGCACTAGTCCATCTTTTAACGAGCTTTTGGAAAAAAATTTTCGGTTTGGTGTAAATCAGATGTAACAGGTATTTCTATGTAGAATTGAATGAAATAATATAAAGAAGAGTATTCATTTTCTTTTTTCTATATACAGTATCTGTTATGTATATATATATATATATATATATATATATATATATATATATATATATATATATATAAAATAACATATTGTGTGTAATTCATAATGAACGCCCGCCAAAAATTAATGAAGATAAATAGATGAAAATTTGTTTGTATACACGTTCTTCTTACGGTGTAAGTGCACACTAAGAAAGGACTTTTTGAATCTCGAGTGAAATTTACTGTATTTTTTCCAATTTCTCAGTAGCAAATGAAGATACCAACTTGATTTTTGGTTCTTCATGTGAATATCTAAAAAAAACAATTTATAGATCTTTTTAGTGTGTGTGTGTGTGTGTGTGTGTGTGTGTGTGTGTGTGTGTGTGTGTGTGTGTGTGTGTATATTTTCTGGTATATATATTTTTGCTAGTATATATATATATATATATATATATATATATATAAACCCGCCGATTAGTCTTCATCGGTATAGTCATCGTGGTTAAATCATCATCGCATATCAGTTGATTTTGAAGTCGAGAGTTCTAAGGTTCCTGTCCTTGTGAAGGCATTTGCTTTTATATGGATTTGTAAACTGTGAATATCTTTGATGGTTGGGTTTCAATTAACCACACATCTCAGGAGTAGTCGATTTTTGTTTGTTCCAGACTACGTGTTTACTGTTATATTTATTTACTCGTACACTTACATTGCAGCTACGTCAGGCCTGGAAAACAATGAATAATATGCCAGCCCAGTATCTTAAAATAAATGATAATAAAATAATAAAAAATTAATAAATTATAAAATTTGATTTGTCTCGTTTCGTCAATCATTGTAAAGATTTTTTTTTCTTTTAACTTGAGTTTATTTATTTTAATGTTAAATTTTTGTGATAGAATTGTAAAAGAAAAAACTCAGAGAATGATAACAAAATTATTTATGGCAGGATCTAGGTAGTTTTAATTACACGTAGCTTTATTGCCTGCAAATATTTATAGCTAGGATATCTCAAAATTGCACGCTTAAAACTGAAGAAAATCAGTTACCGAAGTAATATTATTTTCAGCCCTCGCTATACATTTGTTTACTGTATATTGAGTATACAGTATTAAACTGTCATATTTAAATTTCGTCGTTAGTTTATACTATTTCTGATTGCATATAGTTATTTATAGTAGGAAGTTATTCAATTTGCTAAAAGATTAGGTATTTCTTAAATAGCTTTCTCTAAGTTAATATTTATTAAACAAAAAAAAAAATAGATTAACGTATTTTCTGTAATATTTGTGTCCAAATTTTATGAATTATTATTCTTTTTGTTACGTAAAATATTAAACGAAGTAATATTGTTTCTTTATTTTTAACCCATCTTTAAATGAAAAGTGAAAGTACAGAGTATTTAAACGACCAATAAGGAATCCTTACATAATATTATAGCATACTTAAAAGTAAAGTATTGTTGGTCAATCTCATAATATTTTTTATTATTTATGTATAATTTTATATTTTATCTTTAGTTTTCTATTTGTTTAATTAGATAACAGAGAAAATTAACTTAATACAATCTGATTGATATAACGTATTGAGTGTAACGTATTAAATAAATTTCTTCGAATATTTTTTTTTTATTTTTTTGACATTAACAGAAATTATTACAGTTTATCACTCGCATTTTTCATTAACAAACAAATTACTGATATTTTATTTTTGTTGAATAATATTTAAATATTACCTTAATTGTAATTCATATTTTTCTTCATTTGAGTAATGTTTGATTCTATATTATATATTTACCTGTATTTAGAAAATTAATTATTTTAACTTAGCCTGGTGTTTAAATTTATGAATATACAATCTACTAAAAAGAGTGTTGACTTATTTTTAAAATAATAATATTTTATAATCTTTTATTAAATGTAAAGCTTTTCATTACAAAGTTAAATAAATAAAAAAAAAATTAAACTAATTTTCTTTTATCTATTATAGAACAGACAATGTACATCTTTTTATTTAAATAGCTACTTAGCATATATGTATTTTTGCAATATAACAGTATTTTAATACGTAGTTACAGTAAAATATTTTCTAATGAATTACTGCTACACTATCAGATATAAAGGTAAGTGTCCAAAGACCTAGTTGTAAATTTCTTTAAATTGTTAATGATATCTAAACAATACAGCTGTTAATTAGCCTGCAATAAAATAGTATCATAATGTAAAACCGAATTATAAAATCGTAAACACCATTATGAAGAGAAATATTTATTTGTATTCCCTTACTCTGCAAAATTTTAATCGTAATATTTTATTTTACCGTTTCTGTTTGAGAAAAAACTATGTAATCTTAATATCACAAACTTATGCAAACTGTTAAACGATTGTAATAATTAAAATTGAACTTTATTTGAGGGCTTTACAATAGTTTAATTGTGTCTGTCTCGTACTCTTATTTTAAGAAAGGAAGAAACTACTTGAAAAGATTCAAAATTAGAACCGAGTTACCATTTTAACTAATACTAGCCGGTCTAGTATTTGTAGTACTTCCCGTTTAGTAAGAGGGGAAGTAGTTGGATGGTTGTGGGAAAATATTGATTAACAATTAAATCCTGTTCAATTTATTAAAAAAAAAAATCAGTGAATTGTAATTTCTTCAGAGCAACGGTTTGGTCAGTACATGATCCAAAACTTTCAGTGATCTGATAATGCGGATTTCAAACTGAATTGGCCTTCATTTTATAAATACTAGTTATAGCCGGTTATCCATCCTGTGTAAAAAAGTATTATACACGTTTCTTAGCGCTACCAGACAAATACGTCAATGAGATGACGTGAAGCTTCCTTTATCATTTTTTTGTTTGTTTGGTATTTTATTAATTTTATATTTGTTAGCTAACCGGAGACAGGTTCACCCAGTCGCGGCGCGTCGCGTTGCGCACACAGATACAGTGGTAGTGGCTCCGTTGGTAGAATCGCTGCGCCGTGTAATATTGTGCCATTAAAACTACTTTTCTCGATAATCAAGAGAGATATCAAAGAAGACAGATACATTTTTTTTTTTGTAAAAAGTTAATTCCAAATACTTAAAGTGGGCTCCGAATTCAATTTGATCAACGATTTGTCCATAGTATAGAGTTGAATATCAGCAAGGAACACTATCCAATTGTTAACGGAAACCATTAAAACAGTACCATGTTGAAACGGTGAAACAATTAGTAACGTTAATGGTACAATCTTCTTTTCAGTTTTAATGCCTATGTTGTAGCAAAATTCCAGCTCAATGGGTCGAGTAGTTTTTGCGTGAAAGAATAACATCATCTGATAAGAATAACAGAATGACTCACAGAAACGCTAGATATATAAATATATATATATAATCAGATAGATAAGTAAACGAAATATAGAAAATTTTACCTTGTAAATTTTATTTTTTTAGTAATATTAAATGCCATGAATCTTATTTAAATAGCATTATAAATTTTTTTTCTTGCATAATAACATTCTCAAAATAATCTTTACGGTCGGAAGTTTTAAATTCATGAAAGTAGTTGAAAGAAATATTCTTGCCCGGTTCTGTGCAAAAAGACCGACTTTTCCTTTATGATGCCTTCACTATTTAGCAGTTAGAAACCCACCGATTTTCAGAGTACGATTAACGAGTAGACCTAATACGCAAACATCAAGTTTTAACTCGCTCATCACTCTGACTGACTGCATAAGCGCGTATGAAAAATACACCACTATACAGTCAACATAACAAAAATTGAGGTTATGTTGTCTATTGTCAATATTAAATTGAGCGTAAGTCAAGAACGATTGAACCAATCTTCATAAAATTTTCACATGCACAACTTCAGGTAGACTGCTATATCTAAATCTCATCCATCGATTAAAAATTTCGAGTTAAACGATATTTTGCCGATCTCTGTGGCAAAGTGTAAGCTTCTCGACTTTTCATCTGGAAGTCCCAGGTTCAAATCGTATAGATTTTCATACTCAAATTCCCATGTACATGCTTCTTTATAAGTTTCTATAGTAACTTAAGTTAGTCTAAAAACAAAGAAGAAGAAGCTGGCTCGTTTCTCTCGTTGAAAAAGGATTTATTACTAACATTTCATTAAAATTCCTTTAATGGCTCGATATACAATAAAGTAATAATACTAATAATACTGCCTTTTAAATACAATAAAAATTAATATTAATCGTATTTAAAAATTTGTACGTGACATGTATAGTTTATTATGCACGTTTATTTAACCTCATATTTTATCTTGCGGTTAAAGAAATGAATTATTCTTTATATCAAATAGCTATTACCGTTCACTTTTATGATGCCCTATTTATTTATTTATTACATTATTATTTATCAATAATGACCTCCAAATAGTTGTAAAATTAAGGTTAACTAATGTTTCTTTGATCGGGAGATTTAAAGTATCATTTAATATGCTCGTAAATGCAATTAATCACACGCACACGCGCGTGCGAGCGTGCACACAAATATATATATATATATATATATATATATATATTTAGTTTTATTAATTACACCTGTTACATTATAGTTTTATAAAATTAATGTGATAAAAAGTTTTCAAAAGTCCTGTGTCCAGGTTGATCGTTAAAATAAATTAAAAACAATATGGAATGTGATTTAATTGGTTGGTGAAAGTCATAATAGCCATTGTATTGTGTATTATACTATACTATAAGATATTTACATCATTACAGAGTAAATATTATTTTGTTATACTTATCTAATAAACTGCAATGAAATGTTATTTTATATTTTCTACCCAATCATTTTTTATTAGTTAAAACAAAAGTATTCCGTACTTAACTTTTTTATTATTTATTTTTTTTATTCCTCTTAAGGCTGACAGTTACTCTTTGTTATAATCGACTGATTTACTTTCATAATTGTATAAACTTCTGGATGATATCCTCTAATTTATTGTATTATTATTATTATTTTATTTTCCTTCGTAGTTTTTAATGGTTTAAACTATCGTTCTGTTTAAAATAAATAAATAGAAAAAACATTAAAGATACAAAAATTCAGCAAAAAAAAAGTCTACTGAATTATTATGCTAAATTAGTAGTAGTATGTATATATATGAAATAAATAATGTACTTTTTAGTTGATCCCGTTAACAAAATTTCTTTATTTTTTTTTCATTCTTTTTTTTCATAAACAACTTTTTATTTATATAATTAGTTATTCGCATTAATAATTAAATTCATAAAAGTTAAAGAAAGTTTAAAATAATTTGTTTTTTTTTTAGAATTTAATCTGTTTTGTTTTTATTACTTGTAAGTACTGTTTTTTAAAATGAAATCTTTCATAAATCTTAGCTATATTGGCCATAGATCGTTTGTTTTTCTTTTTAACACAACGCTATATCATAATTTTTGAAAATTGTTAATTAAAAAAAAATATGTTTTATATTGAATCGTCCTTTGGTATTGTAGAGTCCAGTACGTATCCATTCGTGCAAACACAAAAGATTGGCAACGTTATTGGAAAGTTTCTAGAAGAGAAGATGTATGTATTGCTCTTTTTTTTCTTTTTGTTTTATTATATCTAGGAGGCTTTTGATAACGTCTGGATTCGTGGTCTATTCTATAAATTGAAAAAGAGCCATCCTCTCAACTGTATTACTTGATGCTACACAGCTACCTGGACGGAAGTTGTTCCCGGGAGTCGGGTATTTCTAAGGGGTTGTTCTGGTGTCAGTTTTATACTCGGTATTCACTGCGGACCTCCCTACTCCAAAGAATATCATAGTTGCATCGTTTGTGGAGGATACGGCATCTTGGGTGTTGATGCTGACTCTATCGTCGCTTCTGCAAAACTGCAAACTGTATTGGATCTAAATAACGAGTGTCTATGTAAATCGAAAATTAAGGTTAATCCGGCTATGTCTACGCATATTACGTCTGCGATATTACGTTCGCTAGTTCAACGTAATGGCGTTTTTATTCCTCATGTTAACAGCGTGCGATACCTAGGATTGCATCTGATTGCCGTCTGATGGAGAAGTTATTTCAGGGGGATAAGAACGTAGCTTAACTTTACGTTAGGGGAAACGTACTGGTTCCTAGGCAAGGAGGTCGCAACTATCATTACCCAACAAGCAATTACTATACTCGGCTGTCCTAAAACTGATTTGGACTTAGGAAATTCAACTACGGGGTACGACAAATATTCTAATTGTACAGCTATTCCAGAACGAACTATTGAGAAATATAAGAGAAGCGCCGTGGTTTGCGGAAAACACTGAAATACATGATTATCTGGGGTTGCCAATCATCCGAGAGGAAATACGGCGATTAGGTAAAAGATAAAAAATGAGACTGAACAAACATGTACTGGCTCGCGGTTAACCTCCTGAATAACAGCGAGGACATTAGGCGGCTTCATCTATTAGATCTGTAAGTTCCTCAAGAATTCAGATGAATCAGCAATCCTAGGGTGTTGTACATCGTCAGAATTCATTTCGATCGCTACTTACTTTTGTTGGTTATTTAATTTTTTTCACTGTCTCTTTGATTAATTTTTCTTTCTGTTACTGATAACACTATTTGTCGGCATTTCTTTGTTTTTTATGTTCTGAACTTTATCAGTGTTCGTTGGAGTAATTGTATGTAATTATTTATGTTTAATATATATTTATGAATTCTGTGTAATATATATATATATATATATATACCGTTCTTTGAGGCATTTCAATAGAAACACCTCTCTGCACGTCACTTTTTCTTGTATTAAAATTTACTTGTGGTTCCAGTAAATTGGAACCGATTATAAATTAAACACTACGGCAAAAATAAAAATTATTTATATATATATATATCTCCATTTCTGTTCTATTACTTTCAAGTGTTTATATTAATAAAATCAAATAAAGTTAAAAATAATCCGTTTTTCGGCTATAAAAATCACATCAAATTAAAATATTAATTATAAAAATAATAAAAAAAAGCATGTTTGTATATCTGCGTCAATCAGTAAGCATCTTAAAAAAATATATAAAAATTTTACAAATTGTACATAACTAGAAAATTACAAAACGTTTATATGAAAAAGTTGCTAGAAACAAGAATAAAATCTAATTTAATTGATTTCTTAAATAACTTTAAATTAGAATTTTTTTATTAATTTTTGTACAATTCCTCCTTCATATTTAACATATTAAAATTTCATTAACCGTTTTTGAAAAGTTATTTTTGAAATTTAACATTTTTTTTAAGTACTAAAACAGTTGTTAGTAGTTTATTAAACAATGCTTAATAATAAATTATTTTTCAAAACGTATTGAAATTTTATCAAAGTGGTTTTGATCTCACTCAATGCTTTAAAATTATCTTTAATTGTATTGTTTTATGTAAAAATAATTATAATGTATATGTCATTTATAAAGATGAATTAAACGCTGTTTTCTGCCTTTCAAAAATGAACACTGTTTTCAGTATTAATAACTATTTGTTTTCCTCCATGAGAGAGAGAGAGAGAGAGAGAGAGTTATAGGTTATTCTTCGATTTTATTTTTAAGTTATGTAAGAGTAATATGATTCTGTTTTTTTATTTGTTAATGGCTTTGAATTCTGTTAATGTAACTATTTTTAACTTTTCATAAAATAATTATTTTCTGAATTAAAATAACTGTTATTTTATTACCGTTTACCGCTCAGGTTCGATCTGAAAGTTTTTTTGTTCCCTATAATTTTTAAATCCCATTTAATTACACCGTAATTAGAAAATCATATAAATGTTCTCATATCCAAGAGAATTCTAAGCTACTTTTTTAAACGTATAAAAAGAAAGAAGATTGATAATTATTTTCTATACCAGAGTTTTAAATAAGAATTTCCTTATTTCGATTTATTTCTTTTATATAATTAATTATTTTTGATATTCATTAAAAATTTTTATTTATATAGTTGTAATATTTTATTGATTTCATAGATATTTTTTTATTTTATTATGTGGATACTTTTAAAATTTTCATTTATTTGTTATAGTCTAGTAGCTTTTTACTCGACAAGAATTTTAAATTAAATTTTATTATATATATTTCTTATTGAAATGAATGATGAAAATGTTCTTAACTGAGAAATAAGCTTTAAGCAATCTAATAAAAAAAAGGAAGAAGATTCCTTTGTAGTTTCTAATCGTTCCATTAGGTAGATCGATATTCGTTGGCCTCTGGCTGCGAATAAATTACAGCGCCCTTACTACGTAACGTTTGCTTTTTCTCTGTGGGTGAGCGAGCCATCTTATTCAACTAAAAGAACCATTCGTTTCCAAGGTTAATCCTAGATTAGACTTATGGCTGTCCGGTCGTACTAATTGAACCCACGGTTCACATTTATCATCGTTAAACTTCTTCTCACCTTATCTCTTAGTAAACGTAAATCTCATACTATAGTCTGTGCAAACTCAACTAATTTTCGCTCTCAGTTGTCAACTTTTTTTTAAATTTACTTCATTTACAGTATTTTTGGTGATATACTTTATTAAATTACTTACAGGTTTTAAGTTAAAACTTTAATTAAATTTCAATACTCAGATCATAAATTATTATTGAAAGTATGCCCGTGTTTTTCTTCTTCTTTTTTTTTTTTACCATATTTAGTTTATATGCGCATATTTTCTTTTATATTTATTTTCTCTGTATATTTTTATAAGAAACCAGTTTTTGATAATCGAAATATAACATATTAAAGTGAAAAAAATATATATGTAAAAAACACTAGTAATAATGAAACAAACATAACATTTTTCATTTAAGTAAAAAAGCACCTGACGTAAAATGCATGAATAAAAAAATAACAACCTGCCTTTTAGGTACAAATACCAAATTATTTTCATTTAATCTAATGCTAGTTGAAAATCACTAGCTGAGTCAACAGAGACTCCAAAAGGCCTTAATCTCGCAAAAATTCACTACAACAAATAAATTATTGGATTTGGTTGGGAAAGTATGTAGAATAAATGTGCGCCCTAGCTGATATGAGCAAATTTAATTTGTTTATTAACAAATTAGGAAAAAATTGTAGGTTTTCGCAAATAGTGGCTTTATTTTTAATCGTGTGTAAAAAAAAGCACCAGTTGAGGAAATTTTGAATAAAAAAACTCTGGTATACCTTTTTCTACGATCAAACAAAGGGCACTAGCGAATTTTACAATAAGCACAAAAATCGAGCTATTGTAGAGTAGCTTGGAAAGGGGTACCTTCTAGTACACAATAAGACTAAATGGATAAATTGTTAATTTATCCATAATTTCTTAGTTTCCTCGTAGACAAAAGTGTTCAGAAGCTTTTTAATGTGTTAGTTTTCTACTGGAGATATTTATTTTTTCATAAGATTAATGTAAACAAAATACAGTCAAAAAGTATATATTTAAAAAATCCACTTTTTTCCCACGAAGAGCAAAAATATGAAAATTTTGAAAAATAAATCAAGTATAAAGTTAAATATTGATAAATGACGTATTTTTACATAAATTTACAAAGTTGCATAAAAATATCTGTTTTCATTCATTTTTTATAACAATTTGTTTGTAGAATCATTTTCATATGTTTACGAAATATACTAACATTACTTCATTGCAAAATTAAAGTTTTTGAAAAACCATTTATGCCATCTTAAAGCACTGGTTTTACCTTACAAAAAAAAAAAAATATTTTTATAATTGAAAAATTAGAATTAATAATGATTGGTTTTGAGTGTTAGCCGAGGTACCAAAACTCGCTTTTTCTAAAAAATGCAATTTTCAGATTTTAATAAATAAATAATTAAATACGATATACAGATGTAGATTACGAATATAGAATACGAACATAGATTATATTCCCTTATGGAATGATTAGGTAGTAGTAAGCTCACGAATAGAACGCTTTATTAATTTTTTTAATTTTCTGCGATTTGTTTATTGTTATAGACATTTCATCAACAACTTGCAAATTTTCAGAGTAGATCTGGATAAAGAGTAATCAGAAATGAAAAATACTTCGAACATTTAACTAGTTTATAACCTTGGGTCTTATGAATCCATAGCTCTTTGAATTCTTTAATTACATCTAATAGCAACAGAGTTATGGAAGTTTATTTACTGCGCACCTTCGAGTTACGCTATCTGTGTATGATAGCTATAGATCGAGTTTTGGTGAATATTGTAAAATTCGCTAGCGCCCTTAGTTTTTATCGTAGAAAAAATTACCCGAAATGTTTTTTAGTATGGGTGCTTTTAATATTTATATGTGAATAAAAATAAAGCTGCTACCGGTGAAAAAATAAAAATGTTTCCTTATATTGTTAACAAATTAAAAAGTTTACCGTGTAAAATTGCGGACTCAGTGGAATAGATTCTAACTGCCGAGTCCTCTTACGGCCTTACATAACATCTGGGAGAATGTGCTCGAGAAACTTCTTTCCCCGAGTAACAGAAGAGACCAAGTCATCTTAACTCGCTAAGGATTGGCACACCAGGCTTACCCACGCTCATCTATGTGGCTTTCCTCAGAACTGTGAGGCTTGTAAGGTCAAATAGTCCGTGTACCATCTGCTGTTTGATTGCCCAATTTTTGGAACCATCCGTTCCAAAACCATCCGTTTCACCTATGTTCTGATATGAAATATTTACTAAATATTTCATATTTAGTAAAAGAAGGTGTAAAAGTCTGTTGCGGTTCCTCTCCTACAGTGGAATGAAGAATGCAATTTAGTGGTTTTTGTCTGATTTATGTATTTAAGTTTGTGTTTGTTGATACTTTTCTTTGTTTATTTTTTATTATTCCTGTTTCTTTATTGTTTATTTTTATTGTTGTTTTATGTAAGGTTACATGATAATTTTACTTCAGTCGCCAATGACTAAAGTATGTATAATTGACTTTAAAAAAAAAATAATAATAAGTAGTAATCACTCGTGTACGCTAAGGCACAATTTTATTGTACACCTTTTTCAGAACCCGTTACATTAATTTATTTATTTGTTGTAAATTTTTAAAAGGTTAAAATCTGTGTTGATCCAACTGTACTACCAAAAGTAATGTATGTACCTATTCTAATAAATAAAAAGTATCCTGTATCAGGGTTACAAGAAAAATTGGAAGTAAAATGGTTTCCCATTACCTTCTTTTGGAATAAAATAGGTGATATTTTCCAAGTTAATTAGGTGATATTTTCCTCTTTTAATTAAAAGGAGCTTACTATAGTCCACAGTTAACAACTTTAGTTTGAGATATAACAGTTATGACTGATCTCTGTAATGTTTCAGATGTTTTACATATATTACAGCCTTTCAGGCAGGCTGAGAAAGTTAGTACAAAACAAAAAAATTAACGAAATCACTCTATTTAATATTTCTATGAATAGAAAATGAGAAATCCAATAATCAAACCATCGATTTCGATAATTACTTACTTGTTAATCCTGTTAAACATTTCTGAGAGCATCTTAGTAATTGTTAATAGTTCATTATTTATTCATTAACTTTATTTAAAAAGAATTTATGCTTCCATAAGAAAGTTAATTGTAGTAATAATAATTTTTGAAAATGTTGGCTCCTTGATTGGCAATTAATACAGAATACGTAAAATAAATATCACTATAAAATCGCATGGTATCAATAAACAGGAAATAATTATTATAAAAAATCAATGTTTTAGTTTAAATATCGGTTAAATTATAAGATAATTTGATATTTCAACATTTAACTAATAAAAATTTTTATTAACAGATTGATTATTTTTTTACGTCACAGTAGAATAAACCTGATTTCAGTCTGGCTGTTAGTTTAAACTGTATTTTCCCTATAAATTACCATTAATTAAACCCCTAACAAAATTATAACTATAATATTGGATTTCGATTCCAGCTAGAAGTAATTAATATTTTAACTGGATTTTAAATACATATTATTTTGAAACAGAGTTAATTAAAATAAAAATATTTATTCATCAAATATTTTTATTTTTTCATTTTATATTTTATAAAGAAAATAAAGAATTCTGTGATTTCGTTATCAATTTCTTTTTTTAATTTAAGCTTTGATGATAAAATTAAAAAAAAAACGCTTCAAGGTAATTTATTGTAGCTGATAAATTATGGTATTGATTGTTGTTATAGCAAATCTATTTTTTTTTTTGTCAAATTGTGTTGCTGCCAGAATATCTGTCGTCTCAAAACATCTGATAGGTTGTAAAGAGTAGACAAGTAAGTAGGTTGGGATGGTGTGTTGATAAGTATTGACAACAAGGCAATACCCATCCCTACTTTCGTTAACTGAATAAATACACACTAAAAATTTATAGTGTAGCAAATTTGTATTTATTATTCATTTTTTCCAATGTACATGTTTTGGCTTAAAATTGATAAGGTTTTTTTTTCTTAAAAACAAAGAAAATATATAGTATTAAAAAAAATACTATATTTGCAATTTTATAATTATTTTTATTTTTTCGCAAAATAAAAAAAAACTTAAAGGAAAGAATAGACAAAAGATTTTAATTAATGAAATTAATTTATCAGTCAACATTTTTATTATTTTTATTTTTACATAATTCATTAAAGTTAATGCCATTAACTTTTTGCAATATTATTATAATGAATAATTATGAAGGCCATGCTTATAGAAGTGTGTCGTGTACATCCTATGACTTAACAAACCTAAACTAACATGCTCACTATTTTATATAATTTTTTTATTATGTTTTTTTGGAAGCAATGATTTTGTTAATTGCGTTACATTGTTACGTCATTACTTGCAAACACAAAGATTATATACATTTAACATTCACTATTATTATAATATTCTAAATTAGCATCCCCGTTTTGGCTTTGCCCGCGCTATATGTTTACTTACGTTTTCCGTCGCGGTCAGGGGATGTTTAGCTGGTCAGAGTTCTAGTTTCTGCATCTCCCCTATGTTTATTAAACCCGTGCTTGTGAAAATAATAATCGTAAATAAAAATTAAATCTTGTTCAATTTATAAAAACTATCAGTATTTTGTAATCTCTTCAAAGCAACACTTTGGTCAGTACAGGACACACTAATGGGATTTTAGATTTCTTGTCGTGGCTTCGCTCACGAATTACATAATCAGAATTACAAACATAGATTACCATTACAATGTTACCAAATCTATAAAGATTAATTTAACAGCAGTAGCAGAAAGGGTGAAAATGTAAAAAAAAATAATAATAATTTATATTTTTTACTCCTTAAAATATTAAAATTAAAAAACCCGAAAATGGTTTTTATATATTTATCTTCAGAGTGTTTGCAAGCCTAGATCTTCTGAATATCTCGTTTAGTATAATCGGAAATGGGGAAAATTTGTAATCATTGTTCAAAGTTTTTTTACCTTTCTTCACCCCTTTCAAGGTCAAATATCTGAAAATCTATAAATAAAATTTTAGATATTCACATGAAGATTACACTCCAAAAACAAGTTAATATCTTCATTTGTTCCCGAGATAACCAAAAAGTAGTAAATTTCATACATTTCATTTTGTTGATTATGAAACACACTCACGATATGTTCTTTTAAGAGTATATATATTTAGATATATATCGATAGATAGATATCTAAATAACGATAAAAAGAGAAAATAAATTAATCTCTACAAAAAACTAAAACGCTATGTATGAAATAAATAAATTTATTATTTATTTATTCACACTTCTCTTTCTTTAGCACGTTTATTTTCATTTAATTTAATATTGATTACATTTCAGGTTATTTTCTCTTCAGTCCGTCATCACGAAAGAGTTTCAATTCGTGTTATTAATCCTTCGTAAATAATAAAACTTAAAAGGATTTAAAAATGTTAAATTATTATGACATCATTTAAACTAAATAAAATAAATGTAGTTGTTTTGTTAACTCTACTCTTCTCAGGTCAGAATAAATAAATAAAGTTTCAAATTAATTGTCTCTGTCGTTAAATAATTCATTACAGTATTACACGATTTAAGTGTTTACATCTCCCACCCCTTATCTACTAAAAACTTTATCATTGTAACGCTATCCAATTCCTCTCTTAATTCTCTTTTCTTTCCAAATACAACAAACAAAAGGATATTTAAAATGTTAAGTGTGTTTTTCATTAAGTAAAAACATTTAACGTTTTATATTAGATTTTTAAAACCAATTAAATTATATATTATTGATTTAATTACCTATTTAATTTATAATAAAATATTATGTTAATTATATTACGTTTTATTTTTGGATTTAACATGATTTATTTGGAAAAAGAAAAAATATATTTTGTCGTAATAAAAAAGTATCATTCAAGAAATCTCTGCTTTACTAAGCTATTGGATTTGTTAGATCTGTATATATATAATTTGTTAACTGTTGGAAGTCAAAAAGGAAACGTCGACGGCTTATTCGTTGAGAGTAATTTAACGTAATTAAAAGATTTTACTTAGCTAATATATTATTTAGCTTAATTCATTTGTCTTTTATTTTGTCATCTAAAACGCGCAAAAAAAGTTTTTTTCAATCTGTGCATGTTAAGAGAATTGTCAAGTTTTCAATTTTTTTGATGGCCCGTTATGATGATTCGGTTTGGCGGCTTGGTGCTCACGTTTATTGTTTCTTGGTTGTTTTAAGGTTACCGTTTCGTCTACTGTTCTACTTAAAGTTGTTTTTTATTTTGTTGTTTTAATGTTAATGTTGACTGAGCATTCGAATTGACTTTCAAAGGCCTATCAAATGTTACATTATTTATTTATGTTATACTATTGTTTGTTTGTTATTTTATGTTATGTTATTGTTTTTGTATTTCTTGAGGATTATCATTGGTTCACTGATGTCCGGTCATACGACTTATAGCTTCACTAACATGTATCAGTATTAAAAGAAAGTTGTATAAACTAAATAAAAATTTAAAAAAATATTTTACAATATGTATTTATAAAGAGTAAATATCATAATGAATATTTACATGTGCGTATATATATATATATATATATATATATATATATATATATATATATATATATTCATTATAACGTACACAGTATATAGGAATATATCATATATTCCTTTTACCAACAGGCGTTACTTATTCATAATCGACCCAAGTTACACGAACAAGGTGACACATTTTTAAAAACTATACACAGAATTACAAACTTAGTTTTCTTAACATCTAAAATGAATTTAATTTTTAATTTAACATTATTAGTAGTTAGCCCGAGGCAAATTTGAAAAATAAATTTTTACTTTATCTTATATAAAGAAGTTCCGATAACGATAACGGAAGCCGTTATTTAATTACATAACTTCATGGAGAGTAATTTTAACAAAAATTTTAAAAGAATAATACATATATTCATTTTTAAAAACAAAAAAGGAAAGATAAACGATAAAATGTCAAAGAACAAAATTCACTAAAAATCTTTCCTTTTACATACATACATATATACTTTTTTTGTTATGTAAACTAGAGGTCTAGTCTAGCCAGGGCGATCCGTTCCCTGGACCTTCAACGCGTTCATACTCTTCTGTTTGTGAGAATATTAAGTATTTTACATATATTAATTAAAGAAAAAAAAGATAAGTAATCTGACTTAATTATATATTTCTGTTGCCATGGTGAGAGAAATATAATGAAGTAAAAGGATTAATATATTTACAATTTATGGTATATATATGAATATATATATATATATATATATATATATATATATATAAATATATATACATCGTTCGTATCAAGAAGCATGGTGCTTCTACTTACTTATGTTTATGAAACATTTCAAAGATTTATGTCTACAATAGATTTTTTAACAAAATGTAAAAAAATAATAAGTATAATAAATGTTAATGTAAATAACGTTTATATATGTTTATAATACACATGTTTTTTCTACTAGATGGTATTGCTCAACAACGGCTGCGCTCAACAGCCGCCCGGCGCACACGTGGTCGGCTCTGCGCTAATACCAGCTAAAATAAAAATGTGAGCACGTACAAAAAACAAACCATCGCACTATGTGTTTTTATTGGAGAGATATTTAGCACACCCAAACATATATGTATATATATTGTAAAACCACGACTACATTTTGTTAACCCTGGTAATTAAAAAAAATATAAAACTCAACAATTACATTTTTCTACTTTATTTAATTCCATAAGTTGTAAAAAAAGTAATTTTTCTGTTTCTGTACTATAACGTTTGGATTACGCGGCTAAAACTTGTATCATAATGAAGGTCATTATCAAACAGATTTTCATTATGATACAGGTGTTAAACCAATCAAAAGCCTAGTCTTTTCAACCGCTGAACAATCAGAAGCGGGTATTGTTTATTGTATCTTTTGTTTTTCACTGTGATTTTAATTTGATTTAGTAGTTAGCAAGCAGAGGTTAATTTGAATGTACACTGATAGATAACTAAGTTTCTATATTATAATGTTTATCCTTTTGTTAATTATGTCGGATTCTGAGGAAGAAATGTCTTTAACACCAATCTATATTAAAAAAAAAAAAGAGCAGAACTTATTACTGATAACCTGTTGCTAATGAAATGTGTTTTTTAATTGTATTTTTAGAAAAATTATAAAAAATATTCGGTAAACAATGTATTTTATCATTGATTTTAATCAAAATCCCACTTTTTTCTCACCCGTAGAAAAAATACTGTACGTAACTCTCTATAATGGCCATTTATTCGCTCGACCAGTTTGAGACACTCGCCAAGCCTCGTGTCGTAACTATTATATTTAGTACTATTTTAATAATACTTCGCACTCTGCATTATTATTGGCTATCATTATAGGCTCGTTTCATAATAGATTTTATTTTAGATTAAGCAAGTTAAATAAATGAAATAATTTTTTGATCTTTTAAAACATTTTAAAAACTAATAATACAAATATTTTATTTAAAATGTTTCTTTACTCCTTTAATTTGAACTAAATTATTCCTTAATTGGAAAAAAGTGTCTTTAAAAATATATGCAATCTCACTTAGAGAGGAAGTTCTAATAAAACATTTTATGTCTGTACTTTATATGTTATTTGCTATAAAAGAGCGGGAATTAAATAGTAGCGGTCATTAGCCTGTGGTGATTGGGTAGCGTATGAAAGATAGTATGCCTGACGGGATTCGAACCCGGGACCTCCACACGAAATGCTGTGATGCTACCTACGCAGCCACGGAGATAGGCAGCCATGGAAGTCGTAGGTTATGGATGGTTTCATTATAATTAATAAAAATTTGTAATTTTTTTTTTCGAAAATGTTATTAATTTACATTGAATATTCGAAGATTTAGAAATGAATATAATTTATAAATAAATAAATTTTAAGGCGGGTAAATAATATCTAAAGTTAAAGTAAATTTAAAACTTTTGTTTAAAAAGTGAGAATTTTGAGATTAATTTATAAAGGAAATAGATACTTATTTACTCTTTTTAAAAAGTTATTAAAAATTTCATACAAGTTTTTTCCAAGTGGTTGAATGAACTGAATCAACCTTATCACCCTACTTGTTTTTCGTTTAGTCTTTATTTAAGAAAGACTAATTCGAAGATGGAAGTAAGACTAAGTAACTAAAGGTAATAAATGAGATAAGTCTAAAGGGTTAAGACAAACTGGAAAGTAGGGTTACTTCCGGTTACATTGCTGAAGAAACATCTTCTTTAGTCACTTGCAGTTTCATCGTCTGACTTTCTCTGATCTCTTCTTTCTAAATCTTTATCTTTCTATTCTTCTCTATGTATTTCTTTCTTTGTTTTAACTCTGTACGGTATTTACTGTTTTCTTGTAGATGATTTAACCGAGTAATCACGTTTGTTCTCTTTTAATGTTTAGATCCATATACATTTTATATATTTTTATTACGCTCGTATTTTATTTTATATAAATATATGAGGGGAATACATATTATATTAATGTTTATCGGCAGGAAAATTTACAGCACGTATTTGATTTATAATTATTCTTTAGATAGCATATTCACGCCTAATTAGAATATTTACAAAATGTATTTTCACTTCTTGTTCAACATTTGTTAACGTGATTAATTATTTTAACATAAAACCAAAATCCCTCCCATCAAATTTTATACGATTCAAAACATTAAAAACCCGTAATTTAGTACGAAACTGGGTTCTGTTTATTCCTCTCCGCTAAATTTTTATTTATTTATCTTTATTTAATTTATTTTGGAAAAACAATTTTATTACAATATTAATGAATTAAAAGATGTAAATTAGTCATCCCAAAATCAATATTTAGTGAAATATTGTTCCCAACCGCTTTAAAATACCCCAATCTTTTGTTCGGCTGTGAGCGAGATTACAACCCTCTGCCTGTTCAAGATCTTGAAACTATTCTAAGAATGGAATAACTTATTTACTTACTACTGTGCTTCAAAATATGTATTACCTTTCTTGCCGTTTTATTTATTTATTTTTTTACTTTTAATTCCTACTTCATAATTTTTATTTCGGTGAGCAATTTGTTCCATAAGGTGCGAAAAACTAAGCAGCTTAGCTAACCAAGCTCGCCAGTTGATTCTTCGATTTTTCTGCTTCAAACCACTGGAGAGGGGTAAACCAGGAACAACTGTGTCGTTTCCGGGTCCCTCCCTAGCGGCCGGGACTCGATCTGCACACTTTGTTATTTTCTTCTATGCCTGCCTTAAACCGCCAGGCCGGGGAAACCGGGCCCGACTATGTCGTTCCCAGCCCCCACCTAGCGGCCGGATCTCGGTCTTTTTATCTCCCTTTTTTTTATTCTATTTTGACATTAAAGTCTCTGATCCATTCCTTAAAATCTGTCTCTTTAGTTTTTAGGATCTCGATGAGCAGGTTTAACTATCCTGAATTCTTGCTGACCTTTAAGCATGCTATGTGTGTGTGTGTGTGTGTGTGTGTGTGTGTGTGTGTGTGTATGTGTTCTTCCCATTTGACGCATTCAAATATCGTGTTTTGTGGGGAGTCTTCACTTCCGCAATAGACACAGTTAACGAATTCTTTCTTTTTAAATTTATTCGGGTAGTCACCGAATGTTTCCTCTCCATCCATCGTCCCAATCTGGGGATTAACCTTCGCGTCCAGGAACTTGTACAGGTCGTGTTCCATTCTTTCTGCCATTCTTGATATAGCAATCCGGCAGCGTTTTCAAATTCATTCTTCATTGTATGGAGTTTAATCTAATTTTGTTCTTCTTAATGTTAAAAGCCGAAAACCAAGCCGAAGTGGCATTCAATATGATGGACGTCACTGCTGTGAGGATCAATCTTCTTTTTCTAGCCTTTGGTTGCCATGTGGATTGACTTTTCTTTTTCCTGCTAAGCCTCCGGTAATTAACTTTCAGGTAATACTTCAGAGGATGAATGAGGGTGATATATATGAGTGTAAATAAAGTGTAGTCTTGTACAGTCTCAGTTCGACCATTCCTGAGATGTGTAGTTAATTGAAACCCCCAGCTACCAAAGAACACCGGTATCCACGATCTAATATTCATATCCGTGTAAAAATACCCGACTTCACTAGGACTTGAACGCTGGAACTCTCGACTTCCAAATCAGCTGATTTGGGACGACGCGTTCATCACTAGACCAACCCGGTGGGTTGTGGGTATGTGGATTGACCTGGAAACACTCTTTCGTACCCTGTTGCTACAGTTGATATTTGAAGTAAAAAAAGACAAAATTTAGCCTCCAAACTATAAATTCAAATATAAAGTACATCCATTAGAAATCTCTGAATTGTCATAAAAATTTACTTTTTATGAAAAATCCCAGTTAATAAAACTAACAAAAATAAAAGAATTTTACAACGATTTTTGCCTTTATTTATCTGTAAAATGTACCATTATAATTTTTTTCATTAGATTTAAACTTAATTTTTATTAGTTATCACACTTTAATTTATTTAAGAAAATAAATCATGATAAATTATCCATGAATGATTTATGGAATTTTACGCTTTATTTCTTTGTGGAATTTGCAATTTGAATACCTGAGTTAACAATAAATTTGGTATTTTTTAGCGTTGCTTATCTTATATTCTATCTTCAAGAATATATCGATATAAAAAACTAATAGGATTCAATATTTTTTTAAAGATATTCTTTTTATCTACTACGTTACAAAATTACTATTACGTAAGGTAACTTAAAGATATTTTTTATATTCGTATAAAATTAAGAAAAGGAATTTTATGAAATGTTTAAAAAAATTTCTAATACTGAATATGAATCAATTGTGTTTTTTGATAATTCGAAATTCTTCTGCAGTTATTTCTTTATTCTCTTAGTAACTACGTACAAAATACCTTGTTGCAGTTGTCTTTTTTATGATGATTGAGGAAAACCTTTTGCAGCGTGTGAAAATTTACAGAAAATCTTACTGGAATTCGAATTTATAACCTAACTAAAAATGTTACCACTTCACGACGGAGATTGGAATGTTAGTTTACATAGCCTCTGAAATTTCAAATTTTTGTTCCTATTTCTGTTATGATAAAGAGATTTATCTATCTTCTAAACTATGATTATATGTAACGTCAATGAACGTTTTTCTGCATATACCTGTGGTTAGAAAAAATCTTATTTCTTAAATTATATATAACTTATTTATATATTCTAGCTGAATTTGTTTTATAAAAATTAAATTATTATAATATACATAAAGCATTCATCTGCTCATAAATTTAACTATAACAAATTTTATCGTAACCTTGATAGAACAAGTATTTAAATCATTATACAATTTTCTAATTTTTTCATTTTTTTGGGTGTGCCGGACACTCATAAAATCATTCAAGCTAACTGAACTTGACCTTTAATGTAACTGTTATTAATTTTGCATATTTTAAAATTATATACCCTTTTTATTCATCGTTATTTTATAATTTTTATAACGCCAATAATAATAATATTTGTGAATTTCTTCCTTTTTGTGATCTACAGAATACGATCATAATAATTTGGAAATGTTCCACATTTTAATATCTAAACATGACTTTAATATGTTTACTGCAATTTGTTATTACTTTTTTTTTTATTTAAAAGGATTTTTATACTTCAGCGATTGAAATTTTCCTATTATAAAGAAGAGAATTAAAATAATCGTTGTAAAAATGAATTGTTTTAATCTGGAATTGCTCCAATTTATTTTATTATACTTATATTTTTTCCATAATAATACACCAAACATGAAGTAGTCTTTTATTTCTTTTAAAAATATTTCTTTTATTCTATTTATTTTTATTAGCTGAGTACTTATATATATATATATATATATATATATATTTTATGTATACTATAATCTATATATACTGCCTACTTTCAAAACAAATAGTTCACAACAAATTATTTTATATACATCTTATACTTTCATAGTTATACAACGTAGCTGAGTTTACTAGGACATCCAAATCATGAATTATAGTACATGTATATGTACTCCAATGTCCTGCATATCAATCTAATGAAATAATTGCCTTTTACCCGTGGACGATATGAATGAATTGATGCTCGTATATGGTTTTTATGTGTCTATTCGCATAATCGAATATACAAAGATGGAAAATTCGATTTAATTATTAAATTAAAACATATATCATTTGTTAATATTTTAATAATATAAAATAATTTACTTTTACTATCTTCAAATATGGTCATTTAGTGGTAACTCGTAGGCGTGGTTTGTTAGTAACTGATTTAATATCTTAGTAGGAGATTTTTCTCTATTCATTGAATTTTACATCACCAACAGTTTGAAAGTTTTTCTATTTTTATACTTTTTCTGTTCGTTTGAACTATTTTTTTTAATATATTTAATTTTTTTCATATTTATAATTTTATTTAAAAATTGTATATAAAAATTAATAGGATTCTGTTTAGAAATTTTAATGATATCTTTTAGCAAAGTTATATTGCTTATAATTCTGTATAATAAATATATTATTATTTTTGAGTATAGATTTTTTATTTTAGTAAATATTTGTATACGTAACAATTAAGATTATATTTTATTCTCTATGTTTATAATCTCCTTTAAATTAAAGAGAGGGAAGGTTTTAGTGTACAATATTGTTTAAAAGAGGTGGTACTGTTAGCGAAATAAATGGAATAGAGGGAGGTAACTCAAAGTAGGTTTGCTAATCCAACAAAGCTAATTGGTTGACATAGCAAACAGATAGCACTGTTTAAAATGTTTATTTGGGAAATTTAAAGTGCCTCCGGGATTATTATGGGCTCTAGTTAAAAGCCACTGATGATATCTATTCAAATTTTATAGTTGTAATAGTTGAAGTCTGCCTAGTATTAATATTGGTGGATGTTGGTAACTCTGCTTGTACTCTATGTATAAGTAAGGTCCAGTTAACAACCGCATCTCCGCTTCTCTACCCATGTTGTATTGGATAATATACGGTACAGAGCTGAATATTGAGATCGTTAATGGTATAGCCCATTTATTAACTGTAACAGATCGCCTATCACAAACTAAACATAATTTTGTTTAACTGATAATCAATATATTTCAATCGAGTCACTTCAAATATCAGCTTTCTAAACGTGAAATCTAATTATATACATGTATTCTTTTAATATGATGTAGATTGTGTTTATTGAATACATATTATTTAGCTTTCTCGGTGAAGTGAAGTCATTGTAACAACTTGTCTGTAAGACTGGAATAGATGTTTGCGTATTTTTTCAAAAATTTAATTTGATTATTTAAATTAATTTTAGTGTAACTGAGACATCATCTGTCCCAGGACAGATGACAATAGTCGAAGAAGCTTGCTTCTTGTCCGTCCTCATTCTAAACTGTTTGTTGCCAAATTTTTCAACATTCGATAGCTCAAATTTTGTTCTGTATTTTTACTCGCTCTTCTTTACAAATTTTATTGATACTTCTAACGCGTTTTAATCAACGGTTTTACATTTATATACTATGCATTTGGCTTTCCTGTTCTAATTAAATCTTTTTTTTTTCATTTAATCTCATCGCTTTTCCGAATAATAATAATTAATGTTTATCTCAGAATATGAAATTATTATTTCTTGTGCTTAAATTATTTTAAATATAAGTCATTTGTGATCAGATGTTCTTTTGAGAAAAATATATTTTTACTAAAAATTTTTAAATAAAATTTATTGCTGACAAATAAATTTTCTATTCCCGTTTAACAAATACTCGTAAAATAAAATTATTTCTAAGTTGTTTTTCATTTTGATCCGAAGAATTACACGCATTTTTATCTGTCCATTCATAACTCTGAGTGTGTGTATCTGTGTCAAAGAAAAAGAGAATATTGGTTGAAAGAACCGTTTTACTTTGGTTGGGTTGCGGGTTTACTTTCAAAATAAAATATTTATTTTCTTCATAAGATTAAAGAAAAACGAACTGTCGAAAATTCAATGGAATGGACTCATAAATCTGTCTCGATTAGAAAGCAAATAGAAATCTAAGAGACTAAAAACAGTTGTTTTCTCTTTTCTTTCTTTCCCTTTATAAAATATGTTTACTTCTGATGATAATTTTTAAATTGTAGCATAAACAGATTTATGCTATTCAAAAACTGTTTTTTTTTTATAAATGTGTAGACTAGTATATACACTTTTTTTTCAAAAACATATTTCTTAAAGGCTTGTTAATTATTATATGATGTGATAATGTTTAATACAATTACGAAAAAATTTGTGAGAAAGATAATTTGATGGTATTTTATTTTGTTTTAGTGTTTTATTTCTTATTTGACTAAATATGTCGTTTATTTATATAAATTTTCACTTTAAATAAAGGATTTTCGTAGTTTATTTTAATTATTCGTTAACTTTTGCATTTATTAACATAAATTTATTAAAATAATTTCATTATTGTATGAGCAGTAAGCTCTTAACAGAAAATATAAAGTACTTTTCAAAATGTAATTTTTTTTGTATTTATATTTTTGATGCCGACTTAATTATTTTATGTGGGTAATAATTACTTCTTTTTCAAATGAGAAATTACAAAATTTACCTCATTTTAATTTTCAAATCATTATAAATTTTGGTATATCATTTATCAAAACTATAAAATCTCTTCTAGAGATATCATATTTAAAAAAATAAATAATTCGTATTTCCTGATTTCCATAGATAGGTAATCTTTTGCAAGTAACTAATATTGATAAGTCAACCTATTTATACTTGTATCATACTAGATACAACCTTTGTTTTGAAGATGAATTCTTCTCAAGTATTCAGTAAAAAAAAATTATTTTTGATTGCTTTCAACAAAAAAAAAAATAAATGCTTTAGCATTTTTATGGGACTATTCATAGATAAGAAGTAAATAGATATAAGAAATATATAATACACACACACACATACACACACACACACACACACACACGCATGCACACATAAGAATAAAAATAAAATTTAAGAAAAGGTATATATATATATATACACACGAGAGGTTATCACTAAAGTAAAGGCCGTTTCATTGTAAAATTTTATTCTGAATATTTTACAAATATTTTTTTTATTTTTCTTAAAGTACATACGTTATAATACTTCTTTACATAATTGCCACATGAATTAAGACATTTATCGTAGCGATACACCAGCTTCAATATGCCCTCGTCATATTGATACGTCGTATTTTTCTGCTGCCAGCCCATTTAACTGCTGATTAACAGCATTTTTAAGTTCATCGTCAACCACGAATCGCTTACCGCTCGAAAATTCATTCAATTTCCCAAACAACTGGTAATCAGAATGTGCAAAGTACGGACTATATGGTGGGTGATCGTAAATTTCCCATCCAAATGTTCTCAGTAAACCATGTGTTGAACACGCAACATGTGGATGTGAATTATCAGGCAGCAGGGCAACGCCGTCGGTCAGTCTTCCACGTCACCGATTTTTAATGACGCACCGTAACTTACGATGAGTTTCGCAATAGGCTTCTGCATATATATAGTCGTTCCACGGGGCATGAAATCAATTAGCTGTATGCCAAACCGATTCCAAAAGACTGTGACCATCAGTTTGCGTCTAAATGGCTGTGGCTTGATCTTTGTCGGTCTGGTTGGTGATTGAGAATGACGCCATTCACTTAACTGGCATTTTCTCTCTGGCGGGTAGTACGAAATCCGTGTTTCATTGCCGGTAACGATTGAATTAAGAAACTCATCACCTTTTTCAGCGTAGCGCATCAAAAAATCAAAAGCAGATCCCATTCGATTCGAATTTTTTGTGACGTTCCGTTCAGGCGTACGACACCCAACGTGCACAAACCTTTCTGAAGCCTACTCGTAAATCGTCATAAGCAATGAGATCGACAACAGCTTTTGAAATATCAGGAAAAAGAAGAGCCAGTTCGGAAATTGTTGGGCAACTATCTTTTCTGATTTTATCGTCGACGCGTTTCAACAAGTCCTCGGTGATTATCGAGGGTTCCCCGAACGTTCTTCATCGTGCACATTAATTCTAAATCTTTCACACCATTTTCGGACGTTTCTTTCATTCATTACATTATCCCCGAACATAGTAACCAACTGCCTATAAATTTTTATGATTGAAAATCATATAACCACGTATTTCACAGTAGGCGGCAACACCGATTTTCCTATTCATTTTATAACGTAATAACTCACATGTAATCAAAGATACTAAGACGCGACCGCTAACAGTCAACAATTCAGTGAATACATTACTAGCGTGACCATGAACGACACAGTTTCGCCAACCTTATGGAGAGAAATTTCCCAGTGGTCTTTACTTTAGAGATATCCTTCGTATATACGCCTATATTAACATCCCGTAGAGGATTCGCTTGTGCTATATGTTACTTGTGTTTCCTGTCGCGGTCAGTTTTTTTAAAATGTTTTTTAGTCAGATAAATAGAGGCAGGTGCAGCCAATCGCATCACAGATGCAGAAAGAGTGGCAGTGGCTGTTTTCGTTGAGCTGCTGTCCCGGATACCGTCACACCCCTTAAAAAATCGAAATTAAAAAAACTGCAAATTGTTTTTTATATATTTATCAGAAAAGTATTTGTAAACCCAAATCTTCTGAATATCTCGTTTACTATTGTCGGAAATGGGGAAAATTTAGAATCATTTCTCAAAATTTTTTATCTTTCTTCATACCTTTCCAGGTCGAATTTCTGAAAATCTACCAAATTGCTTTTTAATTATTCTCATGGAGATTACAAACCGAAAATCAAGTCGATACCTTCATTTGTTTTCGATAATTTAAAACAAATTAAATTTCATTGTTACTCCATTTTAACCCTTTAAACTCGGATTTTCAAAAAAATCCTTTTTCAGGGTGCACTTACCTCGTGAGAAGAACGTGTATACAAATTTTCATCAATTTACTTTTAGTAGTTTTTACTGGACATTGATTATAAATCAGTCACAAATTCTTTAAATAAAATTAGTAAATTTCATGAAATATTTTTTTTTTTTTAATCATGCCTACTATAAAGAGCGTTAAAGAATAATTTATTCGTAAGGAGTTCAACTAAGAAAGAGAATTCGTTTGAAGTTTCCAAAATACATTTAAGAAGTTAAAAGAAAATTTTAAAGTTGTATTCTGCGTTACGTGATGTATAAAACACTTTGAACTCCTGAAATTTCTGTGTATATTGCTTCTCTACTTGTGTTTTTGTTATTTACTTGGAATGTTCATTTTCTTCTATTATTATTTTTACCTTAAATTATAACATGAGAACTTGGAAGCGTAATATAATCTTGGAAAAGCATATATAGAATGAATAAATATTGAGACCTGTATGTATATTGTAATAAATTTGTTCTATAAAAGAGATAACTTTTATTTTATTTATTTAATCCACATTCTTTATTTATTTTTATGTAATACTGGTATTATTGAATTGTCTTCATTCGGTTTTTATTTAATTTATATGAAATATTGGAGACATAATCTTCTTTTATAAGTATAATGTATTGTTAAATACAAAAAAATAATTATTGTTCTTGAAAGTTTTATTCCACAGTTAGAAATTCGACAAAAAGTTTGGTGAGTAATTTTTCAATCACCAAACTGATTTTTAAAATTAATATACATTATTAAAATATCTGAAACAACATACTTTATCTTTAACTGTTCGCAGTAACCGACAGAACCAATCATGAAATTTTAACTGTAGCTTTCTTATGACCATCGGAATGTTTTCCGTAGTTCTAACCTCATACGTCTTACTAATATATATTAATCATAAATTTAAAAAAAAAACTGTGTAAATAAATAATCTAGACTTTTATTAAATATAATGGTGGCATTGTCTACATCGATCATTGTTTAAGCCAGTATCGACTTCTTCAGTCAGTTATGTTTTTTTTTTTTTAATCAGTTTCCCAAGTAATGAAACTATAAGTACTTTCTTTGTAATTAAATCAAAGAAAGTAAAATATTCTTCGGACAACAGTCTCAAGATCCAGCACATTAAACGTTTTCAGTCGTCTCACATCCTCACTGTTATCCAATAGGTTAACAACCCGATGATTTCCATGAGTGTTATGCTTATGTATATACTTTGAATTTCTTCTCGAATAGATGGTAATCTTGGGTCTCCTTGCTTTTCATAAACCGTGGCGCTTCCGATATATTCCTGAACGCTTTGTTCTAAAACCTTTGTGTGATTTCGATATTGCTATTGCTTGCTGAATCTCAAAGTTGTATCCCGTTGGCCCATATTAGCTTTAAAAATGCCTTATTCAACAACAGTTTGTTATTTAACGACAACACGGATTTCCTTTCTATTAACTAGTACAAACGCCTAAGCTTGATTTTTAATCGGCTTTCTCTTTTCTCTCAAGTGATTTTTCCATGTTAAGTGGTGGCTCAAATGATGACCTAGGTATCGTACTTATCCGAATGAGGGATATAAAGTCCATCTAAGCAGACTCGGGCAGACTCTTCTCCTCATTCCAAACATCATATGATTCGAATTTGAAGTATTTAAATGTATCTTTCATTTAGCTAGCCGTTCACTGAGAAGGTCTAACTCTGATTGCAGTTTCTTCGATATTATTTTTGTGTTAACCGATATAATCACCGTGTCATCAACAAAGGTCGCTAGAGAGATATTTTTCGTGCTAGGAATATGACCAATGTAGATTGTATGCAAAATCGGGTCCAAGACTGAACCCTGTGAAACCCCCGATTTCCTATCAAAAATCCTGAAAACATGTGAAACCGTTCATCAACATGCTATGCAACATGTGAAAACCGTTCATCAAGGTAGTTGCGTAATATTAAATAGTATGATTAATGGAAGCCTCATTTTAAATTTGTACAGCAGACCAGGTAACCATACTTTATCGAAAACCTGTTAAATATTAAAAAAAAAAATATTACTTGATTTACTAAATTTAACGCCATCATCTATAAAATATCAATTTGTACTATTATGGTAATATATGTAAAAACGAATTAATGTGAAATAAAATTAACTACTATTTTACGTATTTAACAACTAAGAAGCTATTATTCATCCAAATTAATCTATTTCATCTGGTAAGTTGTGAATTACGATAACTCTAACAGCAACAGCCCACAAGTAATTAAAAAACTGCTTTTAATATTTGAAGATCTCAAGTATATAGCGTGGACAAAGCCGCAACGGGGAATACTAGTGATTAATTTAATAAATAGTAATATTTAGTAATATTTAATATTTAGTAATAGTAATATTTAGTTAATTTAATAAATCATTTTTATGTTGTAATTAATTGTGTACTCTGTGATACTGTTCTCTAATCAAGGTTTTACCACAGGTTCTCTTGATGGTTCCCTACGAGGCAGTACCTGTTTTTATTTGTGGAGTACCCATTTGTTAGTGGTCATAATAAAAGGTTTATTTGTTTAGATTAATTGAGAATTGTCACAAAAAGACTAAAAATGTTTTATTACACAATTTGCTTCACCGTCTTGTTAAAAAGTTTAAATTTCAAATTAACGTCAAGCGGCACGGACAGAAAAGTAGAAAAATCTTTTATATACTCTAAAACCCTTAATTTTAAATTCCAATCCTCAGAATAGTAAGTGAAGGTGTTCTATTCTCCATTACTTTGCATTAAAATGTTTACGTCCTTCACAATTTGCATCTTATTTACAGGATCTTCATTGATATGTTAAATTGTAGATTTAAAATTATTATTAAAAAAAAGCAGTGATAGCTTTAGTTTTAAAACAGTATAATTATTATATAAATTAATTTACGGGAAAAATAACAAATATAATAAAACAAATTTAAGTGTAAAGCAAACAATAATTTTTACATGATAAACCCGTGCTCCATTTTGGTAATTTTCATTGCTAAATGTTTAAGAAATTATTCTTAGTCTATGATAAATTTTAAATATATTTATTACTCAGAGAATATTTTCTTATATATACAGTTTATATATATTTAGCTACTAATTAAAAAAAAAGAAATTGATTATAAATTTTTTTAAATTATACAATACCGAAATTGAATTTCACAACTGGGTTCGTAAATGTGTTTAGCATTCTCATTCTTACGACAAATATTAAATTTTGCATCTATATTTAGTAATGTCAAGAAATTTTTGTGAAGTTTATTGTAAAGAATTCTATTTATTTATTATTTATTATTATTATTTTTTTTTTTTTTTGGTTTAAAGCCTTTAGATTATCTACTTCAAATTTAGAAACTAAATAGTCTATAAACCATTAACAATTTTTAAAATTATTTCCATAAATGTACACACACATACGCGAGTGCTCCGTTAAATATTAAGTCAAGTCTTTTCCTTTTTTCAAAAGTCCTTTATTTGAATTTTTTTTATTTTTGATAAAATTCCATATTAGGAGTATAATCTAAAATTATAAAAGTTTTCCGCTTACCAATGATAATTGTAACAAGTAAAAAAAAAATAAAAATAAAATAAATAAAAATTAAACTTTGATAAGTAAATAAGTATTGTACATAAATTGCCAAAATAACTTAATAATTACTTATATTTTCAATAATTTATATTTATAATATAAATATAAATAATATTTCCAATACTTATATTTTCTATAATTTATGGATAATGCTAACAACTTCCAGCTGGAACTACTTATATAATTTATAGATGATGGATCGATTCAATATTTCAATTCTAAAAATCTTACTATGCTTGGAATTTTATATTTAAGAATTGAAAGTATTTTGTTTGGAAATATAATCCTTATATACTGAAATCATTTTTTTGTGTACATCGTGATACCATAGAGAATAATTCCATTATGGTCTATCATACTGAGATATTCACGTTTTATTTAATTCACGGAATGTAATTATGACAACTGTTAATTTCTTACGGAATGTTTTGGAAATGTCCACCGTTTTCCTAAAGGCAAGTCCAAACCCTTCGCACCATATTTTTTGACACCCCATAGGACATAAAGATTAATGAAATTTATTTCAAAAAATATTGTGCGAAGGATTCGGACCTACCTTCAGGAAAATGGTGGACATTTTCAACACTTTACTGTCAGACATTACCAGTTGTGCATAATTACATTTCACGAATCAAATCAGATGTGAGTATCTCTTTATTATAGTCCATAGTGGAATTATAGTGTATATTATCATGATGTGCACGATAAAGTAATCTCACTGTACTTCTATAATTTAATTTTCTTTTTTTTAAATGGTACATTTACACGGTTAATGTGTTGTGCCATAAAATCCCATCTGTATTATAATTACACGACTAAAATAGAATTTGCATGTGTCGGTAAGCTTGTAGCAAATAGATTAATTTAGTATTAATAATGTACAGGCAGGGCGTGTTGTTGTTCTTTCATTTTCATTTTTTTTTTTTTTTAATCTAAAAAGTGCATGTTTAAGGGCATTATCACTGTTTTATTCTATTCATTTTTTTTTTGTATAAAAATAAGTCAATAAAACCAAGCTTTAAAACATGTAAAATAGGTATTTCCTTTAAGTTCAACGTAACATTTATATTATAAAATAAATATTGACCGTCTCAGTGGTAGAGGGGTAGCGTGTTCGTTTGTTATCTGAAGTTTCCCGGGTTTGATATTCAGCTAAAATCTAAAGATGTATGACACTAAACACATTTTTTATAACCTTAATAGTTGATTGCGCTTAAAAATAATAAAAAGATATTTCGTAACACATATTACATTTAAGAAGTGTATTTTTGATTTAGGCCAACTATGGAATGCAAGAATAATTTTATTTTCTGTTTTTAATGTTTTTACTACTAAATTTTTTATTTTTTCACTGAATGGAGCTGTTTACTCTCTTCAAACTAAGCCAAGTTATTGTTAACTTGACTTATTAATTCTTGAAACCCACTGAAATTCTTGATCTTGTCGCAGAATGTGATCCGGTCTTGGTCTTGTGTTTCTTCATCGACGATGTCTATTTCTTGCATATCTCTACGGATATCGTCGATCCATCTATTAGTCTTTTGAGTTTTGATATACGTGAAGGTATGTTATGTAAGTCTTATGTCATCCATGCGAGAAATTTGACCGTAGAATTGGTTCGTGCGTTTTCACACACACACACACACACACACACACACACACACACACACACACACACACATATATATATATATATATAAATATACACACACACTGTGTGTGTGTGTGTGTGTGTGTGTGTGTGTGTGTGTGTGTGTGTGTGTGTGTGTGTGTGTGTGTGTGTGTAGAGTTTCTTGTTGGTTCGTAATTTTCAGGTATCATCGGTTTTTCTTTGGAATTTCCTGAATCTTTCTTTCTTTGCGTTCAAGTACTTGGATTTAGCGTTATGTTAGTGGTCCCAGGCCACTAACAAGGGTAGGATGACGGTTTTATAATGGTGGATCTTGGCATTGATAGAGATGCATTATTTTGTTGTAAAACCTTCGGGTAAGTTGATATGCGAGTTCCAGTCTGCGTACTTTTAATACATTACTTTTTTTCAAATTTATTGGACGAAGATTTGCTCAAGGTACTTGAATTAGCTGACTTTATAGATTTGTTAGTTGTTGATTCGAATACGTTTGGGACAGTCTTTTAATATTTCTAATGAATTGTGATTTTCAAAGGTAACTTAGAGGCCAGAGTTGCTGCCATTTTTTTGAAAGATTTCGAATTGTCGGGCTGCCTTTCTACTTTTTCAGACAAAATAAGGCAGTGTTTGAGGAATGCTTGTCCTTGAGAAGTTTCAGATTAGAGAATTAGTTTTCCCATTCCCTTATGACCCTGTTAAGAACACGGTTGAAAAGGAGAGGTGACAATCCATCACCATGTTTTACGCCAGTTTTTATTTTGAAGGATTTTGAGATTTCACCTATGAATTTCACTCTAGATGTTGTGTTGGTCAGTTTGTTTAATCAGATGAAAGGTTATGGAGTCAGTGCTGAGTTGTCGAAGGATTTTGAAGTGTTGTTCGGTCAATGGAATCATAGGCTTTCTTAAGTCGATAAAAATTGCAATGAATTTTTTATTTCTAGGTTTGAGGTGTTTGAGAATAGGTTTTATATATATTTATTTTTTTAATGAAGGTCTTGTTAATAGAATATTATGCAGAACTATATCCTTTAATTTGTTTTTACAAGAAAGCCGCTGTTTTTTATATATTAATACGACAAGTATTCTCAGCTGATCCGTTTGTAGGTAATTTTATGTTATATTATATTATAATGCCTTATCATTGTTGTTATCTAATTTTTATCGTATTCATAAACTGTTAATATTTTAGTAATTTTTCTTTATTTTTTTCTGTTGCAGGTAAGTTTCTTCAGGAATCTTAAATTATTTAACGCGTGGTACATTTCAGATGGTAAACGATGCTTTGTTATGTAAGTTTATTTACTCCTCTTCCGTATTTACAAAAATATCTAAAAAATATATATTCTTAGAGAATTTAACTTGAAATAGTTCTTGAACATCATAATCAAATTAGGTACGAGCAGATGTCATCAGTTTTTTCCAAATATTTCATCTTTATTTGTTAAATATTTAGGATTTTTGCACTTAACTTTTTGTAAACAATTTTAACGACGAAATTTTTTATCTATAAAGTTTTCAGAAGCTGTTGCTTGTAAAACGCTAGCTATTATTGATATTTAAATATATGCTCTCTCTTTTGATTCTCAGCAAAAAAGAGCTACAAAGTCAAGATCACTTTGTCGCTCAATATGCAATATTCATTCAAACGCTCATCCTTTACTTAAGTTTAACTTATTTTCGAGAAAATTACGATCGGTAGATTTCGGAGAGACTGATAGGCGGACTACAGGGCTCATAGTCAATAACATAAGCATGACGTCATGATAGATTCCTCCCTTGGGCTGATAAAGCGAACGGATAGTTTCCATAACAAATTTTCTTTAAGACTTCAAATAATAATCTGAAATATGCTCTAGCTAGAATTTGTTAATCCAATTCAGTTTTATTAGTCTGTATTATATGAACATTTTTTTCAACCATAATCAACCCACATTAGAAGGGACAATATTTGATCGTCATAATTTCTATTCAAATTAAATAATTGTATGTAAAACAGATTAACCCAAAATGTTCGCCAGGTTTTTTTTTGTTTTTTAATTAAATTTTATATTATTTCTTAAAGAAAAATATTTTTTAAGTAAATTAATCTTGAAGTTCTGACAAAATTTCATTTATCCGATGAAGTTTATTTAAAATGAAATTCCTTTAGTTAAGGATAAAAAAATGCTATTAACGAACTTTTTTTAATAAATTCCACGAATTTATAAAACGTTTTTTCAACGATTACTTTTTTAATGATACATATTGCTTTTCAATTTTGTTTAAACCTGTTACGAGTTACCAGCCTCAAATTAATCAATAATAGTGTTTAATCAATATTATTTTTATAAAGAGACTAGAAAGGTATTAAATATGTAATATTATATGTTTTTAACCATAAAAAAAACCAAATTTAATAAATAATACGTTTCATTTTAATTCTATTGTTTCATTTTTTATGTTGATTCACTCTTAGCCAAAGTGAGTAAAACAAAAAGTTAAACATTCTAATGTCCATGTATTACTTGAGGAAATTAGCTTAAACATTCAAAAAATCCTAGAAGAAGAAACAAAAGAAACCGTTACATGCAAATTACAGTCCCAAATTTAACGACCTTGAAATAAGAAAACAGAACTGTTCCGATTAGCTCTACTATGGACAAACGAAACGCAGCTTCAAAAATAAAGGGAAGCCACCCACAAAACTAAGATCAAATGTCAACTGTTTCATACACGAAAATCCTAAATCCACCAACATTAGACACGATTATACAAATAGGCATTCTATATATATATATATATATATATATATATATATATATATATATATATATTAAAAAAGATTATATCTTTTAATTTGATGGTTATAACACGTTGTCAGAGATATTTTTTTTAAGGAATGTAATTATCGTGCGTCACAAGCCCTCATTGTCCAATATTTACGTTTCTACTGATGTTACAGGACACCCGCACCTTGTAATGCCTCTTTTAAGGCATTACAAGGTGTTATGTTTTCTGTCAGTCATTTTTAAAACTATTTGTTACTTAGCAATGTTATGACCTATACATAAATCATGTTTAGACTTCAGTTGTACCAGTCCTACACATCCCGTTTCGTACCAAATTGACGGTAAGTTTTATCTTTTTTTTTAATTATTAGATTGCTCAGAGGGAAATTGAGGGAAGAAAATGACATCTCACTGTAAATGTTCGAAAAGGACATAAGTAACCATTATAACAACCACCGTGACAAAAAATATGAACACATATCAAGGTATAATAAATGAACAGACAATTCAAATACATTTGATAATTCGATCACGTTCATAATACTAACTGCCTAATAATAAAAAGATTCCAACAAGCAATTCAACTAACTTAAATTTTATCTAAAAAATGAGCGATTTAAAAAGATAAGCCAAAATTAAATGTTTTTTAAAACTAATTAAAAATAGTTTTTAGTTACTATTGTGGTCATCTTCAATGACTGGTACTGAAACACAGTGAATGTTAGTTTTGGGATTCGAAGAAAAATTATATATTTATTTTGAATATGGTAAAAAAAACATGGTATCTTTCAGGTAAATGTACACCTTTCTCTCTCTCTCTCTTTCTTTCATTTTCTGTTTAGCTTCCGGAACTACCGTAAATTATTACTTCAGAAGATAAATGAGAATTATATAGATGAACATAAATGAAGTATTTTATACAATATTAGGTCGATCAATCCTGAGATATGTGGTTAAACCACACAACTCAGGAATGTATTCAAATCCTTATAAAAGTAACTGCCTTTACTAGAATTTGAACTTTACAACTCTCGATTTCGAAGAGTAATTGTACACCTAATTTAAACTTTACACGCTTTACCACTATATTGTAAACGCATTGTACATTTTAAAAAAATCTGATGTCGACATCACATGACTTCCTTGAACGCCTATTAAATTACATGTATATATTTTTTGCTGTACTTCGTTTAAACTTATTTCATTGAAAGTGAGATACGATCCTCCAATTCTTTAATAAAGTGGACAGTTACACAATTACTAAAATATTAGTTTATATATTTATTAGTTGATATATATATATATATTTTTTTTTTTATTATTTTTTTTTTCCCCCTACTCGCCCCGACCGGATATTCATTTAAGTATACTCAGTCGGGGACAGTGTCTTTCTACTCAAAGGGGGCGTCCCCCACCCACCGGCTTTACATCCGGCACGGCAGGTTGGCCCCCCCGGTCTTGGATCTTTTGTTTTATTTTTTGCCTGCCTCTAATTCCCCGCATTAGGGCCAAGGTCCGGCGATGCCGTCCCCCAGCCCCTCTGCAGGGAACCGGGTCTCGGTCTTTACGCCTTATGCCTCTAACCGATGGTACCCACCCCACAAAGCGCCTAGACGCCCGCAGGGAGAAACACTGCCGGCCGGGACTCGGTCTTTTCTTTTATTGCCATCTCCCCTGGAGTTCTCCCCCTTCGCAGGAACCCGCATACCAGGGCATAGGGGCCCTCCACGGAGAGACTGTCCACCCTTCCCTACTTAACTTAATCACACTCTACCGCCCTCTTCTTCCTTAGTTCTCAGGATCTCTCCAGCAAACCTTCTGAACCAGTCCCAGTTCTCTTGATTTTGTACCATCCAATTAATTATATTATCCGGTGTTAATCGATTTGTTATATTTGCCCTCCTGTTTTCAGCCCATCTAGGACATACAAATATAGTGTGCTCCGCATTATCTGTTTCCTCACAATAAACACATTGTGGTGTGTCCCTTTTTCCAATTATGGCTAGGTACTGCCCGAAAGATCCATGCCCCGATAATAACTGTGTCATATAGAAGTCGACGTTTCCGCGTCTACTTCTATACCACCTACCTATATCAGGGATTAGTCTTCTAGTCCAATCCCCGACTCTTGACCATTCCAACTGCCATTCTTGCTCCAATTGAGCCGCTATCTCTTCTTGTGGTAGTCCCTCATATCTAAGCATCCTGCTTTTAATCTGCAGGTCTATTGGTAGAACCTCTGTTATTACGCAAAGCGCGTCATAGGACACCGTTCTGTAACTAGCGGCCACCCTCAACAGTGCAAGTCTATGCGCGCTTCTCAATTTTCCTTTATTCCGTTTAATAGTAATTGTATGTCCCCAAACCGGGGCCGCGTATAATATCATTGATGTTGCAGCAGTTATTAATTTCCTAGTTTCTATTTTTGGTGTTCCATGGTTCTGGAAGAGTCCTCTCATAGCTTTGACCATTGGAGTGACCATACTACATATCATATCGATGTATCTGCTAAATCTTAAATTTTTATCGAGTATGACTCCCAGATAGTTGATATATTACTCCATGTTATCTTTCTTTTTCCTATATGATTGTTTCTTTTTCATTTCTGATTATTCAGTAAATAATTCAATAATATAAAATGAACATTTTACACCGTAAGGTCAAAATTAATATTGTAACGAGTATACAGGAATTCACTAATTAGAAAAGTTTAATTATTATTTACTTTTATTTATAAAACACACGAGAAATCTGAAATTTTGTTAATCAGCAACTCAAGAAGATACGAATAATACTGATCTGGAACAGTATATTACGTAACAAGAGTTATAAGAAGCATATTACGTACAAGTAAAAAGGTTACGTATTTTCACAAATGTTTAATATGTGTTAAAAGTTGAGTTATGTTCTGTACTTTTTCTACGACCAGAATCTCTTCCTCGTAACAAAAAGAAAAAGATTTCATTTGAAAGATACATTTTTATTAAATAGAAATAAAAATTTGAAGCATAGAATAATTATTTTGAAATTAATAATTTACATATCATTCTTATTATAAATGATTTTTTTTTCTAGCTGAGTAAATGCAAATAATTAAAAACAAAATTATTTGAATTCATATTTCAACAGTAATTAATAAAATACGTTTCAACAAACGTTTTAAATTGAATACAATTCAAAAATATATAGTTACTACCAACATAACATTGTATTTTATTGTTCTGACAAATATTTAAAAAAAAAAAATTTTTTAAATAAATATACTAATTTTAGAAGATTTTGTTCAGAAAATCTAAAAATAATACGATTCTAAATTATAATTTTCAATTAATATTAAATAATCAAATATAATGGTAACATGATTATTACCAACATAACATTCAATTATTCTAAATGTCGAGTGTTCAGTCAATTTCAATCAAAGATGGAGGTGTATAATTAAATGTTACAACAGTCCTAAATAGAAAATTTCAATATTCTACGGCTAATCGATTTTGAGAATGTGCAAAAAGTAAAACAAGGTAAGCTTTAGAAATAAAATTACTCTAATATACTAAGATCATGCTTAACATTTAAAAAAAATTGTTTTTCGTAGCAAATTATTTCTAATTATGAAAGAAAATAACTAGAGACCTTCTCCTATAGAATTTTAAATCGGTATAAGACACCTAAGATTCATGTTACTGCACCTAACAAGTGGAAGGGACGAGCTTCGGGACACCGATTTGAACCATATTGCGCGTGTGAATAGTATATTGTTTACGTGCTTCATCACAAAATACTAACAAACACTATTCAATTATGCCGAAGAAAAATGGCCCTAAAAATCTCCTTTACATTTTATATTAGTTTATATATTTATTTTGTTTCACGTCCCTCAAGTAGGTATGTGATGTAAGTGAGAACGTGTCGGATCCGTAACTATGCACATATCGGTTCGATTCCAACTTCATATACGTTTATTATTTTTTTTCTTTAATTTAAATATATTGATTTATTAATATTTATTAACCTCTGATTGTAAAAATGGTTTGAATTAAAATGAAAAGTACATAAATTGTTATTTCTTTAATAACTTCAGATTTATTTTTTCATTTTTTTTTACAATCAGAGGTTTATAATTATTAACAAATCAATCAATATATTTAAATTAAAAAAAAGAGAAAAAAAATTATATGAGGTCTGATTCGAAAACCGATGTGCTTTCCCCATATAAGATCCAAATATTTCATTAATTAAAATTTTATTGGGCTGTAACTCTGAAACCAATAAAAATAAGTACCACTTATGATATATCGTTATATATCATAATATAACAGTTCTCAACGAGGACTTATTATTGCAGTTAAGAAAAAATCCAAAATTCAAATTTTTCAAAATCGAAACCCGCCTTATTTAGAGGTCTGACTGTATAAACATTTTTAGCCCTGTCGATTGCAATCAAAAAGGAAGGTGCACAACAACGTGTAGATGTTACAACTGTCCTAAATCCAAAATTTCAACATTCTACGGCTAATCAATTTGAGTTATGCAAGATACGTACATACGTAACGTACAGAAGTCACGCTGAAACTAGTCAAAATGGATTCAGGGATGGTCAACATGGCTATTTCCGTTGAAAACTGAAAACCGAAATTTTTCGCGATCATAATACTTGCTTTACTTCATTCAAGGAATTAAAAGAAGACGTGATACTTGAACAAAATTGTACAAAATCTCGTGCGCGCGCTTACACACAAATTTAAATCGACCACATTCTTAACATCTTGTATAATAAAAAAAAATATATCTCTTGCTGTAATATCAGTATAAAAACAACATTAACGGTTAAAGGTAACTGAAAACTTATTGAAATGTTTTCATTCCCCAATTTGGTTTGGTGCGTCTTCACAAAAATTAAAACTTTGTATTTATCACCGAATATCTCGCACAGCAGAAAATAATTATATCAAATTGACGCCTTTTTGTACCATTCTGAAAGAAAATTATGTTTTTTAATTATTATTATTTTTTCAACACATTTAAAAAAACTCTAAATCAAGAAGTTATAAAAACATCGATTTATACGTAAATATTAATTAAAATCATTAAAATAAAAGTAAAGACGCGTAATTTATTTTATGATGTAAAGTGGTTTTATTGATTATCTTTCGAGTTAATGGGTTGATGATGTTCAGTAGTGTGTATGGCGGGCGGGAAATTCTAGAGTTCAGAGCGTTTCGATTAAGAAAAGGGAGAGATCGTTTATATGAAGGAATATTTAAGATAGTCTAGAAAGCGGTTATCCCTCTCGCAAGCAAGTATTACAGTGACTTTATGCAAATGATTCATCAACATAGTTAATGCTAATTCATGCACAGCTCAGGTCACATCTTCGTATATCCATACAGACTGCATGGATCCATTATAATACCATCATATCATCATAATCATCTTCATCGTCATCAGCAAACAGTCAATTCTGTTGTACATAACATTACGGCCCTTTCCCGGAATTAATAAATTAAGCATGTTATTATGAATTTATTATACCTAATTAGTTTTACTAGTATAATTTTAATAATAAAAAATTATATTTGTCGAATATAATTATTTACAAACATTAGCGTGTTTATCTATCAAATAAATAAACATTAAGTTATTAAACATTTCCCTCCAAAAAAATATTCATCAAAAAAATATTTATCATTATTATAAACATTTATTTATCTGATAAGCTGGTAAAGTATTTATTAAAAGGATTTACATGAACAAAACAGTCACGTTAAAACTGTAATTTAGTCTAAAAATGTAATCATTGAGGAAAAACATATGCCGTATAGATTATAATTTATTCGTATTGACATATACATTTTATTAATTACTAGGAAAAAGAATTCCATCGCGAAAATGTTCCATAGTTTATGTTTCATTACACATGATTTTTTTAAATATTTTTGCCAATTTTAACTAAATTACGGTCATGAATTTAGCGTACCAACAACAAAAAATACTTTTACAACGAAAAGCTTCAAAATTCTAATCATTTTTAGGTGTTTCTTGAGTTGTGATTTTTTAACACAACTCTAACTCCAATCTTTTCCTATTTTATCTCCAAAAACACAAATATAATTTTAAATAAATAGTTCGTATCGAGTATAAATCATTCGAACGAATGAATCATTCATGCGCTGGTGCGCAGCTGACCGGCGCACCACGTGGTCCACTCTGCACCAATAGCAGCTAAAATAAAAATGTGAGCACATACAACAAACAAACAAATTCATGCACCGTCCTTCTATACGGAAAGTGAAAATATTAGTTTCTGGCCGACATTCCTTTCTCTTAAACAGTCATCTTTTTCATCTAGTATCTTAGACGAAAGAGATTCCAGTTCATGATCGTGGGATTTAACATCTTATTTTTCGATAAAATTATAAAAATCATTACAGGAAAATAAATCATTCATCTGATTAAAGAAAGAGGATACCCCGTTAAAAAAGGAAAAGGTTTCCAGAAGTTTTTAAAAACTGTTTTAACTTTTATTCCTTAATTTTTTTTATAATGATTCCGAGGACAAGTATATTACAAAAAAAAAATTGTCGGATGATAGATATCTGAGACGCCTTCGTCTGCCTATTAGCTACCTTAAAATGAAATGATATAAATGGGAAGAAATAACTTTTTTTTTTGAGCGTATCTATGGAAGAATTAAATCTAATAATCTTGGATACTAATCCAAAAGGATGGGGGTAATTCAGATGTTATGATTTATTGATGTTACTTTAATAAAAACTTAAAACGTGTTAGTAGAAATATTTAATGATGTAGACTCATTCAAAGGAAAATGTTTCAACTTTAAAATAATTAATAATATTAGAAATTTAGAATATATGTCGTCAGAAATGGTATTTTGTGTTAGTCTTCGCATATATATATATATATATATATATATATAATTATGTATGTAATGTTAAAATCTTAAAAATATATGTGTTTAAATTTAATATAATTAATATTTTATGAATGTAAATAATTAATTAAACCGTATCTATTATTTTTCTAGTAATTTTCGTTTCTATGTTTATAATTTACCCACCGAGCTGGTCTATTGGTAAACTCGTTGACGCAAATCACTTATATAACAGTTGATTTTCAAAGTCGCTGATTCCGAGGTTTAAATCCTAGTAAAAGTTAGTTACATTTATAATAATTTGAATACTGGATATTTGAAAGTGGATACCGATTTGCTTTGTGTTTGGGGTTCAATCAACCACACATCTTAAGATTGGTCAGCTTCAGTCTATACCACCTCATTTACGGGTTACACATATCGAAGTCATCTAATTGTGCCTTATTAGTAGTCATTAGTATGACTTCATTTATAGTTTAATTATTATATAATGATAAGAATAAAAGATCTATTTATCTGTTTATATTTAACAGCCAAAATTAAAGAAACAGAAGTCAGATACTAATAGTAAATAAAATATTATTTATTTAACACATTTTTTTAAATACGTTTACGTCATAGAATTTTACCCCCGTTTTTCCAAATAAATAGGACCAAAATACATTTTATAAACGTATTTAATTAATTTTGTATATATATGTATATTTTTTGAAGTTTTTTTATTGCTCTTAGAAACTGAGGAACAAATGATTTTTTTTGTGACAATTTTTACGTTTTTTACTGGTAATATTTTAATTAATTAATCTTTTAATTAACTGATAATTTTAAATTTAATTATTATCTCGGTTATTGTAAATATTTGCTTAGTCAGTTTTATTATTTAAAAATAACGTTGAAGTTAATCCCCGTGGGAAAGTCAAACTAATTATTTTAAATTTAAGTTATTATTATTTTATTAAATTCATTACATTATAATAAAATACATTATTGTAATAAATATTATATATTTTATTATGTATTTTGTAATTCATATGAAAAATAAAAAAATTAATATTCAAAGTATGTAGTAATAAAAAATACATTTTATTTTATCAAATAATTTGAGATAGATTGATATAAATTATTAATTTAGATTCTCAGAAATGTTTGGATTATAACAAAATAACGTTATTTATGTTTTTAAAAAATAATAATAATAATAATAATAATAATAATAATAATAATAATAATAATAATAATGATGATGATGATGATTCAGTATTATCTGATCCATAATTTACATTTATTTCATAGATTTATCGAATTTAAATTAATATATATATATAATGTTTAGTAAAACCTCTGATATAAAACATCAGATGTTTAATTTTTTGGCCTTGAGGGGCTACTGGCCGAGCGCACGAGTTTCAATTATCCGTGACAGCGGCTCTGAAAATGTAGGAACATAAAATCAAATTGCCTTCTATTGTTCTGGAACATATAATGCCGTGTATTGGAATATTTACTAAAACGAAATAAAAAAAAACGCATGATAACAATAATATTAATAATAATAACAGTAAAAAAGCATTTTCAAGGTGATGTTAGGTAAAATGTTTCTTCTTTATTACAAAGAATATGACAATGCGTTTTCTAAATCTTGTAGATTTTTCATATTTGGATATTTGTTTATATATATTTATTTCATTTTATGCATTTTTATTTTTTTAAAGTTAGTAAAAAACTTTTTTTAAGTTATCAAAAAAATAATTAAAGCTAAAATTTCAGTTCGCATACCTGTGGTATTATAAAATGGATTCTCATTAGGTTTATGTAAGAATTTCCATTAATAAATTGCAGTGTTGATCGTTTATTTTATTTTTAAATAAGAGATATATCTGTTATACATACCGTATTTAAATTTTTCTGTTTCGTATATTTAATTCAAAGAGTATTACCCTACTGATAATGGTTAAATGACTGATTACCTCTTATTCCAAGACAATCGTTACCGTTTTAAATGAGCTGAGCTTATCGTTGTGAGGTTAATGAAACTTAATTTGTTTCTGAAAAAACAAACATTTTAACCATATGAAACTTCTATCTATCTGCACTATACATACAAGTGAACATAAATTTTTATGCCCAATATTTTAATCTTTTTAAAAGCGATGTAGTTTTATTAAAATGTATTTATTTATGTGATTAAATCGTTCGTCAGCGAACAAATATGAACTCACACGATGTATTAACTACACTAAATTGGTAAACATTTGGCCAAATTACAGGTTTTCCCTTAAAATGGGAGGAAAATATATATATCTGTAATTACAAGGAAGATTGACTTATAAAATATAAAACATTATTGTCCGATTACATAGGTTACTTAATTTAATTTTCCTTAGATTTTCAAACGATTTATGTTAATATCTATAATGATAAAAACTGAGAACGTTTCAGCTACTTAGTTCCCAAAGCCTTTACATAATTATAAATGCGATCAAAGTTTTGCCTGCAGATCACATTCACTTTTTTTTAAACTCCGGGTCCACCGTTAGGCATGCTTCAGAGGATGAGATGAATGATTTATATCGTGTGTGAAAATGTCATGCTTGACCGGGATTCGAACCCGAGACCTCCGGGTCTCGGGTTCGAATCCCGGTCACATTCACCTAAAGTGAATGTGATCTGTAGACAATTTATATTATTTGACATATATAATACATATATACTTATAAATACATATATTTGACAGTATACGATAGTGTAATTCACTTATAATGACTATTTGATGCAATTTGCAATGAATTAGTTGTAAATTCCCTCAATTTTTTTTCGGATTTCACGGATTTTTTTTCGGAAGTAAACTGATCCTCACGCTTCAAAAATGAGTGAAGAAGAAACAATAGTGACATCAGAGAAGATTAGATTAAGACATAACGTTCTAAAATCTATTTATAACAGCCACAAAATAAATAGATAACCTAATTTTGAATTTTGACTGAAGTCATGTAACTGTTAATATAAATTTATTTTTGTTATTTAATTTTTTTTCGGGAGGGGAATTTTATTATGTATTACTTATATTCTGTACACATTAAGCTAAAAGTTTTTTTTTTTTTAATTTCCCCTAGTTTTCAATTTTTAATGTGAACACATTTTTTTAGGATTTTTTCAGATGTATTGTCACACAAGTTTATTTTTAAAGTCCTTAATCAGCTGATTTTGAAGTCGAAGTTCTCAAGTATAAATCCTAATAAAGTTACTTTGCGGATTTGAATACTAGATCGTTGATATTAGTTTTCTTTGGTGATTGAGTTTGAATCAACTACATATTTCAGGAGTAGTCGACCTGAATTTATTCGAGCTACAAATTTACCGGAACTGTTACATTAGACTATCAAGTCGCTAATGAGTTTAATTTTTATGCCACTATAATTAAAAGTATCTAAAAAAAAATGTTTATTTTACTTGATGATATAGATTTAATAAAGAACATTTTTGTTATTATTATTATTATTACTATTATTTCTTGATTGTGCAAATCTATTTAAAAGTAGATTCACAGATGCTGTCATAAATTATTCCGATTTGCTTAAACTCAGTTTTCTTAGTTCAAAAATTACATAAAGAGGACGAACTAGTTCTCAACTAATAGAAATTATAAAAATAATTAGTTAAAATTATAAATTTTCTTACTTTAAACGTTATTTCCGTTTCAGTAAATTGAATTTTTTTTAAGAGTATTAGAAACCGCTGAACTTGAAGGCATTCAATATTAATCTTCTTTTCATTTTCTGTGCTTTATTTATTATCTAACCCAGTGATTCTCAACCTTTTTAGCTTCACGACCCCCAAGGAGTAAAAAAAATATGTAATGAAAAAAAATATGATTATGCAATAATTCATGACCCTCCAGTCCATACCCAGTGAAACCTAGTTAAAAATACTTTTAACAGCTGTTTGCTAAACTATGCGATGAAATGGGCGAAAAGAAAAAATCTCTTCTTTTCTATAGACAAGTCAGATTGTTATCGCGGGGGAAAGTGTTAACCCGGTTATTGGAATTGCGATATGAATTAATAATATTTTTCCAGGATAAACAAACACCATACTCGATTTTTTTTTAATAAAATAACGAGTATAATATATTGCTGTTGCGGAACTTATCTGATGTATTTTTGCCTTTAAATAACTTGAATGTAAATTTACAAGGATTTGATAAAAACATTTTATTAGTAACAAAGTTCATGGTTTCATTAAGAAGCTTGATATCTGGATTATTCGCATTGAAAGCAGAAATTTTGATATTTCCACTTATTTCTGGTTATATTGAGAAAACTTCAGATAAAGAAGACACTATTATTCACCACAGTTTGGATAGCATGAAGATGCATTTGCCCGAGCTATGGATTCAGTAGGTGGAGTAACTGGAAGATAAAAACGATTTCTCAAAGAGATGGGTACTGAATCAATTTAGTGAAAACGTTGATTTAGCTGCTAAATTAACAGTTTAGATTCATGATCAGCTCATAGAAATGTCTACGGATAAAACGTTACAACTGCAATTCACATCTGAAGATTTAAATACGTTTGCTTGCTTGTCGAAGTGATTATGAAAATTTAATGACAAATATTGAAAATATTAATCCCTTTTCCCACGTCTTACCTCTGTGAAAAGGATTTTCCGTTTATAGTTGCGAAAAGGTGCGAAAAAGTCTTTTGTCACTTGAAAACAATTTGCTTTAGTGTATTTCTAACGTAGATCTATGTATGGAGAAACTTTCAAATGAAAAACGAATGTAATAATCTCATTAATTTATTTTCTTTGTGTTTAAGCGTAATTACATTAATAAATATATACATTATATATTACATAAATACATTTATGTTTATAAATATTTTACATGTATGGAGTTATGTAAGGAAAATGTTTATAACTAATGATTTTTTCTCATAAAATGATTTCATTATTCTTTACATGTAAAGTTGTAGGCTAACTTCATGACTCCTCTTTCATATTAATGCGACCTCCAGGTTGAGAAAATCTAATCTAAATTATTTCTTACATTCTAGGACAGGGTTTTCAAAAAGTATCTTGCATGTCACGTAGCTATTATTTCATTATCTAATATCAAAAATTATACCATAATTGATGTATTTTATCTATTTGCGAAAATTAGGTTATTTTATTATTATTGTTATAATTTGTTATTTATTTTTACTCTTTTGATATTTCCCAGACATATATTACAAAATAATATAAACAAGTACGATCTTGATAAAATGTATCAAACATTTCTTGACTTTTTAAAGTCGCCTGAGGTCAAAAATTCTATAAATAGGATAACTTAGTTCTCATTGGACCTACTACTATTATCTAAAGGCAAACTTCGATTAACTTATTTTATCGTTTTTTTTTTATAATGTTTACGTTGCGATCTGTTGAGCTAGTAAACAATAAGCAACCCCTCTACGATCCAACGATATAGGATGATATGTGTCACATATAAATGAGGTCTAGTCTTCTATACGCTCAGGTCGACCAATCCAGGAAAATGGAATAATGATGGTGTGGGTCGATGGACGAGGCGGCTCATCCCTGAGATTGCACAGTGGGTTAGAAGAGGATGCGGTGAGATGGATCATTACATGACACAATTTTTCAGCGGACACGGAGTATTTAATTATTATTTAAATAAAATCGGCAGGAGGGATGAAGCAACCTGTATGTACTGTGACCAACTTGACGATGTGAACACACTTTTTTCATGTGTGACAGGTGGGAGGTTTTGAGATTTAACCAGAACATCAACGGATTAACACCTTATAATATAGTACAATTTACGACTAGCAGTGAACATAACTGGAACACAGTAGCAGGATATGTTAGGCAGATTCTGGCACAGAAATATGTTGATGAGAGAAGTCAAGGATATTAGTTTAGACTAGAGTAGGGAGGACAGCCCCAGCGAGGAGGGCCGGCATGCCGAGGTGTGTCGGTTCCAATGAGCCGCTGGGGACTCCGGGGGATCTTAGATAGGAACACTGGAAAAGGATGATCAGTGAAAGACCCGACACCACGTCACGGCTAATCAGGTATGGCGTGGTGTCAGAATTGGGCAACTAAAATAAGGACCTCTCAAAAAGAGCTGAACCGGTGGGCCGAACTGCCATGCCGGACGTACAGCCGGTAGGCGGGAAGCCCATTAGAGTCTAAAGACACTCCCCTGGGCGGCGTTATACCAGCAAGTCGGTCCGGCCCAGGGGAGATGAGAGGAAAAAAAAAAGAAAGTCGACCAATCTTGTGACTTCTAGTTAATTGAACACCAACCACCAAATTATACCATTATCCACTGTCTAGTATTCAAATCCGTTCAAAGGAAACTAACTTTTACTAAGATCTGAACTTCAGAACCTTCAAGTGGGAAAATCAGCTGTTAAACAACTGATTTGCGAGGAATTAACTACTAGACCAGACCGGTGGGATTAACTTTAAATATTTTTTTTTTTCATTACGGAATGTTTTCATTGTAAAAATTTACACGATTACTAATAATAAGGGAGTAAAGACTATTTAAAAATCTCTTCCAGTTTCAAAACAACAAAAATTTCAATGCAAAACTTAGAGTTTCTTTAGTTCAATTGAAAGAGAGCTGATGACTATTTCCAATCGCGGGCAACTTGGTAAAACGTTTACTAGGATATTTTTAAAATGTCCTAGTAAATGTGTAAAATGATTGGTAGTTGTATAAAAATATTTGAAAACTACCTTTAACCAACGCCTGCCAAATTAAAAATATTAATTTAGATTTACATTTTACATTTTAGGTTTTACATTTTTGAATTTTAAAGTAGAAATATTTATAAAGTGGTATAGGTACTGAAGAAGGTAGATCTATCTCCCTTTTTGTTCCCAATGATTGATGAGGGAGATATTTTAAAATATTTTATTACAATATACTTGTTATATAAATCATTCTAATTTTCTTCTTTTTAGTTGCTTGTTTGCTAAACAAATAAATGTAATAAATACGAAAAAAAGTAAATTAAATCCAAAGATTGAAAATAGTTTTCAAATTTATTACGGGAAGAACAATTAAATTTTAAATATTATGTAATTCTGAAAAAGTTCAGCAAAATTATTGCTAGATTTTTTTTATTCATTTAACAGTAACTTGATTTGGTTTATTTATTTCTTTATTCTCTTTTGTCTTCCATTAATTTCTTAATTTTAACATATTTGTATCATCCTATTATCTAGCTTTAATAACTTTTTAGTTAATTCAAACTATACATTTACTTTTTACCTAATCCTCCTTCTTCATATTCTTCCTTCTATGAGTAAATTAACCTTATGCATCTTTATACATCTAATATAAGAGATCTTTTGATCTGGTTTTGATTCTAGCCAGAATTTTAGACACGGTTTGTTTGTAATTCATTTTTATCTTTTTTTTTTTTCCAATGAACCAACTGCATTTTAAATCCATTATTCTTTAGCTATATAGATTCCCTGTTTTCTGAATGAAAAAACACACTAAAATCCATTAAAATGTTCATAAAAGTGTAAAATAGAAAAAAAAATATCCCAAAAATAAAAAAACATTCTTATTAACTCAAAAAAAAAACAAAGATTTTTCTTAGTTCAACGAAAGTAATAGTAGGCTTTATGGTTATTGAAATAAATCGAAACGTGGATTATGAACAAATATTTATATTATAATTTTATTTATAATCGAAAATTGAACGTACATTTCGAGAGTTTAACGATAATCATCAGTAGATAATGAAAAACTATAAATAAGTAAATAAATGAAAAATTTAGTATTAATTGACAAATAAATTGTACTTATGATACACTATAAAACTAATATTATTAACAATATACAGTATAAATTTCCGGTATTTTTTTTAAATATATATTTACATACAGAAAATGTTACAGACAAATTTTCGTTTTCTGTTTAGATTAACATACACAGTTGTTTCTATCTCATTACTTTTATTATAAAAACAAAAATAATATAAAAGAAATATTATAATTCTTATGTAGAACTTATTTGCTAATTAATATTTATTGTATTTATTTTAAATTTATTCTGTTTTTCTTATGTATAGATTTTGTTTGGTGTCTACTTTTGATGATCATTAAACCGTTGAAATTGTCAATCAGTTTTAGATTCTAAGGGAACTTTTTTTGCAAATTACTTTTGATCGTAATCTGTTTTCAGGTTTTTCTTATCTTCAAATTTTTCTCAAATTCTGATTTCGATTTCAACATTTTTTTCTAAATCTGGTTCACAACTTTGATGTTGTAAAAAATAAAACCAAACTGGCGACAATAATTTCTATTCTAATTCTCCACGATACTGGAATAAAACAAAAAATAGTTTTAACTTTTATTAAAATTTAAATATAAATCTGAATTCATTCTAAATTGTTACATATCACCTCCCCACTACTTACTACTTTATCTCCAGTTTTTCCCGGTTAATTCTGATGAATATTCTAGAATATTTGGAACAAGAGGTTCATGACAGCTAAGCTCTCCTATACGGAAAATAAACTTGTTCGCCTAACAATATACAATGAGGTTTCAAATTCACAAAATGAATTCAAACACGTTAATTAAATTCAACATATAAAACCGCAAACTTAGGAAACAGAATTTAAACGTTTTTTGCCCTTCTGTTTGCTTAAGCTTTTCATGTAGAACAGATTTATTTAATTTGAATAATCGAAAGTTTAAATAATCTATATTTAATTATTATTATTATTATTATTATCCATCTGTTTAGGTAGTAAGTTTCGAATTTGTATTTCATAGTAGGCATAATATCAATTTTTGTTTGTTGTATAAAATTATTCGACTATACATTAATTTGAAAATTTTATAGAGATGCAGTTAAATGAAAAGAAAAAATAAAGATATTTTATTGTTTCTCATACTAAGTGTAATTTGTTTTTTTTTATATATATCATTATAAATAAATTTATTAGATTATAATTTAATGATAATGATAACATTATCAATGTGAAAATAAAAAGTAAAGATAAATTAAAAATTTATTTGAATATAATATATATTATATATAATTAAAATGAATTAAATGTACGATATAGATTATTAATTATTTTAATTTTTGAAATTATTAAATGTATGTTTGGTAATTTGTTTTTTCTCTCAAATAGCTTTTAAGCTAGAAAGATAAGAATATATCGAAATGTAAATAAATGAATTATTATTTATATAACTTTTATATTCTTTCATACTTTTTTAATATTATTTTTAAAAATTCTTGCGCAGTTTTGCGCAGTTTTTGTTGTTCTAATATGTTTTCTTTGAAAAAAAATCAATTCATTCTGATCTAAAATTTTACAAAAAAAAAGAAGAAGAATAATTGTTGTAATAATTAGTTATAAATAAATAATAAATTGTTGTAGTAATTAATAATTGTTGTTGAAACTTTGATTCATAAAAAAATAGTTATCCGTCAAAAAAGCATTTAATAAAAAAGATTAAAAAAAAACCAAGTTTCAACTCAATTCAATCCTCTAAGCAATTTAAAATTGCTTAGAGAATTGCAATTTTATAAAATTGCTTGAGAGGATTATAATTTTTTATAATTCCCAGTAATTTTATGAAAAAATACTCCACTTACAGTCAACGTAACCTCAATTTTTTTACGATCATAAATTGAGTGTAACTGAAAAACGACTAAACCAATCTTCATCAAATTTTCACATACAGAACTTCAAATATCCTACACCATATATAAATTTTAATGATCTAGTAACTTTGGGGATTCTTGAGCCACAAAATGTTATACATGGCCCTATATATATATGGAAACACAATTTGAAGTAAATTTTATTTCAAAAATAAAAAATGGTAAAATATTTGCTGACCTTCATATATTGCTAACTGTTAGCTGTTTTAAACATCTTTAACTTATATTAGAAATCTTTTTAAATCAATTTTCCGATTTGAACGGGTGTTAAATGACACAACCTTAGCGGCTGTAGTTGACTGTTATGAATCATAAATTTTCGCGAAAAATAACATTACCACCATCAAGAATATATCATGCCAGGCTTATAAAAGAAATTGAAGAGTGAAGTAGTTTTCTTTTATTTCTTCACTGAGCCGAAATTAGTTTAAATATCAGTATTATTAACCCTCTGAAATTTCATAAATAATAATAGAGTGAAAGTGTCACTTTCACCCAGAAATTGGCCGTATAAACATCATTTCTTTAAGAGGAAGAAATTCTCACTAGTGCCTATTGTAGGATAAATCATAAGAAAGTTTGAGATAGATACTGTAAGGCAACAAATTAATTTACCTCGTTTTAATGAGGTACAGTGTATTTTTTACATTTCTTATCAGTTGAGGATAAATCCCAGTTAGGATTGGGACTTTCAAAAAGCTAAACACTTGTTTTTATTATAAAATGAATTTACTTTAATTGTTATAGGACGTCAGCTTGTTGTTACTTAAGTAAATTAATTAAACCGTATATAAAAAACAATCTCTATGTTAGGCAATTGTCCTTTATTTGATTTGGGAGTTATTTTAATTAGAGTTGTTTTTAAACAAGTTTTATTTATACATATCCATTTTCATGACACAGTGACAGTCGGAGAACTTAAAAGTGATTATATTCTTAATAAATTTTTTTTCATTTTGTAACATAATTTTATAGTTATATTTTGTATGCATAATAAATTCTAATCTTAATATTTGTTTTCTTGTAAACAAAATTAATGAATATATAAATAAAAATAAAAGTAATAATTGTAAAAAAACATAATAACAACAAAACTCTTTTGAGTAAAAGTTGATTTTATCAAGATAACAGGCTGTCATACAACATTAGAAGGGTTTACAAAAGAAAGACGCTTAGCAAAGGAAAGAAACTTCTGTTTCATTGCTTTACAGTTGTTATGTTTTTTCTTGTTTATATATATATATATATATACATTGGAAGAAAGGGTTTTAAAAACAAAAAAAAACTTTATTAAAGTTACATCTCTATTTTCAAGCAATATATATATTATTGTTGTTATTATTATTATAATAAAATTTATAAAAAATGTTTATAATTGGATAAAAATAGACTTTAGCAGACGTAGTTCTGCAATAAACTATTATAATTTAAATGAAATTAGCGTTAATGAAATGTGTTTTCATTAAAGTTTTTTCCATATTTGTTCCTAAATACGATAATTAATTTCATTGCCTTATTAAAACACAGAAGTATAACAAAAGTTAAATATATAGCAGCAAAGCAACAGTTATGGATCTTATGAAATTTTCTTTATGTATTTTATATTGTACTAAAAATATTCTATTAATTTATTAATGAAACAAATTTGCTGCATTAAATAAACTTTTTGTCACTTGTATTTATTGAAGTAACATTTAAGCATTTGCTTAAATGTACTTCTTCTTAACTTATGATGTTCAAAATAATTTTTAATTTTTTAGAACTTTATCTACATGTGAGATATTTAAAATATCTTTTCCTGAGAAATTTATATCACATTTTCAGTAACCTGAAAACAGACACTAAATTCTCGGTCGCACTTACACAAAATTTTAATCTGTCTAATAATATTACACCTCTGCTACATTTCTCAACATCTTGAAATAAAATTAAAAAAAAAATCAAACCGTAGACGCGTTTTTAAGATTACTAAACAACAGTTAGTGGATTAAAGGAATTAGTATAAGTAAATATAAAAATGTGTGTTCGTTTGTGTGTACACGCATGTGAGAAATGTGTTAATTATTAAAATTAGTATAAAAGAGACTTTCTCTCTTTATATACATACATCTATTTATTTTTTAGTTGATGAATTACACAAAAGCTTACAACAAAGAAATTTTCACATGTATATGGAATATGGAGAAATACAATATTTTGTAGCGTATAAAAAATATCATGCCTGAACGCGATTAGAACCCAGGACCTCGAAGTGAAAGGTCGAGACGGTACCATTTTACCACGGAGATCGACGGATATACATATATAGAAATAAAATCATGTTGACTGAAAACTTTACAGTATAGCTTTAGGCAGTCCAAGTAAAAAGCGGAAAGTTAGATTAAAAGCATTCTTATCCTTAACTCCACGTAGATTAGTCTAAGTAAATTTACATTTCTTTATGATATTTTTTAAAAACGGTTTTTAAATGTTTTTCTTTTTATGAATCCCGTATAAAATGTTAAATTTTTCTCGAGATTATTATTTTCAGAAAATATTGAAAATGGAATTCAGATTTTCCTGTGTTCCTTTGAAGAACCGTAATTTTTTTTCAGTTTTTATTCTCTTAATCTTTTGCTAAACGTTTTCAATCGTAACTCTCTTCTGCTATTTTAAATGATTTTTCTTTAAAAAAAATGTCATATTTGTTGTACTTGATTTACCCATTTGTTATAATGAAACAATATTATATAATTATGTTCTCTTTAATCTATGTCACTTGAAAGTTTTACCATCTAAAATCAATAATGATTTTATAATTAATATAAATGTTAAAAAAATAAATATCCTTCATCCTCGTGATAACAGCTTCTTAATTTTTTATCGACTTAAATTTTTATATTGTATTTTAGGAGTGATTACGAAACTCGGGTTTAGCCAATTGAAAGTTCAGCCGTTAGAATTTTCTTGAATCCATCACTTCTTGTATACATACTAGCATCTCCAACATGACTACCCTAAAGGTGTAATAGGGATCAAGGATAAGGAAAGAGTTAAATGGGAAAAAAAGAATCGTTCAGAAACGGACCGGAGGCAAACTAATCCATCATCAAAATACCTTGAAAGCCCCTTCTTCACCAGCGTCATGTCTTAAAGAAAACCTATTTTTACCCACATGGCTAGGTTTATTTAACCTGACACACTGACAATCAGGATACTTAAAAAAGTGATTATAATATTAATAATTCTTTTTTATTTCCATTTTTTAACATAATTTTATAGTTATATTTTTTATGCATAATAAATGCAAATAAACAGAATTAAAGAATATATAAATAATAATAAAAAAATCAAAACTGTATGGAGTAAAAACTCCTCAATGAATATTCTTTGGGTAGTTTAAGTACGTGTACGGTACTATGTCGGAATTTTCTTTGAAAAATGAAAATACCTTCTGAGAATAACTACAAAATAATTTGCAGGAATGTTTGAGGTGTAAACATTTTTAGTCGAACTAATATAAGCTGACCACCTAGATTTTCAAAACCGAAAATAAGCTCTGAACTGTAAAGAGATTTTCGATCTAAATATTGTTTTAAAATAAATTACCTATTTTCATTGACTTTTAATAAAATTATGGCATAAAAATAATTTCAATTGTTTTACAATTGTTACTATCGCTCTTGATATGTTCAATTCAAAAAGTAATATAATACACAGTTTATAAACATAATGGAAAAGTCGTTTCGATTACGTCAGAAAACGGGATTTGTTTTCCTATGTAAATTGCCAATTCTACCTAAAATAAATTCAATATAAGTTACTTTTAGAGTAAAATATGTCCTTTGACATATATACATTTTCTATTATAATTTTAATGCTTATGCAGGCATGCACATCGTATTTCCTTCTATAACGTATACAATAAACTAATAAAAACTTTAGTTGATAAAGTTTCTCATGTCATTTATGAAAAGTTTCTTTTAAAGCATCCTTACTTTTTAGTTCAGGAAATGATTTTGAAGGTAGATTTTAACATTTGCCTATTTTATCGTATCGAGGTTAGAATTTTTTTATGAAAAAAATATAATAGTATTAGGTTTTTTATTATTTTAAACATTTTATTTGTATTTTATTAAATATTTAGTTTTTATAATAATGAATTATAGAACAAAAATTAATATAATCATATTAAATTAAAAAAATATATTTTCTCCAGTTTACTTATCTTTAACGCTGTACTGGTTGTTTTAGCTGAATGGAAATTATTTTTTTTTTTTAATGAGTTTGGAATTAATGATGTAAAAAAATGAAACTTTTGTTTTATTTTAATCGCGATTATATTTACTATATAATATTTTGCGTGTTATTTTAAGCATGTAATTGTGGATATTCTTTGTGTGTCTGTCTGTCTGTCTGTCTCTCTCTCTCTCTTTATCACTTACTCTCTCTCTCTCTCTCGCTCTCGCTCGCGCGCGCGCGTGTGTGTGTATGTATGTGTACGATTTAATTTGAATATTTTGGTTCGATATAATTTGCATATTATTTTAATAATTTTAGATTTTTTTTTAACGTACGTAATCATTTTTAATGTAATCATTTGTTCACTTTACCACGATATTTTGTTCAGTTACTTTCGTTGTAGAACCCTTTGTAATTATATAATACATACTATTAAGTTACTCAAAGATTCTAGTGATAAACATTTTGATAGAATAATTTTCTTTAAAATAAAGGTTATTATTTACATGTAATTTACAAAAATTGTTAATTTTTCTCTCTCAAAAAAAAAGAAGAAAATAATACCATTATGGCTGTTATTTTAATTGTTTGAGTAATATTAGAATAAATAGTGGATATTATAAATAAAAATAAATTAATAATATTTTGGATATTTATGAGGTTCGAACCGATGCAATTTTATCTAGAATAATTGGAGATTAATTTTTTTTAATTTTTATTTAAATATTAATATAATGGGTTTTAATAGTACTTTTACACCATTGCTTAGTTTTATTATTTTATATTTATAGTATAAGATAATAGTATATAGTATATAGTATATATACTATATAGTATATAGATATTTATAGTAGTCATGGAAGAAATAAAATAAAGTAGTATAAATACGAGATAATTTTTAATAAGCGTAACATCATTAGCGTTTAAGATGATTAAATATTACAGATATTTAAAAAAAAAATTATTCTCATTTGAGCAGTAAACATTTTTTATCCTTGCTTTATTTTTAAACTTTAAAATGTTACTGTATATATATATATATATATATATATATGTGTGTGTGTGTGTGTGTGCGCGCGCGAGTGTATTTTATTGTATAAAAATTAATAAAAATTTCCTTTCAAAAATAAAAATTAGACCTAATTATAATTAAATATTACATTTGTAAGAAAATTCTAAAATAATGAAATATTAAAGATGATCATTAAACAAAATGAAGTCACAGTTATCGAGTTTTATAAACTACAATTAAAAAGTTATTAAATAAATCCAAAAATATAAAAATAGATAAATAAAATAAATTAACTTTAGACAAAAATCAAAAGTCATTGTGGATTAATAACCCGCAATCATAATTAGAAAATATTTTTCTTAAGAATGAATGACTTTACTGCATAATAAAACTAAAAAAAGATTTATAAGAATGTTTGCTCGTTATTAAATTCTAAAATAAAGTACAATATTTAATACCTATTGTTTTATATTTTTAACTTTTATCATGGTTATAAAAACTAGTCTAATCTTCATTATTTATATGAATTAATTTTTTTTTACATTTATTCATTAATTTTATTTTATATCTTACTTATTTGAAAATATATTTTAAATGTTTTTGATTATTCTATTTATTTAAATGAAAAAAAGTAATAAGTGACAAATATTGAAAACATATAAGGAAGATTAAAATTTATAATTATAGATATTATTTTTCATAGATATTCTTTGTACATGTGATCAACATTTTAAAACTCATTTTTTACATTTATTTTTAAAATGTATTATAACATTTTAATCTATGACTGTATACCATTATTTCTTTGTATTTAAGTTTTGCTAATTTTTTTTCATATATTTTTTTATTTGAAAATAAGATATGAGTAGACGAAAATGAAAATAATTTTAAAAAAATTCTATTTATCTAAATTTTATTGCAAGCTTGATGAATAAATATTAAAAATTCTATTATCCTCCGTTACATTTACCAGATATCAATACTTTTCAATTTATAAATTAAAAAATAAAGCCGCAAATAATTAAATATTGAATAAGTTTCAACGGGAAATAATGTTACATATTTAGAAAATGTAATTTAGAAGCTTGCTTTTTAGTACGAAATTTTATTAGTATAAAGAAAAATCACTCATGTTATAAAATGTCAATTCAACTATTTGTTAAAGTCATATAGACTGCCAATTGCCAGTCGTTTGGTGTAATTTTTAGTTCATTTGCTTCTAGATTACCTGATCTTAGATTCAATTCTCGGGAGTGAATGAGATTTTATTTCTTCAACCCTCTCTACTACCAAAAAAGAAATAATAATAAAATTATTTTTATTGATAGGTAATAAAAATAATTTTATCGATTTAGAATACTTTTTCATATATCTCTTTGGTATATCTGTCTTTCGGTAATTTCTATTAGCATTCTGTTTGTGAAATATGCCACCGTCGTAATTATCTTTTTAACTCTTTATTTCCTTTTCCTATTCTTTCTTCTAAAATCTTTTGCCGATGTCACTTCTGTATAGAATATACGCCAAAGAATATATTTTCCTCGTTTTTTTAACTTCATCAATTCTTGATCTTTTCTACTCTTTCCAATGTTTTCTATTTCTCATTTTGTCTGCGCATTTCACTTACTCCGTTCTTTTTCCATCCTCCTCCGTCCTATAAAATTATCTCATAATTCTGATCCTATATTCTGAACATCCATGATTTAGATTCATAACAAAAAACTTTATACTAAATTTTACCTCAGTTTAATCATGATCCTTCTTGTTACCTTGTTTTCATACAGATATTTATAGGTAATACCACCTTGAATTTAGACTCCTCATATTTTGTTTCGAAGTAAAAAAAATTTTTGGTTTGAAAAAATTGAACTTTAAATACAAAAATTAACAATAAAAAAATATGTGGAATTTCGAGTACTTTACAAATAAATGTAGGTGTTTTTTTCCTCATTGGTTATTACCAAAATAAATTACAAAAATTCGATGTTTTCACATCGAAATCGCTACTTTTATGTAAAAAAATGTTATATTGTTGAAAAATATACAGATTTTAAATATTTGAATGATTTTTTTTTTATTAAGTCTTACATGACGTAATGTTATTATTTATATACATTTATTTGTGTTCGTGTGTTTGAACAATATTTGTGTAGTATAATCTTATTTAATCTCCCTGCATTCAATAAAGTAGAATTATCAGAATAGAAATTTATTAAAATTAATCCTACAATGTAATTTCTCTTTATGTGAAATCAGGCATTGAAAGTCAGTGTTGGTTAAACTTTGCTGATCTAGTGTTCATTTGCGGTTTCATTGAAATTGCAGATCAGCGCAATATGTAAATGTAAAAACGTATCGGAATGCAGTAATACTCGTATTTACCACTAGGTGGTGTTTGTTGATTATATTTAATTTCATGTTTTATTATTTATTTTTCTTATTATTTGATTGATGTAATGTTTTATTTAGATTTGTTTTGAATGATTTACTCTAGCGGTTCTATAATTTTATTTTATAAATCCTGACTAATCTACTTCAATATGTATAATTTATTTGGATTTCACGTATAGTATTTAAATGTTTAATGATATTTCTTGTATTTTAAACGTAGTTTTTATGTACATATTTATATTTTATATGAATGAACATTGTTAAGTTTGATTACCTATTGCAAATCAGAATTTATTTTATTATGATTTATTATAAGAATAATTATTTTTAAACTAATCCAACATAATAACATTTTTTTTTTCAAAATATACATAAATTAAGTAGCATATACACTAAATGGAAATACATACTTACCTACAATAATCGGTGAAGTCAAGGACGATCAGTCATGGTGTTGCTCAGATCCTTTCTCTTATATATCGTTTTCTACATTATGAGTTACCAATAGCTGCCTCGCTTTATTTTTTTTGTTTAGCTTGGTGGGAATCCTTCGGGGTTTTTTGAGAATAACTTTACTTTTCTATTACGTTTCATTATATATTATAAAATTAGCTAACCTTCCATAGTAGAGGGGTAACTTTTCAATCTTTCATCCTTAAGGTTTTGTCATATTCCGATCAGTCTTTCACCTTTTTACAGTCTGAAATATTAATTTTGTAACAAACGAATAATTGAAATTGATTAATTTTGTCAATCCTGTAGGTTAATTCATGATTAAATATATACCAAACGGCTGAAAAATAATTTACACCCCTTTCTAACTTTTTTTTATAATTGAGATAACTGGATTTCACTCTTTTTGATTTTTGGGCGACGGTGGAGGGGTGAAGGAAACTTAAAAAGTTGAAATGAGACCGGTTGTCTTTAAAGATCATTTAATATATTATTTTAAAACCTCAATGAGACGAGAAAAATGATACAATTAAAACTAAATTCTGATCGTCCAGTCTAAAATGGCGGCCAATAGTGCGTTTATTTCCGGTAGCTAGAACTTTGATTGTATTCTCCCCTTTATTTTTTTGTTATTTTTGGCATCCCGATTCTCGCTTTGGAAATCTTCTCCGATAAGAGAGGCTAACTAGAACTTTAGAGTATTTGGCCTTCGGGTGGACAGTGGCCAGGGGCTGCTCAAACTTTTAATTGGGACATATGGTCATGTGATACTTTGTTTTAAAGGTCTTTTCGAGGTAAACAAAACGGAATCGTAATTCTAGCTACCTTATTTTACTGTTTAGTCTCCGGTAATTACTGTTCACAGATAATTCTTCAGAGGATGATATGTATGAGTGTAAATGAAGTGTAGTCTTGTACATTCTCAGTTCGAAAATTCCTAAGATGTGTGGTTAATTGAAACCCAACCCCCAAAGAACACTGGTATCCATGATCTATTACTCAAATCCGTTTAAAAATAACTGACTTTACTAGGACTTGAACGCTGGAACTCTCGACTTCCAAATCAGCTATTTTTGGAAAACGCGTTCACCACTAGACCAACCCGGGTGGGTACTTCTAGCTACCTGAAACAAATATACCGTTGGCCGCCAATTTGGACGAGACGATAAAATTTAGTTTTAATTATAACATTTTCATCGACTCATTGAGCTCTTTAAAATGATATATCAAATGACCGTTGGCCAATTTGAAATTCTTAAGTTACACCCAACCCTTCCAACCTAAAAATGAAAAAAGAGTGAAATATAAGTTCATTGAATTAGCTTTTTGTTATAAGAAATAATGCCGCAAACCGCGCATCCAGTTATCTCAATTATAAAAAATGTTAGAGGGGGGGGGGTGTAAATTTCTTTTCAGTTATTCACTACATGTTAAATGCTGTAAGCGTAATAGTGGTATCGCCTGTCACAAAAAATTTTTTTTAATCTTTATGTTTTAGGTTTTACTGAACTATAGAGCACAAAATCAAGAATTTAAAACAAAATGTTAAATATAAACATATATGGTATGAAAATAAAAATATAAATATTCAATAATATATTGTTTTATTAATTATTTAGTATTGATAAAGAAATGGAAAGGTAAATAATAGAAGAATGAATAGAAATAAATTATTTGAAAATAAAAAGAATTTATTAAATTGTTAATGGAGAAGATCCTTATTTCATCTTCTTTTCAATTTTATAATAAAATTCAGCGTATTTGCCAGAGGTTTGACCAGTTGATTCTAGTGAACCAGCAATACGGTTTAATTTGGAGAATAATTATTTCATAAGATCTATGAAAAAAGCTTTTAAGTAAAAATTAAATATATTATTATAAAATGTACAGGAAATCGGAGATTATACGGAAAGATTTTTGATTGGAAGGATCGATTTTAAATTACTTGTTTTAGCAAAAGTAAAATTCTAAACGTCATTTAGTTAAGAAGACATCTTTCTATACAGCAATATTTGAAACACGTCGATGAATTTTAATGAATTAATCTATAAATTTACTTCATGTGTATTGTCGAGATTAGATTCTTTGTTTTAACGTAATGTAGTCAGGTAAGCCATACATCCAAATGAAGCCCGAGGTAGCGAACAGTAGATTTCGCTACCTTGAAGAGAAATAACTTTATTATTAAAAATAATGATGTTATCATCTGTCTGCATAAAATAAACAGTCTGCCTGAATTTTTCGAGTTACTCTTCATCGTTCAGAATTCAAGTTATCTTTGTTTTCGATTAGTGTTGAAATTTTAAAATAGATATTTGTATAGAATGATTTGATATAATGGTAGTGCCGTCAGGATAAGTCTCTATTATAACATTTCGAGTAACATAGAATTGCGATGTGTAAATTAAATACATACAGATTCATTTCTAAAGGTAGCAAATGATATTCACATTGAATACCAAACACGTATCGGACTATTTAATACAACGGTATCCAAATAAACTTAATACAACGGTATTTAGATTATAATCATTTTGATTATTCTGTATACATATTTATGAGCGTATATAAATTCACAATTTTTGCGTTCGTTCACACGTAAAACATTTTACGTCATTTTGTTATTTTTATTATTTATTTATCAAGATAAACTAACAAATTATATTCCCTTATAGAAAATACGATAAAAACCATGTAAGTTAATCAAAAAAATGTCGGAGACGTTATGGTTCTCAGTTTTATTTACGATGAAAGATTGCTACGTATATGGCAAGTAATTTCTTAACCAACTTCTTGTGATACGAAACTCCATTTATCATTTCTTACCTTTAATTTTACATGAATGTGGTTTTATCCTTATTTCTGTACTCATTATTCACTTACTTCCAAGTATTTATCTTGTATATACGAGTATATATATATATATGATAAATAACCATATGCAATGCAAGGTACATTATTTTAAATGTACATTAATATTTTCTTACTTTATAGAATTATTTATGTTATTTTTTTTAAAAATACTTTTCGAGTAATAGTTGTTAAAATTAAAGATAGTTATTAAAAAATTGTCTTCAAAATACAGTCGAACTAAATTTTTACGCAATCCTCTGTGTAATTTACCGATTTAAAGTCAGTGAAAATAAAAATTTTATTAAATATTTTGCAGTATTAGACTTTCTGTTTGATTATTTGTTTTACATTTTAATAAGTATTATATAGTAAAATTATATTATACATACCTTCAATTAAATAGCTTAGTATAATGTAATAACTTCAAAGTAGCCAAAAAAAAAATATATAAAATGAGTGCTTATTGTACATTTCAGTTTGTTTTCTTACTCTTATTGAAATCGATTTTTTTTTATTTTTCGACATCCTATTTTTAGTAATTTTTATTTTTTTTTACCAAGCTTAGGTAGTTGTTAAAATTTCACCGTATTTTCTGGTGTTATTTTATTCTTCTTTTTTTTAATTTTCTTCCATTTTATTGTATTTCTTAAAACAGCGTTCGGTATATAAAAACATAAGTTCGTAATTTAAAATTTCATGAAAAATAATTGAAATATGATTTTTAAAAAATCACTCTAGGATCATTGCCCATATTATAAACTAAAAGAAAATATATCTTATATATAGATTATATCCAGATGTAAATATAGAAATATATCTTATATATAGATGCGAAAGTTTGTTTGTATCAACATTACGCGACCGCCCGATCGCTTTCAAATTTGCAGGATATATTCATGTTATCCCGGAGAAGGTTTTAAGTCATAAATGGAGGCTCTAACGCCCTTGAAGGTGAAGTTGTGAATTAAAAACATTCAGTAAAGAAAAAAAGGTTTTTATAAGGCCTAAATACTTTAATTTATTAGTATAATTCTCGCAACCGTGAGGGTAACTAACAATGAAGGGGAATAGGAGGTGAATCCCCCTGGCCAAAAGAGAATGGAGAGCGAAACGAGCTATGCGGCTCTGGGTGTAGCCTCGTGACCGTGAACGTTCACGGACTCACGTGGATCGACCTGGGCCCCGGAGGTCCAAGGGTAGAGCCTCCTGGCTAGAGATTAGTCGAGCAAAGCGAGTCCCAACGGGCTAGTAAATGAAATAAAGCAAACGTCAATAAAAAAATAAATAAATAAAAAGAACAATAAGAACTAATAATAACTTTTACATATTAAAATGTCGATATTTTTAAGTCTGTCCCAAAAGGTACCAACTGTTAATTTTGTGGTGACGTTAAAAACATAAAATCTAAACAAATATTGAAATATTATACCTATCTATTTTTATAACTTTTACAATTATTTACTTATTTTATGTTAAGTAACCTTTAGTTAATTTTTTTGTATTTATTTTAATTAAAAAAAAAATTAACAAAATAATAAACATTCCATATGAAAAATGGCCAAGAAACTAATATCTTGTTAAAAGTATGCCAAAATTTCAGAGGAAAAATGTTAAGTAACTCCTACGGAGCGTGAACAGATTCCATTAGTTCATTCTCGGAATGAGGAAATGTGTTTTAACTAAGTTTTCCTACTTCAATATTATTGAAATTTTCATAAAAATACTATATATATTGCAATAATATAAAAAATATGCTTAGTTCAATTTAATACTAAGATATATTTAATTTTTTCAAAAATCTTTGAAAAGGTAATCAAATAATTTTTTATTTAAAAACTTTTTCCTTAAAACATCTAGAAAAAACTCAATTCAGGATAATAAAGAATTTACTTTATCGATGAAAAAGTCTTTCCCAAAAAAAGGATGGTGCGTGTTGAGTGTGTTTATTGTATGTGTTCATCTTTTTATTTTAGCTGCTACTGCGCAGAACGGACCAATGGTGGTGCGCCGCGAACAGCGCACTCACGATTCATTCGTTCGAACGATCTATACTTCACGAACGATTTATATATCTTGATACGAACGATTTATCTAAAATTATATTTGTATTTTGGGGATAAAAATGAAAAACTTTGGGGTTAGAGTAGTATTAAAAAATCACAACTCAAAAACAGCAAAAAATGTTCAGGATTTTGATGCTTTTCGTTGTAAAATTTTTGTTGTTAGTACGCTTAATTCATAAACGGCATTTAATTATAATTAGCAAAAACACATTTCTGCTGCGGACCATAGACCCGCTTTTTTAGTACTATAATAATAATCATAAAAATGAACGAAATTAGTTAATTTATTGAAGAATAAGTTGTAAAAATATATTTAAAAAATACACACGGATCGAATTAAAAACTACTTTGTTTTTTGAAGTCAAATTAATTAAAACAAAAACACTATCAAATTATTAATATTTATTTTTTATCATTATTTATGTAATCATTTTTTAAAAGATTTTTTATTTTTATTTTTATTGGAAGATTTTTTATTGCTGAATTAGTTTTAATAAATAAGTGTGCATAATATTATTTATTTACTTAAAATTTACTTATTCATACTGGCTAAATATTAAAATTCTCGTATGCTATTTGATTATGCTGATAGTTGTGCAGTATTATATCTGAACCCTCATCTCTACACTATAGGCTGCGTGAAGGAACGTATTTTCTTCGGAAATATTGAATTTATGTGTCAGTTAATTAAATTCCCCCTTGTAGATTCATTCCTTATTAATCTTGGATTAAGACGTCTTACCAACTTTATTACTATAAGCTTTAAATATCAAAAGCTTTACTTAATTCCTGAATGAATTTCTGTAACAGTTGATATATATTTTAGTCGCTTTGATTTATTTTCATCTTTTTTAAAACAAAAAAAAAAAAATCATGATAAAGTACTATATTATAATTTTAGTTACGTTAAACTGTCCTTTTAAATGTGTGTAAATGAAAATCATACAGGATTTTTTTTAATGAATTATGCACTGAGGATAAAGGGCTGGATATTTTTAATAAAAATTAAAATCAATAAAGTTAAAAATATAAATTAATACATTTTGTTGGAATAAAGCCAGCTGCCAGTGGCTCTATCGATAAGGAAATATTAAAATGATCGTAATAAGATATTGGAAGTTAAAGTGATATCTACGGACTTAATTTATTCGGAATTCTTAAACAAACTGTATTTTTTTTTTAACTGTAACACTGACATTGTAGCTGGGAGAGAGTATGTCCTTAGGTAAAAGTGTGTTCTTAATTAGAGTCCAACAATAAAATGCAGTCATGAAACCAATTGGATAGACTTACCATACTAATATAACTAACTCTGACAATTCCTCATTGTACTGTATGCAAATTGCTCTAAAATTCCAGAATATTTTAAAGTTTTTTTTATACTAGGATTGGAAAGTATAATCTTAAAGAAAGGTTAGAAAATAATATTCATTTTAAGTAAATCTGGTTTTTCTAAACTTAGAGAGTTAAACCCGAAAAAAATATGTTGTAAATGGGGTTCTAATGTTGCACTATATATTGTAACTTTCCTAGATACGCAGTAAGATTTATTTGGCATCGCTTATATGACATCTTTACAAAGATTTTTTATACCCTTTGGCAAGACGATGATCCGAGAAATTCTGATTTCCTAATATCGTCATTCTACGGATGATCATTTTATTGAAACATTCGTTCCCTTATTTTTAGTGGATCACTTTTTCAATAGTTACATAATGTTTGCTTCATTGCTTTACCTACATTAAGGTTTGGATTGATTATCGCAAACATCTTGTAACGGCGGTAGGGAAACCGCTTCTTTAGTAAAGCTTAGTCGGGTGACTGTTCAGCTTACGGGCTTTTACAAGGATTCTTAACTAAGCGATTGACTTAATCGGCTAATTGATTAGGTTTAATTAGATCGGTATCTTTCTCGAGTAAAACCAAACCTCTTACTGCTCTCTCCAAAATCGATCGGAAAACCTAGTCCAATAATCAAAACCATTACCTTAATCCTCCCTTGATTATTAGAATATGAAATAAAAGAAAAAATCTTAGAAAATATTGATATACTCTTATATATATCGTATTTGCCTTTACGGTAATAATTTTAGAAAGCCCAAAAATAACTTCGCCATTATCAAGAATAGTAAGCATTCTATGCTAGGATTATTAGGAAAAGAAATATGGCTGACCAGAAAATAAAGCTTGAAGTGATTATTCATTACCTTTTTTATTATATTAAATATATCATTGCATATCAACATGCCAAGCTCAGCTAAACATAAATAATATTCATCCCAATTGCTATTTAAAAAAGTACTCTTTTAATAACGGACTGGCTAACGTAATGATTCGTTAATTTAGTATAACGCAGTCCTAGTAAAGCCAGTTATTTTTACACGGATTTGAATACTAGATCGTGGATACCGGTGTTCTTTGGTGGTTGGGTTTCAATTAACCACACATCTCAGGAATGGTCAACTGAGAATGTACAAGACTACACTTCATTTACACTCATACATATCATCCTCATTCATCCTCTGAAGAATTATCTAAACGGTAGTTACCGGAGGCTAAACAGGAAAAAGACAGACAGACAGTATAACGCAACAAAAAATCCCAATTCAATATTTTTGTGATTAAACATAAAAACTATTAAAAAACCAAATGTAGCTTTTCTTATTATCTAAATTTCGTATATCTTTCATTTTCTTGATCCTTGAAATCCCAAAACTGTAAAGGCAATTTTCTGTACCTTCAATTTTTTAATAATATTTGCTATTATATTTGGAATTTCACGAAGAAAAGATTATACCGAATGTATATAAAATAATATCGGGATTTTAATTTATATCTCCTGGATGAGATTTACCGTGTTATTTAAAGCTAGAATCAAAGAGCAAAAAGGACAGTTTTAGTTGCGCACATGGCTGTAGATTAATCCGTTATATTTTTGCTCAGCAGCGCCATGAGCAAAATTGGTGACTCTTGAACAGAAAGCCTTTTATGTTTTCCAATTATAAAAGTAGATCAATAGTTAAGTGTGTTATTGAAAAATTTTATTTTGATCCTCGAGTTACAGTCGCATTTGTCAATGGAATAATAAGTTTTAAACGGCCGGATGTTTATGCAAAGGGAAGAGTACGGCAAAATGGAGGGTCCTAAAGAACATTTTGAACGTATCAGGGAGTCTTTTTAGCTTAATCTTAAAATATTTGTTAGGAAATCTGGCCACGAACTAGAGATGCCGATTTTGATAGTGTGGAATTTTTTAGGGAAACATTTACATGTCGACTTCGCAATCGAAATGTGCCAGCATGAAGATAACAATTGTCTGGATCGTATTGTGTTTAGTGATGAATCCAGAACTTATCTCAGTAGAAAAGTCAATACACTTAATATTTCTATATTGCGTCAAAAATTTCCATGAAATTTTAGAATGCTAAAGAGACTTCCCAAAATTAATTTTTATTCTGTGCAATTTCCCGATTGGTATGAGCCGGTATTATTCGTGGAAGAAAGCGTAAAAGAAATTGTTTATTCGGATATGCTGCAAACGTGGTTTTTTCCTCAATTAGAAAATGGACCAGAGAGTTTTATTGACAGTACGTCTCTTTATTGATATAACTGTGTTGGATTGGTTGAACGATGTTTTCCCCAACTGCTGGATCGATCGGCTTCGTTCCACAATGACAGAGCTTGTTAGCGGTAGTCTCCAAAGTCACCACAAACACTGACATCCTGATTTTTTCCTTTGAGGTTTATAAAGGATTGTATAAAATATTTGTGTATGCCAACTGTCTTATTTCCTCCGTTACCAGTTGATCTTTCTTTCTTTTTCCTGTTTAGCCTCCGGTAATTACTTTTCATAGGATGATGTGTATGAGTGTAAATGAAGTGTAGCCTTGTACAGTCTCAGTTCTACCATTCCTGAGATATGTGGTTAATTGAAACCCAACTACTAAAGAACACCGGTATCCACGATCTAGTATTCAAATCCGCGTTAAAATAACTGACTTTACTAGGACTTGAACGCTGGAACTTTCAACATCCAAATCAGCTATTTTTGGAAAACGCGTTCACCACTAGACCAACCCGGGTGGGTAACTAATTGATCTAATCGATTTAAGGTATACTACTGAAACAAATCTAGCTTCTATAACTTCAGACATCGTGGTTAAAGTACAAAAAACGCCTCCTGTTGGTTGGGTGTGTAAAGAGTTACTCTTTTATTTTATTTGAGATTCATATCCGTAAGTCAAAGTTAAAATATATTAAATAACTTTAAAACCGAAATATTCTTTTTATGTACATTCTGTATTTTAATAGGTTATTCCATATTTTAAAATACTGACGAAAAGTAGGCATGTAACAACTAAAGGTTTTATCTACCCAAATATTCTTTTAAGTTAGAATTATGTGTTTCTGTGTACTGAATGAGGTTTTATTTTATTTTTTAATATATATTGAAAGGGGAAAGATACGTGCATAAAAATACTCTTTTTACCTCTTTTTTTCTTTTTTTAATTTTCGTCTTATCCAAGCAATAAAGAATAATATACCATTCTTTTCTTACTTTTTTTTATTTTTACAACAGTATCATCTTGAATAGAGATGAGATTCAAAGAAAAGAAAGTTAGGTTATTTGACATTTGAGGGATGAAATGAAGTGAAATTGGGGTATATGTTGAAGAGAAGGTGATATCCCTTAGTCTTTTTACAAAAGACATGTTTATTGATGGTAGGGAGATGTTCTAGCCTACAGGGATGAAAAAAAAAGCGAGAGGAAGTGATGTACCAGTACAAATAAAATTCTTCTCTTTTATAACCGCGTTAAAGAGTCTACAGCCAGACAGATGTGACTCGTCCTATTATAGTAGTAGTCTTGAACGTTTATTATTTTTTTTACAATGTTCTCTGTTCTTTTGACTGTCAAATTAAAAAACGAAAGTAATAATAATAAAAAAAATGTTAAGACTTTATTAATTATATACATTAATAAAGTCTTAACGTGTTCCATTTCAAAATTATTATTTTTCCCTCGAAAGACTTAGGATTGTCTTTTTTTCTCCTTTTTTTATTTTCTTACATATTGTCAGGTTTCTTGATGAATCGTGCAATTTTCCAAAAGTTAATTAAAAAAAAAAAAACATTACTTTAGATAAGAGCAACATTTTTTTATGTAAAATGAAGAACATTTAATGTAATATTAATTTTATCTTTTATCATACAAGATCCAGATTTTAATGAATGAAGATTACTGTAAATTGTTTTTTTTTGTGTGTCTTCAGTCATTTGACTGGTTTAATGCAGCTCTCCAAGATTCCCTATCTAGTGCTAGTCGTTTCATTTCAGTATACCCTCTACATCCTACATCCCTAACAATTTGTTTTACATATTCCAAACGTGGCCTGCCTACACAATTTTTCCCTTCTACCTGTCCTTCCAATATTAAAGCGACTATTCCAGGATGCCTTAGTATGTGGCCCATAGTCTATTCTTTTAGCTGTATTTTTCCAAATGCTTCTTTCTTCTTCTATTTGCCGCAATACCTCTTCATTTGTCACTTTACCCATCTGATTTTTAACATTCTCCTATAGCATCACATTTCAAAAGCTTCTAATCTTTTCTTCTCAGATACTCCGATTGTACATGTTTCACTTCCATATAAAGCGACACTCCAAACATAAACTTTCAAAAATCTTTTCCTGACATTTAAATTCATTTTTGATGTAAACAAATTATATTTCTTACTGAAGGCTCGTTTAGCTTGTGCTATTCGGCATTTTATATCGCTCCTGCTTCGTCCATCTTTAGTAATTCTACTTCCCAAATAACAAAATTCTTCTGCCTCCATAATCTTTTCTCCTCCTATTTTCATTTTCAGTGGTCCATCTTTGTTATTTCTACTACATTTCATTACTTTTGTTTTGTTCTTGTTTATTTTCATGCGATAGTTTTTGCGTAGGACTTCATCTATGCCGTACATTGTTTCTTCTAAATCCTTTTTACTTTCGGCTAGAATTACTATATCATCAGCAAATCGTAGCATCTTTATCTTTTCACCTTGTACTGTTACTCCGAATCTAAATTGTTCTTTAACATCATTAACTGCTAGTTCCATGTAAAGATTAAAAGTAACGGAGATAGGGAACATCCTTGTCGGACTCCCTTTCTTATTACGGCTTCTTTCTTATGTTTTTCAATTGTTACTGTTGCTGTTTGGTTCCTATACATGTTAGCAATTGTTCTTCTATCTCTGTATTTGAACCCTAATTTTTTCAAAATGCTGAACATTTTATTCCAGTCTACGATTATCGAATGCCTTACTACGCCTACTGTATGCCTACTGTAAATATTTACGCATTAATACTAATAAAAGTCTATAAAATAATTATCACTTTTTAAAACTTTATAACATATTGTTTTTGTATTTCCTTTTTTATTAGCGAAGTTATCATTCTTTTAACCATCAGTTTCTGAAGTGGTAAAGTTTCTTTTTAGATGGTAATTTAATAATTAAAATTCATAAAATGTCCTGTTGAAAAGAATTTAAAATATTAATTCATAACACATGTTCCTCAATCTTCACTTCGTAACTATTAGCACAAGTTTTTATACAGGCCTAGTTGACAATTATGCTCTCTTCTATTATTAGTCTGATGATGAATAATTGCATGAACTACCACTAATGACGTTCGTGGTTGAGTGTGTTCTATATGTATATTATGAGATGTTATTTCTTAAGATTCATGGATTTCTATTTCTCTCATAAGTTTTGAATGAAGAAAAAATGCTTTTTCTTTCGTCAATATTAAATTGATATCGAAGAATAAAAAATCTTCCCTTTTTAAAAAAAATATGACAAATTTGGGTTTTTCTGTTGCACGATTTACACACACAATTTAATTTAAAATATTTATCATTTTATTTAAATATAATATTATTTTCGTTTTTGTTTAATTCAATGGTTCTAACTAAAGAGCGCGCGCGTACCGTATTCAATTTGCTCGGGTATGGCGGAACTAGCGGCGATAGTCGGCAGTAACTAAACTAATGTAATTTCACAACTTACATAGAAAAAATTTTACTTGTACAGTCGGCAGACTGGTGTAGCCGCGAGGCTTAACGTACCAGGTACTGATTCAACCGGGCGATCGAATTTAACTGTATTTACACATGTAGTACAGTCCGCGAAATGTATCGCTACCGTGTCGTAACTGATTAAATAGAAAATAGTCTAACCCATCTGAAATCCGTAGATAGGTGGTTTTTCAAAATATACATTAGGACTGTACGCATACCGTGCTCAGACTAGACGCTCTTCGGCTGCTTCGAAGAGGATTCTTCAAGGTCATCATGACAAACAGCAGTCCGACAATTAATCATTTTTCATGTCAAATTTGTAACATTTGCAAGCTTGCACTATGGCCTCTTTTTATTGCGTTAACTTTACGTGGAACCTTTCCTATTCAAAATAATCACTGAGATTTCTTCAAACTTCCACTGCTTTTGTGGTACCACGGCTTCGGACATTTGGAATAGAATCAAGTAATGGAAGTAGGTGACATTCGGAATCGTCAAACGAAAATTAAAATTTTAGTCGTGAAGGAAATTATATAGAACACAAACAGCGAGTGTAACTTTTCCTCGTTTTCAGGCTTCATCTATAAACGCCTGTAGAATACTCGGAGTCTTTGAATCGGTTGACCAAAATCATTTTCCGAGGTACACTCTTGATGGCGATTATTAAATATTTTTTGATTTCTATTATTCCGCAAAGAATATTTTGGGTAGGTTCGCAGTAAATATTTCTTATGAGGGAAACCTTCTTCTCCCACCAGCACAAACGGCATTGGATCTGAAGTTGCTGTAGTGGTTTTGTGAATGTATATGCAGCGTCCCATGTTTCAGATGTTGAACTAGATTCAAGGTTCTCAGAATATCGCATCACTAGATTTCCCGTACCCTCCTACATCCACGACTACAAAATTGTAATTCGCATCAAAACACTATTGAAAATGAACCTTTGTAATTAAAATATAGTGAACCGCTATTTGGAGGTGCTTTTATCACTAATTTTCAGTCAATCGCACCATAGCTATTTGGAAATGAGCAATAATAGTTAAATTCTTCTGAAGTTTTCGGTATAAATTTTGAACCAAGTAGATTTTCCTTTTTTTTCTTCTGTTGTTGTTCTTGTACGAGCTCAATATAAGAAGCAGGCAATACTTACGTCCTTTTGTCTCGATCCATGACAATACGTTTCCGTCTACGAACGAGAGAGTACAAATGAGCTAAAAGAAAATAAAGATGGAAAGAATATGCATACAGTGTTTCAACAACAATAATCGGAGTTCGGTACGAGCACAGTACAATACATGTACATTGAGACGGTAGAAGACAGTTACGATACGGTAGCGATACAGTATGCGCATAGTAAATGTGTAAAACCACCTTTAGAGACCCAGCCAGTCAAAGTTACTTTTTTATACTTTAAAATTTATTCACTTATTTAATGCTACCGCTCATTTGTGGCGTCACAACGTAGCAGATGATTACAACAGCATTTTTTTAGGAGTTGGGTGTAATTTTTCCAAACTTTTTTTGCAAATATTGTTATTTTTTAAATGTTAACAATTGTGCCTAAGAAAAATATGTTCTTAATTAGGCAAAATATCGAGATACTGAGGTCGACCTTACTCTACAGACTTATCTCGACCTTTTTAAGATGGAATTTTAATGGCATCAATGCCTCATATATAGAAGTAATCTAACCAAGTTTGGTTAAAATTAGTCTAATGGTTCTGGAGATATAAGATAATTTATAGGGCGACACCGAATACACGTACATATGAACATTAAGATCTGGAAAATTTCCATCTGGTTTTTTTGAGTTCCTTAGGTGTCAAAACGTCAAGACCCGGTGTAAACCGCACATGCCCCCAAATTTGATCGATTACATTACTTCCCCTTACTCTAGTGCTGTCTAGACGGGAAAGTAAAACAAATTGTGATTTTAGATATTTTAAGGAAATTAATTGTACATTTACTATTTGAAGAATACTGATTGTTGTTGACCGATTATTGTAGAGACAGGTATTTACAATACATTCACATGTTTTTTTCTACTTGTAAAAATATGTTATTTTGAAGAGAAGGTATCTTGAGGGGAAATAATGCGTTTAATATCGTTACTTAAAAAGCCCTTGGTTGTTGTTTATAAGAAAATTGTTCTAGAAACAAACATTAGGCTTAAAGTTGTAATAAAATATGGAAGAGTGAACTATTTTAGATATTGAAAAACAAATCGGAAAAGGTGTGTGACGTCAGGAGTAGACAGCATTTGTTCATTCTGTTGCAGCGGTGGATTAGCAACGGAAACTTTCCCTTTTTCAGATAATGTTAGCTTCTGTCAATGAATGGTAGCAGCTGCTACTTTGAAACTTAAAATTTTGTGAAAAATATTACTCATATGGTCTTTTTACCTCGGTCAGTTGCTGTTAGTTTAACTCAAACACATTTTATCTCTACTATTTTAAATAAGAATGGCAGCATTTCAGTGAAATTCTTATATTCAACTAAGCATTAAAATAATGGAAAATTAATCCATTCCTAATTTACCTATTGTTTGTACTTTGATGTAGACATGTTTTTTCTTTAATGATGATGTAATGATGTAACATACAAAAACCTATGTTATTGTTGTAATAGAAAAATATAATTTTTGATTGCACTTCATCTTGTCTAGCTTCACCTTAGAATTGTCACCTTGTCACCATAGATGACATTTCATCTTAAAAGCACGATGAAAAATGGATAAAACTAGCACAAAATTTTTAGTACATTATGAGTAAAAAGTATATCTCTAATAATGATTTAGATTATACCTTAATCTTAAAAAAAAATTTATTTTTTTATTTTTTCATATAGCAGCCATTAATCAAACAGTTAAGGGCTACTAATCTGTAAAATTTCAATAATATGTTACATTTTATAGCTGTTTACAAAGAAACAGAAATATATAAAAACTGTATTTTATGTTTGATAATGATGATTTTCAAATTGTTAACTTTTCTGTAAAATTAGTGATAATTTTCAAAGAAAATTGTAATTTTAGATACATTTAATATTAATTTTTTTACAACACTGAAATTATTATAAAACTGTTTAACAAATTAACAATAAGAATACTAATAAAGAAATTGTAATAAAAAGTTTTGAATAATAAATAATATATGAAATATATTACTAAACTAATTATGTGATATAATGATTCTAAAATGAATAATATATTATTACTAATTATTTTAAGTTATAATTCAATATGTAATTAAAATTTTAAGAGCCTATGTAAATTAATATAAACGATTATATTGTTGAGCTAGAAAAAAATGGATTTAATAATATTTAATTACTGTAATATCTGTTTAGTTTTTTCAAGGAAAATAATATCACACTATTTTATATTATTATGATTTTTAAAACATTATTTTAGATTTTATTTATATTAAAATTAACATACTTGAATAACAGTAAATTATTAAACTGTTGTTTTTAATAGGCAATATTATGAATATGAATTAATTAAAAGTTACTGTAAATTGTGAGAAAATAATTTTTTAATTTACTAATAGTTGAACATTATGTAAATTTGATATTTACTACTAGTAAGTATTACTATTTAGTGCAGTACAATCTCTTGTTTATAATTATGTGTTATATATATATATATATATATATATATATATATATATATATATATATATATATATATATATATATATATATATGACAATGAAAGTGGTCAGTTATCGGTGTAATACATTATTTCAAGGTTTATCTCATATAGATACATGCAATATTACATTAATATTGGGAAAGGTATTGGTTACATTGCTACTTCGTTTTATAATGGAAATTGAAGGTCAAACATCACTCAATATTTTATTCTCTTATAGATTTCATAACAAATTTAACAGGGGTCCGATGTTACCGGATGTAAAATGGCCAAAATTCATTCATACAAATAAAAGATATGGCAAAGTATTGCATGATTTTCCCGGCAATTAAAATAAAAATTAAAGAATTAGAGCAAAAAAAAAAACCGAATGTGTGTTTTTTAAAGGTGAGAAATAATTTTTTAAAACGTTTTTATAACAGTATTCATATATAGGTTAAGTTTTAAAATTTTCCTAAGTAAAATTTTCACTAAATCTAATACCACTTTCACAGGAGACGAAAATAAGAAAATTTTCAAAACATTTTCTTCATTTAGGTCCAGGGTCTATAATATAAAAAAAAGATGTAGGTATTTCTTGATAGCTCTATATATGAAGTATTAGATTTAAATAATATCTTAAAACATATTTAAACCGAAGGAAGATAGAGTAAAAGAACAAAATCACATATTTTAATTCTAAGAGGTGCGGGGTTGATTTTATGAAAGAAATTTTTTTTTATTATTTATACAATTTTGTATGTCACAAATTTGTTTTAATAAAGTTTTCTCCAAAATGCTGTGAAGAAAATCGAGATTGGTTTTTCGTGATATCCCCCTCACTTTAATAGATTTTTTAAAAAAATATTAATATGATCAATGTTTATATATAAAAATATTTGAGCCAAATGTTAAGAAATTGGGTTTGGTCAATCCTGAGATATAAGGGCAAAAGCAGTCTGACACATATTTATATTCGTACATACAGTTTTTTTTGTTGTTTTTGGATGAACATGTTGGACCTAAAACATTAATATTTGCAAAAAAATCCGATACCCCATTTTTTATATGATCTCCATACTTTCTCCTTTAATATATCTATTCTAGCTATATTTACCGGGATAATAAAAGCTAAACATAAGTGTAACGGATTTTGATGTCACGATCCGAGACACTTTCTTCTACCAAAAATGGTATAGCCATTTTTGGTAGAAGAAAGCTTACATAAAGCTCGCAATTCACGATTACTGAAGAAAGTAAGAACAAAGTAGTTTCTCATTCCCCATATTTCTACCTACTAGTAGTCTCGCCTTCTACTTTTAACCATTGTTATATCGTTTTCTGATCCATCGAAATTGAAATGATGTTCAGTCTTAAAAATAATATCTTGCTCACCATAGCGACAGGTAATAAATTTTAACTTATAATGTTGCCGGTCTCGGTTGCGCGAGTGGTAGCATCTCGGTCGTTCATCCTGAGGTCCTGAATTCGAATTCCGGTCAGGCATGGCTTTTTCACACACGCTACAAATCATTCATCTCATCCACTGAAGCAATACCTAACGGTAGTCCCGGAGGTTAAACAAAAAAAAAAGTTATAATGTTTTAAATCATAATTCTCAAAGAAAACGACTTGACTAATTCTATTTGTATCTTAGATAGCTAACATACGTTATAGCTGCAAGAAATATTGGGCAGTTAATACAAAGCAACAAATTGAACAATCCCTCTTCTATGGGAATTATTGATTTATTACAGTCTCTAAAATGACCCTTAGTAGGATGTGATACCTCTGTTTGGAAAGTTACATGAAGTTAAAAGTCAATATCCTGAGTTAACCATCTATGCTATCTTCCCATATAGAGATTTTTAATTAAAAAAATAAACATAAACATTGATTATAATAAAACTTAATAAAAATCTATGTAGATAAGTATAATCGATACGATTCAATATAGTAATGATTTTTAAGTAAATTAATAAGATTAGAATTAGTTTATTAAAGAACGGATTAAAATTTATTTAAAAACACAATTAAATGATCAATAATATAACAGAAATAAAATAGACGTAACAAGATCAACTCTCAAACGGTTTCTGTTCTGAGTAATACTAACATTTAGAAACATTATTAAGTCGATTTTTAATGTAATAGGTAATAAAATTCATAAAATAAAATTTCTTTAATTAAATAAATAGTAAAATTCATACAATTAAATATTTAATTGCCAATCTCCGTGGCCGAGTGGTAGAGGTTCTACTTTTCATCCGGGGTTCCGAGTTCGGATTCCGATGTGGCATTTTACTTAAGCTAAAATGTTCAATTTTTTTATTCAGATGTACAAGGGTTTCAAAGATTCTGTGTTGAATTAACCTAATAAAATAAAATGTTGATATTATTTTTAAAAGAAGTAGGATTTGTCTTTATGATCAACTCTTAAATCTCTCAGGAGCGTAAAATTATTCTAAAAGATATGCCTACTGGATTCATTTTTATTGTTCTATAGTAAAACTGTGAAGTTTATTATTTTTTGTAATATCTGTTGTGCCATTAACTGGTATTTTATTCCTAATAAAATCTTTTATAGCTTTTTTAAAATGGGTTTAATTAACTAAAAATAATCATTTTTAAAACTATTTTAAGTAATTTTTTACCCGGCGTACAGAATTTTTATAAAAAAATAATAAATTTTAACTAAATAGCTACAATTTTAGGATTACTACACTGTAATTTTATTCATTCAAAAACAGGAGGTAGAAAGTGTATTTTGTGAAAACCAATTTTAATTCATATAAATTATGAGAAAACCAGAAATAATTCGTTGATCTTTAGATTAATTACAAAAAGCAGGTCAACGAAAATTAAAGCTATAATAGTAGCTACATATCATTATATAGAAGTTTAAAAGAATATTTGATAATGTTGAACAATATAATATCTTTAAAATCTGATTTAAAATAGTAGAGAAAAAAGGACTAATTAATAATAAATTGTAATAATCAGGTATGTTTAATAAGAACAGAAAATGAAGATAACTTTCAATACTAAAAGGAAATAAAAAAGAAATCCAGCCTACACTCTTTATTTTTTAATTTATGAATGGAAGAAACAATAATAAAGCTAAAGAGAGATTTTGAAAATTAGAAACGATTAAGAGAAAAAATAAAAATACTAAAATTCACTGATAACTTTATTTTAATTAAGAATAAGTTAGAATGATATGGATTTATTACTAAAGATAGAGAAGTTATTAAACTGGAAAGTAAAGAAGGATAAAACAGATGTAACAAATCGAGAAAGAAAGAAATTTAATAAGAATTGAACTGTTTTAAATAGGAGAAAACAACGTGTCAGAATTCGTAGAAATTTCATTTAAGTCGTAAAATTACAAACAACGACTGAAATAAACAAGATAACTTGAGTAGGTTTACAACCAAGAGAGATATGTAAAACAAAAAAATTAATAAGGAAATTTGTTTGTATTAACGTATGTTTATAATTAAAAAGACATTTTTATAAATATATATATATATATATAGTGTTTCATTTTAAAATTGGTATGAAACGTGGACAAAAACGATTACATAAAAATAAATGATTTTTAAGGTAGTAGTGTTCAAGGTAGTACTTTTGAAGAGGTTAATGAAAACTAACTGAAGCCTCAGTAGAGTTAGGAGATTACTAGGAAGAAATTAACCTGAGACCAAGCCCCAAAAAGACATATTTTTCCTCTTTGAGGAAAAACTTGATATAGAATGAAAAGGATCTTGATTGGAGTATTGTAGTAGTCCAAGATATTTTGGAGTTAAGCCTGATCATACATTTTCGTTTAAACAGCATAGCTTGGTGTCGAAAGGAAAGATTTTAAACCGATAGGTTAGACAAGGAGCACAACCACTAGTTCTTCGGGTAAAATAATGGCTCTTTCTTTTGCACAGAAGAGCACAAATCCCCAATATGGGAACTATCTGTACACGTTAGGAATGTCGATGTAACTGAATGATACGATCTCTTTCCAATTGTTGTTGGTTTGCGGGATGCCTCTTGGGTGTACCCTAATTAATATGTGACTCAATTTATTTTCGGCCGTGGTGCTTTTAGAGACAGACTGCAGAAATTAGGTCTGGTAGATTCTGAGAAGTGTCCTCAGTGAGGACAATTGGAGGACACCTATCATGTTCTTTATGAATGCTCGAAATACGAGTCAATGCGCACTAAGACCATCTGTCGGCTTGATCTGGACGTTGGATGTCTGTGTAAACTGGAGCAACCAGGACGAATGGGCAATAGTGGATAATTTTATAGTGTACTTAGTAAAGGAAATGATTGCTGAGAGGATCTAGAGTTGTGCTTGGATTTCTCTTGTATACTGTTCTGTTTTTTTTTGTCCATTTTTTGTTTCAATGAGACTGTGTTGTTACTGTTCCGTGTAACACTTTTACGTTTCGTTTTTACGTTTTGTGTTGAGTGTTGTACTCGTAGCCGTGTCCGAATACGGCCATCTCCGGGACATCTGCCGAGAGGACCGTACTCCACAGGATATAATAAAACGGCCTCATGCCGTATTAAACGAACCACCGTGAAGAGGCGGTACGAGAGTCAAAAAATGACAAACCAGGCTTAGAAGCCTCTATATCGCGTAACCGCGCGAAATTTCCGGCCGCGAAAGTGACCATTTTCACAATTAAATTTTGTTAAAAATATAAAAAGCTAGACAACACCCCACACCGTCCCACGAAGAGACCACAATCTCATTTATTCAGCATATGCGACTCCCTCCAGAGAACGGGGCGCATTTCTCCCTCCCCCCCCCCCCCCCCCAATAACTAGGGCTCCGGTAGGCGCATTCCTGCTAGCCGACAGGTGCTGGTACTGAAAGGACTTCAGTGGATGGACTGAAGGGGAATCACGCCGGGATTACTAGGCTCAAAAACCGAGTCTCCCACGTTCAGAACCAGTAAATAAATTTCACGCTGGTCCATACGGATAGGAACGCAAACTACCAAATCCGTCCATAAAAAAACTTAAAATTTATAACCGCCACTAAATAACCGATGAAATCCGCCCGATAATAGAAAGATACAGCAGTAAGGGAGATTATCCAGGCTCTACGATCTGTAGAAGGAAATATTGAAACTCCCGCCATTCTTGCGTTCCGTTCCGTGTTGTACTCACTTTTTACCTTCTACGGTTAGGTAATTCAGTTCCTTTGTTTAGTTAGGTGCTTTCAGTTTTACTTATGACTCGGTAAGATGTATTTTATTTTTACTTCATTAAATAGTAGTACACCGACGGGAATATCACTCATGGCATTCATATCGGTAGCATCCTGACCGAGACGGACTGGAATATGACAAACGATTAGATTTCAGAGATGACCTCCGGTAAAGCCCGTAAGTGCTAAGAACGAAGGGGTGGTGGAGTGTATCTTCCCCTCCGGGGATCAGTTCGTATTGTAACTGGTTTTCTGAAATCTTCACCGGTTCATAGGATTTACCCATTAGCTGGTATATCGCTTCCATCAGATGGAAAGTGATAGAAGAAACGGACAGGAAAAACAGGTGAAAAATAATAACTACCCCATGTAATACCATGTCGCTGTCAATACTCGGCTTAAATCTAAAAATAGCTTCATCCAGAGAATAGCACCTCTGGAGGTACCATCTGAGGTCCGGAGCGAACAGTTGTGAAAGAACATTAGTAACGGTAGCTCCCTACCAAAAAAGTAGCTCCTTAGAGAACATCAGCCGTCAAATAGTATTTGGCAGGCGTTGAATCAACGTAGGACTAAAGTAGCAAGAAGTTGAAATAATGCAGTGAGGTGGGGATGTGCAGAGAGTGATAGCTGTCATGGTGGGTAGATTCAGACAATGGAACATCTGCTCCTATACCCAAATATGGAAATATGGAAGAGGCTGGCACACGTTAGGAACTGCTAAGTGACAAGGCGATTAAAGCTGCTAAGTACTGGAAATGGAAAATAAGAGGGTATTTTTTTATTCACGGAGACGGAAAGTAAGAAAGTAAGCGTGATATACGAGAATGTTGAAAATTTGATACAAAATATCGGGGTTTTAAAGTGGAGCGTAAAAGAGAGTTATTTATGGAAAAATATTGCATAAAAGGAATAGTCTTGTTTGTCGAATATTTATTACGACATTCAGAATTAATGAATTTTATTTTAGGAGCAAAGGCAGAGATAAATATAGAAGGATAAAAATGCACAAACATGGGACTGGTAATTCAGGATTTAGAATGTAAAAATTATTTTGATAATAAGGTATAGATTGGAAGGGAAAGGAAGACTGCATTAAACCTGTCAACCGACTCGTGACGCAAAAAATTGGTAAATTATTTCTTTTTGAAGGATCTCATTCATTTATTTTAAAGGATAAGATATTCGTTGCAATAGACAAGTTAAAACCTCTTTAGCTGTCTATTTTTTTTCTTTTCCTACTACAATTCCTTCGTATTATTAATTTATTTACTTTTTTATTTTAGTTATTTTATATGAACACATTCGTAATAATTGTTTACGTTTGGTTTTGTATGTTACGATAATAACCAGAAAGCCACAATTCTTTTAGTTTTATTATTATTTTTTTTTCGATTCTCTTTTTCTGTTTGGAAAAGGTTTCCAATAAAACCATACCTATAAACTAGTATTTTTCTTTCTTTCCTTAGATTGTAGATTTTTGTTTTTATTAACTTTCTTTTGTTATCTTTTCTTATATACTGATTGTTACAATGCTTTATTAAACTTTTAACTTAAATATTACTTTCTCGTTAAAATAAATTAAAAAAAAAAAAAAAAAAAAACATTAGCAAAACGTATAATTATTTAATAAGAAATTTAAATGTCAGGAAATTGCAGGATTCACTGTTTTTTTTTACATAAAAATAAAACATTTTTAGTTGTATTAATATTATAGTATTAATATGACGTAATACCTATTTAAATAAAAGGATTTTATGTAACTGATATTACCACGCAGCATTATTTTATTTTAGTAATCTTCCCTTTAGGTATTAAAAACAATAAAACTTATAAATATATTGTTGAACTGTAATTTATTTTTTGTAGATGTGTTAAACTAACTCAGGCTTTTTTATATTATAATATATATACAGTTTATTATATTTTCTAAGTTGCTATATTTTATTGTTGAATGTTACACTGTTATACATAATTACTTAATATGTATTTGAATATATATTTTGAATTTTTTTAATAAACATTTTTTTCAATTTATTTAGTTACATAATTTATACTGTAGCACTGTTGTTTGTTAAATTGAACAGTAATTTTTCTTTAATAATTTTTAAAAATTAATTTTGTAAAAAATGTTATACCGTTTAATTTTTTTATTACTACATTTTATCTAATATTTATTTCATTTTATTTCTATTTTTTGCTGAATAATATCAATTCTGGACAGGATGATGTAATAAAAGAAGATGAAATGATATAACGAAGAAATGATAAAGCTGTCGGTTCTGATAAAATGCATGGCGAATTATTAAAACTACTGAAGGATCATGAATTATCCATTGCGTTTCTGCTATAATTTTTTAATTCGATATCACGCTCAAGGGAAATTCCAGCGAATTGACTAAATTTAATAATTATTACGTTGCCGAAAATGAATAATGCAGTGTAGTGTGACAACTGCAGAACCATCTGTCGCATATATAAAAAGTTCTCCTTCAATTAATTCATCGAAGAGTGTATGAGAAGTGCAAAGAAAACTTTGGTTTCTAAAATTTTGTTATCAAGGTTGGTTACGGCGTGGATGGCATGAAGCCTTAAGCGCCATTGATGCGCTAGTGCAATAATGCAGAGATGTAAATCGCAAGGTTTACCTATGCTTTATCAATTATAAGTAAGCTTTGATTGCTGAAACGTGAAGATATGATGAAAGGTCTTAGAACATATTGGTATAAGTACTCGTATAAGAGATCTAATATATAGCCTGTATTGGAATCAAACGGCAGATATTCGTTGTAAAGATGTTAATTCGGAGGAGTTATCCCTCAGAAGGAGTGTGCGGCAGGGCTGCATTCTGTCCCCGCATTCTATACCTTTAATGTATACTCAAACGTCATTTTCAAATGAGAAATTGGAAATGACGATGGTATCAAGATCGCAAGCTCATTTACGTTAAATACACAATGTGCTGATGATGCTGAGCTTAGTTTTGACATACTGTCTGAGCTGCAAGATATATTTACAACAGTGGCTAATGTTAGCGCTGAATACAGTCTGGAAATTAACACCGTGAAGACAAAATTGATGATAATACATAAAAAAGCGATGCACCTGAGATAGTCGATAAACAATTAAAGCTGAATGAAGTTTTCATCGAAAGAGTTACTAAATTTCAATATTTTGGTTCATGGCTACAAGAGGAGGCAGGAAAGAGGAGTCCATCGAAATTTGTCGAGAATTTAAAGATCCGGGAAAACCTTTTTAAATAAGAAAAATCTAATAACACGCAAAGATTTGACGTTAAAATTACGTACGCCGCTCATCCATTGTTACATATAGTCACCATTCCTTTACGGCACTAATAGCTAAATTCTCACTCGCACGCTGGAGAGGAGAATAGAAGCTCCCGGAGATGTACCGACGCATGCTGAAAATTTCATACCGGGATCATATTGCTAATGTTGAGGTGTTGCGGAGGATGTCTGAGACAGAGCTGCTCAGTACCATCATCAAAGGAAGCTTGATTATTACGGGCACATAAGCAGAAATGTCGAGAAATATTTTGTATTTCAACTTTTCTTACGCGGTAAAATAGACGGCAGAAGAGTTACAGGAACAAGTCTTGGGATTTGAATTTAAGAAGATCGAATTGTTCACTGACAGTATTATTCATAGCGGCCATGGATAGAGTCAAGATAGCCACTTGGATCATTAAACTTCGGACATAGATGTTGTATAAAACGAAGTTTCACCACATTCATTCATTTATAGTGTTCTACCATTAGGGCAGGTCCTGTCATAGCTGCTACTCTCCACATTATTCTAGCTTTTGCTAACCTCTTTGTTTCCGCGTATTTTCGCTTTCCGATGATCTCATCTATCATCTGAAATCTCTCCCCTCCTTTTTCTTTCGTTCCATTCACCAGGCCTTCTGTAGCATCTACTAATAAACACTTTCTTCTCATACAATGTCCTAGCCAGTTCCTTTTCCTATATTCAATCACATTTAGCATTTTCCTGTTATCTCCTATTCTTCTTAATACTTCTTCACTTGTTACATGATCTTGCCATCTGACATTTATCATTCTGCGCCACACCCACATTTCAAAAGCCTCAATTCGTTTTCCTCTGCCTTTCTCATCGTCCACATTTCAGCTCTTTAGAGCACCACACTCCAAGTACAACATTTTATTAATCTCTTCCTAATCTCTAAGTTTAACTTTCCACAAATTAGAGTCTTCCCTTCTTATTAAATGCCTGATTTCTTCTGGATTATCTTGTTCTAATTTCTTCTGTGCAAGTCAGGTCATAAGTTATAAAGCTCCTTAAGTACTCCAATTTCTTCACCTGTTCTAAAACTTAATTTCCTATCTTAATATCCATCTTCTCTTTTTCACCTAATACCATACATTTTGTCTTCTTTTTTTTATCCTTATACCCTCACTTTCGCAAGTTTCATTTAAGTCGTCAAGCATTTCATTTAATGGTGTAATTATTCATTTCATGTAAATAAAAGAAGAATATATACATGTATTTATATATATACATCGGTATTCATAAAGTATGATAGCACGCCTTAAATTTTTTATTCAATTATTGAACATACACAAATAAAATTTAACAAATACTTAGGGTGTATTGTAGTCCATTCTTGAAAGAAGCTGAAAAATATAATTTAGCAGTCGTATTGGTTTTGTTATTTTATCCCGTTGTCTATTTTTTTTAAATAAAATCTTTGTTTTTCAGTGCCCTATAAAATGGTGTGTCACTAGCTGTTTTTTTCCTTTTAAAATGTTTTAGTTATCCATTAAAAGCGAGGGGTGGGCTTATACCGCTAAAAAATCTTTTGATATAAATGAATTTTCATAGATTATATTATGTTATTGTTGATCAGTCATTTAAAAGCTATATGGACCACTTTTGAAATTAGAAATGAAAAACTTTAAATTGCCGCAATTTTGGCTAAACTTGTAATCTGATTTATTTATATATTAAGATTTACGTTGTATTTTTATCAATTCACCTTAAAGAGATGTATTACAATCATATTCTTTTGATTTAAAATATTTATGTTGCCATGTATGGAGATCTCTAAGTTTGAGATGTAGTGATTTCATACTGAAAAAGCACGGTACATCGTATCAAGAGAAGCATTTGTTAATTTTAATTTTTCTACGTTTAAACGTTTGAAAAATTGTTTAAAGATTACCAGAGTTTTTGTAAATCACTTCCTTTGTGATTATAAACTTGAAAATTAAAATTTTCAAGATTTTTATAAACGTATATAGACACACTCATTTCAGAAATTACTTAGTGCTATACAATAATAATTATTATCATTACTAGTTTTGAAACGAAGATTTCTTCCAATTTTCTCACATGTTTACGGTTAATATAATCCTATTAAATTATTTTGAGTGTTAGATACGTACAGTATTAGAATAATATACTTTAATAATATATTATTTATATCTCAATGTAACTTACTGTTATTTATGCTAGAGATTTATAGCAGATGTTACTTTTATTAGTTTACACTTTCTTTTCCGGGGAGAAAATTTTAATTTTTAGATTATTTATAAATAATGAACTCGAATGAATTATTGATTACATAGAACTAGTATTTCTAATTCTAACAGCTTTATATAAGAAAATAATTGTTTAAATTCCTTTTTAAAAATATTTGTGTATAATTTTATATTCTTGTAAATCTGCAAAGAATGTTTTGGTGATTATGATAGATGGTTATAACATCAATATTGTTGTACTTTATGTATTTATTTAACTTTCTCTTAGCATTACTTGCATTTCGTTTACAACTAAATTATACTATTTATTTTTTATTTTTTTTTTAAATTATCTTTTTTATTATTATTTTGTTAGTAAATAATTTTACATTGTTTATTATTTTTAACTACATTTTTTTTTATAATTTCTGTGAAATCTTTTATACTCTTAGTTTTCTCCTTTTTATGTATATTTTTATATATTAAAAAAATGAATAAAATAAATGAGATTTTAGAAATATGTACTTTTTATCTTTCTAAATTTCTAAAATCTGTTAATTTATTACTAGATGTTACACGATCGATTAATCTATATCGTTCGGTTTACATTCATTTATTTGTTTTTTTTTTCATTCCTGTATAAACTGTTTTCTTTTCATATTTTTTTTCTAATATTTTTTAATAGAAATATGAGAAATAGTTTTTACTTTATATCTTACATTTTTTTTAACATCATTTGCTATTATTATTATTATTATCTTTTCATTTGTTAGTAACCGTAGTTTTTTCCATTATAATCGTATTCTAAAATAAGAAATTCCATGATTTATACCGGTATCAAAGATCTTTAATATTCATTTATTTGTTTTGTATGTTAGCAGAAAATAAGGTAACTGAATTTATAAATATTATCGTAATTAAACCAGAGAAATTGTTTTAAAAAAAATGAATTCGAAAAACTTATGCGTTATTAAAACAGGCTTCAATATCTGATTCTTTTCATATAATTTTTGGCTTGATTAAAATTTAATTTTTTCATCCTTTCCTCGGTCATCCTCTTCCTCTTTTGATCAATAGAAATTATTTTTTATCTGTATTTTTTTTTTTCTATGTAAATTCTTCTTGCCTTTCAAAGTGGACTGTATTTTTATCACGGATGATGTCAACATTTTTTATAATTTCATTTCAAATCATTATAACTAAAACTATGAATTTATTTGATGTCAAATTTTTGTTGATATCATGATATATTAATATAGGGGATAGACTTATTACGGTTCAATTTTTGGTCTTTTCCAGAAAAATTCAGATGATTTTTGTCAATGAGTACCACTAACTGAATCCAAAGTTCACCAGATTAGATCATAAAATTACAGCTTTTATAATATTAATTCATTAGATACATATAGTTTTATTATTTTTTTTTAGGAATTTTAGAGTTCTTAAGTGTAATTAAATAATCTTATTTTATAAATACTAGAAAAAAGCGCCACAAAAATGTGACATGGTTTATGTTTCATTATACGGAGTGAGCAACATAAAACCGAACACATAACGTAAACGATGCAGAATCGGTAGGTTATGTTGGAATGAAATTTTATGATTGATTCAGATAAATAAAATAAGAAGAACATAAGACGTAATTTAAACGTCGCATTTATTTACCTTACTGTTATAAAATATGTTCAAATTGATCATGGGTATCGATGCACTTTTGTGCTTGATTAATCATATTGAGAGTCGTGTGACGTTGTTGTCAGTTGCATTGATTTCTCGATGAATGTTCACCTTCAGTTCATAAATATTGTGGTGATTAGATGCATAAACTCTCCTTTATGTATCCCCAAACGAAAAAATTGCAACTAGACAACTTTATCTGTCCACCGACAATATTTTCGAGAAGGCAGTTGCAATAATCAAGTTGTTTCGGTTTGTCTATCTCCTTCAGTTTTTGCACAGTTGTAACGCGGTATGGTTTCAATTTTAATTCATGAAAAGTTTTACGACAAAATGTGCATTTAACGCCAGATTGTTGGGATAACTTGCGCAGTGATTTTTTTGGACTGGCAGTAATTCTCCTTTCAATATCGGCAATATCCAGTGGAATCCTAACGGAAGGTTGCCTATTTCGTTTTGCAATTGAAACCGAACCTGTTTTACGCCATTTTTTTAAATAAATCGTGTATGCTACTCTTTGCTAAGATACAGACATTCGGAAATTTTTCTACGAATACTTGATTTATTTCTTCAAGCCATCCAGATTGAATATTGGCCTCAATTATAGCTATTCTCTCCTGAATTGAATAAGGCATTCTACACAAACACAACTGCATTCACAATACTGCAATGAAAGAAAACGTATAACCCACTGTACTGACACGTAACCACCTGACAAACGGCAGCAATAATTAGTAGTAGCATATACTTCCACTAGTCGTGCTAGTTGTGTGTGAGTCATTCATAAGTAGTGCTGAGTAGCAGTTTCATTATAGGTTCGGTTTTATCTTGCTCACTCTGTACATGATTATGTTATATGTTTTTGCCAATTGCAACTAAATAACGTTCTGAAAAGCTTCAAAATCCTGAACATTTTTAGCTGTTTCTTGAATCGTTATTTTTTTAACACAGCTCTAACCCCATTCTTTTCTTTTTACCCCCAAAACACGAATATAGCGTTAGATAAATTGTTCCTATCAAGAAGAATAAATCATTCGAGAGGCATAAATCGTTTTTCAAAGAATGAATCGTTCGTGCGCTGTGCGCAGCGGCCGGGTCCACCACTGTTGGTTTCCTCTGTTCCAGTAGCAGATAAAATAAAAATGTGAGCAGATACAACAAACCTACACACCATCCTTTTTTGTGGGGAGTGATATTTGTGGATTTATCCACTACATGAAAAATATTTATCTAGTTATTCAGTACTTTGCGAAGTCATTAATTTTATTTCGGTCATTTCGTTTTAGTTAGATTGTTTGTATTTACTGTTTAAAATTGGTTTAACCATATAACAGTAATCTGTTATATTACCTTTACTGAAAAATTTAAACATCATTATCTTTTCCTGAAATCATTTCTATCTAGCCAAATCTTTTACAACTAAAAGGTTTATCAGTTACAAAGTTTTCAAGTTATGCAATGAAAATAAGGTGGAAATATTATAATGGAAAATCATCAAATTTCTAATTTTTCTTTAAAACTCTTACATTAGATACATGTTCTTAATTGGATTCTTGTCTATACGATTTTTATCGAACGAACAGTTCGTTATTGAGTTCAACTTGTATGTATGTATGTGAACACTTTGTCTCAGTTTGATTTTGTTTTCGGATTAAGTACTGTTAGTGGATTATAAAAATACACGAATGGCCGCTGGGTTCATCTCA